>NC_142028.1:66249921-66968312 GCF_982192425.1 Myodes glareolus
TGGCGCTAAGTGTTCTTGAGCAGAGAAAGCCCAGGAGCCGGGCCTGGACAAGCTCAACAGGGCAACGTGTCTCTCCACTGAGTAGTGTGCCCACGGTGGGAGAGATAGGCACACTGGTGGCCTTGCTAGTCTTGCTTTTGGGGAGACTAGAGAACCAGAGACAGAGACACAAAGCCATGCTGGTAAGAAAGCAGAGGCAAGAATGGGGAGCTGGGCATGTTGAAGTGATGGAGGCTTTACAGAGATGACCATGGCATCTCCCCAGCCTGAAGGGGCAGAGATGGCACAGGGACACACCTCTGAGGTGCTAGACAGAGGCCTTCAAGGGCCAGGCATGTCTTTCAACCAGAGTTCATGGTATCTGCCACGGGACTTCTAGGGTGGGTAACAGGAGCAGGACCAGAGCTTGGCTGGAAGGATGAGAATCCTGTTTATCACATTCTGGCTGGTGGGGCCCTGAGTGCTCCATAACATAAGGCTCCAGGTGTGCACGGCACTGCTCCATGTGTTCTTTGTGAGGAATGGTCTTGGGAATCTGCACCAGGACGGCCTCCCTAGGTATTTCTGATGGCGAGCCAAGTTCAAGGAATATCATGGTAGGCAGATATTATATTCGCACTAAGATGAATATAGCAAGAACTTGGGTGACCCGAATGCCTAAAGTCGGCCTGGCATTGCCCAAGTATACCACACAACTGTTTCCCCTCTCCTTGACTCTGCCAAGCTCTTGGGAGGCTAGGTAGTGGGGTTACTAATATCTATCTAATGTATTGAGAAGGGAGGGCCCTCTGCTTGGCTCCCCTTTGCGACTGTGCTCTTGTCTCCACAGTGCGAGTGTGGAACCTCCAGGTTTTTGGTTCCTGTCTCCATGCTAATGCAGATTCATGGGCATCCAAAAACCCAAACAGCTTCTATCTGCAGGCCTGGAACATTCCCAGATCCTTCCTGAGCACAGCTAGCAGGAGCTACAGAGAGGCAGCAAGTCCAAGAAGGACCTTCATGTTCTCATATGTGTTCAGCTGCCTGCGGAACATAACCGCTCTCCCAAGGAGGGGCTGAGTGACACATGTCCCAGTCCTCAGGCCCCAGACCCACCTGCCATCATGCCTGCTCTTTGCAAAGGGAGCCATGCATGGTCTTCCGCCCTGGCTCCACACTGCCTAGCCAGAAGTACTCAGATCTCAACACCTGCCTCCGCTCACCTCTCCACTCTGAGTCTCGTTGCTTCCTTGGCCCTGGCCTGGCCTTGGCCTCCAGTTTCCAGTCAATATCCCAAACAAAGAATGTCTCAAGATATCTCCATCCCTCTGTGTCCTGGGCCACTCGCTGCCAGGCCAAGGCATCTTTGTTCTCAGCCTCCAGGGACTCACCTTCTCCTGCCCACACCCCAACCCTGCTGGCTGCTCCACACCCAGGCTCCACTCTGACAAATGTCCCCTTTTAGACCAAGGACAGCCACCCCTCAGTCTTCTTCCACTGTCCTTGCCAGGCATGTCCTAGCTAGGGAAGCCCTGCTTTCCCATCTGAGTCTCAACCTCCCTCCCCATGGCTCTTCCACGTACAAGCACGGTGCCCAGATCCACTCAATCTCCCAGATCTCTTCTCATTTTCCAAGAAATTATGTCCCTTCCTTAGGCTTCTATTCCTACCCATGTGCCAGTGATGACATCTGCCCCTCTCTCTCTCCCCTAGATTCATGAGCACAGAGCATTCATGGAGTGCACAGATGTACGCCACTGCCTGTTCCTCCTTTGCCCTGCATGACATATTATTTCTTTTGTATTCTCTTCGTGTGTGTGCATGTGTGTATGGATGCATGTGTGTATATGAGAGTAAGGGTGCATGTGTGTGTGTGAAGATGTGTGTACAAGCATGAGTGTGGGTTCATGTATGTGCACATGCCTGCTCACAAGCACACATGGAGACAAGAGGAAAGCCTCAAGTGATCCTCCAGAGCCATCTACTTTGTTCTTTGGGAAGGAGTCTCTCACTGGGACCCAAGGCTCTCTAATCAGTCCAGGCTAGCTAGCCAGCAAGCCCCAGGGTTGGAATTATGAAAATAATCACACACCATTATGCCTAGCTTTTAATATGGGTTTTGCAGCTGAAATTTAGGTTTTCGTGTTTGCAAGGCAAGCACTCTCCCAAGCTGAATTATCAACTTCTAGTCCCTCATTGGCTCAGGCTAGCTGCTCATTTCTTCACTCAATTAGTAGAGGTTGAAAGTCTTTGGCGTGCTAAGCACCCTGCCCATCAATTAAGATACTGTGTGGAATAAGAACTGCCCGTTTCTCCACTCTTACCCCCATCGTCACTGTACCCATCCTATCCTCTAAATCTCTCATCTGCTCCCATTTGATGGCACCATCTTCCCACTTTGTTAAGGGCACCGGCTTCCTAAGTGGTCTTGCTTCCTTGGTATACCCTCTGCTCCTTTCCACAGCTGCCCTAGGAATTTTGTCAAAGTTCCCTCACTCCAAGGTTGTTCCGATTCACCCCACCCTGCCTATTCTACAGCACCAAACCCAGCGGCTCCCATCTGTACCTTTCCAGTCCGTAGCAGAGAGTGTCAGAGCTGTGACCGTGGACACTGGAGCCAGAAAGACGGAGGTCGGATCTGCCACTTCCCGACCATGCGCGCTAACCATCTCCAACCTTTAACCTAGCTGTTCTCCAGTTTCCTCACCCATCTGGTAGGTCTGTTAAAAACTAATTCATTATGCAATGAAGAAAATGCAATGGATCGTTTATATAGAGGGATTCATTTGCTCAATGGCTGGCACGGAAGAGATGTACAGCAAAAGCTGTAATTGTTATTAACGACAGCCTGATACATTCAGCTTTGCGTTCTTTGGCTTCAGGATAGAATCGAAACCTCTGGGCTGAGCTCGTGGGTGCCTCATGATGTGGCTCCTGTTTGTCTTTCCCTCAGTGGCTGATCCAGGCTTGGGGAACAACTTGCATTTTCAGAGGCTGTTCCAATCTCAGTACCATTGCATGGGCTCTACCCTGAGCTCCCTCCTAGTCACCCATCCTTACAGCCCTGCTCAAAGGTCTCCTCTGTGAAAACACCTCTGACGTACTAGTTAGTGATGTCTTTCTGGGTTTCCCTAGTACCTGGTCCCCTTCCAGCTGGACTTCTCTGTACTCTTGTTTTTAGCTCACACACCCATCTTTACTGCTAGCAACCTCAAGCAGAAGATGTACCTGCAGTCGGTGACCAAGCAGATGGCCATCTCTTAAAACCCACTGGGGACTTAGCCACCGGGCTTTTCTGCTGAAGGAGATGTCCTGGGGTGACTCCCCCAGGTGCCACTTCCAGGAGCAGCTTAGAAAGTGGGCACTTGCCCTTCCTCTGTCAGCAGGAGGCCACTTCACCTCAGCACTGCAGCTTTGAGATAGCCACACCCCCTGTTGCAGGGCATGCTCTCTGGCTCTCCTCCCACCCAATATCAGGGCGCTGGGGGTTCTTTGAGATGTACAGAGAAAGCACTAGCTTCCAGAGAAAGCTTGTCTTGCTCTCTCAACCCTTCTGGTTTTCCTCAGCCACTTTTGGAAACTTCTTCAAGACCTGCAGAGGTGCTAGGAGCAACCTTCTCTTTGGAAGGGCCTTCTCTTCAGAGAACCTGGCTCCAGGAGCCGAGGCTGGAGCAATCACTTCTTTGACATGTGGTGGAGAAGCCAATATGGGGTCCCAAGGCTCCATACATTGCTGAAGCTTTGCCTAATGAGGGACACAAAGTGTTCCTCAGAGAATTTCTAAGCCTCATCGAGACTTCCTCCTACCTTCAAGTTCAAAACAAAACCTAGCTAACGTCTTCGATTATGTTGAGGAGGAACGCTCTGTCCAGCCACTTAACAACCTTACAGTAGAAGGCTTGGGTGGCCTAGTCTCACCCCACGTGGCCGTGGCAGTTCCTCCCCATCAAACAGCTTCACTACAATGCAAGGTAATAAAACGTGGTAAGATGCTATGGAGGGGGACCAGCTTCCTGGATTTTCTGTGCTCTGACCTTGAACTAAAAGATTTTGAAGTGTTGGCTAGAACTAAAAAACAAAGCAATTCAAAAAGCTACTTAAAATGATAGAGACTGAATGCTATCGTTCTTCAATTCCTATGTGGAAGCCCCCTGGACTTTATTAGGGGTCAGGCCTTATAGAGTGGTAGGTAAGATAAATGGGGTTCTAAAATGGAGTCCTAGAGAGGCATGGTGTCCTCACAGAAGGAGGAGCAGGACCAGCAGGCAGCAGTCTTGGAGGGCTCCTTTTTATGCAGAGAGGTAAGGGCAAGGAAGGACAAGATCAGTAGGGGGTTTACAAGCTTGGTAGAGTCCTCTGCAGAAGCCAGATCTTCTAGCAACTTGATTACACCTGCTACCCCGCAGAACTTCTAGGAAATGAAGATCTGATATCTAAGGCCCCCTGCCTGGAGTGCAGCCATTTTGTTGGAGCAAGCATGGGGACCCCCGAAAATGACTTGGTGCTCACAGTCAGCCTTGGCCTTGAGTGCATTGTTAAAATTTAGGGATGCGCAGCTTTGGATTTAGGAACTTCTGAAGAAGGGTCAGGAGCAGGAGGCCAGAGCTCCCCAAGGTGGGGACACCCCTGTGTAAAGCAGCAGGGGGGTTAACTAGAAATCAGTCTGTGGGTGAACCAGAAATCAGTCTGCCTGTTCTCACCTGGGCTCTCTGCCCTGTGAGCAGAGCAGAAAGCTGCAAAGCTCAACCCTTGACACTGACAGAAGAAGGCAAGACTTCCCCTGACTGCCCGTGAGGACAAGGGACCCTTGCATAGGACTCTTATGTTCCTTATGCAGTTTGAAACCTTTGTGGTGAAAACTTAAATCTGAATGGGTTATAACTGGAGGAGCTCCAGCACCAGGCACAGGCCAATACAAACTCCCCATGCAAAAACAAAACAAAAGAAAGCAAATTCTGCCTTGGTCTCAAATGATTCTTGAAGTTTATGACTATTCTAGTCATATAGTCAAAAGTCAAACAACAGAGCTTGAAACATGGTTCTGGGAGTCATGGGAGGTGAAAACTGACCCCCATATCAAATGTACAGACTTCATACCAACAGACACAGAATACAAAAGAGGCTTCGTTAGAAACCGATGAAGGTTCTCAGCATCCCAGGATGGGGAAATGTGATCAAGAACATGTCACAAAGGACCAGGGATGGCTCCACAAGTGAATGTTATTTACAACTGGTCTTCGGTGAGTGAATTTAACATCTAGGAAGAGAATAAGCGACCAGAAGAGAGGTGAAAAATGTGAATTGAAGAAACAGAAGACATGTAGAGAAAAGTGAACTTTTTTGGGGGAGGGGGGAGGTGAGGTTTCAATACAGGGTTTCTCTGTAGCTTTGGGGCCTGTCCTGAAACTAGCTCTTGTAGACCAGGCTGGCCTCGAACTCCCAGAGATCCACCTGCCTCTGCCTCCTGAGTGCTGGGATTAAAGGAGTGTGCCACCACTGCCCAGCTGGAAAATGAACGTTTTTCAAACCCTTTAAAAAAGGGGGGGGCAATAAAGACAAAGTGACAGTGAGAAAGATAATGGCTAAACACAGAGCTAAACACTTCCAGGACTGGAGGAGAGGCGCAAGCCACAGATCCAAGAAGCTTGGTGAACTCACAGGAAGCTGTGTGAGATGCCAATAGCAGGTCACGGGCAGTGAGATGTTGGGCAGCAAGGATGAGGAGGAGGTCAGGAAGCAGACAGAAATGGCACCATGCAAAGACGTGATGACAAACTGAGAGTGAATACAGCAGAGTGATAAATACACCCGCAGAGAAACTGTCGACTCAAAGTCGGGGGGGTCTTCTCCTAAGAGCTCGCTAAAGAGAGCATCCCAACACAGAGAAGAACTCAGAAAGCTTGCTGGCAAGGGGAACGTGGCTGCAACAGCAAGGAGATGGGGCAGGAAGAAGGGAATTCTCCGGAGTAGGACCGTGATGGAAGCGACTGGAAATTGGGAGGCGGTGAGCACACAGGGGAGCCTGACCCAGAAGCCTGAACCAGTGCTGGTTTATTAAACAGTAAGCGGCAGAGCGTGGGAGGCCATGGTGTGACTCGGAAACCCCTGCAGCGGGGAACAGCCCGGCCACTCGAGGTGCAGTGTTTTCAGAGCCCTGACCTCTCGGGAAGAAGGAAACAAGAGATTATAAAACTTGGGACTTATTAAATGCATATGCATATTGTCAGAGTTTTATAAGCGAACTCTAATAGACAGAACTATATGATTAAATAATACGATTAAATAGTCTGAATTCTCTAGTTAAAAGATTATTAGTTTTAAAAAAAAAAACCCAGCAATGCACAAAACACCAAGAAGTATCAAGTAAAGGTTGAAAGTAATGGAATAGAATAATAAGAAACTTGATCTAATTGCTGGGGGTGGGGAGTGGGGAAATGTCAAGGAAAAAATTACCAACAAGAGAGAGTCATTACATAATTCTTTTGAAATAGTTGATCTACCAGGAAAACGTGCAATGTTCAACTTGTGTCTCTAATTACACAGTCTCAAAATACAGGGCACAAAAATCGACAGAACTTGAGAGAAAAACAGACAGACATAGTCACAGTGGGGGATTTTAATATCTCTTCATCATAGGGCATTGATTAAGAAGGCAAAAAATGTCAATTGAGACGTAAGACACACACAACTAACAAGCTTGATGTGATGGAGAAATCAGAACACAAAAGCTGCCAAATGTGCCGTGAGAACACATGTGTTTCTTCAAGCACCCATAGAACACGCTGAAACCAACTGCTTCTGACCCAGAAAATACATCTCAATTGATTTCAAGTGATTCAATATATAGTTTTCCCTAAACATAGACTTTATAACCAGTCACTTTATAACCAGAAGATTTTCATTGTTTAAGAATCCAGATATACTTCTAAATAACTCATGATTGAAAGATGAAACAATCATGGAAAATGGAAGATACTCAGAACAGGGCTAGGGGTGGAGACCAGTGGAAGAGCATTTGCTTAGCATGTGTGAGGCCCTGGGTTCATTCTTTAGTGCCAAAGTTAGAAAAGAAATTTAAAAGGGGTGGTGGTGGTTGTTCAGAGGTTAAGAGCACTTGCTGTACTGGCAGGAGACCTGGGTTTGGTTCCCAGCACCTACATGGTGACTTCAGTTCCAGGGGATCTAATACCAACTTCTGACCTGGTGTGGAAGGTCCTTCTTTCCGTGTGTTGCTTTTATTGGTTAATGAATAAAAAAACTGTCTTGAGCCCGTGATAAGGTAGAGCAGAACTAGGCAGGAAAAACTAAACTGGATGTTGGGAGAAGAAAGGCAGAGGGAGAGAGAAGCTATGTAGCCCAGCTGGAGCCAGACAGAAATTTAGCTGGTAAACCACTACCACATGGGGATACAGAGATTAATAGAAATGAGTTAAATTAATATAAGAGTTAGCCAATAAGAAGCTAGAGCTAATGGGCCAAGCAGCGATTTAATTAATGCAGTTTCTGTGTGATTATTTCAGGTCTATGTAGCCAGGAACCTACAAGCACCCCCCCAACACTGACTTCCTCAGATGCCAGGCGCACATGCACGCACACACACACACACACACACACACACACACACAGAGAGAGAGAGAGAGAGAGAGAGAGAGAGAGAGAGATGAAATATCCAAATATAAAATATAAATAAATAAATCTTAAAAATAAATCAAAACCTAGGGACTATCAGAACTAAATGTTGGAACTGTGCACTCTCTCCAAATGTGTGTATGTGTGTTGTTCATTTAAATTTGTAGAAGTATAGTAAAAATAATCCTCAGAGAAATATTTGTAGCTTTAGATGCTGAAGTAAGATAGAAAATAATGGATTAAGCAGGAAGAATAAAATGTTAGATGAAAAATAAAATAAAACTGAATACACAGAAGGTAAGAAAATATGAAGAACAGAAACGGATGAAACAAAATGTTTTTAAAGGCATGGCAACAAAATCAAACTCGGTTCTTTGGAGAGATCAGCAGGTATGGAGCTTTTGACAATACTGAGTTTTTTAAAGATGTAAATCAAAAAGAAAAAATAACAAAAAAGCACAATATTAGCAGATATCAGTAAGCATAACTGTGCACAGAATACTTTTATAATATGTTTGAACTTTTAGTTAAATGAACTCAAGACAGAAACAACTGACCTAGATTACTCTTTAGTCATTACAGATATTGAACCTGGAGTCTAATCCCCCAACACCAGATCCAGACATTTTGGCTGAAAAAGCCCACGAAACTTTGAAGGCAAAAGTTATTGCAATTTTCCCCTGACAATCCCAGGAGGCAGAGGGAAACACTTTTCAAACTATTTTATGAAGCCAGCATTTTTTTTTTTTTGATGCAAACTTCTGGCAAAGATAAAATAAAAGACCAGACCTCACAAAACAGAAACACACTATTAAATAATATTAAATTATTATTAAATTAAAGATGGATGAGTATGACAGTGTCCACACTAAGTGGTGAGTAGAGGACCTAGGAATGAGGCCGGTAATGTCACGAGAACCATCAAACGCAATTCGCTACAGGGTGAGAATCAAGGAGCAGAACAAAGATGGTATGACTGGTGTGGGATGCTGTTTGATAAAAATTCAACATCCATCCTCAATAAAAAAGCCTTGGTGAACTAGGATAGAAAAGATACTCCCCCAAGCCCCAAAGGAGACTTTCTATATTAAAAAGAAACATTCTCCAGGAAACAGCACACAGAACAGAGAAGAAACAGATTCCACTCAACATCAATCCACCACCATCACCAATGTTAAATGGATGGGATAGGAAGAGACGAAACCGTCATTCTTTGCAGATGTCAACTGCCTATAAACACGGTGCCAAGGAAATCTCAGATAAACAATCTCAAGATATTTATTCTTTATAAAGAAAATCAAAGTACAAAAACTGACTACATTTTTGAATGAGCATCAAGAAACATGTAGTGATGGATTTTGAGAGTCATGATTTATGTTCATACGAATCATACTGTTATATTAATGAGACATAAGATATATATATACTATATATAGATAGATAGATTTATATATATAAATACTATATATAGATAGTATTTAGGAGCAAATATATCAAGAAATGAGTAAGAGTTTTAATAGAGACAAATTTATTGAGAGTCATTAATGAAACCCTAAGCAAATACAAAGGTATACCATATTCATGGACCAAAGGACTCCATATCAGCAAATCAGACAGAATTCAAATGATCCAGACAGGCTACTGTGGACCCTGGCAAGACTGTTACAGTTTTAAAAGATAACAAAAATACTTGAAATTGTAAAAAACCAAAAACCCCAAACAACAACAACAACAACAAAGCCCTCCCGTATGACAGAAATGAATACATGAAAGGTTTTGGATGGCAGAGAGTAAGACTGCACACAACCTAGAAAAATGGTGAGGGAAGTTCATTAAAAAACAAGATTCCACTCATGCGCAGTTCAAATGCCGGCACATGAAGCTTTGTACTCTAGGGACACAAAGTTGAGTGTAATAAACAAGCATGCTCAAGAATAACAAATACACTTCAGGCCATGGCTGTGTCTGAAGGTGCTCAGGTTGGGAGATGGTTGGTCTGGGTGGAGCACCATCAAGATGGCTGATTTCTTTTCTGCTTCTTATGCTGGGACAGGGATACTCAGTGTTTCTTGGATTAATGTTATTTATATCTTCCTTATGGCTTACCAAGTTTTCTTAAATTCAATAAAAGCAAATGGAGGCTCTCTGCAGAGAAGTTACCACCTGGAGGATGGTGGGTTGGCACTCCCTTGTAGGCAATCTGTCCCTAACCTGCACCTGCCCACAGGACCCTGATTCCCCACTGTGGGAGCCTTACCTTAGCAGGGTTGAGCGCTGTGATGATCCACACACAGTGCGCGTTGTTATCATACTGAATGGGGAAGTTGGGGGAAGTAATGATGCCTGAGGGGCCTCGG
Organism: Myodes glareolus; assembly: GCF_982192425.1. NCBI lineage: Eukaryota > Metazoa > Chordata > Mammalia > Rodentia > Cricetidae > Myodes > Myodes glareolus. The sequence goes on from NC_142028.1 coordinate 66,259,887, forward strand.
AGGTGGGCATCACACATACGGGCTGTGGAGAGGAGATAAGACAGACATTTCAGTTTAGAGCAGATACAGCCCTTCCCATCTCCCATGCACAGCCTGGAAGCGATGCCACCTGGACAGATCCTACCCAGTATCCACCTCCTTCCAGAACCCATGCCCACCTTTCCCAGCATGCTCAAAGGACGCCACAGTGCCTAGAGCACTGTCTTATGGGCAGTGATGAACTGCCAAGGTAGGCTCAGCACTCTCCTGAAGTCTATTCTTCCTCCCCAGCTCCACCTCCCTAGAGAGTATGCAGAGCAGGTCTGGATGGGCCACAGGCACCTAGGGACGTGCCGAGTATCCTGTGCCATTCCTTCTTGTGGCTTACTTCTCCAAACCAGTGATGTGCTGCACTGAGCCCGTAGAGTGCATGCCTAGGAGCCTGACTTCAGTCCTTTCCTCTAGCGCCTTGCAGGCTTCCTGAACTAGGATCTCAGGATGTCCTAGTGAGGGCCACCCTACTGGGCTCAGCATGTCTGTGCCCAGGGACTCTACCAAAAGACCCGACTCGGTCCAGCTCCAGGCACCAGAGTGGCTTCAGAGGCAGCCTGTTGCTCCTCTCATCCATTCCCTACTCAGCCCAGGCCTTGGAACAGGCTTTTGACTGGAAGCGTAAAGACTCAAGGTGAATTAGAAGTGCTCTCCTCAAGTAGATATAAAGTGTTATCAATCACGGCTTAATCTAATTAAGCTCTTTAAAATAGCTTCGAAACTAATTAGATTAAGGGGTGATTGATCTCATTTAAGGTTCCACATTGGGTCTAGGTGTTGGCTGCCTTTTAAAACCATGTGCCCGGAGTCCTAGCCACCCCATTTTTCAACGTTAGCACACAGCTATTTTAATAAAGGGCTCCATGAGCCTGGGCTGTCATCGCCCACATGGCGATTCATCCCAATTGTAGGCCGAGCGCCTAACAGTAAAGACAGAGTATGCAAACTCAACAGGCCTAAGCATGTGAAATGGACGTGCTGTCAGGATTGCTTTTGGTTGATGACCTCAAGCTTCTGGAAGCTCCTCTGTGTGGAGCCAGGCATGACAAAGCTTCAGGCTTTCCCGGGGAGCCCCTCCCTGAGGGGTCTGAGAAGCTGGACCCAAGGCCCCCTCCCAAGTGTAATGAATTGCTACTCATTGTGTGCGTTGATTTCCACGCTCATTAGTTCCAACATTTTTTATGGGCCAGCCAGAATCTGGGCTGAGAAAAAAATGTCAGCAGGGCTCCGCCTCTCTCAAGGACCACAACCAGAGCTGGAGGCCTACGTGAGAACCTGAAAGCCTTCACATATGACCACAGCAGGCATAGTTACAGGGCTGTTTTGAGGGGCTCTGGGTCAGCACTGGTGTGTCCCCCACAACAACTGAGTTAAATATGGATCGAGTTTATTCTGTGTGCATGTGTGAAGGTTCCTGGGTGTGCACAGACCAGAAGTCAATGCTGGGCATATTTCTTCATTGCTTTCCAGCTTAGTTTTTGAGACCGAGTCTCTCAACTCCTCGGAACCCAGAGCTCACTGATTTGGCTAGGCTGGCTGGCCAGCAAGCCCCCGGAAACCCCTAGCACTGGGTTACAGGTGTGCACTGCCACACCCAGCTTTTACATGGGTCCTCACATTTGTGCGACAACCAGCTTATCCAATGAGCCTTCTCCCCAGCCTGAATTGGGTTTTGACACCCCAGTCCCCATGCTCTCCTATGTGTCCAATTGCTCCTCTCATTTTGTGGTCACACTTGGGGAGGATGGCACAGATGAGGACAGGCCAACCCTGGGGTCTCAACAACTTAGCCTTTCCAGTCTAAATCTGGCTGTTCAGGCCTGAAGGACTGAGAAACCCTTCTCTGTCCCTGACTCTTTCTCTTCCAAGTGGAGCAGGTGATAGCATCTCAGTGAGTTCTGGTGTGAAATTATACTTGATGACAGACTGTGCTAGGGACAGTCTCAGGATCCAACGAAGGGGTCCCGGGTCTGCCGGACTCAGTGACACAGACAGGAGAACCCTGTGCTAGGGACATTCTCAGGTCCCGGGTCTGCCAGACTCAATGTCACACTCACTTCCTTTCTCTACAGTCAGGATTACCTCCCAAATTACAGAGTGCTAGTCTAATTTTTCTTGAAGTTTCTATGTGGTCTCTAAAGACATTCATTCAGGAGTACGTGGGTGTCTTATTCAATCACTTCCCACCTTAGTTTTTGAGAGAGAATCTCTTACCGTGTCTACAGCTTGCCAATTTAGCTACGCTGGCTGACCAGCAAGTTCCAGCTCCCTACTTGTTCTGCCTCTTTAGTGTTGGGATTACAGGTACATGCTGCTACACATGGCTTTGTTTGTTTTTTCTTTTCTTTTCTTTTTTTTTCCACATTGGTTCTGGGGCATTGAACTCAGGTCCTCACACTTGTGTGACAAACACCTTACTGACTGTGCCACCTTCCAGGGAGCCCAGGGAGCTTCTCTACATAGGCTCTTCTGTCTGATATGATGCCCACCTTTACAAAGAGGACCTGAGGATTCAGTGCTCTAGCCCTGTAGAGCATCCTCACCCAGCTTCCCTGGCAGCATCTCCCACATCTTTTTGGGAAGTCTGATTTTGCTGCCAAAAGACTCGATTTATCCTGTGCTTGTGTCTAAGAATTAGATGGTATTTGCAGTGTGTTAAAATATGCCGAAGGTAATTAGAGAGAATAGGTCAAAAAGCATTTACCACTTTAAGGGCTTGGAGGGGTTTAATTAAAATATTACAGTCTGCAGATAGCACCAAGTACCTTAAGACTGGTTCAGGATGGAATCTCAGCTGCTTTTCCTGTCTAGGCAAGGTCAGGCAGGGGATGTGCCAGACAGACAGACACCTTCCCTCTGAGCAGCCAGCTCCAGGGATCCCACCAGAGGATGGAGAGCTCCTCGCTGTGACCCAGATGGGCTGGCCAAATGACAGCTTCTCAGTGTCTGGATCAATGAATGAATGCATCTTCCCATTTTCTTATTTGCAATTTCCTGTCTAGCCTCTTCTCCAGAGACTTCTGCCCATTTCTGGGGTTCCCACTCTTTCCTTGGGACATCACTGTGCTATGTGGCTGGAAAAAGGACCACCTGGACCCACAGCCAATTCTAGACTTGAAATAGTATGACTGCAAAGCAGGGAACCAATTCAAGAGCAAGCGGTGTGCAGTGCAAACGCCCCATCTCTATAGCTTCTAGCTCCTCCTGAAATCTGATTGCTACCTCGATTCAGGCTGCCTGCTCTTGCTACTCCTACGGCTGACCTCCCTCCATCCCTGAACACAATTCCCACCTCACACGAGTTACTTTTTTTGTTTTTTTTGACAAGGTCTTGTTATGGGAGCCTAGGCTGACCTGGAACTTGTGGTCTCTTGCCTTAACTTCCCCAGTGTGAGACATGCAGGCATGCGCAATTACACCTGGCCTCCTACTACCCATTCAAAGGTAAAAAAAAAAAAAAAATCCCATTGTAGTGCAACATCTTCGGAAGCCTCCTGCCTAACAGAAGCCTTTCTTCTTCTCTCCAAGCCCTGCTTCTGATGTCTTCTGCAGCAAACACTTTGTTCCTTCTGCTGCCACTTCTTCCTGAGAATGTCTGCCAATTCTGGGAGCTTATATCGGGCCCATGGCAACTGCCGGGGTCTCTTCCGTTTTCCTGGTGTCCCTTCCATCCTAACCCAGCTTAGACCCCAAGGTCTACCGTTATGATCATGTTTCTGCAAATGCCAAGTCTCTCTTCTCTCTCCTCTAATCAGTTGCCTGGGAGAGACATCAATTGTGGATCGTCTCGCCAGTATTCTCCACAAAACTGAGCTTTGACAGGAAGAAAAATAAAAGAAAAGAAAATCACAGGAGAGGGAAAGCTGTCGTTTCCGTAAGATCATTACCAACCTCAAATGCTTCCAGGGACGTTCTCAACCACCCTGCTCTCTTAGTTCACCAGCTCTTGCTACTCAGAGGCCCTCTCATGCCTTCCATATGCCCCTTGGACCTTTTCCCCTTCCCTTAACCCAACTCTGTTATGGATGATGATTTTGCTGCCTTCCTGTATTTGGAGGAAACAGGAAGCCATTTAGCAGACACCTCCTCCTCCTGACTCCCCAAGGTGCTACCTGCCTGCTGTTTATTCTGCTCTGGCAGAGAAGTGGCCCCTTTGAAGTGCTGGTCCTTTCTATAGACCTGAACCACTGTCCCCTCCATCCCAGGAGCAGCCACATCAGTGGCCACACACCAAACCCTGGTGTCCTTAGAACCAGGGAGTCCAGCCGATACAGCCACTGACACTTCCGGCAGGATCACCCTGTTCACGACGTCCCTGGTGCCCTACTTCCTAGGACCCTCCAGTCTACTGACCTCTATACTTATTCCCATCTACTGGACCCTCCTGACTCCCTTTGGGCCTCAAGACCATTCACTAGGATCCCTCATATTTACCTGGTCAAAAGCCTACCTTGACTCAAATGTCCTATCTACTCTTTTTACTTCTTAACTTCAGGGTCTGGTGGCCACTAGGACAACAGTGGTCACACCACAGATTCAAGGTTTGCCGTCCAAACAGGTCAGCCTCCTATCCCTGGTCCTTCTTCGATTCCGTCCCCAATTCTCTGCAGAATAGCTCCAAAGTCGTGCCAAGTCATTTACTCCCACTGGTAGCTGGTAGCTAACCCTTGACCTTTCTGACTCAATGGCCCATCTCTGCTTGAGCAACCACACGCATGCCTCGGTTTCCCTCCTACTCCTCTGACCACACTTTCTTCCTTCTCCATTAACTCTTCCAAAGCAGTTGCATGAATCCCACGTGGGGGTTCTCAGTATGTTAATGGTAATTTTTTCTATGTACTTGAAATTCAGTCAAAACAAAGCCATTAGCAGGGTAGGGGAGCTGCTCCACACTGCTCCCCCACATTCCAACTCTAAGGAGGTCCAGGTGCACTTCTCAAGTGCAAGTAGCCCAGAGCCTTTGGAGCGAGGGGTTGAAACAGCTCAACTGATTGGCTTCGTGCCCTTGGGCAAGTTGGTCAACTACTAGAAGCTTCAGCTCAACATGAAATATGGTTATTGCCACTTGCCTCGTAAGGAAATGATGAAAAATGCCTAGTGTAATGCTTTAGACAAGTATAAATGGCTTAATAAATGGGAGCTTTGTCATGAGCACAAACAGGTAAGGGACTTGGGGACATTCTTAGCGGTGGGACAATGAGGCCTGGGTTCTAGTGACATCTCTACCAGAAAAGGAAAGAGGAGAGAGGAAAGGGAAGGGATGGGAGAGAATGGGGAAGGAGGGGAGAGGAAGGGGGGAAGGGACAGGAGAGGAGGGGAAGGAGGGGACAGGAAGGAGGGGAAGGAGGGGACAGGAGAGGGAATATAAGGTGGACACCAGTGTTTATGGGGTTGGCTCAGGATTCTGCTCTTGTGATGGCCACTAAGGAGGAAAACAGACATTGTAATGATCATGCCATTTAGTCCAGCCTGCTTTGTGTACAGTCCCCAGGTTCCCCTTCCAGTTTACAGTCGAAGGAAAAGATACAGATCCATTTCAGCAATGTCTTCTCTGCCATCGGTGTGTTAATAACAAAGGTGGGACTTGAACTTTGAGTCCAAGTATGGTATTCCAGCTACCCAAAATTATTTTATTCTAAGTGCATATGCACAGACAGAGACAGACACACACAGAGACAGACACACACACACATGCCTACATACACAGACACAGACGCACACACATGCCCACATACACAGAGCCATGTTTTTTTGTTCGCTCCCTACCAGGTGTTTGGTGACATCAATGTAAACGTCACGAACACAACCCATGTCCTCCCTTTCTCTTAGCCTGCTCTGCATGACCAGGCTTTTTATAGGGCACTAGGTGTGGGACTATGTGTCTGCAATCCCCGCACTTGGAGGGTAGAGGCAGGGGTTCAAGGGATCAGGGTCATTTTCAGATACTGAGTGAGGTAGAGGCCAGCCTGGGCTACATGAGGCCTTGTATCAAAAGTTAAAAGAATGAAGGTTTTCTAGGAGTCAAGGCAGAGACTAACTCCTGAGGGAGGGAACGGGGAAGCCGGAGCACCACCATCAATTTCAAAACTTCCGAAATGAGGGCACGGTTCCATCGCCCTCAGTCACATCAGTCACAAATCCGGTTCGTTCTGGTGGCCCTCGAACGTTTACAGGGAACCTATTATTTGCATGTCTGTGTGTTTTAGTATAATTAATTGTGTGGAAATGTGAATAATTAAAGCCACAGCACATTCTACACTCATTGGCAGGAAAACAATAACTCACGTATGGTAGCCAGAGTGCTTTAGGTTGCCATCTTTTGGCAACCTGTTTCAAAGTGGAGCTTTGTGGAACTGAAGGACTTTTGTCCCTTTTTAATAGTAACAGCAAGGTTCACTCACCCAAGCTGTCCCCACTCCATCCCACACCCCCCCCCAAAAAGAAAAAAAGAAATCACAATTACAGTAGAAATTTCAATTAGTTTAAAACAAAAGATCGGGTGAAAGCCTTAAAGACTACCGAAGGAGACCACTGCATCTAGTATGGGCTTTCGGGAAAGCTGGGGAAAGACAGCCCGACTCTTCATAGCCTGTGCAAGAGGAACAGTGAGGAGGAGGACAGGAGAAGGCAGGAGGGTCAGGCTGTGCTGAGAACTCTCCCCATCCCCCACTTCAGTAAGTGCCCAGCTTCCATTTCACAGTCCCCAAGCAGTGCAGGAGTGATTTTCTCCTTCAATAATGAGGGTACTGTGACCAAGGCTAATGACGGGCCTCAGGCAGGGCCAGCCAGCTGCGGGACCGCAGAGGACAAGAGAGTGGCTTCTGAGAGAACCCACAGCCACCGGAGGACGAGGTGTGCTCCGAAGTTCCAGCTAAGCGCCAGCTGTACAAGCAGGATAGGCTACACAGTTGTGCGCATGAGCCCAGCGGACGGGCCCAACCAATTCTAAGTGAGCTCTAATGAAGTTCACTGCTTCACGTGGTGATGCTGTGGGGGAAACAGGGTAGTGTGTCTTCACTTTAGCAGGAAAGGAAAAGGGATTCAGCGAGGGGAAGGGCCCAAGGGCACACAGCTACAGAGTTGCAGCAATGGTTGGATTTGAACGGCCACCCCCACCACCCACTTTCACAGTAGTAGGGCGTGCAATGGAGTAACACAGGGGAGAGCATCCCAGTGCATAGTGAAAGTGTGCAGAGAGTTTAGTGCAGTGTCAGAATCACTGGGGATGGCTTCGATGGGACCCAGGACACAACTGGAGAAAAGAAGTGAGCATATCGCTTGATGAAAATCCTTCGAGAATGCTAGCCCTTCCCCATCCTGGGCTTTTTCTTGTGAGCAAAGTGTCATGACTAAGAACAAACTTCCTCCAAGGGAAAGGATCCCACCACTGGCAGACGGCCTTGCTGCCTGGGCTTCTAAAAGAAGTTCTGAAGGGACAGAATGGCCCAGGGTCTCCTGGTCTACACACTGGATACTCCATACCTTTCTATGCAGCTATCATCTTGGAGTTCTGCACCTAGACTCATGGGCCATTCAGTCATTCATCCTTTCCACCGACTCATTCAACACTTGTTCTAACGTACCTACTATGGACGAGGCCTTGTCCCGAGTGATGAGTAGAACAGGGGTCCCTGCCCTCTACAGGTTGTCCACCTTCCTTCTAACACCTACCGAGCCATAAAGCAGTTATGTCACCTCAGCATCACCCAGTCAGTGCCCTGAACCCTGTGACCGAGCGTGGGCAGGTACTATTGAGCACATTTGGAGGGAAGAGGTTAGCCCAGCGGAAGTAGGTAATCTGTCCAAATGGTCAGTTATACTGGGGATTCTTAATTGTAAATAAAAATAAAATAAAATAAAAGGCAGTAGTAGTCACGGAGGCTCTTTGGAATAACTGGGTAGAGAGGAGCAAAGGACCATCATACACCGCAGATGGGGGCCACCTTAAACTTGAACAAACGGGCATGAATGCAAGGCCTGCTTGGAAGACATTTTCATGGCTCCCTGGGATTCCTCATCAACAAGATGGACCAGGTTTTAGCTCTGACTTTGTGCATTCTTCTGGATGATAACGGTCTGGTTGTCTTCCACAGCCCCCTCTCACTCTGCACGAATTTCATCTTGATGCAAAGGTGCTCACAAAGCGAAGCATCACCTCTGGTCAGAAGGATGCAGCCTAGAATTGTTTTGGTGGGCCTTTTAGATAGACCTTCTCTCCAAGTGAGGTCCTCTGCTCTCCGGGGCAGTCTAACAGCTAAGCGCCGTCCTGCCCCGCTGACAGCCTCTTACCCACTTCCAGTATTTTAATATCATTTATGGCCATTGGCAGGCAGTCTTCTTCGGCTTATGAGAACATGGGCAGTAGGGCTCTTGAGGACAGGTACACTGTTAGAGAAGCCCACAGAGCCACCTTTTGATGCCATGTTTCATATATATCTCTGTATAGCTAAAAGCATTGCTTCAGAAGCCACAGGTCTGTTTACTGCAGAGTGTGGGAAAACAAGGGCGCCGGGGGCAGAAGGCTGGGATATGTCTCTGTTATAATGGATGGATCTAACGCAGGAGGAGAAGGGGTGGCTTGCTTTCCTGTTTCCGCGTGGTTCTGATCTCCTTGTGCACTGTGACAGCAGCCTGCTTTCCATGTTCCTCTCCCATCAGACTGTGAAATCCACGCAGGGCAGGGGCTCTGTCTGTCTCCCCACCTCTCTATGCCTGCTCTTAGCAAAGGCCTTGGCACAGAGAAGATGGCAATAAACACGATAATTACTCAAAGTTGTAGGACCTGAGTTCTAGGGAGCAGTGGAGAGCAAGAAGAGCCAGCCTGGGCGAAGGCCCCGGTCTCCAGGCCCTGGCTGTTTGAATGGCCTCCCTTCTGCAGGTGCCCTCACCTCGGCAGACTGGCCTGTGGTCACTCCAGGCTGCAAACATGTCGCTCACTTTCATGCAGGTGATCCGCTTGGACCCTTGCAGGTCATAGCCTTCGTTGCAGGTGAACTGGACGCTGGATCCTAACCTGGGAGACAAGGTGTGTGTGAGTTCATTCCCTGGGCCTGCCCAGCCCTGCCCTGAGGAGTATGCCCTGACTCCCAAAACAGATCTCCCAGGGGAAGTTCTCTCTCCTTCTGGCCTTTCATCTGGACTCTCCTGTTCAGCACTTAAAATCTGTTGGAGGATACAGCTGCCCTTCATCTTAGTTGTTTGGGAACATTTAATGGTTTTAGGTTTGAGTTAAAAGGAGACTCTGAGAGCAGAGAGAGCTGCCGTGAGATAAGCATCCATGAGGGCTAAGGGTGGATGGATGGTACCCATAAATCACGGTGGCAAAGGGGGACTATGGGAAGATGCCTTGCTAGTTCAGACCTCTGCAAAAAATTCACCGTCCGAGGGGCTCTGAGGTACCCCAGATGACTGTAGGCCTGTCACCCTTATGTAACACAGCCAAGAGTGACCCTTTGAACTCTGGCTGCATTCATTTTGCGACAGTTAACGGGGCATGTTTTAGTGATGCTCCTTCACAGTTCATAAGGCAGGGACATCCTCCCAAAGATCAGACTAAGAAGGACCACAGCTTTCCCCCAGCGGTGTCACTCTCTCCTACAGCCACCCCACCCTCTCCACCCCATCTCCAGAAGGGGCAGGCCTTGTTCTCCCCATAACCAGGCCACTCCACCCCATTTTCAGCCAGAAAGTCCCCCAGTAGATCTTACCTGAAGTCTGAGCCTAGTCTTTTGCCCTTTTCAGGTATTCCAGGGTCTGGACACATATTATGTCCTTGGGACACACCAACCTGAGTTACTACAAGGCAAAAAAACAGCACACACATAGACAGACAGTCTCAGAAAGGCACTGGGCTGAGCAGTGTCTCGGGGTGGGAGGAGGAGACAGGATGAGGCCCTGCTCACCCAGAGTTGTGGAGGATGTTGGGCCTCTCTAATGGACAGGGTTTTCCTGACTGAAAAGTGGGAGACTGCTTTTGATAAAAAAAAAAATCCTTTGCAAGAAAATCCAAGCGAAATTCTTTGGGACCCTGTGGGCTCTGAGACAGTCCTCCTCCCCAACAGCCATCCTGTTCCCTCGTCCCACACCCGTGGCCGGAAGTGGCTTCTCCAAAGGCTCTGGTGACCTCCCCATCCTGCACTCCAGGTCCAGGGATGGAGACTCTAGATGAGATGACTCCGCCCCTCCCCCCTCAGCCCCAGATGGAGAGATGACTCAAAGAAAGTTAAATAAAAGGTGAATGCATGATCAGAAACGGTAAAGAATGAGAGAGAGTTGCAGCTTCAAGTTCAAAGCAGGGACTTGAACTCAGGACGCGGACATTTCCTCTGAGAGCCCGCTTCCCATCAGACCCCCAACAAACCACACAGTAAGCAAGTACCAGAATATTCTCCCCCACCCCTCCCAATTCTACCGGCCAAGTGCACCAACCAGATGTTATCTGGGCTATTTCTATGATGGTCTCACACCTTTTTACAACAACCATATGCATGCCTGCCTGAACTAGAACAGAGCTTGGTCTAGGACGGACGATACGAATACAGCACACACAGCAGGCACCTCCTACGGCCCTGCCTGCTCATTACTCTTGATGGTTCACATAGGTCAGGCTGAACTAAACTCATATCTCTGGATTTCCAGAGTGGAGGATGACTGACTATGGAAGCCAGGCAGACGGCTTGGCCAGAGAAGCTTCATACAAGGACCCACCAATCCCATGACTCTAACGGCAACTGAGGGGTTACGGGTGTCTACAGCAACAGTCTCTGAGCTTGCTCATATTCCCCTCGTCCACTCAGCACCCCATAATGTGAGAGAGGTACTGCACCCCTCCCTTACACCCTACTCACTCATTCCCCACAGAGGGCACATATTCATTGAGCCCTTTTTTGTACAAGAGTTTCTTTGGCTACCAGGGGAGATGCCAAGGGTGATCGGGAATGACCACTATCTTCAAGGAGTTTCCCGTTGAGGGAAGCCGTGAAGCACTGAAGACACTTCAGGACCAAAAGTGGGAGGTGATGAAGGGATGCTTAGATGGGGGACCAGTCAGTCATCCATTACTGGGAGAAGTGTCAAAGCTTTCCCAGAGGAGGTGACATTGAACATGGATCTTCTAAAGAAGTGAGATTTAGACACCCAGGGACAGTGAAAAGGGCAGAAGACAGGCAGAGAAGAGTAAGGTGGAGGCAGAGAACTGGGGGCTGTCAGGTGCAGCTGGAATGTAGGGAGGGGGAAGAGTGTCGAGCTGAGGCGTGAGGCTTCAGAGATAAGGTTTTTGAGGGGCTGTGAGTCTTATCCTGAATAAACAGGAATGGGGGGCTCCTGGAGAACTCTGTGTGGCTGGGTGTGTAGCACACACCTTTTATCCCGGCACCTGAACAGCAGCGGAGGATGTATCTCCCTGAGTTCAAGGCCGGCCTGTTCAACACAGCAAGTTCCAAGTCGACCAGGGTCACATGGTCAGAAAAAAAAACACAACCAACCAACCAACCAACCAACCAACCAACCAACCAACCAAGCAAACAAAACAAAACAAAACAAAACAAAACAAAACAAAACGAAAAACAAACCCAAGACCTAAAACAAAACAAATACAAAGGTATTCCTTATGAAAGGAAGGTCTCTGCTCCTTGAGTCAAGGATGATGAGTCTGGTGAGGTGTGTGGTTCAGGGAAAGGATGCAGAAAAGATGATAAGGTGGGAAGAGGGGGAGCAGGAGCCTCGTGAACCTGGGGCTGTGGGGACACTGGGAGCTGATGGGAGGTGGTGGAAGATGGGGCACAGTTGAGGCTTCGGCTCACTGCTGCAAGTGGAGGCCTGGGATGGCCCCTGCTCACAAGTAGTCCAGGGGGCTGCTGACAAGGGAACCCAAACACTGAGACAGGTTCCGAGCTCAGGCCAGACACCGGCTGAATTTTCGGTTGTGTGGCAACGGCGGCAAGGCCTCTTGGGTGGCTCCACACTGCCAGGTTGAGGCAGCTCTCTGGACATTGGTTTTGACCCTGTTCCTTTCCTTATCAAGCCTGTACTTCCAATGTTTTTACATCCACATCTTAACGGAACTATTCCCACCAACCCTGAAGCCTGCAGGCTGGGACAGCAAGACTGAAGTTTCTGAAGCAGAGTGAGTTTTCAGGGAGTCATGGTGTTTGTCCAGGCTAAGAAAGGAGGCAGTAATTGGGGTCCCCAGGACATCAGGAGTGTGAGAAGTAAAGGTGGTGACCAGGAGGGGAAGATGGTCCCTCATCCCAAGAGCTGCCCTCGATGGCTTTCTCATTCAGCCTGTGGACCATTCCTGCAGCAGATTCTAAGCTCAGTATCCACCTTCCTCGGGTTCTGCCCATTCAGCTTGTCAACCCAGGGTCCCTTGCCAATGGAAATACCCACCCCTCAGCAGCACCTTCAGGCATTTCCCACCACTTCTTTTGCCCTCAGTACTGATCACCATCAAGGAAGTAGGTGAGGCCAAACCAGAGCCAAGGATGACAAAGCTCCCCGCCCTGCCTCCCTGAAGTCAGCCAGCCCCTGAGGTTTGGGTACCATTCAGGAAGTTAGAACACACTGAGGCAACTCACGGCCAGGCAGCATCCTTTCTCAAGGCATTGACAAGCAAACTGACATTCCAGGATCAGATGATTGTGGATGGCAGAAGCAAAAGGCATTCCCCTGTCTTCAGCACTTCCCGCCTCCACTGCCAGTCTAAATCAGACACTTGTATCTGACTTGCTGTTGGCTACTGGGGGGAGGAGTCAAGAACTTGGGGTAATCCTGACCCCACCCTTGAGAGCCCCACAATAAGGGAAATCTATGGTAGTGCCTTCTACCCAAAATGAAGGGAGATGCCAACAGATGCACTGCCAGGAACCAGAGTCAGAGGAGGAAATCAGTAAGGCCTGCCCCTTCCTTGAGTTGAAGACATCTGTCCGCAGCGGGTCTGGGCAGAATATAAAGTCTATGCAGACATCAGTAGCTACCTTGGGGCAATTTGAGCCAAGTTCACCCCTGTTTGAGGAAGTCTTACAATGGACATTAAAACTTCGTCATAAGAAATACGATATATTTATTATATATATGGACTAGTTTCTTCATTTTTCTGGGGCTGCTATGGATAGCTAGGAAAGGTATAGGTGGTAAAAACCATGAACTCCCTCTAAGATAAATGCACCCCCAACATCACATGTAATTTTTCTCAGCTACTTTGTGGGCCTTCTACAGTAGAGAAGGCCCATCTTAGATCCAATAGCATCCTAAGCATTTAACACCTGTAAAATGTGATGCAGAACCCTAGCCCGCCTTTCTCCAATCTGTGGGAGGAAGGCAGGCTAGGGTTCTACATCGCCATTTTACAGATATTAAAACTGAGTCAGTAGTTTCTTGGGTAGCATGGGATAAATATTTGGTCCCCCCAATGTTGAGCATTTTTCTAAGCTTGTTTATGGCTCTATGGCAAAGTGTACAACAAAGCCACAGTGGCCTTGGCTCATACGGTCTCCATGGCTACTCTTGGGCCCAGGGCTTAAGTAGATCATTCTCCGCATGGTCCTGGGCTGGACCAGGGTTTTCCTAGGGTCCCATCTTTGATCCTGATGTCCTTAGTCAAGCACAGAAACAGAGTCCCCTAGCTTCCTTCTGTCATCCAGCCTCCTGGAGCAAAGACCTACAGATTAACCCAACAGCCACCAATACCTCTGACTCGAGGGAACTTGAGACTGGGACGAGCCCCCGCAGTCTGATTCATTCTAGTTAGGCTCCCAACTGCCTCTGCCTTATACTTCTTGTAGCCACAGATACCAGCAGAAACCTTGGGAACCTGGTGGTTTTCTACCATCCTTCCTTACCAAGTATATGTCTGGTAATTAAAGAAAAATGAGTACCGGAAGGTGAGGCAGGATGGGGCAGGAGAAGAAATAGCAAAGAGGGAAGCAGAGGGCAGGGATGGGGGGTGGGGAAGAGGACAAGGGCACTGAAAGGAGTGACAGGAAGGAAACAGCCACAGTCCCCTGGGGTACCAGAGTAGCCTCCTGACGGAGTGTCTGCACCCTATCCCAAGGCTCACACCCTAAATTCCTTCATCACAGGCCCATCAGGTGTCTCTCTGGACATGATGCTCTAGACCATTCCTAAGCACCAGATCTCTTCATCTTCCAAACCAGGGTACCAGGAACAAGTTCTCAAAGACGCAATTTGCCCAAACAGGGTACCACCATGATTTTCCCACCACCCATAGAGCCAGGACCCAATTCCCCACTTTGCTCTGCCCAGACATGTCCAGCACTCTTGGTGGAGCTTTTTAGATTTGCCCCTTCCTCCTCTTTAACCTCTGACCTTGGGAGTCGACCCCCCCCCCAGGTCCTAACCTGAAGAGACGCCAGAAAGAGAACTGTCTTAGCAGGTGGAAGTGATTTAAAAGGAAAAAATAAAGAGAGAAATGCACAGTAATGACTCCCTGGACTGCAGATCGAATGGGAAGTGAGGAGGGAATTAGAGGGAGGCAAGGGAAAGAGAAGGCAGAGGGCAGCCTGAGGCTGCTCACTGGCTGCAGGCTCAGCAAGGCCATGCGCAGATGGAGGGAGGGAGGGACCAAGGAAGTCATCTAGTAGAGGCTGGCTTCCCTGCCGTCACAGCTGGTCACAACACCAGAGGTTCAGAGCCAAGCATGAGGCCCTAGACCCTGGCACAGGGGGCAGGCCAGCCGACACTTACACACAGACGTCTTCTGGTTGTTGTCTTTGCTGGGCATCAGCTTCACACCTCGGGACTTCAGTTCGATTTGCTTCTTGACTAGAGAGGATAGAGAAGGGAAGAAGGTTAGAGAGGGAGTCTGCGACCTGGACAGGGTTCTTGTAGAATGAGGGGTGCCCGCTCTTTTGACAATGGCGACATAACATTGTCATCCACCTTCTGAAAACCATGGAAGCCAGCAGCAACAGCAAAGACATTGCCGACGACAACAATCTCATTCTAAGTGAGCTTATGATTTCCTATTGGGCTGCATTCATGGCTGTGTTGGGCTCCACGTGGTCCACATGAGCCACAGGTTGGACACACCTGCAAGTCAGATTTATCCTGTCTCTTGGCTTAGGACAGACATCCATGGGGAAAGACTTTCTGTATAGTCAAATAGCAAGGAGTGGCAGGTTCTGCCACGAAGGAACAGAACTCTGAGGGAGACTGGAAAGGGGCTCTGTCACCTCTGTGATATCTGAAGGGCTCTGGACCTGCTGAGGCCCTCTCCTGGTGAAGTTCTGCTACTATTGAGGTTCCTGGGTATGAACTACCTTCAATCTTCCCCTTCGGGAGTCTTTTGTGGGTATCTGCAGCCAGCTAGGTTTGGACCTGGAGTGCTCCTCCCCAAACTATGTACTAAGGATTTAATTGTCAATCTGGGATACTATCGATAGGTGCCAGAAGCTTCTGTAAGTGGGACTTATGGGAAGGAAGTCAGGTCATAAAGCATGTGTCCTCAAAAGGATTCTTTGGTCTCCAGACTCGTCCTGTTTCTCTGTTTGATCCCCTGCTGCCATGGTGAGTGGCTCCTCCACCAGAGGCTCTCTCCAGCATGGACTACACTGCCACAGGCCCAGCCCATAGATCATAGAAGCCTCTTGAAATCATGTGCCCAAATAACACTTTCTTCTTTTTAATTTGATTCGCCTCGGGTATTTGTTATAGCAACAGAAAGCAGATGAAAGCACAGTTCACTGACTGCATGTTTGCTACTCTGTAGATTCTTCCCCAGCCAATTTCTGAGCCAGCCCAGACAGGGAGTGGCAAAGTAGGTCAAGCTCAGATTGTCACTGGTTCCCATATCGTATCATTTGTGATATGGATATTTGTGGTACTGGGAATTAAACCCAGCACTCATGCCTAGCAGTCAGGCACTCTACCACTCAGCTATAGATATCTTTGCCCTGTGGTATGATTTTTGTAGCCATGTCAGAAGTGAGGTATATTTCTCTCCTATCCCTCAACCTTAGGTTTGGCCACTGGAAATTCGGAGGCCTTGAATCCAAAGTCTTGAAAACTACCTGCTGGATTAGACTTCTCTGTTGCAACTTTACCATCATGGGAAGATGTGGCTGGAGGGTTGAGCCCCTGGGTCCAGTCAGACTCCGCCCGCACTAGCTGACTTGCGGTCAGGGGAAGCTGAGTCCCGGAAGTCACTGAGGAGTGGAACTTGGATGGCTACCTGATGTGCTAAATAATAGTCTTGGTTCTGTCTATACGACAGGCCCTCTGCTCTTTGCTGAATGACATGCAAACCACAGAGCTCCTGGTGACAAAGGTCCATCCTTCCCCTCATCAGAGCCCCTTGGTCTGGCTTCTCCAGTCCTCCAGGGCATTCTCCTAGAGATCAAGGACTCACTGCTTCTCAGTTGGCCTCTGCTGCTGGCTCAACCCTGCTGGTTGATGCCCAGCAGTGGTAAGAGCTGTGCCCAGGCACTTGCTGTGTGCCAGGCTCTGGGTGCTTTATACGTTCCTTACTGGCCTCCTTGGCTCCTGGCTCTCAAACCACACACCATCCCTTACAGGAAATCCTCCCCAGTACCTAAGCCACTTCCAACAATCTCCATACCTGTCACCCAAGCTGCTGCTACCTCCTCTCTGGTTCCCAGGACCTTCCAGCTTTCTCTTTTGTCTCTGTGTGGCTGCTCTTAGCAAAGGGTCATTGGAACTCTGGGTTAGCATGAGTCAGACCACGACACATTTGTTTCTACTTGGAGTTCTTTAGTGGAGCACAAGCCAGAGTCCGTAAATGACCCGCAAAGACCAAATGCTCTCCTCACGGCCTCACTGGCTTTCTCCTTGACCTTCACCTCTCCTCGCCAACTTCACAGGTCTCCCTGGGGTTCCTGCAATGTGCCAGGAGTACTGACTGCCTTGGTTGCCAGTTTTTCTAGAATGTTTCCTCTTACATATCTGTGACTTGCTCCCCCTTTCTCCGGAAGTAGTTGGGCGAAACCCTTTCCCTCAGTGAGCCTTTGCTCAGCACCCATGAAAATGGCCCCTCCAGTTCCAGCTCTCTTGTCCATCCTGAGTTCATCTCCTGAGCGTTCTATCATACCACACCACTTCTAGTTTTGTTTCTTTCGTTAATTAATTAGTTGGTTAATTTCAATGTTTAAGGCAGGCTCTCACTGTGTGGCCCTAGCTATCCTAGAACTCATTATGTAGATCAGCCCGGCCTCCAATTCATAGAGCTCTGCCTTCTGCCTCCCCAGTGCTGGTGCATTTATCACCCCACACTGCAGTGTAAGCAAGGCCAAGGCAAGCCCTCTTGTTAGCTGCTATATTCTCAGTGCCTAAAAGAGTATCTGGGGCCCCGGGCATCAGTCACTGCATCCTTAAGCTTCCAACCTCTTTGCCTGGTAGCTGTTATGCTTACTTGATACAAACTAAAACTGGGAATCAAGGAGGGTCAGGTGCCTGGAGTTAGAACACAAAGAGGAGGCCCAGACTTCCTGTGACCGGCCCCTTACGTGATTCCAAGAGCACTCACCACCTTGCCCAGCCTCTCCCTGTCTATCCCCAGGTCAGTTGCTGAAGACTCAGACTTAATTAGGACTGGAGGAAACACACTCCTTCCCAAACCAACGTCCATAGAGGCAGGTGTGCAGGGGCTTCTCCCAGTGCCCCCACTTCCGGCTAAATAGAAAAACTGACCAAGGAATTTGTTCCCCTGACAAGGATGGTTTCCGTGGAATGCATGATGAGAGTCAGCCACCACCACGGAGCCCCATCCTCCCTCTGCGCTCTGGAACTTTCTTTATAAATGTACAGAGCTCTCTGTGTGTATCCAGCAGGAAAATTTCCAATGAACACTAACATGGGCACATTATCCAAAGGACGGCATTAGGAGGGAAACATGCATTATTCAAACCCTGCTAATACGGCATGGCTGAGATTCAACCATCCCTGGGAGAAGCAGAGCTGTCCGAGTGCCATGACGTTTCTGTCCCCAAGATCCCGGGGCAACAAGGTAAGTGTGGGGTCTGTGGTCCAGGGCAGCCCATCCGAGGCAAATCGGCAGAGATGCCTGTCCAAGAGGCAGGGGTGTGGCTGGGGGATTCATCGCAGATTCTCATTTCTGATTCTAGAGTCTATAGGAGGGAAGGGGCGAGGATGTGCTCAGAGCAGCACAGACACCATTCCCAGGGGCTCACGTCACATGGGGTTTCCTTACAGCTATTGACGGGGTGTGTGAACTGTGGTATGAAGAGAGAGGCTACTGAGGCTGGGGGGATGTCCTTCCTCTCTTCTCAAAAGTGCAGCAAGGGAAAGCCCCCCCCCCCCGCAACCCTCTTGGGACCCTAGGAAGACTCTTGATTTGGGGGTCTTGTGCTGCCCAGTTTTCTGTCAACTTGACACAAGCTGGAGTAATCTGTAAAGAGGATTTAAATCTGTAAACCTCGACGGAGAAAATGACCCTACCAAACGGACCGGCGGGAAAGTCTATGAGGTGTTTTCCTGATTAGTGACTGACGAAAGAGGGCCCAGCCCACCGTGGATGTGGTCATTCCTTGGCAGGCGGTCCTGAGGGGTATACGAAGGCAGAGTGAAACACCCAGGAGGAGCAAGCCAGTAAGCAGCTCTCCATGGCTTCTACTTCAGTTCCGGCCCCAACTTCCTTCAGTGACAGTGCTGTGTAACTGTTAGCTGAAGTAAACCCTCCTCTCCTCAAGTTGTTTTTGGTCATGGTGTTGTATCATAGCAAGAGAAGCCCTACCTAAGACAGGATCCACCCTCTCTATTCTACTCACCCCAGAAGAACAGCCTAACCCTCAGGTTCAGGACCTGGCAGCTGTGCTGGGGTCAGTAACGAATGACGTCATCCCCCAGCCCAAGTCAGAGTACCTTCCCTTCCCTTCTCCTCCCCTCAATTCCCTTTCCTATCAAGTCAATGTATTAACTTTGTTACTTTTTACTCTTGGAGCAGGGCCTCTAGGTTTGTACCATCCAGGATACCTCTGGACATCAAAAGGTCGCTGGACACACGTGGGAATCTATGAAGACACCCAGCCAGGTTCAGTTGGCTCAGGCCTTGGCTCTGGGAGGTACAGCCTGTAGCTGGCCCACGACATGAGGGAGCTGAAGAATGGGTCAGTATTACTGTTGATACATAAAACGTCACTGGAAGGCTCATGAAGCCCGGGGTACTAGCTGACGGAGCTTACTTGGAAAGGAGCTGACAACTTTAACAAGAGTGGGTCCTGCCTGGAGAAGGTCGGTCATGGGGTATCTTAGGGTCTCTATCCTGTGCCAAACCCTTCTGTGTGTGTCTCTCTCAGCTTCCTGAGCACTGTGACGTGGGTAGCTATGCTCCATCACATCCCCACAGTGATGGCCAGCCTCACCTCAGGCCCTCGGTGATGGGGCCAGTGGACCCCAGGCGGAAACCTTTGAATGGTAAGCAAAAATAAATCTTTTATCCATGAGATTTATTTTATCACAGCAACCAACATCTAAACAGAAATGGCTCTGGAGAAGTGGAGCTTGGTACAGTGTAGGTCAGGAGCCTTTGGAACTAGTTTGGGGAGGGAATTTAGAGGAATTTGGAGAAACAACCTGAGAAGCCTTGAATGTTGTGAGCAGAGATCAATGGGAAGTTTTGATTGGGCTGCAGAAGATAATCATGTAGACAGGATCTCTAATGAGAACTGGATGCCAGATATCCATGTTACATTGTGACAATGAACTCTCCTAGATTCTGTTCAGGTTTTAAGGCTCTGGAGTGGGAACCACTGCTTTTTCTTGGTTAAACTGCAGTTGTATCATGGTTGGATGGAATCAGGGACTTGTTATTTTTTTTTAAAGATTAAGGATGGCTTAAGGGGCCACCTTTTAATGTCAGCTTAACCAGGGGTGGACTCAGGATGGACTGAGAGACATCTGGGACGGTTGGACAGCACACAGCTGGGTGTGTCGTGTGTGCATCTCCAGACATGATTCGACTGGGAAGGCTCTGACCTGGTTGGTGATTTTATTCATTGACAGATGTCAAATCTGAATGGATTACTAGGAGGTTGGAACTGCGAGAGGTGAGTTTCACTGGAGGAAGTGGATCCCTGAGGGCAGGCCTTTGAAGGGTACAGCTGGGCCTTGGCCCATGGCTCTTCTCTTCTTCCCGGCTACTTGAGGCTGCTGCTCCACCACACACTCCCACCATGCCTCAGTCCCCAAATGATGGAGTCAGGGGCCTTTGAACCAAGACAAACCTTCCCTTTAAGTTGTTCCTCTTGGGTGTTTGTCTAACACAGTCAGGAATGTGGATCTGGGTAAGACATCACCAGGGACATCAGCAACAAAGAGCCACCTTCACATGCTGGGTGGGGCCTCAGCTTCGAGGATCCCAGGGACACAGCCACACTTTAGGTTTTGCATAGCAAAACAGCCTGCCCAGGTAGGTAGACCATGGCACACCAGGGGGAAATTATCCACAAAGTGGGCTCACTGATGAACTAACTCAGAAGATCCAAGTGGACCATGGTGCCAAGGGGCAGGGCCCAAGCACAGAGCAGGGGTCAATATGGAGCCCCTAGAGCACAACTCCAGGACCAGTCAGAGAGGAGGGTCAGTGAATAGTTGGGAAAGTCAGTAAGAATCTTGGGAATTTCTGGAGGACGTTCATTCACAGTGCGCACACATTCATCCATTAGTGGGCGTGCTCATAAGTATTGTGCCACTGGGGTTGCCTTCAGGCACTAGTTGCTAGAAAGAGGGAGGATCTTACCTAGGAAGTTGGAGAGATGGCTTAGTGGTTAGACTGCTTACTGTCCAAACAAGTTCAGATCCCAGAACCCCCATAAATACCAGGGGCATTATGTTGCCTCACCTTAATTCTAGCCCTAGAAAACAGAGACAGGGGATGACCCAGAGCAAGCTGGCTAGCCAGACTGGAAATATCAGTGAATCTGAGTTTGATTGAGAGAGCCTGTCTCCATGAAGACTGTGGAGGAGTGAATGATGAAGGAAAACTTCAGGCAACAACCTTAAACCTTCAAAAGCATGCATCTACAAGTGCGTCTATACACACATGCATACATGTGTGAACATGCACGTAAACCCTTTACACAGAGACACATGAAAAGAAGGGAAAAATAAGAAAGATTCTGTGATCATCAATGAAGTAAACAAAAGGTGCAGCCTGGTGCTGCCTTGGTGTTTCTCAGCACACTCAAACGTACACCCCTTGGTGCACAGAAGCATATAGGTGTCATCGATGCATATGTGGTCATTCATGTCTGCAACCAGAACCCTCATAAGCATACATGTGAGCCTGTGGCTAAAGATATTCACACAGAGAATCCAAGTCACACTTGGATATGTGCTTTCTCACTGTAGGTGCAGAGTCAGGACTCCCAAGAGAAACATGCCAGCTCAAACCGGTTGATGGAAATCCTAGTAGGTACATCCATCTCCTCCGAATGAGAATGGCTGCCAGGCTGCCTGCTTATCCCTTCCATTCTGGCTAATTATACAAGACATTTCCCTGCTGTCATAAAGGTTAGCGGGACTCATGGCATGCGGTGAGCAGGAGGAAGCTGGTGGTACAAACAGCTCTCTAGTCTGAAGTTCAAGTTATCAGACTGAGCTAACAGGAGACAAGGGTGTCTTAGCAAAGTGGGAAGCCTGTCCTCTCTCCATGGTTCTGGGAGTGCAGACATAGACAGAGCCTGTGTCTGTGGATTCAGACTCAACATCCTCGGCCTGTAGTTGGCTGTCCTGTTGACTAAGTCAATCCTAAGCCCCTTGTGATCACTCATCCCCAAATTGTTTCTCCAACTCTTCTTGAGAGGATCTCAGATGCTCAGATTTAACCTTACCCTCTCTTGCTTGGATTTTGTTTTGCTCCCTTGAGTTCATTTCTTGAAAGCTGCTTAGGATTGTAGTTTGAAAACTGAATTCTGATCTCCTCTTTTAGGGACATAAGAAGGATGCATGTGCATCTTACATCTCACTTCCTTCAACGATGCTGCGCTGCTGCTGCTGAGGACCAGCCTTGCTGCTCCATCACCCGATGGAGCCTTGCCAACTACTCATCCTCTGCTCGTGTTCAGAACACTAGCGACAAGTAGGACGGATGCCTGAGGCTGAAGGCTATAGGATGTAAACCTAGCAGTTGCTGGAGCCACCTCATTGGAACCAATGGGAAGAATGATGATTCCTGAATGCAGCTAGCATTGTCTCTAGGCCAAATGACTCATAGGGTGAATCCAAAGTATAAGCGCCAGGCTTGATGAGTAAGGGGCTGGATAGAATAGCATTACTAGCTACTGCACTGTCATGCAGAGTTGAGTGGAAGAGTCAGGGCAGAGGTGGTCTTCTGGTAGAGACCAGGCCAGGTGTCATGGTACATGTCAAGACCGTATTTAAAGAACTTAAGATTCAACCTAACCTGGGACATTTCCCAAAGAGAGGATTCATGTATTCTCAAATACAGATAGGGAAATTAGTGGCATCATTTCTGATGTCAACCCCCAAAGGTTGGCAGGATATCAGCATAGCAAAGGACAGAAAAATATTGAGTGATAAGTTAGAAAATGAAGGCACAGAAGACTAGACACCAACGCCCATCCTGCACACAGCACATCTCAATTCAGAGAAGTGAGCCTTGGGATGCTTAGGTTTCCAGGACCCAGGGCATTAGACTCTCTTGAAATTGATAAAGACCATCAAAAGTCTGTGGTCGTACTGCCAGAGATCACTTGGATACAATTTTAGCTGGAAGGTCCAGCAACCCATACTCTCAGGCCAGACATGTGCTGCCATGGCCCAGAGGTCACACAAAGCAGAGAGCGGCTATAAACATGGACCAAGAAAAACAACAAGCTTACTTAAGACATTAGGAGATATTTTTTGTTATGAGCTTTGTAACTTGGTTACATGTTGAAAGGCTGGACGTGCCTGTGGGGCTCTGATGGCACAGAAATCATTAGCAAAGCTATTGTGACCAATGGCGTGGTGTTTGGAAAGGAGGGCCCGGCCCTGATTCATGAAGGACTTAGAAAACGTGGGAGAGGCTCTTGGGACAGAAGATGGTGGCGTGTTCTCACACAGGAAAGGTGATGAGACAAACCCGAACGGGAACGTTTGTTTAACAGTGAGGTTCCACTACTAATATCCTGTGGTGAAGGAAAGCTAAGGGGGACATCTGGCAGAATGTCAGCGCAGTAGCCATGCCAAAGGCCGATGGTGACATGGAAGGAGACAGGGAGACATGGACATGGTTAGGCTGAGGGTTTCAGGAGATGCTGATGGGGAAAGCTACTGTCAGGGTGCCCTGGCGTCCTTGGAGTCACTGCCCCAGTTAATGAAGAACAAGCGACTGCATAGAAATAATGCAGCGAGCAACCCGAGTCCTGGCACAGGCCACTGCCGAGAAGCCGACTGTTGAAGGATCACTGATAATTGAGAAAATTATGCAAAGCTCCTCAGAGCTGGCTGCACATGATGCTTGGAGGCGTTTCAAATCTGACAGAAAGTCTCCTGGTGGCCCAGCTGAGGTTCTGAGGAATGCATTACTGGATGCTGTAAGTGTGACCTCTTGGTTAACCACCGGACAGTGTGTGACTACTAGAATTTCTGAAGGAAAGGAGACCCCTGCTCTTTGCATTGTAGAGGGCACGGTGTGTGTGTGTGTGTGTGTGTCACACACACTGTCTCTGAGCCACCAGGGTTCACATGGAAAGACAGGCAATGGGAGGGGCGGTGGAGCGCAGGCTGGGATGTGGTTCTGGGATGAACAGATCAGACAGTGATCATTCGGTGAGATGAAGGACACATGCAGGAGGAAAAGGGGGCTACCCCACTCCTGTCTTTTCTACTGCACAAGAAGTCCAAACAGGTTGGGTGGGCGTATGGCTGAAGGCTCCTTTTCCTAAGCACCTACCATTGTGTCAGGGCTGCCTTTCACTTCCTGTAGTCCTTATGGGTGAATCACATTCCCTGTCTCCAGAGGAGAGGGATTGTAATGGGTGCTAGGCCATAACACATGTGAGGGAAGATGTTGTCATGATCTGAACGTGAAATGTCCCCAACAGGGGAACATGGGCTTGAACACATGGTCCCTGGCTGGAAGAACTGTTTTGGGGGTTGAAGAACCTTTGGGAGGCGGGGTTCAGTTGGAAGAAGAGGTTTCTCTCACCCAGCCCTCTCCTGCCCACGCTCTGGTTGGCATACTTGCCTGAGATGGGCAAACACTTTCTGTAAAGGGGCTGCCTAACCATGGACGTGGGTTTTGAAGGCCACCCTCCTTGGCTAGGAACAGTCTGTTCTCTGAGAACAGGACCAGGTGCGAAAGAATATGAATGCAAATATGTTCCAGGGAACCCATCTTCATGAAGGCCGAAATCTGGATTTCATGTAAGAGCACGGTTCATGTCTGTGCTCATATGTGCATGTTTTAGGGGATGTGCACCTGTGTGCTCACCAGAGGAGGCAGTTTGTTGATGGAGGAGGGTCATCTGTCTATGTGTTACTTTCATTGGTTAACAAAGAAACTGCCTTGGCCCTTTGATAGGATAGAAAATTAGGTAGGTGGAGTAAACAGAACAGAATGCTGGGAGGAAGAAGGCAGTGAGGCAGTCGCTACGACTCTCCTCTCCGAGGCAGACACTATAGCTCTCCTCTCCAAGATGGATGCAGGTTAAGATCCTTTCTGGTATGCTACACAGTTATTAGAAATGGGTTGATATTTCAGGTAAAGCTAGCTGGGCGGGCGGCGGGAAGCGGCCCCACTGTTCCTTCAACAGTTTGTCGGATGGCCTGCTCGAGCTTTCTCTTACTGCCTCTAGATAGGGTCTCTCACTGCACCTCAAGTTAGGCTGGCACCAGGCAAGCTGCAGGGATCCTCCCGTCTCTGCCCCATTGGCAGCTGAGGTTACAGGCCCTGCCTGGGTTTTTACAAGGTGCTGAGGATTTGAACCCAGGTTCTCACGCTTGCATGGCCAAGTGCTCTTACCCACTGAGCCATCTCCCCAGCCTCATTTCACTGTGCTATTTTTCCCTTTCCTTTCAGCTGTCTCAAAGCACAGAACCCACCCTTAGGTTAGGGGCCTTTCACAAGCAGGGCGGGCTAGACTGGGGCTGCCATGGAGGGATACACAAATGGCCACACAGCCTTCCATGTGGCAGATGCAGACTGGGCATTCTCTACCCAGAATTCCCTGTTCTACTGTGTATCAGCCATCTGTGTGAGAACCATCTTATCTTACTACCTCTTTCTTATCGTTGGTTTTGTCTTATTTTGGTTTGTTCTCTAACCCATTATAAATCTCTCCCATTACATCGTATCTGAGAGTTTTTAATCGGGCCCAACTCCGGTTTTTATCACGCTGTAGGGAAGGTACAGATTCACCTCTGTGTCTGTCTTTAAACTCTTCTCTCAGCAGCTGAGCTGAACCTCAGATACTCATCCTCCTGTGCCAGCACACAGTGATGTCACACAGGGAACACTGTGAATTACATACAGGAAGATCACTCCTGTTCTGGCAGTCAGTTAGAACTGAGGCTGGTTAGGGCTCAGACCTTCTGACACCATGGTAGTAGCTGGAATTGTGCCTGGCCGCAAACACAACTAAACTCTCTTGTGATTATTATCATTGTAATTGTTGCTGTATGTATGGTGTGTGGGTGTGTGCATTTGCAGGTATTTGTGCAAATGTGTGCATGAGTGTGGAGGACCGACACTCATGGCAAATGTCTTCCTCAATCACTCTCCACCTTATTCTTTATTTACTGAGGTAGGGTCTATCACTTGAACCCAGGGCTTGCCAGTTTGGTCAACTAGCCTGCTTGCTCAGAGGACCTGCTGTTTCTACCACTTGAGCACTGGGAAAACAGGCGGGGTGCCACGCTCACTTGATATTTGTGTGAGTTCTGAATTCTACTCTTACACTTGTATAGCAAGTACTTTATCTACTGAGTTGTCTCCCAGCCTCATCACCACCACCATCACCAACTCCGTCATAATCATCACCATCATCATCATCATCATCACCACCTCCACCATCATCATCATCATCATCATCATCATCATAATCACCACCTCCATAATCATCACCACCACCACCACCATCATCATCATCACCACCTCCGCCACCATCACTACCACCACCATCATCATTATCATCATCATCATCACCAACTCCATCATCGTCATCACCATCACCTCCATCATCATCATCACCATATCATCACATCACCACCTCCACTTCCATCATCATCATCACCATCATCATCAATATCATCATCACAACCTCCATAATCATCACCACCTCCATAATCACCACCACCAACACCACCACCTCCATCATCATCATCATCATCATCATCACCACCTCCGCCACCATCACTACCACCACCATCATCATCATCACCAACTCCATCATCGTCATCACCACCTCCATCATCACATCACCACCTCCACCTCCATCATCATCATCAATATCATCATCACCATCTCCATAATCATCACCACCAACACCACCACCTCCATCATCATCATCATCATCACCAACTCCATCATCATCATCATCACCTCCATCATCACCATCAATGCTATCATCACCATTAGAAACAAGGCACCAGGGTCACTAAGCAATCCATATCTGTACTGAGTCTCCCTGGACTGGAATGCAATAAATGAAATCTTGGGCCTGTAGTATACCAGTCCTGGGTCATGCCTTATGCGCTTATAAAAACATAACTGCCAATACACCTGCTTCATGCAAACTTGTTTAGAATAGAAGAGAGTCAGTGGGGACCAAGTACTCATGACCTTGGCAGCCCTGAGACACAGCAGCACAAAAGTCCCGTGTGGGAGCATGAGGGGACACTAACTGGAGGGCTTCAAGAAGCTTCAAGAAGGACATGCCTGAAACAGAACTTCTTGGATTGTGAGCCAATCTCCACTTCAGACTTGTGAAATTAAGTCAGAGTTTGTGGCTAGCATGACCAAGTGGAAGAGCAAAGCTCAGGGTGCCTCACACCAAAGCCAAACACCCTGGGTGACACATATACATATATGTATATATATATATATACATATATGTATATATATGTGTGTACGCATTTTCCCAATATATACATATACATATATGTGTGCATACATATATACATATGCATGTATATGGACATACACATACATACACATGTTTATGGTGGGGTATGATTCACTCACCAAAAGTTTCAAAGTCACTGACCAGAAAGGCATAGGGAGACAGCTAAGCACAAAGCCTGCGATTTTATGGATCAACTCAGAAAGACTTTGTAGGCAAATCCCAGTTTCACCGTGCAGGTCGGGGCTGTGTGCTCTTGGGCTGGTGACACAGCTTATCTGAGCCTTTGCTGAAGGGATTAAGAGCTGAAGGTTGCCTTGCATGGAGCCTAGCACACAGTAGGTATTCAGCAGCCACACAGGAGGGATGCAGTGAGGGGGAGACCTAGAGACTGTCCACACATGGTAGCTAGGGAGCAGGCACGCAGCAGGGATGTAATCAGAGACCCGGAGACTGCCTGGTGCACTTGTGGCTCTGGCCTGCCATTGCGCTTTCCCCTATCACAGAGACATTGAGAGCCTTGAGAACTTGAGCTCTCAGGCACGCCCAGCACTTACTCCCGCGGGAGGAGGTGCACTCTTGGGCGCTGCTTTTCTGTTTGGGAGAACACGACAGGAAGGTGCAGGTGGCTGCCTCTGTCACTCAGGAGCTAGATCTCAATGGTGGGCTACACTGTCTCCAGGAAATCCAGGCAACGCAGGGCCTTCAGGTCCCGTGGGTTTCTGGTCTGTTATTTTTTATTTTTATGTATTTTAAAAATCTCCTTTAGTGTAGGCAGAGGGAATGAGCCTACTCATGAAGCCCAGATATGACGATATGGTTCCAACACCTGCAGCTTTGACCCCAGACTCCAGGTATCTATCAGTTTTGAATACTGTCCAAACTACAGGAAAGGTTTGGAGGCATGCCTGGGGCCCTACCATGCATCCACTGCACGTCTGGCTCTCCCTCACGTATAGAGTGTATCCCCTTTCGGGGTTAACCCATTCCTCTTTTAGAGGTGGCTCCTGGGGTCCAGAAGCCTTCCTTATTGGAGCGTGAACATCCTATAACATATAAACCTATGTTTCCATGCGCCACCTCTGCTCTGAGTTCTCACCTGTATGGGAGGTGGGAAGAAGCAGGGGTCATCCCTAGGGAGATTCTGCCTCTGCTTGCAAAGAACTGTGTTCTAGATAGGATGAGAAGAGTGGAGGTGTGGGGAGCCTCCCGACTGTAGGGAGATCAGCTAACAACTGCTGAGAAAACACAGGGCTCTGGCTTAGGAGAGTGGTGGGGAGGGGAGCGGGGAAACTAGTGTCTCTCGCTAAGGAAGGGATGTGTAGCCAGCATCTACTCAGCACAGAGCGACGATGAAGAGCAAAGGAGGTGCCTGCCACGTTCCTCACACTGCACCTGACTCTTAGCACTACTCATGATGACGACCCTGGCCTGAAGAGTGACAGTCAGGCCTACAGCACCTGGGAACTACCACTACGGCGGCTAAAGGCTACCTGGGCAGGTGCAGAGGTGCAATTGTGGAGACCTCTGGGTCCACAAATGTAACGGACCCAAGACAATGACGCCTGAAGTAACATGTGTGTCCAAGTGTGTGGGACTGAGGCCTCTAAGGTCACTTCCATGACTTTTGTCACTGCTCTCAGAGGATGCCCCAGTTTGGCTGTGCCTACCTTGGTACTGGGCACTGAAGCCACGCTGCCGGTGGTTGCCATCCGACGTGAAGTGCAGCCGCAGCCAGTTCTTGCTGCTGATGACAGGGGCTGGGAGACTGGCTCCGGTAAACCTGGGTGGACAGGACACAGAGAGGTCAGGAGCAAAAGAGGACATCAAGGGGTCGACCCACCATCTGTACCCCTCTCTAGCAGCCGGGGGTCTGTGTGGCTAGAGACATTTCGAGGCAAGTTACTCCCTTCATCCCTGATTCCCCTAATCCATCAGATGCTCTGGGCCTGAGACCACCCCAGGAGGCGAGAAGACAAGTTGAGTGTCCTCTATGCACAATCCCATTGGCATTGCACTGCCTTTCCTACTGTCTGGGTCTTTGCTGTCTTCTGTCTGGGGACTGTGTCACCTGTTTCCCTTCTTCCTGCGCTATACTGTCACTTGTCAGGATACTAGAAGTCCCTGAAATACCCCAGGTCCTAAGCTTCTGGACTTGAAAACCACATAGGTCTTGGCTTAGACTCAGACCAAGGCTTCCCTACTGTGACCTTGTACCCAGCACCAGACCTTTCTAAGTGAGAATCCCAGCCCCCATGTCTACGGGGCTAAGCAAGCAAATGTTTAGGTACTAAGGCTAGTCCAGAGCCTGGCATATCCCAGTCTGTCCACAGCAACTCCTTCCCTACCCTATTCAGTCATTATTCTGCCACGTCTCCCGAAGATCACCCCTCAATGATGGCTGAGTAGGGAATCATCTGGGTCTATCCGGGACCAGTTAGCTGCACCGTACAACCTCAAGAAAGTCACTTAAACCCTCGAAGACTCTGTGACCTCATCTATGGAACAGGGTTGTTGAGGTCCCCTTTTCAGGGCTACAAGGGTTCCACAAAATGATACCCTGCAAAAACCAGCATGATACTTGGTACAAAGCAGGCGTGGATTCCTTGTTAAAGTGATACAGGCAATGGAGAAGCCAGTATGAAGGGAGTAGCTCCGGAGGCTGGTACTAAGGGATGGGGTGGGGCACAGGTAGTCGGGAGAGGGGAGCTCATTACCATCCACTCCCAGAGCAGAGGAAACACAGGAAACACCCTGACCATAGGGTTGTCTGGCAAAAGCCATTCTCTACCCAGATCTTTGCCTGGTTTCTGAAAACCTCAACAGGAAAGAGCAAGGAAGGGCCAACCAGAACACACTCTCGGCTTCCTCTGTGTCCCTGCTGAGGCTCCTATTGATTCAGCCAATTGGAAACTTGATGCTTGCCCACAGGTGAGTCTCCCAGACAGAGGGGAAGGAGGAGAAGGCAAGGGGGTGGGTGTTGGAGGGGCACAATAGAGAGCTAAATAGTGGCTTTCCATAAATATACATTACACAAAAGATTTAACCAAGAAGCCTGGTACCCTCTGAACTGAATTTTTACTATCAGGAAAATGCTGACGCACACAAAACTCTAGGAATATAACCCATAGTGCTTGGGCAAGAACTATTATAGAAACCAATTACAGTATTTCACCAGATCCCATTTAAAATAGTTTATTACATGGTGAGTCATTTAAGTTTCCTAAGGAGCCTCAATTGGTACCGTGGGCTCCCCACCCTAGGCCAAATTCAATTTGGGCTCAGTGACAGAGTTTGGAGGCTATTTACATACGGAAACAGAATTAGGCAAAATTCACCTGAATCATTTAGACCCCACGGCTTCTGCTTAAAAAAAAAGGCAAGGAGGGGTTGTCTAGCAGTCCAGAGTATAACTGGAAGTTGGGGCAGGGAACTTTCCAGTTTAGGAGTGAAGTGGGTGGGAGTGATGCTTGGCTTCCTGGCACTTTTGAGCTGCCCATCTCTCCCCAGACCGCAAGGCTCTCCTCTTTCTCCTCTCTTTCTCCTCTCCTTTCTTTCCTCTCCTCCTCCTCCTCTTCTCTCTTTCTTCCTCTCCTCTACTCCTCTCTCTTCTCTCTCCTCTCTTTCTCTCCTCTCCTCCCCTTCACTCTCTCTCCCTCTGCCTCCCCTCCCCTCCCCCACTTTCTTTCCCTAGCTCTGCTCCCTGTCTTTCCAAGCCTACATGTTGAGCATTTAAGGGTGTCTTTGGCCCTTTCGCAGAACTGAGGACTTCTGTAGCGGGATGCTCGTCAAACAGCTGTGGAGAGGTGAGGCCAGCATGGGCACAAAGCTTTTGATAGAACTAACTACAGTGGCTCTCTCCAAGAGTCTCAGCCCCTGGGAGGTTGAGTCAGGAGGATTGCTGAGAGTTAGAGGCCAGTCTGTGCTGCTCAGCAAGATAACCTGGTTGCCAAAAATCAAAAGGCAAAACCAACAAACAATTCCTTTCCACACCAGTAAGTACAAAGATATCGGTAAACTTGCAGGCTGAGGTCACTGAACCAGAAGAGTGGAGACTTAGGGGACTCAGGTGGTAAAGAGAGAGTGGTGTGGGCAGATCCGGACCATGGAGAGTGAGTGTTAGACAGTATGGGTCATGAGTGAGCGTCATGAGTAAGGTCTGTGAATGCGGACCATGAACACGAAAGGCACAATGCGGTCTCACTCGCTGGCACTCTGGGAAAGATGGGTTCTCAGTGAGAGGAAGTGGACCTGTGGTAGCCAGAGCTGGGTTGGGAGCTGTCCGTGGATCCTGCCTGTCTGAGAAGGAGGCAAAGGGTTTGGATCTAGGCTTTGTTAACTGCGTGGGAAGGATCTAGGCTCCATTAACTGTGTGGGAAGGCCACTTTTACCAGCAATTCAACAAGCTGCGCACTCACGACTCGGAGTATGATTTTGTATAAACGACCCCTAGCGGCGTTCATTAAAAAGGAAACAAAGCAAAAGGAACCCGCAGTGCCTCTCGTCCTTAAAGTCCATAGGCTGGACCTCCATGGCCTCCAGCAAAGCCCCCCTTCCCTGCTTACACCTTCACCTCTTGTTTCTTATGCTCTAAACATGGACTGCTTGCTGTGAAAACTGCCCAGGCCTGCTTCTGCCCCGGGGCCTTTGCACTTGACAGTTCCCTCTGCCTGTCCTGCTGGCTTTTTCTCTACTGGCTCACACTCCCTCCAGCTGTCAGGCAGATGTCACATTCTCAGGGGAGCCTTCCCTTTGCTGGCCTGTCTCCTGCCTGGCTTTCAGCTTGAGCATGTGCGTGCACACGTGTGCGTTCGTGCACACACACACACACACACACACACACCTTTGCACACACACATGCACACAGCACTCTTACTAGTCACGCAGGAGAGCTTTGTAGGTTGGAAGTAACACTGATCTCTGAGTGTGTCCGCCCTCACATCTGTGCTCTTATACTGTTTCCCACTGGGCCACCTGGCTACACAGAGAGGTAAAGAAATACACTCAACAGCACACAGCATTTAGTGGCAGAGGTGCGATTATAACCTAGACCATCTCATTTGGAGCCTGGGCACTCAGCCAGAGAGCCACTGTCACATACAACCGTGGAACAGCCTAGGCAGAATTCTATCCTATGTCTTCCTTCCTTTCCTCCTACCCACCAGGATTCTCTTTAATTTTGTTCCCTCTCAGAATCGTAATTAAAGGAGAGAAACACAAAAGGAGAGGTTCCCCCTTCAAACCTTTCTGACCACATTAACTTCTCTCTGGGGGGCCTGGGGAATTCCAAGCTTGCCCAGTAAACCGCTACTGCAGTACTACATAAAATGTATTTAAGCAATTACACTCGAGGTGGCTTTTGGCTTTTTTTTTTCTTTTTGGTAAATTGACTTCTGTTAAATGGGGCTTCATTAATGGAATCTGGCTTGGGGAGAATTAAAAAAAAATCACTCCCTTTAATGCCCACAGTTGATTAGGGGGAGAATGACTTGGGGCGCTTCTGCAGAGTGCGCTCAGCCTTGCTCGTGGCGGCAGGATGGCGGCTTGTGAAAGCATTTCTTCGCGGAAGCTTCTTGTGCTGTCAGGGTGTTGGGGTGCAACAGTGAGTCCCAGGGCACTGCTGCCTGTCAGCAGAGACACAGGAGACTGGTTTAAATACCAGCATCCCTGAAAACGGCCAGTCCTAGGGGACACACGTGTATCCAGGCACCAGATATGAAGCGTGCAAGGGTGTCACGAGGAGCTGAGCTTCCTGGGTTGGGCAGTTCCTGTCTCTGTGAGGTGCATCTGGTGTGAGCACCCATGGCCCCTCAAGTGGGCAGTGGTTCTGAACCAGCATAACCTCGTGGGGTTGTGGGGCTCTGGGCCTTTCTGTACCTCAGTCTCCAGTGTGAGCCATTTCTCATCCTCACGGCAGGCCTGGGAAAGGGCCAGATAGGGGAGAGAGGTACAGTCTTATCTCATGTCTTTCCCACCGCCTGTCAGGGGGACGGAGGGGACACTGTGATACAAGTAAGCTAATCCTGGTAAAGTCCTAGTGGAGGGACAGATCCACCAGTTCCAGAACCGAGCCCAAACTCTTATGTGCCCCACCTCGTGACACCCAGGCAGGAACACTCTGAGTTCCTGCCTCTGCAAGTGATGCTCCCTCTACACAGAGCGTCTTCTGGCTGCCCCTCCTGACTCCCTGGCACAATGCCACTGGTCCTATATGCCTGGTCAGCTGTTCCTGGTCAGCGTGTCCTCTCTGCAGCATGGTCACTTGTCACCATCCTAGGCCTACTGGCTCCTGATGATCTCCCCAGGCTGCATGTGAGGCAGGATGGGAGCTTCGCCTATCTCCAGCCCCACCGAGGGACAAATCAATAACAAAGAATGTGGCTGCCAAGCAAGACTCCTGTCTATTTCTGTAGATACAGTCTCCCCCTCTGCTGACTCACAGCCACGCCCATCCGTCCATTTGCATACTGGCCAGTGCTGCTGAGTCCACTGTGCTGTGTCATGCCACAGAATAGGCATTGGTCTAGGGACGGGTAGAGTTCAACACCCCAGAGCCCATGAAATGGTTACAGTGGCTATTGGGAGGTGGCCGGGCTGAGGGGAGGGGACAAGGATCAGAAGTTAAAGGTCATCCTTATATAGTGAGGAAGCTTTCCATTGTCATTTACTGTCTGGTTCTTTATAAAGTGTGTTCATTCCCAGCACACAAGCCTCACGGACGATGCCACTAGGCAATTAAAGTTGAATTTCTAGGGAGGGAACCATAAAAAGACAAGCATGTGACTTAGACAGGTCATTACCATGTGTACAACTTAAACATCCATGGAACTGCCAGTTAGCTTTGAATAGGACTAAGGCCTTTCCCTGACCACAAGCTTGTACTCCAGACTTTGTATTTTGTCTAAGTCACAATCATGATGTCATTTATCAGGCACCAGGACAACAGATGTTTACTAACTAGTACTATTACCAAGCTCTTGATCTTGATCTGAGGGACCTAACTTTGGGGTGGCTGTGCCCTTCTGATTCTTTCCAGAGACTCCTTTGCAGAGTCGTTCAAGAGAAGTCGATGGAGTTTCCATCTCGGCGACTGTATTTCCTTCCGAACTCGTATCTCATCCTTTTATGTGATGTTTAATTTAAATCACATAATTACAATAACAAATATGGCTTGCACTGGGAGAGCTGGCAATGGACCCAACCGCTTCTCAGAAAGTGCAAGGCTCAGCTGGAGGAAGCCGGAGCATGGGGGTGGGAGGGCAGGGTGGGAGACGGCTGGCTGGCAGCCAAGGGCAGCGGCAAGAAATTCTTGTCAGGGCTGTGGGAACACCAGAAACTTGTTGGGGGGAAGGTTCGTGTGTGTGTGTGTGTGTGTGTGTGTGTGTGTGTGTGTGTGTGTGTGATGAGAGAGAGAGAGAGAGAGAGAGAGAGAGAGAGAGAGAGAAGCTAACCTTGGGTACCATTCTTTGGGAGCTATCCACCTTGTCTTTTGAAATTGTTTTCTCTCATTGGAAGACTCTAGAACTCTCTAGCCAGTGAGCCCTAGGGCTCCTCTGGTCTCTGCTTCTCCAGCTTTTAGATCACAGGTGGCTATCACCATGCCTGACTTTTTTGCATGGGTTCTGAGGATTGAACTCAGGCTCTCATGTTTGAGCAGCAAGCACTTTACCAACCAAACTTCTCTGCCCCGGGACACTTATACTTGCACTGTACATGCACGGACGGATAGATGATAAACTAAGGGCGATCGCTTACTTCCATTGGCTGGGGCTCTTTCCTAATCACATTCCCTCTGCAGTCAGAAGGGGGAGAATGACATTGATTAGATTCCAGAAGTCCTTCGGGGTCTCCTAGTCCTGATGCTCACCTTGCATGAACCCCTCTGTGGCTAGTTTTCTATCAACTTGGCACAAGCGAGAGTGATTCCACAATAGAAAACTTCTGCCAGACTGTCCTGTGGGTAAGCCTGTGATGTCTTTTCTTGATTGGTGGTTGACGTGGGCAGACCCAGCTCACTGCGTGAGGTGCCACCCCTAGTCTGGTAGTTCTGACTGCTGTAAGAAAGCAGTCTGAGCAAGCCACGCGGAGCAAGCCAGTAAGCAGCACTCCTCCGTGGCTTTTGCATCAGCTCCTGTCTCCAGGTTCCTGTTCTTAGCTCCTTCTCCAACTTCCCTGGACAATAGGGTTCAAGCTGTGAGATGAAATAAACTCTTTCCCCAATTTGTTTGTGGTCATGGTATTTATCATGGAAACAGAAGCCCTAGGACAACCATCCTGGGTTGGAATGTTTACAGCTATGAGCAATTGTCTTCTCGCAATTCTCCCTGACCAGCTTTCTCTACATATCCTTATCCCAGCTACTTCTTCTCCTTTGAGGGGATGAGCATTAGCAATAGGAAACCTACCCATGAATGCCTGGCCTAGTTTGCACCTCCTGGGTTCCCAGGGCTCACTGTACTATCTCCTGGGCCCGTGTCTCTCCGGGCAAGGAGCATTCTGAAGAAAGCCATTGTCACTTTCTTGTCTGCCCACCCTTCCTCGGTACATGGCAGAGTGCCTGCTGCAATGGGAAGGACTCACTGAAGAGACCACGGACTGAGCATATGAACGAGGGGGACCCTGCTGGGGAAAGGAGAGGTCACATGCAGGGTGGGGACAGGAAGGAGGGCTGTCGGGTGCCATGCTGTGTATGTCCTGGTTGTGAGAGCACTGTCCACTTGTACCAGGAAGACATGGGTCACCACATTGATTGTGGCCTGACTTTGTCCCACCCCCACTCTCTCAGCACCTCCTGGCACCTCCCCAGAGGGATGCCCAAGATGCAGACACTCTCAGCCTAGCAGCCATGGAGTCTTTTTGCTATGGGCAAGTGCTTCTGTCTCCCTACAAGCAGTTCCATAAACTCCACAAATGAGCAGAACTTTGCAGTTTGGCTGACTGTTTGCTCCAGGGAGCCCCCAGCTGCACCAGGCAAATGTTTTCCCTTCAGATTTGTGGCTCCCTGGAGGATGTGTCTGAGCCTGGAACACAGAGGAACAAGGCCCCAGGTTGGGTCTGTGGCTGGGGTAGCGAGCTTTGCTGTTGACATCAAGGTCTTCTGCTTTGGGTGGCAGTGCAGCAGGAGGTGTCACCGGGGCGGCAGTAGGCTGGAGGTATTGGAGTCTTCCATCACAGGCTCAGAGTCGAAGGACTGGATGCTTCCTGCCTGACATCCACCATGTGTCCTGAGATGCTGATGCAATCAAACTGAGAAGGTGCTTGGGATGCTGCATCAGGGGCCTGGGACTAGGTCCTCACATTTTTTAGAAATGATGCCCTGTCCCCTTCTGTTTCCAATCTAAGTCACATGGTTCCACTCTTCCCTAAGCACTAAAAGACTTCAAAGAGAACTCTGTGCCCCCCAACTGGTGGCTCTGGAAAAGGACAACCATGCACATGTATTACATGACAATTAGCAGCAGCCAACTGGATCCGGGTGGTAGATCATGTGACCTACGCTAGACCCATCAGTAGAGAGACTCCCGGGTTGAGGTTGCCTGGTGGAGAGGAGGAGTGGGTGCTCACTGAGATGAAGAGGAGGGGGACTGCCCCTCTGGTGTAGGAGGGCCTTCTGTTCGTGTGCTGCTTTCATTGGTTAATGAATAAAGAAACTGACTTGGCCTCGTTGGTAGGGCCGAACTTAGGTAGGAGGAGAAAACAGAACTGAATGCTGGGAGGAAGAAGGGCAGAGTAAGAGAAGCCATGGATCCTCTGCCTGAGATGGATGCCAGTTAGAATCTTGCCAGTAAGCCACAGCCACGTGGCAATATACAGATGAATGGAAATGGGTTAAACTTACATGTAAGAGTTAGCCACTAAGAAGTTAGAGCTAATGGCCAAGCAGTGATTTAATTAATAGAATTTCTGTGTGGTTATTTCGGGTGTAAGCTAGCCGGGCGACCGGGACAAACAAGGGACCCTCTCCATGTAATACCCCTCCACCTAGTTCTGTGGGTGATGAAGTAGGGAAGGTGTGCCAATATCTCTTCTTCTACTCCTGGAAACGTTGTCTTTCCCTGGCCCATATGTCCACTAGTCCCCTTCTAGCCCTGCTCCAGGCTGCATGGGATAGTGTCTCAAAACAGACTGTACCCTCATGGGTCTCAGTAAGGCTCTGCTCTGTTCTCATCCAGGTATCTACCACAGCAAGGAAGACCCGAGATCTGGGACAGTAATCTTGATGCCCTGGAACATTGAAGCCCTGTAGTAATGAGACAAGTGAAGAAGGAAGAGCGTGGTTGGGTGTGGTGGTATACACCTTTAATCCCAATACCTGGGAGGCAGAAGTAGATTGACCTCTGTGACTTCAAGGGGAAGAGGTAGATTGACCTCTGTGACTTCAAGGGGCAGAGGTAGATTGACCTCTGTGACTTTAAGGTGTGGTAGCACATGCCTTTAATCCCAATGCCTGGGAGACATAGGCAGACAGATCTCTGAGTTCAAGGTGTGGTAGCACACACCTTTAATACTAGCACTGGGGAGGCAGAGAGGGTGAATCTCTGTGAGTTCAAGGACAGTCTGGTCTACAGAGTTATTCCAGGACAAAGATATACAGAGAACCTGTCTCAAAAAGTAAAAGTAAAAATAAAAGAAATAGAGGTTAAAGTAAAGTCACATAAAGATGAAAATACACAGAGAATCTTGATACTGTATGCTATTATGCTCTCTTTGAATTGTTTGAATGCTGAGGAAGGAGCAACAGCTGCTAAAAGACTTTTGTTTATAAATGCTGCTGAACTAACCCAAGATAGGTATTTTGAAAATACCTTGCCTTCAAAACTGAAGTCAAAAGGTATGTTATTTTGGAGAAGAGATTTTGCTTTTGTTTCCACATAAAATGAGAGGCTGTGGATTCATTCTGAGTTAAGAAAAATCCAGTTTGATCAAGGAAGACCACCTGAGAAATCTCTAATAGGAACAGATGGCCTGGATGTCTGAGTTCTACATCCAGAACAGATTCAAGACTGCTGCCTGAGATGATCAAGACTCACAGGATAGTCCAGTCAGGACTTGATTATAACTCTAAATTTTCTTTAGGTCCCCATAAGATTATCAGCACCCCCAATCAGCAGGAAGTAGCCTGGAATACTACGCCCACATTCCCAACAAATAATCTATGGATATTTTTCTTTGTTTTTTTTTAAGAGGGGGAAGTGGTGCAGGAGAATTATCTGTATTCTGTCAATCATGTATTTTAATAAAATGCTGATTGACCAGTCAGGAAGTATAGGCAGGTCAATCATACAGGAAGTAGAGGTGGGGCAATGAGAACAGGAGAAGGCTAGGAAGGAGGAAGCCCATTCCTCCATTCCTGCCCAGACCACAGAGAAGCAAGATGTAACCTGCCCCGCTGGAAAAGGTACTGAGCCACATGGCTAACATAGACAAGAATTACAGGTTACTGTAAGATGTAAGAATTAGTTAATAAGAAGACTGAGCTAATGGGCTCATCAGTTATAATCAGTTTATAACCTAATGTAGACTCTGTGTGATTTTCTTTGGGACTTGCCGACTGTGGGGTACTGGGTCGGACAGAAACCCCAACAAGCTGACCCTCATGTTACAAAGCCCCTCATACCTGGCATGACTAGGGGCTATGGAACAGGCTTTCAGAGCTCAATGACCATGACAATCTCATAAGGTATCAACCCTTCTCTTTGTCTGGTCCAAGTATCTGCTGATGCCTCTGGCGGATTCTACACAGGTGCAAGTGAAGAAGTTTCAGGGTAGGGCTGGGCCTGGGAACCAGCCAGTCCTGAGTTTAAATATAGGCACTGCTCTTAACTAGGGAGACATATAACATCACTTCTAGGAGGGTCTGATTCCTCACCAATACCATGGGATTCCTCCATACAGTTGTGCTCCCACAGACTGCACTCTGGGGACTGTGCTGATACAGTAAGGGCCCCACAGAAGGAATATGAGTGGTACCTGACCAATGTACAAAAAAATGATACCTCCAGAGAATACAGGATTGATTAACCAGACAACTCCCCCAGTAGGCTTCCAAGGTCAATGAAAACACTAGCAACTGCTCTGGGCACTGAACAGAGCTAGGGTGGAAAGGAAGCGACCTCAGAACTCTCTCCCACCAGCAGTTCCTACCTTCTCAGTCCTGCCATTTTCCTCCTGCACTGGAATACGTGACTGGGAGAAAGAGGAGCCTGCCTCTTCTAGGGAGGGTGGCTACAACTGCCTTATGATAGCTCCTAGCATACTTCTCTCGGAATGCTCACACAGATGAAATGTGTAGATGGCTTCCAAGGGCCTTGTCCACACCACTGATACTCTGAATATTATTCCCTTGCCCCCAGAATGTGGCTCTGAAGCATAGCTGGGTGATCTTGCTTCCTGGGCAGTAGCATAGTCAGGGCTTTAGACCCTATGTGCACACTAAGGCCAGCAGGGGGTCTCAAGAGTGTCATGGAGCTGGATTCTGTTCTCACTGCTACACTGGTCTATGACCTTGTGGCAGTGGCTCTACTCTCTGCATCCACAGTCACATACAATGACAGGGGACAGGATGCTGCTTTTATGATGCTAATTGCTTAGGCAGAGCTAGCTGTCAAAAAGCCTCAGTGTATAGCAATGACCTCTGGGCAGCCAGGGAGCCTCCAGGGGTAAGGGAATACCAGAGGGGAAGCAATGTGAGGTAGAGACACCACACAGAGGTCCCTTAAGAAGTCTGCCTGGTGACCTGGACTAGAATCTTTCAAATCCTTAGCTGGCTCACTCAGGGTGAGTAAAGTGCCTGCTATGGGTCTCAGTTTCCCCAACTATTTAGTAACAATGACAATACCTACTTTGAAGGACAGTTGAGAGGTCAGGTGAGGTGCTGTCATCTGCCACTCTCCACACTGTGTCTCATCACAGCAAGGTCCAGACACAAACATGGGGGCCATGAGGGCCATGGTGTATGAGGCATACACTATGTCTGGAACCAACCAGGGTTGGGCTGTCAACATGATAAGGCTGCAGTTGAGGAGAATCAAAACCAGGGAGAGGAGAGTTCCTGTCTCCTCTTATCCCATCCCATCATGCCTGTGTCCATGCTATGTATCATGTCCCATCACACGTGTGTCTGTGCTGTGTGTCCTGTTCCATCACACGTGTGTCTGTGCTGTGTATCCTGTTTCATCACACATGTGTCTGTGCTGTGTATCCTGTTCCACCACACGTGTCTGTGCTGTGTGTCCTGTCCCACCACACGTGTGTCTGTACTATC
This sequence comes from Myodes glareolus, assembly GCF_982192425.1. Lineage (NCBI taxonomy): Eukaryota > Metazoa > Chordata > Mammalia > Rodentia > Cricetidae > Myodes > Myodes glareolus. The sequence continues at coordinate 66,300,240 of NC_142028.1, forward strand.
TATCCTGTGCTATCACACGTGTGTCTATGCTGTGTATCTTGTGCTATCACATGTGTGTCTGTGCTGTGTGTCCTGTCCCATCATACGTGTGTCTGTGCTGTGTATCCTATCCTATCACATGTATGTCTGTGCTGTGTATCCTGTCCCATCACACCTCAGCACATTCTATGTATGGGTGGCTTCACGTGGAAGAAATTCAAATCAGTCTGGAGCAGGGAAGCAATCAGTAGTTGTTGTAACCAAACCCCAGAAGATCAGGGCTGCAGCTGGCTCAGATGTCCAGAACTAGGAGCTCAAAGGCCACCAGCCTAGCTCTGCAGGGCTGTCTGCTGGCTGACCACAAATGGCAGCTGCTTGAGGCTGAACCACAGATTCACCATGGCACCTTCATCACCAGAAAGAACACAGATATCTTTCCTAATGGTAAACAGAAAAAGTTCACTGTGGGTCTCAGGTCATTTGCCTAGGCCATGTGCCCATCTCTTAGGGCAAGGACATGGTTTCCAGAAGGACCCTAGGACTAGTGTAGGAACAGTTCTCCAAAAAAAAAAAAAAAAAGGAATGAATTGAAGGGATGCCAGGTGTCAGGTGGACAAAAGATGGCCACTGTGGTTGGAAACAGGTCAGGGGGTTGGAAAAAATAGGTACAGTCTCTAACCCTGTGGGTTGAGTGGTTTGTCAGGGCCTGTAAGGGATTCCCCCCCATACATGGTCTAGTTTTAGATCTGCCTTTCCAGAGGTGACCAGGTTGGTCTGACCCTCACTCCCAATGGGGATCCATTCTTGCACCTGACCGTCTTCTGTTTCCTGTCTACCTACCCGCCAGACTGTGGCTCTGCAAGCTCCTCCCCCATTCTCTAAGGCTGGAATCATACTTAAAGAACATGCATTAAAACTCAGAAATCAGCATCGCTACAGCACTGTCTGCTGGAAGGCTTAATCTAGATGTTCCCAGCTGTCTCCTAATGCCCTCTGCTGATTCCAATATCCAACCTGGCATCTCTCCTCCTACTGAGTTACCACACCACTTCGGTCTCATCCAAGGTGTGTTAGATTACTTGTTTCTCCAAGACCTGGATGTCTAAAGAACACCAATCATATGTTTGGAACTTGGATGTGGCTTGGTGTAATGTTTTCTTGGGATTGAACCCAGGATGTGAGTGTGGAGGGCCACCACCGTGGGGGCAGTGCTCCAATTATGGCATCATAGAAAGGGCTTGTGTGCTGTCAGTGTGACCCATTACTGCTGCTGACCCCTTGGGCAGGTTTGCTGAAGTGATGCCCGGCAGTCTCCTCTGCTATGAAGACACAGCTGTCCTTTCCCTGACCCCGAGTCCAGTTCACACTGTAGTGAATAGCATGGTGCCAGCGGCCTTTCCTCCTTTCATTGCACTATGTAAATCCTGGCTCTGTCGGCATCCTATACTGCTTTTCATTGTCTCGTGTGTCTGTGCTCACATGTGTGCGTGCGCATGTGCATGTGTGTACATGTACACGGAGGGTAGAGGTCAACCTCGGGTGCTGTTGCTGCTGCTCTCTGCCATGTCTTTTTGACACAGGGTCTCCCTCACCGGCCTGGGGGTTGCTGATTTAGGTAGGTTAGCTGACCAGTGGCCACCAGGGACTCTCTCGTCTCCGCATGCCAGTTTTGTTTCCCTTTGTGATGTGGGTTCTGGAAACCAAACTGAGGTCCTCGCGCTTGCACGGCAAATGCTTTCCCAAGGGAGTCATCGTCTCAGCGCCTGTGGCTGCTTCTCAATGACTCGGCCGAAGACACCGCTGACAAGCAAAGCCAGCTCTGGAATTCCTGTCTGTCGAGCCCTGGAAGCCATACTCTCCCAACTTCACGTTACCAGCACCAAGGGAAGGGGCCCTCTAGGACCTCAAGTGAACTTGCCTAGATGGAGTTCTGTGATCAGCTGGAACTATTAGCGAGCCAAATCAGTCTGTGGGTTTTCTTATAACCATCAAAATAGAATAATACATTACACACATACTAAATACGGTTCAGTAAAACTGGATACCGTGGCTTCCTCCTTTCAATGGGAGGGAAAACTGTGCCACCATAGGGTCCATGAATGGATCATCATTCTCAGAAACAGGCTCATACCCTTTATTTATGTACATGTTAGTTAATGAGCCATGACAAAATATTTTTTATTATAAACTACAATCAAGAGGCCTGAAACAAATACTGAACTCATATGACCAGACCAAGGACCAGAAGATTTATAACCCTTAACCCATAGCCTGTTTGTACAGATAAAACTTTATTGGAACGGACATAGCCATTTTTATGCATCATCTGAGGTTACCTTTGAGTCAAAATGTCAGAGCTGAGTATTCACAACGGAAGTCCTGCCATCCACAAAGTCTGAGTTCTTTATTGTCTGACTGCTCGACCATTGCCCCTGTCTAGAGGACGTCTCATAATTCAGGACATTAGATGCCTCTGCCTAGGCTGGACCCTTACCCTTGGCAGGCACTCTCCCTGAAGGTCCTCCTGGGTCTCGAGGGACTGTGGGCCTCTGAGTATCTAGAATCGTCTACTTTGCAGTTACTGTCTATACAGTGAGAGATTACCGGCATGGTGCTTTGGTCAAGGTTCCAGCAGGAAACAGATGGTGACTCAAATTAGAATAATTTGAAGAGTGTATAATAAACAGACTGTCCACCGAGGTGAGGGGTAGGCCTCAGGAAGATCCGGGGGTGTAGGGAAGTGACAGAGGACTCAGAGTCAGTGACAGCACAACTGTCACCAGCCTAGACAGGAGAAGACAGGAGAGGGAGGGATTTATGAGCCTGGGAGGAGAGCTGTTCCCAGAGGACATGGTACCATCGGAAAAGACCGCTGGTCCAGGGAGGCGAGAGCTCCAGGTGACCTCCAGGGGGTGGAGGCAGGAGCCAGGCGCCTCAAACTCACACCCTCCATTCCTGATCTCTTGAGGTTCCTCACTCTAACTGGTCACATGACATGGACCTTGGTGTGGCTCAGGCTGATCATCTTCCTAGGAGAGTGGCCCTCTGGCTGCACACCAACAGATTCCCATAGCTTTTGTATCCATTTTGTCTTTTCCTACTGTGTCTGCTAGCATACAGATGGTTATCGTGGCTATGACGAAAGGCAGCTGCACATGAAGCGAGTGTGTGTGTGTGTGTGTGTGTGTGTGTGCGCGCGTGTGCGTGTGCGCGCGCACAGTCTGGTAGTATGTGTAGACTAACTGAAGTTCTTCCTCACACCTCACTTTTGATATCAGGAAGGATTGTACGCTACTAATCTCTGAAGACCAGGCCAACTCCAGCATATTTGGAAAAATCAACCTTTTCCCCTCACAATAAAGAGCAAAATATTACTGATAAATGTCCTGGAGTAACAAGTTCTCATTGACGATCTCAGTCTCCTTTCTCAGCTCCTCAGACACATATGTGTGCACGTGTATACACACACATGGGAAGGGGGCCTTCTACTGGTATGGTATCTTACAGTTCATCTGGAGCAATGACCCCTTCTAGTTCAAACACATTTTAGGAGAAATCCTAGGCTCACAGCAAGATGTGTTTAGATGCCTTTCCTCACCACAAGCCAACCTTTGAAGCCTGTCTTGGAGGTCTCATAATATGTTCCTTGTAGGACTCTGCTGCTGAGACCATCTGTATACTTCTGGACGACCCCCCTCCCCGACACACGCTGAACCCCAGGAAATAATGTGCACAGGCTGAGACCAAAAACTCACACCTAGTCCCTCCCAAAACAGTTTTCAGCATGGTGGCTCCAATCAGCCAACACTCAAGAGTCATGGCTCCTGCCTGTTGGGGGCTGCTTAACTTTGGTCCTTTTTATGCCACTGAGAATTCGTTTTCTTGTCCTATGCGTGTGGCATGGTCACCCGCTGAGTTCTTAGCAAATCCCCTTGCACACAGACAAGTCTGCTGGCCTCTACTGCAGTCTCTAGGGAGTCTTAACTACTTATGTCCATTTGCTCGGCTGTTACTTGCGTTTTGTACACTAACCCTAAGAAATGAGAACTCTTTCGAAGATGGTGAGGGAGCCGCCCAAAGAGCTAAGAATTCATATTTTCAAGAACTCCAGTGTAATTAAGAAACTCCCCGGTTCTCCTTCTTCCTTCCCCTCAAAGATCAGTCAGACTCTGAGCCCAAGAGCTTGGGTTTTAAATTAGACAACTTTGTCCTGACAGGAACCGAGTCCCAGCTGTCATCGCTGATTATTTTTAGTCACTACTAAAGCCCTTTGTGCGGCAGGCATTGCCACTGCTCAAGGCAAACAGAAAGCCTTCACATATTATCCTGACAGCTCCGGAGCCATCCACCCTCCTTGTGTTCATTATTTCTAGCCTGGGTGGAGGATGAGGAGGCGGCATCCTGACAATCTCCCAGGGAGAGAGGCAGCCCTTGCTATGACCCACTGTAGGATGAGGATGCAAAGGTCCCGGAGGCTGAGCAAAGCCCACAGCCTCCAGGAAGCCAAAGGAAAAGATTCTCAGGACCAGTAGTTACTCTAACAAGGTTGAGATAAACCCTCATCTCTCCTTAGAGGAAGAAAAAAAGTCCCTGGAGTAACCAACCACTAGGAGGGCCTACATGCCAATGACTGAGCTTGGCTGGCATTGGCCAGCTCAGGGATGACATCACAGTTTCCATTCTTTGACCCAACAAAGCCACCAGCACTGAAAAGCCGGAGCTCTGACTGAGGCTCACACACAGAGAGAATTTCACCACAAGCAGAGCACCTTCTAGACTGCTCCTGGGGGGTAGAGACGGAAGTCTCTGCTATCCGAATTAGTGGAATCCAGAGAAAGGAAACCATGGTTATATAAACATGGGGAAAGAAGTACAGCTAAGGCCCAAGGTGAATGTCTCATCTTACATTCACTTTATGCTGAATTACAGGAACAAGTTCAAGGAGCAACAGCCAAACGCCTACCTTGGCTTTAAAGAGTTCTCTAGAAAGTGTTCAGAAAAATGGAGATCTATCTCAAAGCATGAAAAGGCAAAGTATGAAGCCCTGGCCAAACTCGACAAAGCCCGGTACCAGGAAGAAATGATGAACTACGTGGGCAAGAGGAAGAGGAAGAGGAGGAGGGACCCACTGGCGCCTCGGCATCCCCCGTCATCCTACCTGCTCTTCTCCCAGGATCACTATCCCCAGCTGAAGCACGAGAATCCCAACTGGTCAGTGGTGGACGTGGCCAAGGCCACAGGGAAGATGTGGTCCTCGACAGCGAACGTGGACAAGCAGCCCTACAGACAGAGGGCAGCGCTTCTGCGAGCCAAGTACTTCGAGGAGTTGGAGGCCTACCGCAATCAACCTTGTGGCCACAAGGGGAACTTCCGGGGACCGGCCAGGAGGACCAGTTTGAAAAAATAAAATGTCACTGAACTGCCTGTCTGGCCCTGGTGTCCTGTGTGGTTAGAGTGCCGAGAGTGAGTGGCTTGTTTTGAGGTCCAGCCGGAGGTGGTTCAGGGAAGGCTGGCTTTCAGAGACACAGGCTTTAGAGAGAGAAGACTGGCTACAGGGACCGACTCACCTGGGGTGAGGTGGAGCATGTGAGTGAAAGTTAGGAACACCAAGCCCAATAGAGAGGGCGGCAGGCCAAGAGCTTAGTCCCGGCTCTCACTTGATCCCACAGGCAGCAGTGAGCTGGACTTGGAAGCCAGAAGAGTCCCAGCCTGAAGTCTCCAGGTACTTATAGTGTCCTGACTAGGACACCCCTGGAATGGGCCTGGGGCTGAATTTATGGACTAACCGGCACCCATTCCTCTTCCTCTAGGTCACACAGCTTCCTTTGTGACCAAAGTAATACGATTTATTAAACTTAGAAGTCCTATCTACTGCCATTTGTCTGGGCCCAAACAGGCTGAGGATTATGCTGTCTGATTTTCTTCATCTCCACACACTACAATTAAATTCTGGGTGTAGAATCGGGTTGACTGGGTTCCCACATGCCAGGTCCATGTGACTGGGGCTTTGTGAAGTCCCTGCCCTGTGTGATAACCTAATGACAGAGAAGGTTATAGCATAAAACACAGCACCGGGAGTCGTGACGAACGGAGGGAGGGGACAAGTCCAACCTTGAAGTTTTCATGTTAGTGAACCCCTCCCCCATGGCTGACAGCTGGCACTCCAACTTGGCTCGGCTTCCCCTCCACCCTCTCAGGAGACATCCTCATTTTCTGCTTCATTGAAAAGACAGAGATCCTCAGAATTAAGTGCTCTCCGTTCTCTCCAAATGCAACCCACACTCATCCCTCCTGCCTCGTGGCTCCTAGGGAGCCACCTTCTCTGCCTCGGAAGTGGGATACAGCACCTGCCTTATGAGTTAGCTTTGCCACGACATGAGGCGAGGCAGTCCCCAATACCTAAAAGGTGGCATTACTTCTAACCAACGGTACTCTACCTTGCTAGCCAACTTACCTTGAAAGTTTCCTTGCTGTGGGACTCAGAGAACTGAGGGGATGTTAAACCAGCCTGAAAAGTAGAGGCTCTGCCCTACACACTCAAGGGACCAGAAGCTGTGGCACCCATACCAGCAGGCCCTGCATCCCCACAGTCGAGGCATCCCGTGACAACTCAACCATGGCTGGAGACCTTGGTTGTGGCCTCGTGAAGCCTCAGACATTGGATGCTAGTCTTAGGGTGAAGATATTTGTGACTTAAGAACCTCCTGGCTTATTCCCTTCAGGAAGTTCAAGACTGGTGAGTCTCCATAGCCAGCAGACGATTAAAATCTAGAAAGGTGCTGTGTGAAGACAAGGCTCAACAGATGCCAGCTGGCATCCTTTTAGAAGGCACTACTGGCCGCCACGTTTCTCGGCCTATTCGCTGCCCTGTCTATTGTCTCCAGCCCTTTGTTACCAACAAATCCTTGAAGCGAAGATTCAAGCATCGTCCCCTCTGTCCAGTACTTAGACCCACACGATCCTACTTAGAGGCAGGTGGTAGCTGCCCGGTGGACAGTTGCATTGTCATGTCACACTCTGCTCTGGGGCCTCACACCATCCATCCTTTCTACGTTCCCGTGTGGTTATGAGAGTGTGGGTAGTCAAGCCAGGGTGTTGGCCACAGGATTCAGAGCCGCTAATGAAAGAGAATCACCGTAACTGGGAGGAGATGACTCTGTTGGCTTCTAATGACCACAATGTGATGGCATGGGGAGGAACATTGGGAGGAGGAGAGGGGAGCCTGCATCTAACACGATGGGTGAGAGGGCAGGCAATTCAGTGAGGCCTCCCTGCCCTTGGGGAGACAGAGAGCAAGCCTCTGGGCCCTATCTCTGTGCTTGTTCATGTAGTCATTAATTTATTATTCATCTATTTTAGAAACTTTCCAGCGTCATACCAGTAACTTCTGGTACTTGAGGACATATTAAGGGAGGAAGAAACAGAAAAGTCAGCCAAATACACTAGAATCATCATGTGTGCCAGGAGATAGACAGACAATGATGGGTTAGGTAGAGGGCGCTCTCTCTCTCTCTCTCTCTCTATCTCTATCTCTCTCTCTCTCTCTCTCTCTCTCTCTCTCTCTCTCTCTCTCGTGTGTGTGTGTGTGTGTGTGTGTGTGTGTGTGTGTGTGGAATTAAGAGCGCAACTCTACCATCCAGGGGTCAAACAAGTTGTCAGGGCTCCACAGCAAGTGCTTTCACCTCTGGAACCACCTAACCATCCCAGGGTCTATGTTTAAAGCACCTTTGAGCATCCCAAGTCCCGAGGGGAGAAAGTCCATCAGAGCACTAGGGCAGAGAGGGATAAGGTCCGAAGGCAGGAAGCAGGCATGGCATGCCAGAGCGCCTTGTGTGAGACGAAGTCTGAGAGGTTCTAGGCTTGGCAAGTTCCTATGAAATATGAGTACAGGGGCCAACCACAGAGGGCTTTCAGTGCGGCTGGGAGGAGCCGTGTGCTTCCATTTATGGTGTCTGTTATTGATCATTCTAGAATCTTCAGAGACTATCAAGTGCCAATCTCCCATGATGAGTGCAGGAAAAGGAGGCAAAGCTAGGAGATATGAGGTTAATAAACTCATGTTCTCCTCCAAGAGCAGAGATAATGAGGATCCTCCATTGGGAATCGCCTGGAGTAACCATAGCCAAAAACCTAGCGTGACAACTGTGAGGGTGCCCTCTGTGTGGTTTGTTCTCCCCAGAATGGGGACCGGTAGGCATGGGTATCAGAGTGTTCCAGAGAAATGTTTAACCTACAACCTCACATGTCCATGGGGGGGGGCAAGTTGTTCTGCACCAGCCCTACCCCTAGCCCCCCTCCCTGTAATGAGCTCAGGTCTGCCTTCTGATCAGTTCCCCAGGAATGAAGTGGACCCTCCTTTTGCCTTTCCTTCAGCTGCCAATTGATTCTGTGCTGGAGAGGGAAATAAGTATATTTCATTTATTGGGTTTCCCTTCAAATCCCGACAGAGAAGCAGATCAAGGACGCAGGGCAATCGATGTGAGCTGTCACTCAACCACACTGGCATCTTTTTGTTGGCTGCACCGTCCACTAGGCCCTCAGCTGTTTAGGGGACTGAAGCTCCAGTTCTAGACAGGGTGTGGTCGCTAAGGTGAGGTCACAAAGCCTGGGGTGTCCCATAGTCTTGTCGTGTGACCTCTGGCCACACTTCCTCAGACGTCATTTGCCCTGCAGTTTAAACTGAAGATAAACCACGGCCACTGCTGTAACTGGTGTGATGTGTGGGGTGCCCTTGAGAATAGGGGTGGTGGTGTTTGGCTAGGTCTGCTGGAAGGTAGCTTAAGGAGGGTGAGGGCATTGCCCTAAGGAAGCAGAATCAGAAGGACCAGGGGACTCTGAGGTTTTCCTTGATGTTTGAGTTGGGGTGCAGGGACAGAGAAGTTCCTGTTAACCCCCCAACAGCTTTGCTGTCCTCATCTGGGGTTCCTGTCCCAGGCTCTACTGTGCAGACTGCTGGCTATGCTTCTAAGATTCTCCCCTTTAACAATGACATGCTTGCCCGGTCACCTGTCACCTGTGGGAGTCAGACAAGACATAATCAGGCCATGGAGGCCTCACCAGTCCCATTGTCCCTAGGCTTGTAAGATGGTCTTAGTGGCCCCACCTCCTGATATTTGCAGCCTACCCACCTAGTGTGGGCTGGGCCTAGAGACCCCATTCCAATAAACAGAACAGTACAAAAAATGTTGGATTGTCATTTGTGTATGCTCATGTGTGTGGAAGTTAGAGGACAAGGTCAATTTTCAGGTGCTTAGAACATACCACACACACACACACACACCACATATATACACCACACACACACAGAGAGAAACCACACATGGTCTCTCACTGGCTGGAACTTGCCAACCATCTACCTGTCTCTGGTCTGTGATGGATTATAAGAGTGTGCCGTCCTTCTTGGCTTCTTTTATTTAGGTTCAGGGGACAAAAGGCAGACCTTTATCTAACTGAACTACCTCCCCACCCACGTCATTTTTACAAATACCAGGCTGTAAATCCTGAGACTTTACACAGATCTTCTTGCTTGCTTGAAACACGCTGACATATGGAAAAATGCCTCTGAACAAAGGTCATGAGGCAAGGCACACAGGGTAGATGGCAGTGCACGCAATGGGAGCTGAGGTACCCAGCCTGGACTTCACGGCACTGAAGCCTTTCAAGATCCGAGAGAGAGCCAGGAATGGACTGTCTTCAGGCAAGAACTGGGCTTTGTCGTCCCAGGGCCACCCGCTCTGCTGCTCCAACTCGTGACACAGAGAACCTAAGAGGTGTATCATTTTAATGCCATTAAGGCTTGGGGGGGGAATCATTTGTTGCCACCTGGAATAGAGTGGATGAAGATGCTGGGCATCAAGATAAGACAGCCATGACACAGACCTGTAAAATGTGAGACGGCTTTGGAGTCAGGCGTCTAGGGGGCAAAGACTGGGAGTGATATTGTTGGAGTTCAGATGTTCTAGCAGAGTGTTGAAAGGCAGACATGGAGGGTGCTGCCTGCAGGAGCTCAGAGGAGGGGAGGAGTGCCTATTAGACACTGGAAGAAAGGCAGCCTTTGTGAGGTGGGATCCAGTGAAGTCTAGTGATACTGTCATGTGTGGTTTTGTAGCAAAGAGGGGGTGTCTGGGGTTAGACAGGATTCCTCACTACATCCTTGAGAGAAAAAAAATCCCTGAATCAGAGAGGAACCAGGACCTACTACTTTTCAAAGCTCTCTCTCCTGAGAGCAAATAATGTTAAACATTAGGAAAAGGCTTTGGAGAGATGTTTGGAGACAAGGTGGGGTGGGAATGATATAAGCCTTTGGTTAAGACTTCAGAGGAGCAGAAAGTTCCCAGAGACTCTTAGAGATCAGGTTTGGCCTCAGGGACCCTCTAGATCAAACAAGAGGCCCGGTGGGACCTTTGAGAGCTGCCCCTTGGCTGTCTTGGCTGGAGGTCTGGATAGGGAAGGCTTATTTCCAGTGAGTAGGTGGGTGTTGCTACAGTCAAGTAAGTCATTAGAAGTGAATCTCATGGTCTCTGCGTTCACTCTGAGTTCACTATGTACTCCAGGTGGTGACACATGAACTTAACCCCGAACAGCACGGGACACCTCTTAGGCTTTGTGTGTCTGGAGCCCACTGTGTTTTAGAGCTGGGCCACAAGCTGCAGCACAAGTGGTTCTCGGGGCTGAAGAGTCCAGTTCTTTGCAGATCATCCTAGTGCACATGGTGGTGATGTCAGGGAGAGTTACAGGAGACCCAGAAAAGTTTCAGGAAAAACCTTACTGGAGAAAAGACCGACAGCTGGAGCCCAAAAAAAGGGGCTGGGAAAGAGCAAATTTCATAACGAGTGGGTTACTCAATCAATGTTTGTTTAGTCTTGCAATCTATCTGGCCTCAAACTCACAGTGATCCTCCTGCCTCAGTCTCTTGAGTGCTAAGATTATAGATGCACACTCTTACGCCGGGTCCAGTACAACATTTGAAAGGGCATTTGGATGAAGGACCAAGCCAGTGCCAAATGCATGCTTTTAAGGAAAGTGGGTTTATGGGAAAGATACCAGGAGTTGAGGAAGAGACCTGAGTCATGAAGAACTGTCTTAGACTTTCAAACAGGATCAAGGAAACATCAACTTTTTTTTTTCCTGGCTGGACTTCAAAATTCTTCTGGGCCCGTGACTCCTCCAATGTCTCGTGTTTCCCTTCTGAGTAGGAATGTTTGGAGTTGTGACCTAGTACCATCCTATGTTAAGACATGAGGAAGGGTCGTGTGTGTGTGTGTGTGTGTGTGTGTGTGTGTGTGTGTGTGTGTGTGTGTGTTGGTTCCATTTTGGAAATTGCCAAATCCAAATGGTCAGCTTTCTGGAGTCTCTACTTAAGGAATGTGTGCCATAGCCTCATGCACACTGGACCAGATTCACATGCGGATGCCATAATGGGCTGGGGCTTTGGGAACAAGTGACCATTTTGCTCATGGAAGAGACAGGAACCCGCAGGGATCGGAGGGCAGACTGTGGTCTGCAGCTGCAGAAGAGACTCAGGGTGACCTCTCCATGCTCCATCCTTGCTCGGGTGCCATCCTTTCCCCTTGCGTGCAATCTGGGCCAAGAGACTCACGTCTAATGACTTGAACACAGCCAAAGTAGCGGATGTCACTTCTGATAGCAGGTTATATAGAAAAGACTGTGGCTTCTGTCATCTTCCCTTTGGCTTGCTCTGATGAGCAGAGCGGCCTGTCAGAGCTGCTGTGTGGAAGGGAACTGAGGTGGTCTCCCGTTGACAGCAACTAGGAGCTGCAGCCTGTACATCCTTCAGGAAGACGTGGAAGCCATCCTTTCTCCAGTGGGAGCCCTGCTGGACGACCTGATCTACCTTAGTGTGAATCTAAAGCCTGAGAATCCCACATAGCCACACCCAGGCAATAGGAGAGAATAAACATTATTCCAAACTGCTAAGTTTGGGGGTAACTTGTGATAGGCAGTAGATAACTGATACACCCACTCTGAGGTTCTGTAATGCATTTCCCACCAGAATCGTCACCCTAGTTGACCCTCTAGTGCTCAGGGTCATTGCTCCCTATACTCTAGTCTAGGATCACCCACCTTGGTTGATTTATTTATTCTGTGTGAATGCAAGGGCACATGTGTGCATGCATAAATGTGCCACAGCACGCACATAGAGGAGGTCAGAGGACAACTTGTGGGAGTCGGTTCTCTCTTCCCGTCACATGAGTCCTGGGAATCCAACTTCAGGTCGGCAGGCTTTGGGGGCAAGGGTCACCTGTTGAGCCCTCTCTCCCACCTCAGGATCCATCCTTTCTATCTTTGAGGTCAGGAAGTATTCCGATCATCCTATGGTTCAGGTACCACTTCCTCCAGGAAGCCCCTCTGCTCTGACCTACTACTCCTCCGTGCTTCCATGACAGCTCTGTAAGCCAGCGACAGCCATCGTAGTGCACAGTAAGCTGTAACTACTGCTTGTCTCCCCAGATGGTGGAGGCAGACAAGAGCCTTGCCTCACTCAACTGGCATCCTAAAACATGATACAGTGCTTCCCACAGATTAATAATAATAATAATAATAGTAATAATCTTGTCAATGTTTATGCCATGCCTGCTACTGTTTGAAACTATTTAATGCAATTATCTTACTTAATAAAAAGACCTAGAGAGGCGAGGCACGTAGATGCAAAGCTATAATTCCAGCACTCAGGAAGTTAACACAGGAAAATAGTTGTCGCAAGTTCAAGGCTAGGCTGGTTGACTGGATTCTATAAATAAGCAAGCAAACAAACAAACAAAACAAAATCTGAATGAGGGAGAGAAAGAGAGAGAGAGAGAGAGAGAGAGAGAGAGAGAGAGAGAGAGAAACACGAGAGAGATTGTGATTGTGGCGGCCAGAGGTTGACCACAATGTCTTCCACAATAGTTTGTCACCTTATTTTTTGAGTCGAGGTGTTCTATTGGACTATCCTCCTAGTTACACGACCACCAGGAGTTCAGTTGGGCCTGCTCACAAAAGATTACCACAGCTGGGCTTGTCTGTAGATTCCCTCAGTGAAGGAAGAGATGGAAGGGTCCCTCCCAACCAGTTGTATGCAATTCTGCCCTAACTGCACACGGCCTCAATGTCTCTGATAGGAGCTGTAGTATATAAGCAAGAATAGGCTGGGGGTTGGGGAGGCGCCCTCTATGCAGCTGTGGGGAAACTATCATCCTTGCTGGATTCCAGTCTTCCATGGTGGTTGTGATACGGTCACCTATGCTCCTGCCCAGAGGCCCTTGCCCATTGTAAGTAAACCTAATGAACTCCAAGTTCCCCATGAAGAGCTTTGGTGGAATCTAACTTTGGTTTGTCCCTGGGACCTTGCGAGGAAGGGGTGGGTAGACTCTGCCTGGCCACCACTTGTGTCTATCCAGGGGGAAAACTCTCACAACACAGGGTCTCTCACTTGAAGCTGGAGCTCACAAATTTGACTAGACCAGTTGGCCAGCAAACTCCATGGGTCTGCCTATTTTTGCCTTCCCAACGCTGGAGATACAGGCATGCATCAACACCATCCCCAGCTTTTGATGTGGATGCTGGGCGTCTGACTCGGGTCCTCATCCTGGCACAGTAAACATGTTACAGGCTGAGCCATTTCATCCCCTCCACAATTCTCAAGGGTTTAGGAATGGAAGCCAAGGCCTTGTCCAGGCAGGTGCAGTACCACTGAACCACACTCCCAGTCACAAGACACTGGAAGCATGGCATTTTGCCAATGAAATATGTAGACACTGGGTTATAAGCTCACTTGTGCTTTCTGGGGAGTGGGCGAGTGAGTAATGAGAGGTGGCTTGTTCCTCCTATGCTGGCCCTCTGACTTCAGGACATCTTTGCCAGCACCAGAGTGAAGTCGCCCCATGAACCTGGACACATATTCTATGCTTGGCCGGTTAACCTGATCTACTCCTGGGTGCCCATGCACAGAGGACTTGCCTGGCATCGCAAGCACACCTCCATCACTATTCCTGCAGCAACACGTCTGGCTCCCATCCTGTCATTCTAAGCCATCCGAGCTCCCTGACACATCTGTTAGAACAAACAGATGCTGCCCCGTATCCTTAATACATTATCTGCAATTAGCAGCAGCCGTGGTCATGGAAGAGATCCGTGGTCCCCGGGGCTGCCCTTCCCGGTTACCGCTGCAAATACAGGCGTGCTAAAGAATCTGGCCAGGCGCCTCTGTTCCACACTTCCCTGTCAAGAGGGGGAATCTCCATCCACATAGCATTCTGCCCCCGATTCCTGTTCCGTTCCATTGCCTACTTGTCCCCTCTGCCATCTCTCTCTGTCCCCTAAACACCCTGGCAGAATGTCCTCCATGGGAGCCCCCAAAGGCAGGGTAGATAGTTGCCCTCAATGCCCTTGGGGAAAGAGGTGGGCCTGCAGGGTGAAGCTGAGGTCTGTGATATGTGGAAGGGTCGGGTGCCTGTGAGGACTTCAGTTGAGAAAGGTGCTGCAGGAAAGAGCTCCCTGGGACTGCCCAGCTCCCCTGGAGTAAACAGACCACTCACAAGCAGCCTATGGGGCACTTACTGTGTCCTGCCTTCAAAGTGACCTACAGGCATCGTCCCATTGCATTCTAGATGCTGTGTCCATGGTTCCTCCTTTCTCAACTGAAGGCCCTCGGGAACCCACTTAGGATGGGTTAGCCTCTCATTGGCATGGAGAGGCAGGGAGAAGTTACGTCACGGGAAACCAGTATGGCTAGGGAAAAAGGTGCTGGTGAGAACCGTGGGTGGAAAGGTGAATTTGTCCTGGATTCCATGTGGTCGCGAGGCAGGTATAAATCCGGGAATGGATAGTTCCCGAATTCAGAGAGGGAGCAAGGAGACTGAAGCAAGGCTAGGGTTGCAGCTGGCAGCGGGCAGAGAAGCACCGTGATGGATGGAGGGAGGGGCTATGAGACTGGTTTTGTATTTTGAATAATGTCCTTCTTCGCACCCGAGTTCCGATGGTCTCTAGAAAAGCCCTTACGTTTGTCTTATTAAATAACTCAGGTCACAGAACGACCTCATCTAATGATAACATGGATGACCAAGGGGCAACAGAAGATCCCCAATGCCAACTTGCAGGATCCAGCCCCACAAGTCCCGTCAGGGTTGGGCCACTGCTGACTACTAGGGTCTGTTGCTCTCAGTCTTGGTGTCTTGTGACAGCTTCAACAAAGACACAGGAATTTAGCCACACGAACCAGACTGTTCACATTCTCAGGACGGAAATTGCTGTGGAGATTCCGGGGACGCTGATACTCGGGTGTTACCGAGAGCTAGCAGGGGGCTGGAGGGGATGGACTATGAAAGGCAGGGTTGGCCAGAACAGGAAGCAGCCGCTGGAGAGATGAGAATGAATGTGGGGTCTGGAGGCAGACATTCCATCACCGGGACTGTCCCTGGCACTGACCAGCGAAGTGGCCCTCAGCAATGTACTGAGTGTGATAGATGCGGTTTGCTCTCCTGCTTAATGGGATCCCAAACTCTGCTTCCGGGGTTTATCTTGAAATAAAAATGAGGTGTGGGATAAGGTACCTAAGCAATTCCTGGTGGACAGAAACCACGTCAAGCATCCACCGTGTGCCAGACGTGGTCCTAGCTCCCTCATACACACTGACACAAGCAACTCACACAAGTGTCCCACTAGGCAGTGTCTGTGACCACTGCTGGCCAACCGCTGGAAAGATGGAGGCACAGAGAGGTTAAATCACTTGCGTGAGGTCACACAGCTATCAAGAAGAGGAACTTAGATATTCTGGGTCTATCACACTTACTCCCCTGCCCCTTGGGGTAGCTGTGGGACTCCTTTTCCCCCACGGCCCGCAACACCAGCTCATAAGCTTGCAGACTATAGGCCAGATTTTGATGGTGATTTAATGCCTCAGAACTCCCCAGACCCCAGACTCTCTTTGGTTCAGAGAGCATCCATTTCCTTATAGAAGGTCAAAGCATTCTTGGTGTGACAGATGATATAGATTCGGGTCACTGCAGTCAATAGATCAAATAAAACAGCATTGCCCTGTTGGGATAGCCATGCCTTTCAGTGGGCATTAAAATCAGAGAAAGCACTGGAAAGCCGTGGAAAGGCTGAAGCGGGAAGGGCTGGCAGAATGCTATGCTTGGCCTCTGATTGGCAAGAGTGCTGTGTGGGCAGAAGGCAAACGGCCACTGAGAGGAAATGGGTCAGACTGGCAGGTTTCCTTCAATCCTTTAGCAGCACGGAGCTGCCCAGAGAGCTGGGGCTCACAGCCCAGGGCTGACTCAGTCCAGCATCTTCTCAACCTGTTGAGCTGGGTTCAGGGGCATCTCAAGCGCTAGGTGAAGGGAAGATGCAGGACTCCTGGGCCCAGCGACTGCTGGAACTGTGGTCTCCTCTACCAGGCTCCTCCAGTCCTCTGCACAGCCACATGGGGGAGATGGGGACTTGGAGCTCAAATCCCATCACAGCTCTCTGTGCCGTTTGGTACACTCCCAGACTCATCACCATCAACCTCTTCTAGGCTCATCTGCTCTTAATTAGATCTCTAAATCCCAGGGCATCACCACTCTGAGAACTGGGGGAACGCGGCTACTTAGAGGATTCAAAATAATCACAAGGATTCTCTTCCACAGTCGCAAAGCCACACCGACCCCCGGAGATGGCTCTCAAGCTCTCTTCGCAGAGCGCAGCCTTGTTATTCTGCATTATTTTGCTTAGTTCAAGGAGGCTGGTGCAAAGAGCAGTTTTCTCTATCACCTCCTGAGGGAGCTCAAAGGAAAAAACAGGGTTTGGGCCGATGTGGAAGCTATGTTAAGGGTTGCTGGCCCAGCCCAAGCCCTTTCTGGGGACTTTTCCTCCCCGTGACAAGCCATCACGGAGGAGATGGGTCTCTGCAGTCCTGCCTGCACCTGCTGAGCGCATACGCCTCTTCCTAGTGGGAGCCGATTGGACAAGGCGTGGACATCAACTTAGGAAGAGGCACTCAGACTGTCTCTCCTGGCACTTTGAATAAAAGATTCAGAAATGGTATCAGTTAATACAATCTCTAGCGCTAGAAAGTCAGGCAGACACAGGGGCTGAAAAGATCATTTGGGATTAAAGGGGAGTGGAAGAACCTGAGTAGAATCTAAGGTTGTTCTCCAAAACTTCTTGCCCTGTAGTTCATCCTCTCCCCAGCCCTCTAGAGCCAGGGGTCATTCTCTGAGGTCAGAATCACATGAAGGTGAGCACTGGAATAAACAGAATTCCTACTTCGTTTTCTCAGATCCATGAGAACTTCTGAGCCTCAGCAGATGAGGACTGCACACCCTAGGTGCTCACACGTGAGAAAGAAGCAACCCCACTGTCCATCCAATGGGTGACAGCGAGTAGGAGGTGACTTGAGAGTAGGTGGGAAACCTGCACGTAGTAGACCCTCCCCCCTACCGCCGACTTGAATCAGATGCCAACATGGACCTCCCCAGAGCCTCGAGCCTGTTGAGCAAGGCTGTCTGTGACCTCCCCAGCTTGACAGAAGGACAGAGCAAAGACCCTGCAGAGGAGCCATTGTTAGGACACAGTACAGCCACCTGCTCCCACATTGATCCAACAGTGAGGATTGAAAGCAGCCAACAGAGGCCCAGGGAGCGGCGCCATTAGATGCACGATCCTCATTGATCGGCCTACCTGCTGTCCAGACTGTGTGGGAGAGACTCAGAAGGTCAGAGCTGCAAAGGCACCTGAGGGGGGAGCCCTGGGATAGCACAGAATCATCGCAAGTGGGACAAGCCAGCCCCCACAAACACGACTGAGCTGTGACCTTTTCAACCTCAACCAAGAGACTCCCGATGGCTCCATTGTTTAGGGGACAGCCTTGTGGAGAGAAAGGAGCTGGTGTGTTTTTGAAACCTCGTGGTTAATACGGGGAGGAAAACAGAGGACATACACACACAATGAACTAAATAGGACCACACCAGAAGCTCCTGAGATAAAGGGGAAAGACATGGTCTTACCCTTATAGGATGATGGCTCTTGTCCACCCTCACTTAGCACATTTTCAAGTCAATCCAGCCTGTCCCAGTGCCATGAGCCTCAGCTGACAATTTAGAACTCTCCCCTCTGGTCAAGTGGCATCCGCTGCCCGTTTCCTTATCTATAGTAGCGTTAAACCGTCGCTCATGGGGCTCCTGTTCTCGGAAGCTAAGCTATCTCACCTGACTGTGGCTCAAGTGCTACCTGGTCTACATCAATCTACATCAATCTCTCTATTGTCTTCAAGTCCCCAGTTCCTATTCCTGTCACCCAATGGCTAGGCACCCATTGAAACTCACGCCAGGAAGCTGGGATCTAGGGCCACCTCCCCAAGGGCTGGGGTTTTCCCCTCTCTATTTCTATCAACTCATTTCTAGACCCATGAACATCTGAGTTATGTGCCCACCTGGCTCCCATAGGCTTTGCTTCCTCAGACACAGGTGAGAGTACATCTTGCCTCATCTCTTTGGTTGCCTTGGAGAACTGATCTACCCCCAAAGTCCACTGCTGTGAGCTCCACTACGAGTCTGGGCACTAGCTTTAGAGGAAGAAAGAACTGGCTTGGAACTTCATATACACCACTGCTTGACTGTGTAAATTTAGGGGAGCTGACCCCACCCTTCCAGAAAGAGATGTTAAAACTCCTCAACAGGCTGCGAGTAAATAAATGAGAACAGATGAGAACATCCAAGAAGAGCTCAGCACGGGGCCTCTCGCCTAGCACGGATATGTGGCTATCCACCCAGGGCTTACCCGACAACACGGATATGTGGCTATCCACCCAGGGCTTACCCGAAGACGTTCAATTCTGTACAAAGTGTTTTGCAAGTGTCATCTTATTTAATCTGCACAACAATCCCGTGAGATCCTATTATCCCACATTTTTAAATGAGGAATTTCAGGTTTGAAAGGTTAAGTAAATTGCTCGGGGTCAACGGCTGGTCAGTGGTTGAACAAGCCCTGGCTGTGACCTCGTGGAGACCAAAGACTGCAATTTATCTGGTTCAGAGTCATAGCATAACACCCATTAAATGGGAGGAACTCAAAAGATGTGTATTGAATGACTACATGGCCCCCGAGTTGGGGGTCCTTCTGCATAACTGGATTGGACCACAACTCTACCCACTTAGTGGCTTCCCTGTTGTTATTTGTGTGTGTGTGTGTGTGTGTGTGTGTGTGTACGGGGGCTACACTGTGGTTCTTTCTCTGCTACAGTTTTGTTCTTCCCCTTTGTATGGTTATTACTGGACCTTCAAAAATATTTATTTATTTTGTAGAGGGGGAGGCACCTATGTACGTCATGTCATAGTGGAGGACGGAGGACAACCTTTGGGAGCTGGTTCTCTCCTACCTTTTTGAGGTAGGGTCTCCCTTGTTTCAGTCACTGTGCTGAGTACTCCAGGATACCTAGCCCTCATTTCTGGATATTTCTCTGTCTCCATCACCTCCGTTTGGGTACAGGTCTGGGATTACAGATACATGCCATTGTCTGGCTTTTTACGTGGGTTCCAGTGATCAAACTGAGGTTTCAGGCTTGAAGCTATAGTGCTTTTACCTGCTGAGCCATCTCCCTGGCCCTGCTACAGAATCACTGGATCCATTGACATATTCAAACTGTCGATCTCAATGAGCACATTTCCTTACCACCTACTCTTTAATCAGAAATTAGGTAATTGCAATTTACAGATTCAGCACTTTGGACAGATCTAGGGAGGCGGGTGTGTGTGGTGTGTGTATGTGCCTGCATGCACGCACATGCACAAGCAATGCTAACGTAGCCGGTATTGGATCTGCATTCTAAAATTGCTATTTGCATTAAATGTGTGACCCATATGAGAAAATACTGCATTCCCCACTTGTAGCTCAGTGGTTCTGGCGCTTGCTTCCTCCTCTGAGTCTATGAGATGAGGAGAGATTGCCATAAAGATTTTATGAGTCCAAGAGAAACATTACTCAAGCAGGATTTATTTCCAAGGCGTCATTCTGGAGCAGTGGCATGCCGCTTAAAGGGGAAGCAGAGTTTGCGTGAGTGGGATCCTCACAGTCAAGCAAAGTTCAAATGCTGCAGAACAGCCTCTCAGTGTCTCGCAGGTAAACAACATCCGCAGTTTGGTTCAAGTCGTCAGACTGTGTGTTAAAGACCAATAGCACCTTTGAGGCTCGTTTAGAAACCAGAGAGAAGTAACGACAACATGGCCTTTTGTTGTGGGCTGAGCTGGGAGGAGGGCGGTCCTAGGATTGTTGCTTTAAGACCTTTGTACTTGGGGAGAGGAATGAGCTGGCAGTGCACAGTCTGTGTCAGATGCCTGGCTGAGAACTGCAAAGCAAGCAGGCAATTTTCTGCCCGCAGAGACCTCCGTGGCTCCTGGGATAGACACAGATCCACCTGTTGAAGACAATCCAGCAAGGTAAAGGTTGAGAGAGAAAGAGGGGTGGGACTGGGCCAGCTGGGAATTCATTCCAAAATTGTGTGGACGACCATTGTGTTTGACTGAGATGACAAACTCCTATAGGCCCTCCAAGAAGCCTCTCCTAAATCTCCAAGAAAGAACTTGTTTTTCATCCCCAGGGGTTCCCACAGACTCTCGGAGAAAGGAAAATGGACGTGACAGGCATGACATAGGTACTTCAATGGATGCAGAGCGTTCCCTGGGAAAAATGGTGGTCGGGGGCTGGGAGGAAGCCATCAAAAAGGAAAAGGGGGAGGCTGGAGCTGGATCCCGAAGCACGTGAGAAAATATGCGCAGGCATGGCAACAGAAACAGCTGCGATACTTCCACAGAATAGCGGACAGTGTGGCACGGTGCATGGAATGATGTGCGGGGCGGGGGGGGGGAGGCTGGGGTGAGGACAGAGGAAGGTTGCAGAAGCTGCAGGTATGGGGTCGAGGTGGAAGACAGTCTGAAGCTCCACTTGGGAAGCTGACTTTACACCTGTTGAGTAGTGGGACTTATCCAAATGCATTTAAAGGGGCTGAGACGCAGTGTGGAGGGACAGGTCATTGCTCAGCATGTGCAAGGCCCTGGTTCTGCCCACAGTGTTACAAAAAATAAATACGTCTCAACTTCTACTGATTTTTTTCTACAGCTAAAAAGTAATATAATACAGACATTATAGAACTTCCAGATAAGACAAAAGAATATAGAGGGGGAAAGTCCATTAATACCCCTGTATGGAACTAAGGATGGTAACACTTTTATTGGCTTTTTTCTTGTTTTACAACTATTATATGTGAATACACGTAACACTTTTAGCTTTAGCTATACATTCAGCTCTGTGCACCCATTTTTCATTTTATATATGCTGAGCATTCTCCACTTTCTTTGAATATTAGTTGAAATTATCATTTTAATTGCTCCATTTTTTATCCTCCACATGTTTATTGAACCGTTAATGCTGGACATAGATGGTTTCTCGTTTCCCTTCCTAATAAATATCACTGTGGTGAACATCCTCTCCATACCACTTCCCAGGACTCTCTTCCTAGGTCCTTGATATAAACTCTGAACAGTGCCATGCACATTATACATTTTAATCATAGCTCTGAAATTACCTCCCGAAAAGGTTGTGCCAATTTATAATCCCACCGACGGGGCACGAGGCTCAAATAGGTTAAATGACTCGTCAAAGATTAAAGGCTTGTGAGTGGAAGGCCTGGGATCCAACTCCGGCCCTGTGCCTGTGTGGCAAAGGTAGGATTTGTGTGGAGCTGGGAGCGCAGTTTCTAGGGGTAATTGAGTGTGGATGGCGACAACTGCCTCGGAGGAAGAGGGACGGTCTATCTAACGAGGGGACTTTAAAGGGTGAGCGGTGGGTAGATAATACCTGTGATTTCACCCTTCCTCTAAAGCTCCTCTTTCCACTCCCCCCACCGAGGAGCATTCAGACCAAAGAGAAGCGAGCCACACTCACTTCTTTCCTGCCTAGAGTCCCTCAGGAGCTTCACACTGGGCAGGCATCAGTGGGAAAGGCCGAGGTAAGACCTACTCTTCCCATACTGTCCTGGGCTTGCTGAAGAGGTTCATAGTGGACATGTGCTTCAAGCCATAGAGGAAAGAAAACCAGAAGTGCCATCTGTCCCTCTGACTCAATGAAGGAGAAAGAAAGCAAGACCCGTGGAGCCCATTCAAGTCTCTTACCCTGATCTACTAGTTGAAATCACAGGGACAAAGTAATCACATGAGTCAAGGGTCAGAACCGGACTAGATTCAGGGAGTAAAAACTACTGTAATTATTTATCTTAAATGTCACAGGGTTAAAGGACAATCAAAGTTATATATGCCACAAACCCCTTGCAAGACTTGTTAGTTCAGCTTTGCATGCATGTGTGTATTTGTGTGTGTGTGTGCGTGTGTGTGTGTGTGTGTGTGTGTGTGTGTGAATGTATGCACAGGTGCATGTGGAGGACCAAGAACATGCTCTAGTTCTGTCACTAGACAACACTTCCTCCTTTTGAGACAGACAGCGCTCTCACTGGCCTGCTGACACCAGGTTAGCTAGGCTGGCTGTCCTGGCAGTCCCAGTGTCTGTCTCTCTTTCCCCAGGGCTGGGATTGCAAGCCTCACCCTTATACAAAGGTCGTAGGGACTGAATTCAGACTCTCACACTTGCATGGCAACAACATTACCAATGGAGCGATCTTCTGAACCCTTACCTCCTTATCACCCAGAAAACTAGTTTAATCTTGAGAAGGATCCTCGCGCTGAGGCAGGGATGGGTTCTTGTAACTCACCATCGGTTCAGTTACACAGCTCTAAGTGTCTGCTCCTACAACCTCAGGTGCCCTGCGTGCATTTACAGCTCAGTGTGCCCAGTCTCCTCTGTCATTCCGCTCACCAGCCACCTAAGCCAAAAGCCAGCAGCCCAGATCCTGGTGTCTTCCCTCTGGTTTACTGGGAGCCATCTAGAGATGGCTCCCCTCTGAGGTGTTCCTTGCATCTCTGCATCCCTCCTCCCCATCTCCACCCACACTATGCTGATCTAGACCCCACTGAATCTCATCTGAGCTCTGGAAACCACAGAGGCGACTGTCATTGTCATCTGTCTTGCTCTCCTTCCCTCTGCCTTGTCCTCTCAAAGCAGCAAGGGTGACCTTCTGAAACTGCGAAGCTGATCAGGTCACTTTCCCGTGATAAACCCTTTGGTGGCTCCCTATTGCTCCCTGAATGAAACACGGGCATCTGTCCTCTCTCTACCTCCCCGACTCACACCCTCTCAGGCTTCTACATCTTTCTGCTTCTTCTCTATGCAGGGAGCCTGGGAACTCCACCTTCCTCCACAACCCTGACCCCACTGGCTTCCTTGAAGACCATAGCTTCGGGTTTCTGCCTCCAACTTGACTTCCATGTAAAGTCTCCCTGTCCATTGCCTACAGCTCACCATGGTCAGGAAAGAAAGGACAGTTAGAACTGGTGCCCAAACCTGGCCATTCTGGCGATGCACAGTGCACAGTGAGATCAGTGTTCTATTCAATTCCTCGGCTTTTAATTACAGCAATATCCACACAGGGCACAGACCGATGAGAAACCGAAGGTCTGGAAAGGTTAAGTAATTAGAGCAAGGCCACGCAACAACAAAAGGCATTCAGATGTTTGACCTTTGAGACCTATCAGCAAACGCCATCAGAGAACACGCGGGGTCACATCTATTTCCTACGGCCTATGCAGGGAAAGCTACTGAGTCCCAACAGGAAGTTCTCCGAACCAGGAGTGCTCAGCCTGGCTTCTGGGGAGGGCGACGTGATCTAGCACAAGGTTATGAGGACAACAGTGAACTTAGGCCCCAGTCACTGCTCAGAAATGCCCGCTTCTCAATTCAATTTAGTTGAATGCACTCTCATTTAATTCAGTGCGGTTATCAAGTGCTTACCACAGGCCCGCTGAGGGCTCTGAAATGCCCAGAGAGCAAGGTGCAGCCCCTCACAGGGAAGGACCTGCATGCTCAGAGCCAGGCTTCAGGGCGGGAATTCCATGGGCAGCTCTGGAGCTCTTGGAAGGTTTTCCGACTCTTTTGCTAGTCTTTGGTTAGTGAGTAGCTAAGTAGGGCTGTAAGGGTTTATTATTATTATTATTATTATTATTATTTTCCCATTCAGTATTCCTACAAGATATGTCCACAGAGATATCCATCTATGACAGTATCTGGAATGTCTGGGGTGTCTGGGATATCATTGTCTCCCCCAAAGGTTCCCGTGTTGGATCTCCGGTTTTTAGCTCTATTGAGACATGGGGGAAACCAGTTAGAGGAAGTATACAGTTCTTGAAGGAGATTTGGGGGTTTTGGCACACTCTCTTGCGCCCCCTCCATCCCTCCCTTCTTCCCTCTCTCCATCCCTCCCTCTCTGACTCCTGAGAGCCATGCTGTAAGTAAGCACTTTAACATCACACATTGCCCACCATGATGTTCTTCCCTGGCACAAGTACTGAATGACATCACCAAGCAACCATGGACCAGATCTCTAAATGCATGAACCCAAATACAACGCCTCCTTTCATTTTTCATGGGCATTTTCCTCCACAGTTATGGAAAGCAGATGTGCCCCCAGCGTACTTTAATAGTTACCTTTAGACATGTTACATGGTGAAGAAGTCGGGAAAAAGGATGTGGCTCTATATGTTTCAGATGAGACACCTCGAGCAAGCGATTTTGCTTCCTGAGGTTCAGTTTTCCCCAGGAAGAAGAATGGAAATGAGGCCTGTCTCATAGAAGCCTGGAAAGGTGGGAGAGGTGTTAGAGAAAGGGGAGGTACTAAGGGCTCAGTGCAGTCTCAAGTATGGAGAAAGTGTACACTTAGCTACTATGTCTTGTTCTGGATTGGTCAGCTTGAAAACTGACCAATGATAACTTGCACATACCTTGTCTGGCCACTGGCCCTTACAAAATGCCCTGGAATAAATGCATGCATGGGTGGGTATGCATGATTTAGCACCGATAGTCACTGGAGGACCTCAGGACTCAAGGAGAGGCTTTGGATTCTACTCCAGGGATGGCAAGAATCACTGAGGCGTTTTCAACTTGGACATAGTCCTAATCAGCTATGGGCATTGGGCAGGTTTGTTCTGGGTTCACAAAAGAGGAAGGGCACAAGAGCCATTCTGCAGACCATAAGGAGACAGCTTTTGGGTATAGTGTATCTGCACAAGGTCAATATCAGGGGCTGGGGTGCAGAGAAAGGGGAGCGTGGCAAGACACTGATGCACTAGAACAGGTACTAGGCAACCAACGGAGGGGTAGCTGAGAAGCACCATGCTCGGTGCTGTGCCCATGAGAGAGAGACCAACACTGATGGACTCTCTGGAGGCTTCACCCATGGGTCTTCCCAAGGATGCCAGGGATGGCTGCTGTTTTCATTTACCCAGGCACAGAGCAGAGTTCTAGCATAGGAGCTGAGTGGCCTGCACAGAGACACGGTGGGCAGACTGTGGCATTCTTCCACAGAGCAGGACTCCAAACTTACATAGCTGGGGCCAGCAGGTAGCTGCAAGAAAGGGTTTCCCCTTAGCAGATGGGTTTCCGCTAAGGACAAAAGTCATTCGAAACTGAAGCCTGGTTTTCAGGGGAAAGTTCCAAGCTAGTTAGGAAGGGAGAACCTCTGAAAACAGTCCGAAGAGAGGGGCTCTCTCTCATTTGCTTGTCGCTACTCTGTGCCAAGAGCCATCACTGGCTCTCATTCAGCCTTCAGCACGACTGCAGGAGATCAGCCCACTTTGTACAAATAGGCAAACAGAGGTTCGAGAGCTTCTTATGAAAATAGGAACAGCTCAGTCGGTAAAGCATTTGCCTTGTGACCATGAAAGTCTTACTTCAGTTCCCGAAACCCATGTAAATAGAGACAGGTGCAGCAGCCGTGTGCACTTGCCATTCCCGAGGAGGCACAGGCAGTAGGATCTCTGGGGCTTGATGACTGGCCACCCTAGCTTACTTGACGAATTCCAGGCTGGTGAGACCCTGTCTCATAAATCCCTGGAGATTAACACCTATTGTTGAGCTCTGACCTCCATAGTTAGATGCATATACATAGACTTAGGAACACACACACACACACAAAGAAAAAGAAAAAAAAGAAAAGAAGAAGAGGAAGAGGAAGAGGAAGAGGAAGAAGAAGAAGAAGAAGAAGAAGAAGAAGAAGAAGAAGAAGAAGAAGAAGAAGAAGAAGAAGAAGAAGAAGAAGAAGAAGAAGCAGCCCAGTGTTTCATGAGAAGACCCAGGAGAAGCAGAATTTGAACCCACCACCCTGACTCCAAAGCCTATTTATTCTCTTTCCTGAAGCGATGTTTCACCTTTCAGTTGAAAAGTCTCATTCCCATAGTGCAGCAGCAGTGTGAAATGATCGAATGCTTTTAGGAAGCAATTTGGCAATAAGCATCAAGAGTCTTAAAAAATATTCATTCTGGGAATCGTTCCTAAAGAAATGATCATAAATTCAAGGAAGGGGGAGGGGAGCTTTAAACACACACACAAAAAATGTCCCTTGCAGGAGTATTTATAACATGAGCAACGAGGAGCAGTCTGGATGCCCACAGAAAAGAGGAATGGTTAAGTAAACTGCGATGCAGCCACTCGGCAGGCAAGCAAGGGCAAGGGTTCATTGTAACTGAAACGCCGCCTTGGTGAGCTCAGCACAGTCGCGGTGCAGAATTCCACCCGCTGCCTTCCAGGGATGGGGTGGTCCATGCACTTACACCCAGCAAGGGTTCCTATTTGGGGGCACTTCTCTTTCCAGTGTCCAGCAGCTCCTTCCAAACCAATTGCTCCTGTGTGTGTGTGTGTGTGTGTGTGTGTGTGTGTGTGTGTGTAAGGCATTAATATGGAAAATAGGGTTTCTCAATTTATATTAAATGAGAATAAACCATCTCTAGGAACCTGGTTATGTTTATTGAGCTGTAATAGAGAAACCTGCAGGTGCTGTGATTGCCTGTAAGTCCCTCTTACGAAGGAATCTGGGAATTGCCAACTCTTTCACTTCTTTCTGGCAGCCCTGGGCATGGAGGAAGCTAAAACCAAAAGAAAGAGACTGAGAGGGTGGCTTCCTTGGGAGACTGCTTGCTGTGTAAAGGATGAGGACCTGAGTTGGAGGATTTTTGTAGCTCATTGGCCAGCCAGTCTAGCCAATCAGCGAGCCCCAGGTCCAGGGATAGACCCAATCCGGAAATAATGTGGCTAGGAGTAAGGAGACAGCTCAGTGGTTAGGAGCACTGGCTATTCGTGCAGAGGACATAGGTTCAGTTTCCAGCACCCACATGACACCTGTAACTCCAGTTACACAGGATCCAATGCCCTCTTCTGGTCCTGCAGGCACCATGCACGCATGTGGTGCACATTCATATATGCAGACAAATACTCATACAAATTGTTTAACCTTAAAAATATAAGGTAGAATTAGTGAGGAAAAATTTTGATACCACCCTGTGCCTGTCACAAGCATATTTACATATATGCACACACATTCTGGTACTCACAGGTATACACACGCTCTCATGCACACGTCCTCACGTACATACACCACACACACAGGAAACAAGGCAAAGAGCATATACGTTGGGAAGGAAGGAGCGGAATGACATTGCGTGCAGCTAATATGATTGCCTAACCTAGAAAAACCAAAATAACCAGTTTTAAAACCATTAGAGCTAATGAGAGTTCAGCTAGATGGCAGGTTACAAAGGAAATATACAAAATCAATACTTTTTTTTCTTTCTTTCTTTTTTTTAAACCAGCAACAAACAATTAGAAAACGCAATTGCAAAATGATCCTATTTACCAGAACAAGAAAAACCTGCGTAAAACACTCAGGGATAAACCTAACAAGCAATTTACTAGGCCTACACGATGGGAACTATAAATGCTTTATTAACGACCTTAAAAAGGCACCTGAAAAGTGAGAGGTGCACCATGGTTCTGGCTGGAGAGCCGAAAGCCTTAGTCTGAAGCTCACCAAGGAACAAATGCGTATGGACCCCAGTAGGTTTCCACAATAACCAAGAGGGCGGTGGGAGTGCTGGGGAGACAAGCACGCGGCAGCGGGCTGAGGTTGGTGCCTAGAGCAGGGCGCTTGCTGTGCAATCCTAAGGACCTGCCTTTGGATGCAGAGCTCACAGGAGGCTGGGTATCCCA
The DNA here is from genome assembly GCF_982192425.1 of Myodes glareolus. Classification (NCBI taxonomy): domain Eukaryota; kingdom Metazoa; phylum Chordata; class Mammalia; order Rodentia; family Cricetidae; genus Myodes; species Myodes glareolus. Next base: position 66,328,338 of record NC_142028.1, read on the forward strand.
GGAGGCATCTGCAAGGCCAGTTTGCCTAGGAGAAGATGGGAAGCGGCAACAGGAGGATCTCTGCAAGTGCACGGGCCAGCATACAGCGTTCTTTCCAAGAGAGTAGTGATTCTCAGCCAGTACGAAACTCTGGAGTTTTACGTGATCAAATTAGGAGATGAGGCGTTCTGACATTTAAAATGCCTTTTATGGGGAGAACAAAGCAATGCTGTAAGGCCAGTTATTGATCGACCGAACTATTATTTTGTCAAAATATATAAAGAGCTCCTACAAATCAATAAGAAACATACAAGCAGAAAAGCAGGGAGAGATTATCACTTGACCATACTGAGATAAAATAAAAATAAGCATAAACCCATGAAACTGCTACACTCCTAACTGGATGAATGAAGAATCAGGAGGCGAAATCATTATTTTCCTTTTTGGCTTTTGTTACAGTCTGGTCCGGGCTGCTGGGTGTACACAAAAGGCCCTCTTGCCTCGGCTTCCTATGTGGCTGTGGTCTGCAGAGGAATGCCACTGTACCTGGTTGGAAGTGATTATTTTTCACTCACTGAGATGGGTTAAAAAAATAACAAAACTTAACTTTGAGAGAGGAAGTAGAAAAATAGCCAGCCTCATACATAGTTTATGGATACCTCAAATTGACACAGAATTGGTTTCTTTCTTTTTTTCTTTTTTTCTTCCTTATTTTGGGGGGAATACATTTTAGCAGAACACAAATTTAAAAATAACATCTGCTTTGACCCAGAAATCCCACTGTAAGGAAGTTTTCCTGCCTGTGCACCAGTGTGCACCAAGACAAATGCCTGAAGCTGCTAATTGCAGCGGGCTGCAGGCAAAGATGCATTACCAGGCAATTGCTAAAAACGAGTGTGCCCACCCCTGATCCGGAGCACTCTGGCTCACAAGGCTACACACCAACTAGTTACTTACACTTGCCTTTCGGGAGGGCAGTGTATGTGTTGAATTTTTCAGGATGAGCACAAATTGCTTTGGTAAATGACATGCACGTGCACACACATAAAACACACACACACACACACACACACACACACACACTCCCCCAATGCAGTTGTTTAAATGGAAAACACAGCAAACCCATGCTTAGTGGAAGCAAACAGAATGCATACAAATGTCTCCATGTGGCTGTTTTGTTATTTATCTAGCATTTCTCTATTTTCTGAATTTCCTTTGATGGCCAAACCTTACGCTTGTAATGGAAATTAATGACTAAAGCCTTTTATTGCTTTTAAAGTTGGGTTTCCTTTTCAGCTGGGTAACGGGTTGGTAAAATCATTGCTCTTTCCTTCAGTTTCTTCAGCGGGTGGAGGGGTGAATTGGAAGTGGAAAGTGGGGAGGGGCTTGGCACCCTGGGGCCCTGGGCATTGACTTGAACGTACTGTAGGAGGCAAATAATAAAAGCTGGATGCCGAACACAGCAAACACAGCTCTGGAGAAAGGGTTCACGTTATCCCATTAAAAATGATGAATGGTCCATTCCTCACATAATAGCATGAGTGCAATAAATTGAGGGTGCTTTGTGACAGCTGTGGCTGGAGCATGCTGCTACCTGTCCATCCACCACCCACCCATCAGTGCAAATGTCTGGGTCCTATCTTTGCCAATGGCGATCACAATGGCTGAGGAAGGACTAAAATCAAAACAGAGAGAATAAGAATTACCCAAAAGACTGCAGGGCAGGGAAGGGGCTTTTATTGAGCACTCACTCAGTCCTATTTGTTCCTTGAGCACCACTTGGGGCTTTGCAGATGGGAACCCTGAGGGATGGAGGTACTCGCTCAAGGTTGCCTCGCGGGACCTCGTTCATGTGGGCTGAGGTTCTGGGCTTGTCACCGATCTGCCAGGTGGAGCGGGAGAGGTAGCCGAGTTGTGGAGTGAGGCCGGCGGGTTCACGCACACCACCGTACTTCGTGGAAGAACTGGACAGAACACAGAGCCCCTTTCCCTCTCTGAATTCCGCAGATTCTTTTGGTGGCTCCGAAAAGGAGCTGGGGTGTGTTTAAATAAAGCCCTCGGGTGAGCGGTCCCACTCAGCTATGCGGAAGCTCTCTGTGCCTTCACCTGGTGCCTGTGGCTTGGGGAACAAGCCAAGTTCACACCATCCACAGCCCCCGGAATACAAACTTTTCAAAAATATTTGAATGTTGACAGTAGACTCTCTTACCTTCTTGTGGTAATTGGGGTGTGTGAGTACATGTTGGTGTCTGACCTAAATTCCGTGAACGTCATTTTGTGGCTTTATAATTGAGGCTTCATGTGGTCGGTTTTCCAGATTTTCGTAACTAACTGATGGAAAGACAACCCAACCTTTCTCTGGGACCCTCAGGCCTGGAGATACTGGTCCCCAAAGCAGTCCTTTTGCTGGCTACAGACTGCTGAAGTGGTAGGAGAACCCAGCATGCCTTCATGTCAGGTCTTCTCCTCCTCCTGTCCTAAGTGGTCTCCAGGGCTGATGTCTAATATTGGTGACAGGGGTGGGCTCAGAGTCACTGCCCCAAGCATTATTGGACCACCAATGTTCTCTTTGCTGTCTGAGCCTCTGTCCCCTCTGCAGGTTCTGTGGTTGCTTAAGTCTTAGTGGCTCCCACAACAGAAGCAAAGATGCTTTCTCGGGTCATAGAAAGTGAGTCAGGTCCCAGCACACAATGGCTCTGCCTCAAGGCAGGCTGTGCTGGCAGACCAGTTCCATGCAGCTCTCTATTGTTAGCGACCTGCTTGGCATCTGGGACTTCTCAGAGGGGCCAGCTCACTGCCAGCTGCCAGCATCTGTATCCTGGTGTCTGGGGGGTTTCTTGCTACAATTCAAGTCACTTTGCCCATGAATACAGCAGACAGGGAAGGATGGTTACTGAAGACCCGAGTTCATTATATGGTTCCCAGTAACTAGTGCCTAAGAACCCAGCCCCTGCAGGAATGTCCTGTTTTAATGTCAGCTTTTTCTCCTCTGTCTGTACCAGTGTGACTTTCCCTCATAATAAACTACCTGCACTTGAACCCTTGTCCCAGGTCTGTTTGGAGGATATGCAAGCTGAGATGATACCCTGATGTCAGATGGGTAAAGGGTCTAGCATTTCTATGACGTATCAAGAAAGGGCCCTTTTCTGGGACCCTCTCTTTATTTGAGATTGCCTGTTGGTTCTCCATCCTCTGCAGGGCGTCTCCTTGGGAGATGGCACCCTTATCTTGTAGGATCCCAAGCCCAAGAGGTCCCAGAGGGCATGTTATGGATATGAGCTGCTGCCATGGTCCCCAAACATCTCTCAAACCCCAGCACTGAGATGGAGCACTATCTATACTGTGTGCAAGAATTTCTGCTTAGAGTTAAGATGAAATTCACAGCATCTCCAAAGAGCATACACTGTAACTCCCCAAGTCCTGTGTTAAAGCTCAGGAAATGGGAAGACTGGAGATGTTAACCTCTAGCCAAACCATAGTGCTGAGATGGGGGCTCAGGTCCTATTCTGGAGTGAGAAACAGCCTCTAGTAATGTTGGTAGCCATAGCATGAGCTTGTGTGTGTGTTGCTAAATACACACACATATAGTGTGTATGTAGTAGCCACAGCATGAGCTCACAAACATGTATGTGCGGGGGCAGAGGATATACAGGTGCATACATTGTATATGTGGTAGCTATAGCATGAGCTCCTGCGTGCACACATGCATGGGAGCCATGGCATGAGCTACTGGGCAAGCGTGTGTGCATGCATAAATGCAGCAGTCACGGTATTAACCTCCTGTGTATGATCAGGGAGGCAGGACTTTCTCTGTATGGAGGGAGTAATCAGAGTTCAAGGAGGTATGGACCCAAACTGGTCCAGTCTAGGCCAACAAAACAAGATCTCAGGTGGAGAGATGGACTTGTCTCTTGGCTGAGATGACAGAGGTTTTGAGCTACATCTTAAATTGAGGGAATCTTGGGTGTGGCAGGAGCTTGGTTAGTGGCAGTGGGGGCAGAGCCAGGACTGGGTTTGTGGAAGGATGCTAAAGGGCTTCTGACTAAGCTTTGGTTTTCTCTGTAAGGGTCATGCAGAGACAGTGTAAAAATCCGGCCTGATGGTGTTGGCAAACAGGTAACCCTACTGGGTGTCCTTCTCCATAGAAGGGAGCTGTATCTCATTGGGGCTTGTAGACACAGGATGTAGACTGCATTGGTCGTGAGTGCTGTGTGTGGAACCATGCAGACATGTCCCTCTGGGTTACCAAGCAGGGATGTGTGAAGCCACATTGCTGGGGTATCCAGGGGTCTGATATCCTCTCTCAGCTGGACCCCTTGGTACCTTGACCCAGTGGGTGATGAGCTCCACGGCCCCTCCCAACAAGACACCCTGGCATCTCCTACACGTGCCAGATTCCCAGAAGCCAGGAGCCATGCTGGTCTTGAGAACCAGGCTGAGTTCACTCCTGCTAAGTCCTAGGATGAAGCCCTTTACATATTAATCAGGTTAGGAATCTGAGCACATATCAGGGGATTGAAATATGTAGATTCTGATGATGAATTCATGCTCATCAGAAAACCAATGACTCATCCTAACTTCATTATCAGGAATTATTTGATGGGGGAATTGGCAGGGGGTGAGGGGGTGGGGAGAGCGAGAGGTGGAGAGGAGTTTGCTTTCGGTTCACAGCCCTGTCTGCCTTCACTTCTAGAATCAGGCAATCGCAGCAGGACAGTTGGTCTCAGTTGGTCTCTGTGGTGCAGGGCGGAGTCCCTTACAGGGTCACAGCTCAGGGTCTGCCGCGCTCACTGTGGCTTTGAGGTCATCCTGTATCAGTCAATCCTTGTTTGCCAGTCTCCTCATCTGGAGAACGAGGGTGATTGTACTCAAGAGACAGAGCTTCTGGGGCCAGGCACCCTTTGGGGTGTGGAGTCAGCTGCGAACACTCACACATTCTGAGCACGGCGAGAGGCACTTGCCGTCTGAAGTAGGTGTTCCTAGAAGGCATTGCTGAGAACGCCAGCCTAGAGGCGGCAGCTGAAAGAGGTCAGGGACTGAGTTCTACGGAAGTGGAGGGCGGGAACGCTCTGAATGAAGGAAACCGTGACTGTGAAGGCCCTGGAGTGGGAAGAGTGTGTGTGCCTCGGAAGAAGCAGTCATGAGACTGGGGTGGCTGCCGTGGGAAGTGGGGAGAGAATGAGAGGGATCGAAAGAAAAGAGAGGAAAGGAAAGAGGAGGCAGAAGAACGGACAGAAAGGTTGTAGGGCAGAGGGCACAGGGCCTGTGAAAGAGCATACAGAGGCTAAAACAGTATTGTATTGGGAAAGGAAGCAGAAACTAAAGAGGTTCTGTGTGGTAAACTGAGGCAAAGCAACAGGTAGCAGAGACACACAGACAGGAGTCATGGCATGAAGCAGGCTCCACATGGATACAGATCTTGTTGAATAGGACCACCTGTCTTGACCCTGTCAAACAATGTCTGGCAGATGCTAGTCTAGGGACATGGTGACAGGGGACGGTGTCATCGAAATCTGAGGGAACCTGACTTGGGAGAGCTCAGATGCCTCCGTGGCTCTGCTGAGTGATGCTGGCACTCCTTTTCCTTATCTGTGGAATGCGGAACAATAAATACCCTTTCAACAAAACTTTCTGGGAGCCTCAGCTTCTGTTATTTATCTACATGTTCTCTTCCCTAAAATTATGGGTTGGGGCTGGTCTCCTTAGCGACACGATTACAAGTCGACAGGTATATGTGCATGTCCCATGTCTTGGGCCCTGAGATCCCTGGGCTTGACGTTTATGGGCTGAGGTCCAGGGGCCACCCTTCTCTTGTCTGATAGTCCAGTTCCTTTGGGAGTCACAGAGGACACTGGGTGGCATAGAGCAGGGGTCACCCAGCCTGCAGTCACCCAGATGCCAGCTGGAATAAACCAATTCTTTTTAGCTTTGGGAACAGGAAAGACCCTTTCCAGGTAACCCCCCTGAACTGAGATGAAGGAGACAAAACAGACTGATTCTAGCTTAACACAGGCAAACTTCATGCCCTCTGTGGCAGCTGGAATGAGATGTCCAGCCAACCCCCACTCCCCAGTCTCTGCCATTTCAATACTTGCTCCTCAGCTGGTGGCTATGTTTGGGGAAGCTCAGGAAGCGTGGCCTTGTTGGAGGAGGTGTGCCGCTGGGGGCTGACTTTGGAAGTCCAAAGACTCTCATCACGCCTGCTCTGCGTTTGCAGCTCAAGATGTAAGAAAACGGCTGTAGGGTGGAAATATGGCTTCAAGGAAGCCCCCAGCTTCCTGCGTCCACCACCATGTTTTTGCTTTACCATCATGGACTCTAACCCACTGGAACCATAAGCCCAAACAAACCCTTTCTCCTGGAAGTTACCTTGGTAGTTCTATCCCAACCATGGAAAAGTAACAAAGAGACTCTCCACGGAAAAGCTGCCTTCATATGCCATCCCTTTTAACCCTCCCAGTTTGGAATGAGGACACCAAGATTTAGATGTCAGTTCTTCCAAGGTCACATCTCTTGTAAGTTTGGGTATAAGGTGACCTTGATAAAGGGCCTTTGATTCTAAGCCAAGTTTTTATTTTTATCTGTTGGACTGAAAATGGGATCTAGGGCCTGTACCTTCTAGGTAAGAGCTCTACCAAAGAAGCACATTCCATACAACAACTACTATTTTACAGTGTACTATTCATTGTGTGTATGTGTGTGTATGTGAGTATATGTGTGTGTGTGTATGTGTGTGGTGTTGCATGCATTTGAGTATACAGGTCCTTTGACGGAGAAGCCTTGTTAGCCAATTAACTTTAAGAGGTGGGTTCAAGTTAAGGTGTGGCAGGTGTGCTCTCTCTATTGATTCCCACGGAGCACAGCTGAGTTTGGACTTCTCGTTCCTGTTTCGTGAGTTTTCCCTTTATAGTAAATAAAAATATAATTGTTTTATCCTTTAGCTAGCCTGGTTATTTCCCGAATGGAGCTAACTTCTACACCTTGTGGCTGTGGGCATACATAGAGGATGGAGTTGAAGATGCGGGAGTCTTCCTCTAGCATTCATCTTACTGCATTGAGACAAGGTCTCCCTGGATGGGCAGCTCTTGCTGGTTTGACCAGACGAGCTGACCACCGAGTCCCTAGGCTCTTCCTGGCTCAGTCTCTGCCCCCAGTCCCGGAGTTGCAGGCATGCACAGCCATTCCTGGCTGTTAAGGTGGGGGCTGGGAATCTATGTCCAGGTCCTTATGGTTGCTCAGCAAGTGCTCCGATCCTCACATCCATTCATTGATAACCCTTGCCCTGGCCCTAGGGGGTAGACTTAGAGAGGAATGAGCTGAGGTTCAGAGAGGCGAAGCACCTTGCCCATGGTCACACAGACCAGACCGTCACCATCATTTCCTGCTGACTCACAGAATCCGGCTGCTAAGAAACAGTGATGGCCTGCCGCTCTTCTAAGCAAACATCCCACTCCCCAAATCCACCATCCAGGCTACAGCTCCCACTGGAGGGATCTGGTGGAGTCATTATGACACTCCAAAGAGACAAAGCATTGCAAATTGAACGGCAAAAATCTATTTTCACATGCTGATGAAGACATAGCTGACACTGGAAGAGTGAATTGCTCCACAGAAACACGCAAGCCATGTTTTTCTGAAACACACACACACACACACACACACACACACACCAGAAAACTTGGAGTTATAGCTTAAGAAAAATAAGAGCAGCTGACTATCACAGATAAAAATGCCCTTTTGCCTAATTGGATGTTTAATAAGGACTCCTAATTAATTCCCCTGAATGGAGAGGTTTTACACTGGTGTTATCTCAACCCCCTTGCTGACGGGGCTGGTTATTTCTAGATACAGAATAATGAATCTTTTCCAGCCAGGCCAGGAGTCGCCAGAGACTTGTCTACTTCCTTGTGAAGGTAATTATTCGCTAAGGCATCAGGGGGAGGAGGAAGTGGGGAAGGAGCTGGGTGTGGATAATTACAAGCAGAGGGGTTGGAGGGTTCTTTTGGGGGAGCTGGGGAGCCCGCTGTTGGGCAGGGGTTGAAAAGAAGGTTGGCAATCGCGTCAGGATCCCTGGTGGAAGGGAAGATGGAACATCAGTGTCTGGGATGTCATCTCTGTTCAGAGTGAGGCCTGGGGACACTTGCCCTCCTGTGAACAGTGTCACTTGATAGAGCTTGACAGTCTAATAATTGTGAGTCGATTGGGCTGCAAGCCGAAGTCAGGAAGCAAGCCTGTCTGCGACTCTTCTTGGCTGGGTCAAAGGCTGGGCTGTCACTGTCTGGGGACCCTTGTGGCACCACCAAGATGACATGAAATAAAATAGGTTATCTGGACAACTCAGGCCTCAGACCGGCAATGAGGACGACGTGGCTAAATGACACGGACCATTTGTCTACAGTGACAGGGCTCTCTTGAGGAGCAAGGCTGGCAGCAGCTGTCCTCGGCTGTCCCACACTGGCTACAGGGGCTACCATCCAGCCACAGCCCAAGAAGGCACCCTGGCACAGAAGCAAAGGGACCGGGGCAGAGGATGTGGGTCTACAGATGCCTTCTCTGAACAGACACACACCTCCGAGATCCGGGGGTGGGGGGAATGAGGGGTGCAGAAAGAGAAAGAGGCTGGAGGCAAAGGAGGGTTCAGACTCTACTTATGAAGTTCTGTGACCTTGAGGGCGTAATCTCTAGGAATCTGTCCAAAATAATTGTTTAAATATGCAAAGGAAACAAGGAGGTGCCTGGCACACAGTAGGTGCTCCACAAACATGGCTCCCATTTTTCTTCCTCACACAATACCGGCTCCCCGAAATATCACTTTAGGGGGCAGAGCTCCTGCTTAGGAGGGGAGTCTACAGTGCTGTGCTCATATGCAAATGTGTGGGCATTTTGTGGTACTAAAGTTTCACATTTCAGCAATCTGGGAGGAAGGCCTGCAATCTGCAACCTGCCCTATGACACCGGCATAATGGGCACTCAGCATCTAGTGGGACTCACCCTTGACTTTCTCCTACGGTCCTTTAGGACAGTGCCAAATGACTCTGGTGTATTAGAGCCACCTGGCATGGAGGGACATCACTTCCTCCTGCTGTGGCTTCTGCCTTGCACCAGCTTGAGGCTGTGCCCCTGACTCAGCAACCGCAGAGGTTGAAACTAGCAGCACCTTGAACCTGGACGGCATGCTGGGAGGCCTGGACCGCATGCTGGGAGGCCTGGACCAGAGGAGGGGGTAAGGCAGAGAGGCCAGTTCCTGTCCTAACGCTATGCAAGGTCTGAGGAAGGACACACGGGATAAAAAGTTGGGTCTGCTCAAGGCCCACTGTGCCAAATGAGTTCTCGTAAGGCTACACAAGGGCCCCAGAGGGCAAGCGCACTGAGGACACACGGATTGCTGGCAGTACATCTGGTTCTGGAATCCACTGGGAAAGCCACGCTTCTCCAGGCTGCCCTCCTGGGGGTCAAGGCAGAAAAGTGAATTTGAGGACAGAGGAGGAGAGGAAAGAGGGGAGGACTCTAGATCTGGGCTCAGAGTCCAGAGATGGGAGCCTCACCTCCTTCCCAGCTGAGAAAGTTATCAGCCGGGTGACACTAAGCACCTCTCTTTACCTCTTACACCCCAGACTTGATGAAGAATGATGGGTTATTCTTTTAAGGAGAACTTCATAAGGTTCGAGGGTAGTGTCCATGAACCCTTGGCCCAGCGTCCCACATTCGATAGCTCTTGACACAACTCTTGCAGGTGTGCTGAGGCAGGAGGGCAGAGGCTGGGAGAGGCCACATAGACTACACCACAGGGCCTGCTCTGAGGGGAAGGGAGGACCCTGGACCAGCTGGCATGGATCTCCCCAAGGAGTCAGGTGGAAAACTCAGCTGCTCAGGAGAGTGTGTGAGAAGGAGATTAAATCTCTAAGGTTAGTTTTCTTTATCTGTAAGATGGCCATGCTGATGCCTAACTCGAAAATGGCAGGGAAAGCTGGGACAAGACAAGGGTCGCATTCGATAGATACAACAGCCTCGATTCAGTCAGAGGCAACCAAATGATACTGGCCTGTGTTTTTAACTTTAAAAATAAAATTTATGTATTTCTGATAAATAAGATGATGTTTTAAGATATGCATGTATGCAGTGTTATGCACGTGGTCGCTATGGTGGAGTTAACTGGCCTATCTACCATCTCACAGAATTAACTGTGCCCCTTGCTCCCTGTGGCATTAGCCAGTCACAGAAGGATATATACTGATGATCTCAAAAGCAGAATTCCCCAAACAGAGGAAGCTCATACATACAAAGAAAGTACAGAAATATGGAAATACACACACACACACACACACACACACACACACACACACACGAGAAAGAGAGAATAAAAGTTAGTTTCCCAGATGGAGGGGTGGGAGCTGGGGAAAAGTACATCGGAGGGCAGAAAGCGGCTCCGATATAAATGAGTGAGTGGCCATGGATGGACAGCATCTACAGTCAGCCACAAGGTTTATTTAGACAGCGTTCATTTATCTTGAGGGCATTCCCACTACCAAATGGCTCTGAGACTAGGCCTGAGGAGCCCGGTGCCACATGCCTTCCCACTTGGGGGTGGAAGAAAGAGCCTGCAAGGAGGTCATGGAGACGCTTCAGGTCACAGTTTGCCTGCCAATCTTTCCACCTGTTGGCATGGGGACTCGCACTGATTCCCGAGGGCTCACTGATGGTGGGTCAAGTCTGTGCTCTGAAAGAGTTAGTATCGGGAGGAGGATGTATGAAAAAGGCAAGTGGCCCAGGCCAGTGTGACGGGAGACTGAGAGCTGGGGAGCTGAGAGAGAGCTGCTTCCAACCTCAAGGACCCAGGAAGAAAGCTATCTTCTGCCAAGGCCTACACAGAGCAAACAAGGGGGTGAAGTCAACTTCAGAAGTCCCTTCAAGGGTCCCTTCTTGCTCACTGTCTCCCAAATCAGCATGAAAATGGCAGGCAAATCTGTTTGTGAAATACATGAAGAATGTCCACCAGGAGCCAAAGGGCTTCACTTTAGGTCATAGATGTGCCGGCTCAAACTCAAGAATCAATCCTAGCCAAACATGTATGTCAAGCGTATGTTGAAAAATTCAATAATGAGTCCATTTATATGAAGACGGACTACTTCTCAAGGGCGGAACCCACCATTTTCCTTATTGCTCTGCTAGAGCTCCTCCACAGGCCGAGTGGCTCTAAAACTTACATCGGCCTCAGAACTCCCACAAGAGTGTTAAAAAACAAACAAACAAACAAACAATGTACCCTGAGGCGGGAGAAGTATTTCAGTGGATAAGAGTGGGCATCGGCTCTTGTAGGGGATCTAAGTTCCGTTCTCAGCACCCACTTTAGGTGGCTCACAACCACCTTAACTCCAGGGATCCAATGCCCTCTTCTGGCCTCCGGGGGCACTGCACCCACACGCACACTCACACCTAGACACATACTTATAAATAACAATTTAAAACATTACCCAAGTGCTATTCTGAGAAGTTTATGGTTGTGGAGGCTGGGGAGGAGGGGAGGGGCATCAATCTGCTTTTTGAAACACTCTTGCTGTCAATTTTCTGAGCAGGAGATTGCTGGAGGGAATTTGAAAAGTATAGTCAGTTCTAGGGGGCATTTTGGAAAGCAGGAGTAAAACCAAGGGGGTGTCTTTGGAAGCAGCTTTGCGGTCCCTGAAATTTGGGGTATCTGTCCACCTCTTCTCCCTGTGCCCTGCCTATCCCCTAACAGACAGGAGACAATGAGTTCCTCAGAGGGCTCACCCCCTGCATCAAACCATTTGATGGTCCTCACGTCTTTCCCCCAAAGCTTTCAGGCCTGGGACCTCCACAGCAGTGCACACTGAGACCCACAATCTCACCCCAGGGCATCCAAACATGGCTGGTGAGAGATGTCGCTTTCTTCCACTGATATTTCTTCTTACGGCAGTCGGGGCTGCACACCGCTCATTCAGTCTGGCCTTTCTTCCTGCCCCTTCTCTTTGGCCAACATCCACCCACCTCTCTGCTTTCTCTACATCGCACCTCAGTCATAACGCAGTGAGTGACCCATGGAGGAAACCGAAGAGGATGAAGCTCCACACAGGCCTGCCTGGCTTTGGAGACAGGAAGTAATCCTGAGACTTAAAAGGGGCCCCCAGTGGGAATCAAATTCAAGGCTGACGATGGAAGTGTGCTCATCCCTCTCTGACAGCCTTTTCTACTGTCACCCTGGGGTTTGCAGGTAGGAGGCAAAGGGCACTTGAGGGAATCCTGGTGGGACAGGTGGTTGGTAAATTGATTCCTCCCCAAGCCTGGGGCACAGCAGCGAGCCCTGCCCGTTAAGTCTCTCACTTATTGCCAACTAGGGGTGCCAGTCCAAAGACTCTAGTGAAGAGATGAAATGGATGGGGCTACAGAAAATGGCACAAGGCGCCAGACAGCCATTTGCTTAGCAAACTGGCTAATTTTAACCTCTGCCTCTCAGACCAAAACTCTTTTGAAGGGAAAGAATAAAAAAGAAAGTGATATTTAACACATTTCTATATCTGTGCCAGAGTCTCTCTCTCTCTCTCTCTCTCTCTCTCTCTCTCTCTCTCTCTCTCTCTCATTCTAAGTAGGAGCCCAAGTGATTTCTCGGTCAAAAGGTGGTGAGGGGAAGGGAGGGAAAGATAAAAAAGCGAAAGCAAACACCCCAGAGACCATCCATGGCTCCCGTGGTCATCAGTCCTCTCCAGCCCTGCCCACCGCTGGGCTGTTTCTGGGTTTTTAGGACTGGCCAATGACTTGCATGATTTAAGATCTTTCCTGGCGCTGATCAGCTTTCTCTGGACAAGCAGTTTGCTGATTAATTATTAATCAGACGGAGTTTAGGAGGAGTAATCAGCAAGAGTCAGTGCTAATTTGCAAATGTCCCCCAGGAAGGTGATTACTTAAAATACTTGGTTGGCGAAGCTCCATGTTAACCTTTGCAATTAGCCACAGGACGCTGAGATGGGCCAGGCGCGGTCCTGGGGCAAACCCAACCCAGAGTCCTACTAAGTGCAAGGACCTGGGCCTTTTCCCCCCTCTTTTTCTTTCCTTTATCATTTTGCAGGCAATTGGGATGGAGTGAGGGAGAGAACAGGAAGGGTATGAAAAAATACAGATATATCAGTAAGCAAGGTATTGACAAAGGCCTGGAATACAGCAAGATATTATGCTAGACAGCTAATGTCTGCTTGAGGCTGTGTAAAAAGGGAAGTTTTCCTGGGCGGGAGATATTTAAAGTGAACTGAACCTTTCAAAACATACAGGTCAATTAAATGAGTGTGTGTGTGGTGGGGGGGGGGGAGCGAGAGAGTAAGAGAAAGAGAGCATGCTTTGAAGAAAGAGGCCTTTAAGACTGAAGGAGGAATGGAATCTTAAAGGAGGTGGGTCCAGACACAGATCCTGCAAGCCCATCTGGAAAAGGATGAAGCAATTTGTAGCTGGGCCATGGGAAGGATGGGAGAGACACTGAGGAAATCAGAGGGGTAGGCTAGGCAAGGTAGAACCTTGCTGTGGGATGAGACAGAAAGCCAAGATCCAATCTGATTTACAAACTAGAACGCTTCCCTTGTTTCCTGGAGAGTGGATGCTGGGATACGTAGAATCGGGTCACTGAGCGGCCCAGAGACACTGGCTGCACAGAATGGGTTTATCCTTGGAGACAGACTGACGTGGGAAGGGGAGGGGAGGGAGGGAGAGGAATTGTTATAGTAGGAAGGGAAGGAGAAGTCAGAATTGAAAAGAAACCGTCAAACCCAGTGAAAGCATAGGCAAGCCAAAGGACACACGGGCACACAATGGATGCTAAGCCTGAAAAGAATGGAACTCTGACACCCGGCGAACCTGGAGAGCATCATTCGAAACACAAAAGAACACGTGTGCAGCCCACCTCCCTGAGACACCCAGAGGAGCCTGGCTCAGAGGGACAGACAGAAGGGCCACAGGCTGGAGGCTGCCATTTAATCGTTGTGTAGCTTCAGCTGGGGGATGAGAGGGTGGGCAACGTTGGGCGGGATCGGTATCCAATGTCCTTGATGCCACCAAATTGTCCACTTAGTGGGAAAAAATGGCAAATTTCATGTAATACATATTTCACCACACTAAAAAAGACACCTACTTTAGATGTGTTCGTTTTGAGATTCTTTTTGCATATACATGGAGCTCGGAGGGCTGAAATTTGAACGGAGAGCTATCGGCATGCAGACGATATTGAAAACGGATCTGTGAGGTCACCTGGGGAAGATGAGAAGAGGGAGGGTCCTGGACCATCTTGGATCTAAGAGAAAAGGCTGAGCAGATGCTGAGCAGTGGAGAGGAGGGATAAGGAGGCACCCAGGAACGACCATGGTAGCAGACACAGGGCATCCTGGTAGCCAAGAGAAGGAAGCTGTCTTAATGAGGGTTACTGTTGCTATGAGGAACCAAAAAATAAGCTGGGAGGAAAAGGGGTTATTTCACTTAAACTTCCATATCGATGTTCATCATTGAAAGAAGTCAGGGCAGGACCTCAAACAAGGAAAGATCCCAGAGGTAGGATCTGATGCAGAGGTCATGGAGGGGCACTGCTTACTGGTTTGTTTCTCATAGTGCTCCTCAGCCTGCTTTCTTATAGACCCCAGGACTGCCAGCCCAGGACCACCACCCACCATGGGCTGCGCCCTCCCCATGAACCACTGATTGAGAAAATGCCTTGCGGGCTTGCCTACAGCCTGATCTCCCAGGGGTGTTTCCCCAGTTGAGGTTCCCTCCCTTCTGATGACTCTAACTCATGCCAAACACATTTGCCAAAAAAACCAATCACGTGAGGATGGAGGAGTGATAGTGGATTTGGCCACCTGGGGTCACTTGTAGTCTTAGTAAGGTCTGCTTTAGTGACAATGTCGGGCACAGGTAAGAAAGAGAATGGTTTCGGCACTTGGCTAGCTGGTAACTGAGTGGGGTGGAGAAACAGGAAATTTTGTGAGAATCTTACCGGTTTCGGGTTTTAGGTGAGAGACGCTAGAACCTGGCTGTGTGCTGTTAGGCGTGTTCAGAGTGGGCAGGAGATAAGGAGATAAAGGACACAAGATGAGATAAGGTGTCTCTAGCAGGGACTTCTGGAGAGGGTGAGAGCCAGAAACAGGGAGAGGCTGGTTTGGGGCAGAAGCAGGACATCTTACCTGTGGGGACACAGGGTATGGCAGAGGTCACCTCACCAAGCATTTTAGCTGCTCACCCACATTTCCTGGCTTCCTCAGAGCTAGTATGGGCCATGTGGTAATTTCCAATCAATGAAAAAGGAACCAGGAGTAAAGGCTATCATATCGGGGTAGGACAGTGAAAAGCCCCTGCTGGATTCTTAACTCATCGTCCCTGCCATGCCACTGGAGAAGGTCACATGTTCCAGATAGTGCAGACATCAGATGGGGGAACATTCTGGAGAAGGTCACATGTTCCAGATAGTGCAGTCATCAGATGGGGGAACATTCCTGAGCCCCTGGGTACAGACTCGCATGACTCTGAATTACAGACACTTCATCATAGTATTACATGACTGAGTTTTAGGGTCGACGGCGTTATCTTCTTAAAATTTATTTATTTTATGTGTGCTTCATCTTTATTCATATTTATTTTATGACGGTTGCTTCATCTGCATATATGTCTGTGCAAAGTGAGTGGACCTGGTGCCTATGAAGCGCAGAAGAAGGCACTAAATTCCCTGGAACTGGAGATGCAGATGGTTATGAGCCATCATGCGGGTGCTGGGAATTGAACGCAGGTCCTCTGGAAGATTGCCCTGAATTGATGGCTTTCAAATTATAGGGGAGGCAAGAGATGAGGCTGGGGTGGGAGGCAAGGGCTAGTAGGATCCAAATGAACCTTCTGTGCCTTATCAAGGCTTTGGATTCTGTTCTGTGAGACAACAGAGAATGACGGAGAGCTTTCGCCTGGGGCTCAGAATGTCAGAGCTGCATTTTAATTAAGCCATTCTGATGGCAGTGGGGAGAATGAATTAGAGAGAGCCAAGATGCCGGGAGACCGGGAGAACGGCTATTAAAACCCACAAAGAAGAGAAGATGATGGCCGAATTCGGAGAGTGGCAGCAAGGCTAGAAAGACATATTGTCGGAAGTACGCTGGGAGAACGTAGCCCTTAATTGGATGTGGCTGGTGAGATGGGGGAAAATCCCAGGATTTGAGATAACGAGGTAGTGCCAAAAACTAGAAAACAAAGAAAACCAATTTGGCCTTTATGCAGTCAACGATGAGCAGAGATGGGGCAGTCTTGGCAATGGTGCCATGTGGCTGGGGCAATACCCACCAAGTTAGTGGCTCTATAGTTTGATATTCAGTGGAGAGGTGGGCGAGGGATCCAGCTTTGGATTTCAAAATGAACATATGTGACTGAAGCCTTGATAGCAGGTAAGCTCACCCAAGGAGGATGTGTTCCTTGAACAGGGCAATAAGGCTGGAAAGGGGCCTGAAGGCAATCAAAGGAGAGACGATTGGAAGGAGGGCTTAGAGAGGCCCAAGGAGGACCAGAAAGAGGGTAGTGGGGATATAGCTCCAAGGTAGACCATTGCTTAGCATTTGCAAGGCCCTGGGTTCAAATCCCAGTAATGCATTCAACATAAAACAAAGCCAAAAATTAGAAGGAGGAGCCTGAAGGCAGAGAAAGAAAATATCCACTATAAAATGCCCAATAGTAAGAATTACAGAACATCTTCCAAGACGGTGTCTGAAATGCCTTTTGGAGTCAGTAGTGGGCTTTGTTGAGGGAACAGGTGCTCTCTGATCTCCGAGTGAACAGCCTCAAGGAAGGTCGAGGTTTGAAGAGGGAAGTAGATGAGGGGAATAACAGGTACCAAAGTCTGGGAACACAGTGTAGACCACTCTTCAGGAAGTTTGGGTTAAGTCGGGTGTGGTAGCTCAGGCCTTTAATCCCAGCACTTAAGAGCTTTGTGAACTAGAAGACAGCACAGCCTACACACAAGTTCCAAAACAGCCAGGCCTATACAGAGAAACTCTTAAAAAACAGAAGCTTGGGTGGCAAATGAACTGGATACCAAAAGTCATACCTTCCATGAAGTCTCCCTGTTTGGACCAGTTTCACTCCCTCCCTTTTCAAATGACCCAGGCTGCAGAGTTGAACCACTCCAACAGATTATCAAATGCCAGTTTTCTACGTGAATCCTACTGCCTCCGTGGATCTCTGAGTGTCACACCCTAGCCACTGGTTGGAGAGAAGCTGAGATTAAATTAAATCTGGGGAGAGAGAGAGAGAGAGAGAGAGAGAGAGAGAGAGAGAGAGAGAGAGTCAAGAATGTTCTGGGAAAGAGATTGCAGGAGCCACAGAGGGGAGAAGGGAGAAACTCTGGTGGAATACAGGCTAGACTAAGCCAAGGATGAGTGGAGTGGACATTTCTGGCCAAAAAAGGAAATGGAGACCTTGGACATTCTGAATGAATCAACACTGTTCCGGAAGATGGGACTTGCCAGAATGTGGGGCCTCCCAAGAAGGGCCTAGAACTATTCCTTCCATCTGTCTTAGCTGTGCTGCCAGGCACCTGGCAGCTCCTCGGGAGAGGTTGAGGACAGCATCTTGTTGTCTGTGCCCTTCACAGCCCTGGCACAGGCCTCCTAGCAGATGAAGTAGTTAGTACAAACCTGTTGTATGCCGTCAGAGCCATGGGGGGCAGGCCAGCTGCCCGACTTCGACGTCCCGCGCACAGGACTAAGAGCCCCAGCTTCAACAAAACCCCTGTGTCTATGGCAGACGACACAGCACAGCCTTGAGCCCTGCTCCTCTGGGCTCAGCCTTTTGCGCTCTTTCTGAGAGCATGTTCTCACCTGCAGAAAGGAGGAGAGGAAGCCACACTGCTCCTCACCACAGAGCGTGGGAGCTGGGGCCTTGGCCCTGCAGACTGTGCATGCCAGTGGCCTGCTAGGGCACTAATCCTTTCCTATGGCTTGGCTGTGGAGCTTGTAATGCTATTTCCAACTCGAAGAGATGCATGAGATGAGATTTTAAAAGGCTAGTTATTTATGGCCTGGCTCCTGATGGATACAACAGATGCGATTTCATGGGTTCCATCAGAAGCGAACAGTCTCTTGGTACGGCTTAAAGCAGTGGCATGTAACAGGGAAGGAGAGGCAGTGGGGGCATCACACAGCTGGGGACAGGGGCAGGGTCTTAGTCTCAGCCTCAGTTGGTTATTCCCCAGATTCCCTGAGTGAGGCCAGTGTGGGACCTTGCTCCTGCCTAGTTTCTGACATTCAAGGAGAATAAAACCTTAGAAGACACATTCTGGGCCTTGTATAAAGTTCAAAGGCAGCTAGGGCATGGTAATGTTTCCTCAGGCTCCTCCTGGGGCCCAGCAGAAACGTTTCAGCTTCCACCCTCCCCCCAGTGATGTCTCTCCTGATCCTCTTCTCCTATCATGGGGTCCTGGCTGTTCTTCCCCCATTTTACTCATTTCTGTTATGAGATTTCACGGGTGCTTGCTGTTCACTCCGCGGTTGTTTTGGGATCCTAAGTTCCACAGAAGCACAGGCCTCTATTATCTTCTCCAGCACTGTGTTCCCAGGGCCAGGCCCAATGCCAGACAAGGCACAGGCCTAAGGACTACGTAGAGATAGAAAATCTGCGATGGTAGGAGACTAGTGAGAAAGATGGGGTGGCCCAGGACAGTGAGGGTAAAAATAGAGAGGAGCTGTTGGCACTTCAGGGAAATCTGACACCAAATTTGGCTGTGGTGACTGCTGAGTTCATTGACCACCCTGGCAGGTCCTATCCCAAAGTCCTGTCATTAGAGCTATGAACAGCTTGGAGTCTTCTTTCCATCATTGCAGTAGACTTGGCTTCCTTACAATGCCTGCTTTATTCTAGAATGGCCAGCATGTGTTACCTATCTCCTCTACCTTAGCCCCACCTCTTCCCTGTGCACTCTGTTCAGTATGTGTCCACCTTAGCCCCGCCTCTTCCCTGTGCACTCTATTCAGTATGTGTCCACCTTAGCCCCGCCTCTTCTTACCCTGTGCACTCTGTTCAGTATGTGTCCACCTTAGCCCTGCCTCTTCCCTGTGCACTCTGTTCAGTATGTGTCCACCTTAGCCCTGCCTCTTCCCTGTGCACTCTGTTCAGTATGTGTTCACCTTAGCCCCACCTCTTCTTCCCCTGTGCATTCTGTTCAGTATGTGTCTACCTGAGGCCCGTCTCTCCTCTTCTTACCCTGTGCACTCTATTCAGTCAACAGTCATTCATTCAGAGACATGGACAACCCTCAATTCCTCTCCTTCATTCATCATCCTTCCTGCGATTCTTCAGGTCTCATGTAGCCCTGCTAGCCTCAAATTCACCACATATCTGAGGATGACCTTGAACTTCATGATCCTCCTACAGCTACCTCCTGAGGGCTGGGATTACAGATATGCGCACTCAGTTCATTTGAGACTAAAGATTGAGCCCAGGCTTTCTACATGCTAGACAAGTACTCTATCCACTGAGCTCTCACCCCAGCCCTATAGCTGAGATGTTTTTCAGGTCCTCTCTTCCCTACCTCAGAGCAGCCCAGGCAGGTCCTTCTCCAGCCCCAGTGCCTGCAAACAGGCTTGACAGCTGCCTTCTGGCCCTTCAGGTTTGACCCCATTAAAATTCAGAGTATTCTTGCTGCTGTGCTTAAGGCTTTCAGTAGCTTTGCACCACCGTGGAAGCCTCCCTGTGAGCACAGGGTAAGGTTCTGAGGTCACATGTCTGCTGGTATTTGGAGCTTCATGCACTGCCATCTTCTTGCCCCATTCCTAGCACCTGGCTTACAACCCCCCAACACTAGGATCCTTCCATTCTGTTCCGGACTATTGGAAAAATCTTATTCATTCTTGGGCTCCACATAAAAACCATCCCTGGGGACACATCACTCAGAGTCTCAGATGCAATGTCCCCACTGTGTCACAAAGTTTGACAACTTTTTTGAAGGACAGTCTTCTTCTTTTTTTTTAACAATCTTATTTTACATACCAATCTCAGTTCCCTCTCCCTCCCATCCACCAACCTTCTCCCCAACCCACCCCCATCCACTCCAGCAGAGAGAATGAGGCCTCCCATGGGGAGTCAACAGAGGACATTCAACTTTCTATCCCCTGGAGTTTCGCATCCTTGGACTCCTCCTTACTCTACTCCCAGTAAGAGGTCTGCAGTCATGTGGCATGACTCTGGCCAGTGAGAACATCTCTGGTTTCAGAGCACTGAGGGGAGGTATGTGATTGAGTACAGTTGCGGTATTGCCTTTTGCACGTACCATCAAGAAAGGTAGGGGTCACAAAGACACCCCTCAAAACACTACAGCCTATCTCGACTGTTCTTGGTTGATCTTGTGGACAACTTACTTGACGGTAAGACCCGATTGCTGAAGACATTCTGTATTTGACTCCCAGAACATGAGGAGCTCAAGCTAGTGCTGACCTGGAAGCTTCATCCTTACTGGCTAGTTTTCACAATGCTGGAAGGCATTATGCATGCTACTGGGAAGAAAGATAATTGCAGTCTTACCTAGCTGTGAACCTGGCAGGCTACCGTAATGACTGACCTGTCAAGATAAATGCCCACTGGCAATAGAGGCACCAACGTTATGGGAGTAACCAAACACTTTCTGGTTGGAGTTAAGGTCCATGCTATAAATCGAGGCCTTATTCCTGGCACCATTAATGGAGCAAGAACCTGAGGCCAGCTAGTCACAGGCCCTAGGGAAGAACCTACCACTATCTTTCTGCTAAATGGACACAATATTAAACTGACTCCTAGAGACATATTGTTATAAGCACAGATCAGTGCATCGCTCAACCCTCATCAGAGAAGCTTCTTGCAGTGGGTGGTGACTGACACAGAAATCCACAACTGGTCCACGTGGAGAGAATAGGAGATTGCAGAGTGCTCGGTCCTAAATGGAGCATCAATATCACATCCTCTGGCCCCAGGCTCAAGGGTCACTATGGAAGAGGCAGAGGCAGTGGTTGACTACAGTACAACAGTGTTCGCTGAACATGGCAGGGGAGCTGTACACATGAACTGATAGTGACCATCCAGCACAGAATCAAGCCACACGAAATCCTGACATGGAGTGGGCTGTAGGTCGGGAAGTCCCACACCTAGCTGAGGAGTCAACTGATACCCTGCTGGGAGAGGGGAAGCCCTTTCTCTTTAGCAATGTGGCCCTTGAGAGGCTACCCTTGCTGCAACAGATGGTCCCACACTCATATATGTACTGGCCACACTAAATGTGTTAAGAGGAAAAAAAGAAGAAGAGAACACATGAAACTGGGAAGAGATGGTCGTGGAGGGGATGGAAGAGGAACTGGAGGGAGGGAGGTGGGGAGTGTCTTGATCCAAACACATCAAATGCATGTATGAAATTTTCAGTCAATTAAAAAAAACAGTAAGAAGAAAGAGAGGCACTATGCCCCCTTCCGACCAGGATGGCTAGCACAGGTGGGTGGCAGGGACCTGGTGGAAGGCATTTTGGCCTATTCATGGGGAAAGCCCACCTGAAAATGAAATGAATCCATAGAGTGTGAAGCAGGGAAGGAGAATGGCATCATTTGTTTGCCTTGACCCAGCACCAGCTGAAGCCCAACTCCTGGATATTTTAGTGACAGAAGCCAACACATTCACTTTTAGCGTTAAGTCCGTTGGAAATGGGGTTTCAGTTCTTGAACTGAAAGTCTCTTTTTTTTTTTTAGCCCCTGGGAGAACCTCTTTTATACATCTTAGAAAAATAGCCAACACACAATATTGTGAACCGTCGAATAATATTCTCCTTCTGGTACTAGCCGTGAGCTCCAGGGTCCAGTACAGTGTGAGGGATTAGAAAAACACTTGCGGAGTGAATAAATAACTTCCCAGGACCCCGGCCTGTGCCTGTGTGTCCTCAGTTTCTAGGAAATCCTGGTTCATAGGAGGGTCTCAATAAATGTCTAAGGCAAATACATAGGAGCGAGTAACAAAGCACACAAAGAATAAAAACCGACTGTTGGCTGTGAATGAGCAAATAAGCAAATAGGTATTATAAGGAGACCCCCACAGACACAACGCCGTGCGCCTTCTGACGCCGGCTGCTTTTACTGGGCCCTCGCTGAAACACCTAGGCAAAAGTCGCCAAGATCAAATGGCTCCATTGTGCTTAAACTTCATGTGTTGAAAGCCCAATAATTAAAAATGAGGTCTTTCAAAGGGAGAGAGGGTGTTGCCCCAAAGCATTGACACCGACTACCTTCGAAGTAGCCTGGAACTTCTGTGCCCCTGACTACACAAACAAAAGCAAGGAAAGACAGGGGACTAATGTGAGGGGACTCTGAGGGTGAGAATGAAGTCTGTGGAGTTCTGGGTTCCTAGGGATGCCTTGCCCTTTGTCTCTCCAAGTATAGACCTGGAGTGGTCCCCAGACCCGGAGGACTGCACCAGGGAGGAGCCCGGCAGCAGTGCCCATGTTTAATCTTCTCAGTGTGGTCTATAGCATGAACCCCATTTTCAAGTGTGAAAACAGAGGCTCAAAGGGGTCATTTACAATCCCCGGATTACATAGCTACTTGAGGCCGAGTGTATCTGACTGCCAGGCTTGTCCTCTCCTCCTCTAGATGGCCTGATGGAGCTTTAGACTTAACTCTAGAGGGGTTGAACTGGGAGGATGGGCCACAAAACAGAGGAAGGGGGAGAGGGGTAGGTCCAGAGGTCTCTCCTCGGCTTTCCCTGCAACGATTACCCCATTAGTGGAGAGGCAGTCTTCGTAGCCAACTGGCAATAACTTCTCATCTCAATCTGACCCAAAGTCTTCCAGAGACCCAGACCCCACATAGTAACAGAGTTTCTTGCATCCCCAAGCCCAGCCCTTTGATGATATCATGGTCTCCTAAAGAGAGCAGTGCTGAGAACATTTTCATTTAACGTAATGGAAAGGTGTGGGATTCATTGAGAGTCAGAGTTCAAGTTCACCTACTGGGAAACAGCAGAGCATGCAGACAGGCCCCTCCTCTGTCAGCCAAAGAACATCTGGTGTGTGTGTATATGTATACACACCTGTGAAAGGGGTGGGGCACTGACTCAGTGGTATATATGTGGCATTGATATGGAGAGATAGGCCTGGGCACTGTGGCAGCTCATGCATGTCAGGAGTAGCACAGACTGTGCGGGAATTATTCAAGCACAGCCTTTGCTCACGAGCAACCCTCTGCTCCCACACAATGAATGAAGGGCCTAAGTCTAAGTCCTAGGACTCTCTAACCTTGGTGGGACAGCCCATCTTAGGGCTCACAGTAGTAACAGCCTTTCCTACAACAGGCACTTGGGGATTCTAGAAGGCCAGTGTAAACCAGGAAGACCAAGTCCACCAAGAGGTTGCATGCTGGTGGGTTCTGAGGATGGGCTACCTTACTGTTTATCTGCAGCCTCCTCCCCACTACCCGTCTTTCATCACATCACTGCGAGGTCACCTAGTGACTGTTACCTGCCTCACTCTTGGCTCCTGGTTTCCTGTTTTATGCCCTCCTGTGCTGAGAGGTAGCAGGCTCACTTCTAAAATAGCCTTACTTGGCAAAGCAGAAGACTGCAGTCCATTTCTGCACCAGTCCAGAGCAACCCCATGAACAAAGACCTTCAGGAAAACCCCGGTGTTTTTCCCACTCAGCAGAGGGAAGAATGGAAACTGAGTCAGGCGTATTGGATGGCCCCTCTCCTCTGACTCCATGGCAACCTGCTGCTGGGGGAGGGGGTGGCAGGTGTGCTCTATCACAGAACCCTCGCCTCCTCTGCAGCTAAATAGGCGCCCGTTCTGTCTCTTCTAACAGCATGCAGAGTTCAAGAACACAGCCTGGCATCTCATCTACGCTCGCAAAGTAGTCTACCCAAACCAGTAGCACAGCTTTCTGCAAGCATCCGGGGAGGAGAGGGACAGGGGAGAAAGTTTCTTCTTCCCACACTCCCATCCTGAACCCCAAGCTTATTTTGCCTGTGATTGCCAGGTTCATACAAACTCTAACAAAAGATGCATCCCGCCTGGCACCTCTAACGCTAGCCCTCTCGATAACCAGAATTTCATCTTATGACAAAGAGTTGGGAATGACCTCCCTGGTGACCTCTGTGCAATGTCTTCCCCACTGGGTGACTTAAAGGAATAGACAGACTCTTTGAGATCTGTTTCAGGGCATGGATTTGGGTAATGTGTAAACTCACAGCTGGTGGCAGAAGCCATAGATCATTCGGTCTACAGATGAACAACTGAGTCAAACGGGTCTGGGGTTGGAAGAGGGGGCAGGAAAGGACCTCATTCTTACATCTTTATAGACGCTGAAACAACAGACCTAATTAAAAAAAAATAACCATGCCACAGTCTTAGCAGTGAGAGAAAGACACTGTAGCTAGCTAGCTAGCCACATGGCCATGGGGCACCATGACAGAAGGCTTGCTATAGCTAGCTGAGAAGACAGGTTTTAAGTGGGGCTAACCTGGGCTACAACCCCAGCACTATGTGACATCAAGCAAGTAGCAGAACCCCTTTAGTCCTTATTTTTCTCTTTTATCAAGGTAGGGAAATTATGCAACTTACTTTAGAGGGATCTTATGAACATGCAATGAAATTATAGCTGTGAGGGACTTAGAACTGGCCTGGCACCTACGGGTAAAAATGCTCGAGAAAATGCTCAATAATTGCCACTTTCATCATATTCTATTTTGGAGGACTCTGTAATGATGCAAGGAAAATTTTCATGATTCCATGCTAAGTTAAAAATACATGAGTAGAGATATTCAGATATCATTTTATAATATTAAAATATATAAATAGCCAGCTAGAGGGGAGAAAGGGCCAAAGGGGCATACATCATAGAGTTAATCAGGGCCCCCCACTTCTCCCTGTCTTTTCATATTTTCTCTAAGGAGCACAAAGATTGCATTTGCTGGCAGAAGAATGAAGGTTTTAAAACTGAGGCTGGAGCTCCATGGTCTGCAGGCTGTGCAGCTCAGGGGAACTCCAGCTATGTCCCCAACACTGCTCAGAGGTACACTGACAGACTACTCCACCTCCCAGGTGGACTTCACACGCGACTGCCAACGTGGGCTTCTCTGCCCAGCAGAGCACATGCTCCCCAAAGGACTGCATCTGGCTCAGGAGGGCTTTCACCACTGTGATAAGGGGCACACAGGAAGCATAGAAACACAGCCTTCCAGTCTTCCTTTCCCTCCTAGTTCCTTCTTCCTGCCTGACTACCCACCAATAACTATCCCACTCATGTCCTTAGACATTTTCCCCACTTCCCCACTGGTTCTCAAGCCCCGACTTCCTGCTTCTTCTGGAATTTTCAGCAATGCCCTTCTGCCCCTGTCCCATGTCCTGAGCCATCTCTGCCACAGAATCCACAACGATGCCCATTCTAGTCTGACCTACATCTGGAAACATTTCGGCTGGATCCTGATGTGCCAGCCACAAATGCCTCTGGACGACCTCATCCTGATAACAGAGTCACAGTGTGACTCTAAGGTCACACATTTCTGTGTCACACAATCGAACACAGGACAAAGTAAGACTAGTCACACAACAGGCAGGTAGAGTCTTCTCTACGCCGTTCTTAGCCTGCCTGGGCACTTACTAACAGACACCAACCAAGGATGGATGCCAAGCTCCTATCCTCTGAAGCCCTCCCTCCTCCCTGACCTGCCGACATCTGGGAGTATCTGGGATATTCACGAAGAAGAGTAGCCCTCTGGAACAGTAGGTAAGAGGGAGGCAAGATCCTTCATTACTCCCCCCACATCTCAAGGCCCCAGCAGTGCTTGGGAAAGCAACGGCCCCTGAAGGTGGCTGTGTTACCCAGAATTGCAACAAGATTCCACACAGTGCTACCAAGGCTCAAGTCATGAGACCAAGACATTTTTAGCTTTAATTCGGGTTTCTTAACCAAGTTACATCCTTAAAACTCTTTAGCAAGGACACACTTGGAATCAGATATGAAAATCCCTGTTAAAAAAAAAAATGCAGCTCCGCTTCAAAATCATGCAGTGATTTCTCATTATGATGAGATGCAAAGACTCCAGGGTTCAAAACAAGCCAGGGCGGGGGGCAGGGAGAGGCTGGGAAGGACACCTTGGGCAGCCCAGTCCTCCCCAGCTGCAGAGGCCACAGGGAAGGAGGGGGCTGACAGGGAACTCACCAGAGAGAGGAGCCTTCAGTCCCCGTGACCTCCAGGAAGTCATAGCCATCCTCCAACTGGAAGTCAATGAAGACTAGGGCGATGGTGTCCCCAAGCTCAGCCAGAATGGTCCACGTGCAGTCGGCATTGTTATGGTACTCGGCGGGGAAGTGGGGGCTGGAGATGATGCCACTCTGCCCCCGCAGGGTTCCGCCGCAGGCGTCGTCCGCTAGGGAGAGAGACACAAGGTTCCTGTGAGTGGTGGGGTTTCTGGGCCCTGGTTTCATCCACGGAGGCAGAAGAGATCTGAGCTTGTGCTTGTGTGAGCAACTGTCACAAGTCCGGACTCCTAAGAGGTCAGCTCGTTCTCTAAGGATATAAATAAATAGCGAAACATGGTACTTAAAGGAGTCAACTCGGGAAGCAGACACAGAAGAGGCCTCATTAGAGCTGGGTTTTGCAGGGTAAGAAGGAGTTCACTTGGCAGAGTAGGTGTGGAAGAGTGGTTCTTGGAGGAGGGAACCAAATGGCCTCCCTGGATGGTCCCAGGGGAGGAACATCTGAAGGATGGGACATTCACCCAGCCTTGAGAGAGGAATAAGAGAAGGAGAAAAGGGATCAGGAAGGAGGAGGTGTGGAGAAGCAAATAGATCAGGGTGGACCATAAGCACTGGGTGCAAGAGCCAGGAGCCGAGGTGGGAGGGACAGGTGGTCAACTAGAGAAGCTGCTAAGTCTTGCTGAAGGGTTTGGACTCTGCTTGGCAGATGGGAGGAGAGCTGCAGGGCGATGAAGGATCTCAGCAGGGAGTCAGGGGCCAGACCCAGAGTAGTAAGACACCCTTGGTACTCAGGGAGGTACCCGGCTGGTGCTGTGGAGCAGAGCAGCCTGGGTAGGAGGGCAGAAGGGAAGGAGGAGATGGAGAAAGGAAGAGTCAGGAGGAAGGGCTCAGGTGGTAACGGAGCCTGACCAGAGCAGCTGGTATTCCAGTCGAGACCACAGGGCTTGCAGGAAGTCTCAGCCTAGACCTGGTGTCCAGCTGTTTGGCCAGAGTGTCCAGGGGATAGGAGGAAGCTGGCCTGGGGCGGAGAGCTTTCCCCTGTATGCTGTGTTCTCCTCAGTTCACCGAACTTGCCTCTGTGCAGCCTGTCCTAGACCTGTGTAGGGGTGGACCTGCTCCTGCCTGCTGACTATTTGACGTCTCCCATGTCCACGGCACACACCTGGAGGTCACATGTGCTTCAGTCACCTCAGCCATGGCTCCTCCCCCAAATCTCAGCCTGATCTCCCATCCTCTCTCATAATGGCGGGGCTAGACGGGCACAGGGGTGCCAGTCTGATCCTATGTTTTCGCTCTGCAAAAACCACCCCTAACCCACTGACACTCCAGATCAGGGAAAGGCCCCCTACCCCTAAGGCAGAACAAGCTCCCTCTTGGATCCCTTCACCAAAGTTCACTTATCTCTCTTTCTGGAATCTTCTCTCTCTTGTTGAGCCTACTCAGTCGCCTCTTAAGCTTTTAGGTCTTTGTCTAAGTGGCACTTCCTCAAGGATCTTTCCAGAAACAACCCCTAGCCCCATCACATACACAGTATGCTTTCCTATAATTACTTCCCACACTTCTTTGGTCAATGACGTTATTGTTTAATTCATATATAGAGGTCAGACTCCCCAAAGGTAGAGACCGTCAGCTCTGTGCCCAGCACCTAGCACATTTCCTGGCATGAGATAGGCATTCAACGAGTATCTGGTGAACCAAGAGACTACACAGGGAACCAAAGATCAGAGAGGTTAAGCTACATTGCCAAAACCACACAGTAAAAGTGGCTAAGTCAGGGTTCTAGCCGAGTCTCGATACCAGGACGGCAGTCTCCTCTATACTAAAGACCCTTTCATTTTGACAGCGGCTCACTAGGTCCTTGGAAGACTTTCAAACGCCCCAGCATCAGTCAGGGACCCGTGGACCATCCCGAAAGCAGGAACCAAGTCCATAAGAACCCTTAGACCAGAGCCACCTGTGCACTCAAAGAATCTGTCCTTCTTCCTCCACCCTGGGCTCCTCTGACCTGCCGGCTCTGGAACCATCCCGTTGTGATTGAAGACTGCTGTAAAAGCTGTTTGGAGATTTCCCTACACTTTCAACAAGACATCGTATTTCACAGTTACAACTTTGGAGTCGTAAAATACGACCTTCAGCTGATGCCCAGGCCTTAAAATATTCATCTACACTTTCTCCTCTGGCAGTGGGCCTCCTGCGCCGCCATCTAGTCATGTGCCCCGGGTGCAGGTGCGCCATGCTGTTACTTGCCTTCCCAAGCTTATGACTTTATTTATGATTGGCTTTAGCTTCTCCTGAAGCCTCTCCAATTAACTATAATTTCAGAAAGCCATCCCTCTGTCCCTTCTGCCCCTGTAAGCCGAAGGCTCTTCAGTGACTCACAGTACAGGAAAGAATGAGAAGAACAAGGAAGAAGGACGCGAGGCCTTCCTCTTGAGCACACTGGGATGTCTGGGAGTCATAGGGTCCTGGCCTAAGAGTCACAGCTTTAAGGATCTTCCTAGAACCAGACCTTCCCCATCATATGCTTTCAAATATCCCTGTATCTAATTATGCAGATTCTGTCCATCTCCTCCCACTTAGGGCCCTTAGCCTCAAAGGAATGACAGTGCCAGACACTTTGGAGTGAGGTCACTATCCTGAAACCCCAGAGTGAATCAGAAGCAGCCAGGCTCAGACTCCCTGAAAGCACAGGCCCAAAGCGGGCACACACACACACACACACACACACACACACACACGCACACGCACACGCACACACGCGCGCACACACACACACACACACACATGCACGCACACACCTTTCCTAACCATGCACTTAGAAACCTGGGACACCGCCACATGCCCCACCCCAAACTGAGATGCATGGGCACTGTCTTCTAACACAGCAGTTGGCCAGCTTCACCTGAAATTAGGGGTAGGGTGAAGATCTATTCTGAACTGACTTTAGGTACCTTTGCAGTAAGGTGTCTGGTGTCCTCAGAATGGATCTATAGGGAAAAACCCTATTTGTCATCCTATGCCCATACATAAGTGTGTGTGCACATGATTACAGCCAGATGCACCATGGGAAAAGGAACACACAGTGAGCTAAGGCTTACATAGCCCTAGTCTGCCATTCAGAACAAACAAACAAAAAGACCACTCATCCCATGCCCTCTTCCTCCTGGAGCCACAGCTTTGGGCACTAACCAGGGGCTCATGAGAATGGTGCCATTAGCCACCAGACTCTTTCCACAGACAGTGTCCCCTCATCTGGATCTCCTGAGGGGAGAAAGACATTTAGCTCATCCCGGTGGGTGTAGTTTCACAAAATATTCTTCAAAAGGTTTGTGCTGAACTCTTGACCCCAAGGACGAGAGCCCATAATCAAGAAGTGACGGGGTTCTAAGGGCCGCACCTTCCTCCATGGATTGACCCATTAATGGGTTCATAATTTGATGGAAACTTCTGGAAGTGGGGCACAGTTGGAGGAAATGGGTTGCTGGGGGTGTGTCCTTTGAGGCCGTCTGTTGAGCTGTGAGCCCGTTTTCTCTTAGTGCTTCCTGGACATCTGTGGGGAACAGCCTCCTCCACACATTCCTGCTGCCATGTTCTGCCTCCTCTGGAGCCCACGGCCAAGGAGCCAGCTGACCTTAGCCTAGAGCTAATGAAACCACAAGCCGAGACAAATCCTTCCCCCTATTTAGTATTTTCTCTCATGGATTCGTCACAGTGGTGGAAATCTGATCATCGCGGGCTGGGACAGGAAGCTCTTTTTTGTGGAGTGTCCCTCATGGGCTAGGCTGTGCACTGGAAACCCCCACGCCACTTAAGAAGTCTGCTGTGTCACCCCTGTGATGGCTAGGGTCAATTGTCAACTTGACAGAAACCAGAATCACCTGGGAGATGGGGCCTCTGGGCATGTGTGGTGGGGCTTCTCTTGACTGTGTCCATTCCATGAAGACCGCCCACTGTAGGCGACCCCATTCCCTGGCTGGGATCCTGGACTGCCTAAGAGAAGACAGGGGATTAAGCACCCTCGTTCTTCTCTCTTTCCCGAACAGTGGATGCAATGTGGCCCAGCTGCTTCCGACCACCTGCAACCTTGACTTCTCTGTTGTGACTGACCTTAGGTCCTTGAACTCAGGCCAGAAGAAATACTTTCTCCTGTCAGCTGTTTTGATCTGAGTATCCTGTCACAGCCCCGAACAAGAAACTTCGGCAACCTCCATGTTTCAGATGAGGAAACGGAGGCTGAGTTTAAAACAGCCTTGTAGCTATAGCTACCTATGCCAGAGCTAGAATTTGAACCCAGGACTCCCTGGCTTCAGAACTTCCCCCATCCACACTGGTTTCTCTGCCCCACGAGCCTCGCTGAGCCATGTCTGATCCAGCTGCGCTCAGGCAGATACACTAGACACCCTGGCACTCCCCTCCCCAACACGGAGAGGGCCCAGCTCTCAAGCCCTGCACCAGCAAGGGGAAGGAGCTTCACCATCAATGAGTTGCTGTGATTATGAGTCTCCTGCTGAGGTCACTAGATGGCCAACATCCTTGCCCATGGTGGGCAGTGGCGGTCAAGACCACAGGCAGCGGGAGCACAGCTGTGGGCTGTCTCAGCGTCACTACCTCTTACTATCCCATAAGCAGAGCCACCCACCTGTCTCTCCAGGCCTTGGCCCCTTCATTCCCAGAAGGGGCTGGCAACACCATGGCCTCTTTAGGCTTCTGTAAGAATTAAATTCGACAGAGCCAGGCCATCATGTCAATCAACGCTGGACAGCAGTATCTGCGGCAGAGAGCCGCAGCAGTAGCTGGAACAAAGCCCTCTGCCGGAAGCATCTATAAGCAGAATCTCGGTTTAGTTTGAACTTCGTAGTGCCATTATTCCCAATGACTGCTGGGAAAATGGGCACGGAGAGACTGAGGGATGAGCCCAAAGCCATAGCAAACTGATACAAATGACAAGGCGCAGACCCGGAAGAATGAATGTGACTTCAGACCCCACACTGTGACTTGTCCTGCTCCAGGTCGACTGTGGGAGCTGCAGCTGCACCGTTCAGGCTCCGTTACTCCCAAGTCACACTGTAATTTATCCCAGCTGCAAACTGTTCGATTTGAATGACAGTCACAGCAGGCCCCATGGATGGTACCTGGGTCCCCTACTATCTGCAGTACTATCTGGGACATCTGACTCCACCCCGCCAGTCTTCGCTGCACAGTCGTGGCTAGCTCAGGACACCTTTGGCTGCAGAAAGATCTTTCCCATAATGCTGGCTCACAAGCACCCTCAAATTTTACCTTAAGGAATCTAATTCTTGAGCTTCTGGAGGGCACAGACCCCTGCCCCTGTCCTGGTCACCCTCGACTTGCCCATCGTCATCCCGATCTGGCCAGCACTTTAGAGAGAGCTTTCTGTTCAATCTCAAATCTTTGCTTATTAGCAAGGCCTATGAGTTATACTCTAAACTGAGACCCAGATCCTATATGTCTTCTACCTGGGTCTATTGTATCAGCCCCAGTGAGCTACAGGTAGCCATAGGTAGAGGCAGCAGCTACCTCCTAATTGTCTTCGTTATGTTCCCTACCTAATTACAGTGCCTCTCCTTCTTGTATCCAGACGGAATGCGTGTGCATGTGTATGAGTCTCTGTGTATATGTTTGTGTGAACATGTGTGTGTTCTAGTGTGTGTAGGCTCATGTAGAGGCCAGAGGTCAAAGTTGGAGTCTTCCTCAATGTTATTTATTTTTATTTTTTGGTACAGGATCTTTCAATGAACCTGGAGCTTATCAGTTTGCTAAATGGTTGATAGTGAGCCCCTGGGATCCCTCTGCCTCTGCCTTCTCAGCTCTGGGATTAAAGGTGCGAGCTGCCTGGCCCAGCTTTCACAAGGGTTCTGGGATCAAACTGGAGTCCTCACGCTTCCCCAGGACACAGTTCACCCACTGAGTCATCTCCCTGCCCCCAGCCCTGGGGCCCTTCTTTAGAAGTAAGTTGAATTGGGCCTGCTTGTCATGTAAAACCCCACCACCACTACCGCTGCCCTCTGAATTTTGACCTCAACCCCACCTTCTCACCCTGCTGCCCTCCCCACTCCCATGTTGCCCCAGAAGTCTGTCTTCTGTTCCTTTAGCAAGCTCTTCTCTAAGTCCGTCTCTATACTGGCTGCCCCTTTTGCTGGAATGTTCTTCCCCAGTCTGTACCTAACAGGCTCCCTCTTGTCATTCAGGACTCAGTTTACCTGTCACCTCCTGAGAACCCTCTCCTGAAGCACACCTAAAAGGCCGAGCTTCGTCCATCCATCTAAAGGAGCATTCCTAGTTCTCATCCCTGTCTGAGTTTACTCAGTGGAGGACCATTTTCTGCTTTCTGATTACTAGGATATAAGCGCTGTGAGCTCACAGGCCTTGAGTTTGCTTCAGTCATCACGGTAGCTTTCTGTATCTAGACCAGTACCTCCCATAATAAGCAGTTAACTAATGATGCCTATATGGCCCACAATAGGCAGATGATAAAAGACATCTCGTTGGTACACAATATGTAGACGCTTAACAGGAAGTTGTCAGATCACTGAGGGAATGAGTGGAGATTAGGGATTAGCCCTGTAAACCTCTTGCTAACCTACCAACTTCAGGGCTCAGAGAGGTTTAGCTGCCTTCTAGGGACCACACAGGTCTAGCTGCTGTTGCTAGGACCTGTCTGACTCCCAGCACTGCTGCATTTTACAATCTGCAGGTACTGACCCTTGGGCCTAAAAATACCTACTGCAGCTTGAAGCCTACTGTCCAAACTGCTGACTGAATGCCCGTCCCCTGGAGGTCTGGTGGCAGTGGGCAGTGCTTGTCCTGACTCTTCAAGGCAAAGCCCATCTTGCTCTAGACAGTTTCTCCCAGTCACTGGCTTCTTGTCCCCTGTGCATCTGAAATCCCTCCCCCCACCGCCGCTTCCTAGAGCTGTCTTTGATCCTGTTCTGATGCTCCTCCAAGTCAGAGGCCGGCTGCTGTAACACACATGGTCTTCCTCGCTAGGGATCAAAGAGCTTCCACTATGTTTCTGTCTCTTAGGGACCTCTGCCTAGGGTGGCAGATCAAGGGACATCACGGGCCTGGCCTTCTGCTCTCCGCTAGCTGGACAGAACCCAGACGGGCAAGGAGCCTCAGAAGGAGGGATCCTTGGAAGTCAGCTTCAGGACGGCTGTGCCTGGGACCCCAGTTGCTCCATAGCCCACCTCGGCCTGTGCTCTGACTTGCACCTTGACCCCAACCCCCATTTCAGTGGACAGATCAAGGCTTTTGTGTCTGATTGGGGAGCTTTGGCCGTGTGTCCGACAGAGAACTCCCTCTTGGGTTGCTTGGGTAGCATGCATTCTGGACACTAGTGCTGAGCACGGTCTACCCAGGCTGCTGCACATTCAGCAAATACTTGCAGACAGCTTTCCATTGGGGAGACTAATCTCATGAGATCAGCCCTGGAGAGTCCTGTGTGGGAGGCTCCTTCCTGAGCATAGACCAGCCATGCTGGTCCAGTGGTGGCACCTGGCATGGTCTGGGTAACTGGTGAGCACTTTTGCTCCAGGGAGACTTGACCTTCTGAGAACAGCCTAAAAAATCATTTTTCAGATGAGCACTTATATCCTGAGGACACATCAATAAAGGCAGAACTCTTGGGGTAAGAGGGAGGCCCAGGATTCTGAGATGAGGAAACAACTGCATCTCAGCCACATGGGCAGGCAGAAGACTGCCCTGAGCTCTTCTTCTGGGTGTAGATGAAGACATTCTCCCTGTGGCTCACGTGGGAGCTCTTTCAGAGGAGACTGAACAGCGGGAGACAAGCTGGTCTGGGGTTCTTTCTAGAAAGATCTTGTGCTCCATGTTAAAGACACAGACGTTGTCAAAGTCAGTGGAAAAGAGCTCCTGGGGTGAGCAATGAGGCTCGCTCAGACCTGTGCCATCCACGGTGGGAGAGGATGGATGGGAGAGCGTGTAGGTGGGGCAGGTAGGTGGCAGTCTACAAAGGGACACCTGCATTGTGAGGGGTCATAGCAGGTGACCAAGTGTGGAGCTGCAGGAGTTGGAGGAGATCAGGGGAGTCCTAGATGTGCCACACTCATGGACTACAGATGGGGTGTGGCTGCTGTCAGCGGGGTCAGCAGGCATCCATTGCTCCCATGGCCGGACACACTGACATTGGAGAGTGGTGGCCTAATCAGACCTGGCTCTCATCATTACTGCTGCTACTGGGGTTTGCAAGGAGACAATTTAGCAGTCAGCTCCAGAGAGGGGGGGCAGAGGAAGAGAGAGAGAGAGAGAGAGAGAGAGAGAGAGAGAGAGAGAGAGATCGATCTTTGGTTAAAAAAAAAGGCCACTCTATGCCTAGGGGAGAGGGGAGTATTAGAGAATGTAAAATCAGGAGGGGAACCAGGGCTTTTGTGCTTACAGAGTGGATAAAAGTCCTGAACCAAGGCCAAGTTACAGGGAGCCTCCAGGCAGAAGGGGCTGGAGAAAGAAGAGACAGCCAGCATCTTGTGTCTTTTAGGAGAAGCATTGCCACCAAGTAAGAGCAGGGAGGCTAGGCCACAGGCCTCCGGGTCAGTCACATGTTTGTGGTAACTCATTTGCTGTGCAGGGATGGACGGTCCCAACACTGCCACACTCTTCAGTGAAGGATGTGGTCCCGCAAATGCCTCTGGGCCTCTGCTCACTGAAATTTAGAGGGTTTGGGTTTATAGAGGCAGGATTGTTCAGAAAAAAAAAGTGCCAAGTTCCCATTCTACTTGCCGGAGTAGAAGCAGGGCTGGGAGTTAGGTGAGAGGAAAGGTGAGGAAGAACTCCAGAAGGTGTAGGCAAATATGAGCTCTGTACACAAGACTTGGATTACATGTGTATTTAGTTTCTGTCGTGGACCAAAGGGTGTAACATCTGCAGTGCTTAAGAAAGGACTGTGCTTCCTGGATTACAACTGAGACATGTAATTTTATCTACTCTTCATTTCCTATTCTAGTACTAGGTCACAATTCTGACATGTCCCTCAGAATGTGAGTATGTGAAGGGTGACATCCCCAGGGCCGAGTATGGGTAGAGGCGATACAACAAAGGCCAAATGCACATGGGATCAGGCTACATAGGGCCACACACCTGAGAGGGAGCCAAGCTCTGACCCAACCACCTTGGCCTTTCTTGCTAAGCTCCTAAAAAGATGTAGATCCTGGGCTAGACAGGGGACCTCAGAAGATGGGGGCAGCAGCGTTAGTCCCACGGGCTCTGTCAGGAAAAGCCAACACCACTGAGCCAGTTCTCTTGGAGGAATAAGCAAGCATTGAGGCAGTGGCAACTCGGGTTGACGGGTGGCTTGCCTCTTGGAAGACAGACTCCAGCAGGCGAGGGTGCTGGGATGAATGGATGATGTCTTGTCATGTGAGTGGGGAGAAGGGAACAGGTATGTGTGCCACGTAATTTTCATTCCTGCTGCTAAGAATAAACTGTGCAGACGGAGGGAGGTGAGAGCAGCTTGGCCCTGGGGCTGGTCTTTCAAGAGGAGAGATTCATCAGAGAGGAGACTCCAACTTGAAGCAGGAGAGCTACCTGCAGATAACGTCTGAACTGCCAGCAGAGCTCCCACACAAGCATCAGTGGGTTCTGGCTCCGTAATATTTGAAGAAATTTAGGAATTTAGGAAGAAAAGAGTGGCCAGTCATGCAAAAGACCATTGGAAAGGCAGGCAGTCTCAGGGTCAGAACAGTTCCCATTTGACTGGGGCAACATGGTGTGGGAACAGTGTACAGGGCTAGCCTTCAGTGGAGAAACTGGGGGGTCAGGATAGGTTGCAAGCCTGGCAGCAATTTCAGGAGCTAAGCTTGGGGCAGTAGGAGGGGAGAGCACAGATGCTGTGGGTGATGCCACCCCTGGGCAGGTGGTCCTAGGTGGTGTAAGAAAGAAGCCTCTCTCTTTCTCTGCGGTGTAAGCCACGGAGAGAAAGCCAGTAAGCAGCATTCCTCCAGGGCCTCGGTTCAGTTTGTGCCTTGAGTTTCTGCCTTGGCCTCCTCTGGTGATGGACTGTAAACTATCAGCCAAATAAACACTTTCTCCTCCAAGTTGCTTTTCGTCATGGTGTTTTATCACAGCAATAGAAAGCAAGTTAAGATACACATTCTTTTGAAGAACTAAGAAAACATCACCTATAGGCATAATACCAACCCAGGCACAAGCTTTAAGAAAGAAACAGACCAATATACAATGGAAGATAATAAGAAGGTATGACAGTTGATTTTGATTGACACCTTGACAAGCTTTGAAATCACCTAGAAGACACACCTCTGGCCATGTCTTTGAGGGCTTTTCCAGAGATATTTTATCAAGCAGGGAAACTCATCCTGAGTATGGGCATCAGCATCCCATGACTTGGGTTGCCACACTGTATCAGAAGGGAAAACACCAGCACTCATCTCTCTCTGCATTCTGGCTGCAGACACAATGAGCTGCCTGATGCCCCTGTAACCATTACGTCCCCGCCATGATAGATTGTATCCTCTCAGACTGGAAGATCAAATAAGTCTTGCTTATGTACATTGCTTTTGTCAGGTCCCTTTGCCATAGAAATGAGCGAAGTAACATGAAAGTGGTGCACACACATCATGATGGAAGATGGTGCACACACACAATGATGGAAGATGGTGCACACACATACCATGATGGAGGTTGGTGCACACACACCATGATGGAAGATGGTGCACACATAGTATGATGGAAGGCGGTGCACATATACCATGATGGAGGGTGGTGCACACACACCATGATGGAGGGCGGTGCACACACACCATGATGATGGAGGTGGTGCACACACACCAAGACGGAGGGTGGTGCACACACACCATAATGAAGGGTGGTGCACACACACCATGATGGAAGGCAGTGCACACACACCATGATGGAAGGCGGTGCACACACATCATGATGGAGGGCGGTACACATATACCATGATGATGGAGGTGGTGCACACACACCATGACGGAGGGTGGTGCACACACACTATGACAGAAGGCGGCGCACACACAACATGATGAAAGACAAGGCTCTCGCACTATGGTTGAAATGCATAGATTTTGTTTTGTTCCCCCTCTTTTCTTTTTCTGTATCTTCTAAGCTCTTAAAAAAAAAGATCGTGCATTGTTTATTGTCAAATAGGAATGATTGACATTTATTTGGCTTTGGAGTGGGGAGGAACAATAAAGAATAGTAGGATGACTGATGTCTTGGCTTGCTGGGGACTGAGTGGGCTTCCTAGTACATGAAGCTTTCAGAACTAAAACCAGGATATCCTAGGTAGATGGGGATATTGGTCACTCGAGTTGTGAAACATGTTAGTTTGGATGGTAGTGAGAGGCTGGAAGGAGGGGATTTTTGAGCTGGGCGAGAAGTTGAACTTAAAAGTGAAAAAGGAAGAGCTCCAGGCCAGTAGACGTCTTCTGGGGAGTGCTCCATGGATGAGGGATTAACAGTGATGGTGTCCAATGCCATAGAAGCGGACACTTCCTCTGAGACAGGACCAGTGAGCCGGCACAACAGTACAGTGAATTTCTTACTATGGGAGCAACCTGGCGAGTGCAAATCCAAGGACTAGGAAGTCAGGTGGGGCTGAGGAGCCTGGGGGAGCACCTGGGGACCCAGGGACCTTCAGTGTTCCTGGATTTGAGATTCCCACAAAAGAGATACCATTCCTCACTGGGTGAGGTGCAACTCCATCCAGAGACAGATCCCACTAGAAGTTGGGTCTCCCCTCCCAGCCTGCACAAGCTCCCACAGGCCCCCTTTAGTGACCTACCTCTGCAGGAAGGCAAAGGAAAGTCCCACGTGGCGCTGTTCTCGGAACTGGCATGGCAGGTGAGCACCGCGTGACCCTCCAGAAAGAAGCCAGGGTTGCAGCTGTAGCGGACTTTGTCACCTAGGTTGAAGGTGGAGCCTTGCTGGACACCGTTGGGCAGCCTCCCTGGGTTCCCACAAGTGTGGCTCGGGAGAACTGTGAAGAGAGAAAGACGAGACTGGTGAGCTGTGCTTAGCCTTAGGCACCTTAGACCCTAGCAACTCCCCTTGGGCCAGGGCAGCTGTCTGGATCTTATGTCTTCTCTGGATGGGATCGGCCACTACTGACCAGCTCTCCTCTCTTAGCTGCCGATCACTGAAGAACAGGTTACGTGTAAGAGGTCACAGGATGAGGACTTTCCTTCGAACTCCCAAATGTTCTGTTTGTCCATATGCAGCACTGGGTGTGAGTTACATCCACCCTTATTACTAAAGAAGAGAGCTCCCCCTTGGGAGAGCGGCACACTAACCTCTCGGGCAGAGCTGCCTTGATTCAGAACCTACACAAGAGTCAAAGAGTAGGGCTCTTGCTCGGCGCTCTTTAAGTCTGGTGTCCCTGCCTTTGTGACTGCCGCCCTACCAATGGTAGAGCAGAGGCAGGGAGTTAAAGGGGTTGATTAAGGTTGGGCTAAGCACAGAGGAGGGGAGACGGACTTGAATTCTCGTGTCCTCAGCAGAGCTGGGAGCAGGCTGTACAGTATGCAGCTGGAGCCAGAGCAATCACAGCACCTACGAGGGTCCTGTCATTATCCAGAGCGAATGGCCTTGAGGAGGGCGCAAGAGCATCCTGACCTGTCACTCTTACCAGGACGATGCAGCACTTCTAGGCTTGCGTGTCTCCTATTTTCCCCTGACCCAAAGGCCACCGCTATCCTCCCACCCCGCCCCAGCATTGCAGGATTGCAGCACAGAGCAATGGCCAGGGATATCAGCCTGAGGAACAGGATCACTGTTCACTTTTTCTCCATGAAGCTTCGCCCTCCCCTTGCCACCAATAGTTTAGGAAGCCACCCCTGAGAAGCCTGGGATGTAAAGGGACATTCTTGTGTCAAAAATTAGTGGTTGAAGCTATTCATTCATGTATCAGCTCATTCGTGCAACAAAAATTTATCGTGGGCCGACTGTGCTCAGCGCTTGGAGTATAGCCATCTAGGTAGAACAGGCTTGCTTTGCAAAAATGTTAAGGATCTGGGCATTCTCTATCTCTGGCAAGTCAGAAGACCCAGGTGAAAGGATTTGCTTCTGCTACTCTGCCAGTTGGCTCTGGTTAGTATTTCTCATGAGCTTCTGCTATGGCTCACTTGTTGTTTCCCATGATCAGCTTTTGCTGGATCACCAAATAAATGTGTGCCACAATCCTCTGCTGCTAGCTCACTGGATGTTTCCCACAATCCCTTGCTGCTGGTTTTATTTTCCCATGATTCCTCACTGTTTCTTTCCTATGATCCTCTGTAGTTGGCTCAGTTGTATTTCCCATGATCCCCTGCAGGTGGTTCTCTGAACATTTCCCAGGATGCCCAGCTATTGGCTCAGCTCTACTTTTTACGGTCAGTGCCCCACATTGCTGGCACATAGAGAATTTCCCATAATCCCTTACTGCTGGTTCATCCAGCCTTTCCCAAGATGCCCTGCTGCTGGCTCAGTTTTATTAGCCATGATTCCCTACTCCAGACTCATGCAGTCTTTCTCCTGGTGCCCTGCTGTTGGCTTACAGCACAATAAGGTGATTGGTGTATGAGCACTGGGAGTGGAGGGAGCCAGGTAAACATTTAGAGAGGAAAGCAAGCTAAGGTGAGGGGAGGAAACCGACAGCAAACAGGCTGAGAACTGGTGTAGAACTAACGTTTCATTTGCCGCAACAAGACGCAAAGACCCAATTTAATTAAATTACTAATGTCAAATTTTTAATGAACCTGCTTCTGCTTTGGGCTTTCTTCCTTTGAAATTAATGACTGGAACGTCACTATAAATAAAAGTTGATTCTTCTTAAAAAGTCCCTCTCAAATGCTTGCTGCTCCTTACTTAATGAGCTGTTCTTAATCAGCCCACTCTGAAGTGGGTCTCAGCTGGGACCAGGCTGTAATGAATGGGGTCCACTCCTCATGTCACCTCTTTAATCCCAATCTCTGATCCAGATAGGTCACACAGTAAAGGGAGAGTGAGCTGTCTTTGGGCTCAGAGAGAGAGGGGTTCAAATCCAGCTCCTTTACCTCGAACAGGATGAACCAAACTGTACCCCTTGCCTCTCTGGGTTTCCATTCCTTATTTGGAAATGGGTCCGTCTTTCTCTTCTAAAGGTCATGCTAGCCAGCAGGGTTGATGGTGTAGCAAAGTGACACCAGGCACTAACAAATGCATTCTTTACTGTCATTGCTGCATAGTTAGAGGACGCAAGGTCATAGTGAGGAAGCCTTGTCTGGGCCGGTGTGGATGGGGATCGTCTTTCCTTCCCTCTTCCCACTTTCCTGGCTGCAGGCAAACTCTGGGGTTCTTAGGGCACAGATGTACTTCCGTGTATGCCGCCCTTCTGCTATATCTGTGTCCTGTGCTGGACAGGGTACACCCTTATGACCCCACTGTGAAGCCATCTTCCGCAAAGACTATTCCTTCCCAGAGGTCACATTTGCAGGTCCTGGGGACTAGCTCTTCAACAGATTTTTGGAGACAATTCTGTTTAACACATAGTAAGGCTGTTGTGGAGGCGTTGAGTGCTAGGCACACTTCTGGGCCTGTGGAACAAGTTTACTTAACCTATCAAAGGAAGTTATGGGGTATGTGTGTGTTGTCCCCACTTTACAGATGACAATGCTGCTGCAGAGAGGAGGAGCAGCTTGCTTGATCAAGGTCATGTAGCCAGCAAACAAAAGAGCCTGGTTGTGAGAAAATAACATTCTTTCCAACAGAGGCACAGCATGTCCACGTGTGTTCCCTTTCTCCTGCATCCTTCTCGGGATGAGGACTGGAGACATTAGAGGCAATTGCCTGAGAGTCTACATTTAATACTCTGATTTGTAAACATTTCATTTATCCATCCTATACATTTGTCCCTAAATAATATCAAGAGTAATGTCCAAAGTCTAGTCTTTTACTGTGTGTCTGATGAAGGTCTTTGGACAGACACAGATAACAGATAAGCCACAAAATCATTTTTCTGAGGCACTGGGTTCCTTGATTTGTTTTGTTTTGTTTTCTATGAGTTTTTCTGCATAGATATTATAACCATTCTTGCTCTCCTGACTATAAAACTTCCCTTTGATTGCTTACAAAATCACGAGTGGGATATTTACATCCAACACAGCCCAGAACGGCATTGTTAACAGCGTGCTTGGCATGGAAGAGTTCTGGTGTAGATTAGTGGTGGGGATCTTTGCCCTTCTACAATGCCCAGCTCTTGCCAATCAACATACTATGCTCTGTGATTGTGTGACGATGGCTCTCCTCTGTGGCCGGATTACAGCTAGAACTACATCATGCTAGGTTTATTTTTAATTTGAGACTTGGACTCCCATCCTATAATGAAGAGCCACGTATGTTACCCATGAACACCCTCTGTATGTCTTGATGTCTTGCCGCTATCAAGTAACTAGTCTCCATAGTCATGTGATTGATGACTTAAAGAGGTGAGACTGAGGGTAGAGAAGCCTGTCTTCCCACAGCCCCCAGCATGCAAGAAAGAAAGGAGGCTGTGGAAGTGATGAGTTTGCATCTAGCCAGGGTGGGCCCGGGGGAAGGGTGGAGAAAGAGAAGAGATC
This sequence comes from Myodes glareolus, assembly GCF_982192425.1. Lineage (NCBI taxonomy): Eukaryota > Metazoa > Chordata > Mammalia > Rodentia > Cricetidae > Myodes > Myodes glareolus. The sequence continues at coordinate 66,370,125 of NC_142028.1, forward strand.
TGATTAGTGGCTTGATGCCAGGCCCTTCAGCCTCACCATTATCTTCATCACCTTCACAACATCTGTCGTTTTAGCTGCTGGACTTTTGAGTGGAACTCATTGCACACTTACCAATACCTTGCTTTGACAAGGGTTTGCTTAGTCTCAAAAGAGCTGTCTCTAGTTCATCTCAGCCCTTCTGTTAGATCAGAGGTGAGGATATCATACATTTGATATTTATCATCACATCGTCATAAAAAACTTATAGACTATATATGTGACTTCTTTTCTTCCTCACTTTTCCCTTTCATATGCTCTTTGAGTCCTTGATCCCCTCTGCCTCTACTTCCAAAGTCTGGGATTATAGGTGTGCACCACCAGGCCCAAAGCAGTAACATACTTTAACATATAATTTAATACGTTTATATAACATCAGTTATGAGCTATCATCTGCTGGGTCATCAGGACGACATGGTCACTAATTAATGGTGTTACCCTGCTCCAAAGCATATTCCATGAGGATGGCATTTGGAGGCCTAATTTGTTCTCCATTGGGTTTCATAGACTAATGCTTGGCGTGTAATAATTCTAATAAAACTTCACTAAATGGCTTAATGATCTTACCCAAGCCTCCCAACGACCTATGCACAGAGACACTGTGACTCCTTGGTGAGGTTACCAGGGAATGCGGGATGCTGACCCAAGGCTAACAGGCCAAATGGCAGAGCGCAGGGCTGCCCCTGTCAATGCCTGGCCCCTCATCCTACATGCTTTCCCACTACACTGGGCTCTTCCCTGTGCTAATCATTCCACGTGACGCCCTGACATGCTGACCAGGGGCTCACACTGTCCTATCAGGAAGAGCAAGGGTGACAATAGGGCCAGTGGACCTGAAGCTTGGTGTTGTTCATTTCCTGCTACCTGTCAATCAAACCAAGACAGAGGTGCCAAGGACCCCACAAATCAGTGGGTTTGCCCTGTCCAGTGCCCCCTGACCCTTGTCAGGCATGAGTCCTCCACCTTGAGCCTGTTCTTATGACTCAATCTTTGCCTTCCTTGGGTCACAGGTCTCAGAATCTCACAAAACCTGATGCTTGCACTGAGTCCTAAACCCCCTGAATAGAATAACTTCAGTTCCAGAAGACAGCAAGGCAGACCTGAGATTGACGGCAAACAATGATAAGCGGTTCCCCTTCGTTTTCCAGGCAGCCTTGCTTGGGGAAATCGCTGGGCTCTAGCCTGGGCAGCAGACTCAGGACCTTTCAACCTGAATGCAGTTGCTGGCTTCTCCGCCACACCCTGTTCTCTGAACATCATATCGGGCTTGCCATTCCTTTCTCATGTGAAATTTGACCATCTCTCCCCTGGATCTGTGTGACTGACTTCCCCACTACCAGCTTCCCTGTTTCAGGTTCCCTTTCCCCATTAGTGCCTCAGGGAGTCCTGTAGAGTACCTCTCAGGATGTGCCAGCAAACGCTCGTCCTCTGACCTCCCGATGACTCATTAGAGAATAAATAATGATCTGGAAGAATAACACAGAGTAACGGAAAAGAAAGGACCCTTTGGATACCTTTTCTTATTCTGAGGATAAAGCCAAATAGAGGTTCCCTTTGTGATCTGACCCCTGCAATGGCTCACTCTGCGATCTGACCCCTGCAGACATTTCTGCCTTCCTCCGTGCTCCCCATCTCGTACCCACCATCACCACTATTCTAAAGAACAGGTACCCCAAACACCTACTCTCTCCAATTCACCATCGAGCAAACGCATATTCATCCATCAAAACCCCAGTTAAACATCACTTCCTCTACGAAACATCAATCACCATCCTCAGTATCTGGGATAGCTAATTATGGTAGTCAATATTGTTATGTCTAGAATCAACTAAAACTCAAGTTCAGCACACCTAGGGGGCATTTCTTCATTTGATCATCTGAGGGGAAAAGACTCACCTGAAATCTGCCCACATAAATGACAAGGAAGGAGCTTTTGGCCTGCCTACCCTCATTCTTGTTGACAAGTTCATCTATCCTGCTGCTGAAGCATCCCTTTGCTAGTATTAGAATCCACTTCTTCAGGAGACCAGCAGATTTCTATGAATTCCTTGGGGATCCAGCACCAGATTGAGACTCCTGATGTATCAGGTCTCATTGGACTGAACGATTTCTTGACTCTTGGACTTTCCCGTGAGAAACAGTCATTGTTGGACTACCTAGGCCATAATCTCTAAGCCATTCTAATAAATCCCCTTCATATGTATGTATGTATGTATGTATGTATGTATGTATGTATGTTTTCTATCAGTTCTGTATCTTGAGAGAACCCCTATTAATATGATGGCTTACCATAAACCATAAAAATCCCTTAAGAGCATGTCTTCATAGAATAGAAAATACTGTCCAATGGTTGGCTGTGGTAACTGACTTCCATAATCCTGGAACTCATGGCCCACTAACTAAGCAGGCTTTCTCTGTCACTTAACTCATCTTAGACTTACGTAAGTCCACACTGTAAGTGCTTGGAGCTTTCGGAGACCTTCTGTGGAGTTATATAGGAGTTTTGATTACATGTCAATTTCTACATCACTCATTGTCATTCGTGTATTCATTCATTCAAATTCCCTACAATGGAGCTTGTCTGTGAGTTTTCTTTACATGACTCTAGACTACTGGAGAGGAAGGGATAGAGTTCTTTACACAGCTAGTATATGATTTACTGCCTGGCAACACAGTATTATTGAGTGAATTAAATATAAATAACTATGCATTCTATAAATGAGAAAATTGTGTCATTTATATTCATATGTGTGTGCATGTATGTACAAGATCTAATAAATATGACCTCTGTAATGGCTCAGTTTCCCCTTGGTGTGAAAGATGGCAATTGGTACTATAGTCAAACCTTATTCTATTTATAGGAATAGGCCAGAGGACCCCTAGGCTGCAGACAGCTACCCCTGAAGGACCAATATTCAGCCTGGCTTGTGCCTGATCTGGGGTATATGACTTGTATTCTCACTTTTATGGCTCAGGTTGGGCTTAGAAACCCCATTTTACTGAACACAGCAGAGGATCTAGAGAGTCAATGAACCACAACCTAAAAAGCAGAAGGAATCTCATGAGCTGCTGGATGCTTAATACTTCCTAGTGTACTGCTCAGAGCTTCATTTGGACACTTTTTACACTTATTTGCTGGTGTGTGTGTGTGTGTGTGTGTGTGTGTGTGTATGATGTTGGGGGGTGCAGATACTCACATGCCCTAAGGCACATGTGGAGGTCGGAGAACAACTTTAACAGTCATTTCTTTCTCCTTCCACTATGTGGGTTCCAGGTATGAAACTCAGGTCAGTGGGTTTGGTCGCAAGCACATTTACCAGCTGAGTCATGTCACCAGACTTCATCTGAACACACATCTCACACAGACAGAGCTACTATAACTGTCTTCCTTCCGCAGGCGAGGAGACTGAGGATCAGTGGGGGCAGGGGAGGAGAGGGTTGTAGCATGAGGGGCCAGCTTGTTGGGGTTTCGGTTCCTGCCCGGTACCCCACAACCAGCAAGCCCCAAAGAAAATTAATCACACAGAGAACTCTATAAGTTATAAAGCTGATTGGTCCATTAGGTCAGGCTTCTTGTTAGTTCTTATGACTTATCTTAACCCATTATTCTGATCTATGTTAGCCATACAGCTCCGTACCTTTCTCAGCTGGGCAAGTTACATGCTGCCTCTTCGGTGGTCTGCGCAGGAGTGGCGGAGGGACCTTCCTCCTCCGTAGCCTTATTCTATTCTCATTGCCCCGCCTCTACTTCCTGTCTGATTGGCCCACCTATACTTCCTGCCTGGCCAATCAGCGTTTTATTAAAATCCATGATTGACAGAATACAGATAATTCTCCTGCATCAGAGGGTAGAGCCCAAGGTCACACAGCTGATCAGGACCAGGCTGGGCTTGAAACCTAAGCCGCTGACCTGGGTACTGCATCCTTGTCATACACTGACTTTGACCTCCTGGGACACATGCACTCCATGTTGCTGCCCCACATCGATAACTCTCTCTTTGGTCACTTCCTCTGGCCTAGCCGAGTAGAGACTTCATCTGTCACCTGATCAGTGGGGCCACAGAAGGCATCAGAACAGAATCCTCCATGCTTCCTCACCCCATGTCCTCCTCTCTGTCACCTCTAATTCTCTAGGGACCAATGAAACATCACAGGCCCCAGAGCAGAGCTCCCAAACGAAACAAAGGACAACCAGTGACAGTCATATAAACACAGATGAGATTTTAGCATCAGTGGAATCCTTGCACTATCTGAGCTACGGGAATGGTGAACACGATCTGATCTTTGCAGTGCAGATGTACTGGGGCATCTTATAATCTAACTTGTCAATCTGGTAACTGGGACTGGAGGGGCATAGTTCCTTATGCATCAAAAACTTTGATCTCTAGAAGAGCTGGGGCAGTTTCTTCAGGGGAAGGAGGAAAGTGAACAGGGGGAAGAATCAGAGCTTGGCTCGCAAGAGTGCACCATGGGCCTAGAAGAGCATAGGTTGGGATCCCAGAGCACCCTGGGCTGGGCCCGAGGACAGTGAGGTAAGGCAGGTTTCCAGGGAGGCCACCTCCTCCCCTGGTCACTCTACAGGGAAGCTGAGCTTTTATTGCTCAGCTTTCCCTCACTCCACATGCTCATTCTTGGGACTGTGAAGTACGTCTAGGCATGAAGCTCACAAAGAAGTAGGCCATAGGGGACATGTTGTGGAATAATGCTAAATATAAGCCAAGCAGCCGCATGGGCACTCTGGGCCTAACGTAGTAACTGCAGGATGAAGCTGAGATGACCAGTGCTGACTGGCAGACTGACAGATTCTAGACTGATCTGTGCATGTCTGCAAGGGAGTTCCCAGATTGGCTTAATTTAGGGCAGGAAGACTCACCCTGGGTAGGGGTGGTTCCACTCCACAGGCCAAGTCCCAGAGTGAATAAAAAGGAGAAAACAAGTTAAACACCAGCATCTCTTACGCTAAGCCTCCTGACCAGATATGATGTAGTGTGATATAGCCAGCCATCACACATTCTGCCACCATTATTAGTTTCCAGGCATCTGTACTGGCCTGACCTTGGGGTATACGTCCTCTGCTGTACCCACTAAGAGCACCTCCTGTGTACATACATTATGTTCCCCCTTAAAAGGGCCCTGCCCTAGCAATAGAGGAGAGGGTGCCCGGACTGGCCTTGCCCTGTAGTCAGACTGATGAATATCTTAAATGTCACCATAGAACCTTCATTCTGAAACTGATGGAAACAGAGGCAGAGACCTGCAGGGGAGCAATGGGCTGAGCTCCCAAAGTCCAGTTGAAGAGTGGGAGGAGTGAGAATATGAGCAAAGAGGTCAAGACCATGATGGGGACACTCACTGAAACAGTTTGCCTGAGCTAATGGGAGCTCACCAACTCCAGTCGGACAGGGAAGGAACCAGCATAGGTCCAAACTAGTCTGTCTGAATGTGGGTGACAGTTGTATGGCTGGGCAGACTGCAGGGCCACTGGCAGTGGCACCAGGATTTATCCCTACTGCTTGTACTGGCTTTTTGTGAACCTATTCTCTTTGAATGGATACCTTGCTCAGTCTAGATATAGTAGGGAGGGCCTTGGACCTTCCCAAAGCAATTTGCCTTATCTTCTCTGAGGAGTGGATAGGGTGGGGTGGGGAGGTAGGTAAAGGGAATTGGAAGAGGGGAGGGAGTGGGGACTGGGATTGGTATGTAAAATGAAAAACAGATAGCTTGTTTACTTTGTTAAAAAATAATATAAATAGAAAAATAAATTTAAAAAATACATCAATAAATAAATAATAAATAAATAAATAAATAAAAAAGAACGACCCTGCCCATCTCCTGTCTCTCCCTCTTTCTATCTCTGTCTGTCTGTCTGACTTGCTCTCTCCTGCCACTCCTGTCTCCAGAGGTCCCTCTCCTCTCTACCCTCCCTCTTTTTCCATTCAGTTTTCCCCAATCAAAAAAAAAAACAACAAAACCCAACAACGACAACAACAAAAAAACCCCTTCACCTGAGCTCTGTCACATGATGTCTTTCTCTTGTACACTGCTTTTTCTAAATGACAATGGCCATGGCTTCCCTGCCACAATGGACTACACTCCGTTGAACTGTAAGCCCAAATGAACCCTTTCTTCCTGATGCTTCTCCAGGTATTCGGGCCCAGCAATGAGAAGATAATGAATGCTGTAATGTTTGGCAAGGGTTTGAGGGGCCTGGGTATATGGTTCAGTGGCAGCGTGTACTTGCCTGGTGTGAACAAGGCCCTGGCTCTAATCCTGGGACCAAACAGACACCAAGTGTGGAGTATATACAGCAGTGGGTGAAAAAGAAATCCCATGAGGAAACACAGAGCATGCTAGAAAATTTGGGAAAAGACCATGGAAGCCTCCTCCTATTGAGGATAGCTGCGCTTGCTACTGTGTCTGTGAGTTTAGATTAAGCCTGTTCAGCCTGGCTTGCTTTAGAATCCCTCTTTGCCTTTTCCTCACTCTCATACCACCCATCATCCTCTGCTCTGTTCTCTGGGCCCCGAGGGAGGTGCTGGTTCTAGGAGAAGGTCCACCAGCTCCTCTGTATCAATCGGCAGAGCACTAAAGCAACCTCAGCCACGAGAGTTCAGCTCTCCACAGGATGCTCTAAGCTGATGTGTATAGTCTCCTCCTCCTCCTCTCTCCTCCTCCTCCTCCTCCTCCTCCTCCTCCTCCTCCTCTTCTTCTTCTTCCTTCTCCAACCTTCCTTTTTCTTTTTTTGTTTGTTTAGTTTTTATTGTTGAGACAGGTGGTTATGTAGCCCAGGCTAACCCTTTAATTCTGATCCACCTGCATTAGCTTCCTAACTGCTGGAATTGCAGTCATGTGTTTTAATATTGGGTTAACACCCATTTTCTTTGTATAAATATGGTCCCCTTTGAAGCATACAGACTGCAAACGTAGGCTTTTCTGGAAATAAGGCTCAGATTTCCCTGTGTCCCCTGCTCACTAACCTTTGATGTTAGAGTAATTCCTGCTAAAGAGGTAAACTCATTACTTTCAGCTAATGACACTGTATATTCCAGAAGATGGGCAAAGGATTGGGCTCTAGCTTGTCCTTTGACAATTTATAGCAGGGGATGCTTTTTGTTTGGCTGAGCAGAACAACCCCACATATCTGGGGACTAAGGCACAGCTATGGGTGACCCCCACAATACCCAGCTGCCAATGAAATACCTTCACTTGCAGGCTGAACCCTGACACACCCTGGCAAAGGAGTCCAAAAAGGCTCTGAATCCAGTCAGCAGGAGGGTGATCCTGTCTCGAGCTTAGGACTTGGAGCCTCCTATTAAGATGTCTGCTTAGTAGGCCTAAGGAGAGCTGCATGGCCAGACTGGTTTTTTCCCTTAAACTCCTCGGGGGGATTCTGCTCTGAGGCAATCTCTGCACACCAGTCCCCAGAATGGGGTCCTGGTCTCCTGGTCCCTGCCGAGCATCAGAGAAGTGCTGTTTAGACCCATTAGAACCCCCATGTACGTGGAGATGCCCTCCTCAACAAACTAGCCCCTTGAACAACTGCTCCCTAGCCTTCATTTCTTCCACCTTGGCTCCCTGTCTGGGACCCTTGTATCCCACAGAAATGATATCCCCTGGTGCAAAGGAGGAGAAAGGAGGCCTCTAAATACCATCATCCACCTGCTTCCTGTTCCTCCTTCACAGGAAAAGGAGGGTGGCTGCTACACTTACAAACAGGGTGCACATGGCCCTCACATGCTATTTGAGACCTGCCATTCTCTTCACCATCACTCACCGATCACATCTGTGGGCCAACGATGATGTGGACTCCCCTCTGTATACTGTGAATATGCTTTATTACCATTGGTTAATAAAGAAGCTGCTTTGGGTCTATGGCAGGGCACAAGATATCCAGTGGGGAAATTTGAACATACATACATACATACATACATACATACATACATACATACATACGCGTGTCTGAGTGTGTATATACATAGAGAGAGACAGACAGAGAGAGAGAGGCAGAGAGAGACAGAGACAGAGACAGAGACAGAGACAGAGAGACAGAGAGAATAGGCAGAGTTGAGGAGATGTCCTATAGCTGCTGAAGGAGACAGACGCCAGATCCCTACCTGTAAGCCACAGCCTCTTGTAGATACCCAGATTAATAGAAATGGGTTAGTGCAAGTTGCAAGAGTTAGTTAATAAGAATCCCAAGCTAATAGGCTAAGCAGTCTTGTAATTAATATACTTTCTGTGTGATTATTTTGGGTCTAGGTGGCCAGGAAACAAAAGGACAGCCTCTGACTACACAATTTTACCATGACTCTGTCCCTTCTACACCATGCACTATCACAGAGCGGAGAAGTCTCCCTGTCATAGGAGACAAAATCAGAAAGGTTTGCTGGCTCTTCTCACAGCTCAGCGCCCAAAGGGTCCCTCAAGGGGGTCAAAGACAGAACTCAGTGAGCAGTTTGAGTTCGAGAATCACAATGGAGGAAAAGACTTGCTTTTTCTTGCCTGTTTCTTCATCTTTATTCAGTGTTCAGTGGCTTCTGCCAGGGCCTCATGGAGGCTCTGTGGCAGGTGGAGTTCCTGTGAGCCATCCTCAGGGTCACAGGGCAGGAGTTAGAACAGGCTCTACCCTGGAGAAACACATTCTAGGAAGAGCCACCAATGACTTGCATACCTGCCCAGACCTCCTTATGGTCTCATGCCACACACACAGATCCGTCCCTAGGGCACCCTTTCACTCATGAGTGTGCACACAATTGTGCACGCAGGGAAACAGACAAACGGAGAGCGAGTCATTTTCTTCAGTTGGGGAGCCTCTTAGACATCACCTGTGTTACAGTCAAAAGCCCCTCACCTGTGCTCAGACGGTCAGCCTTGATTAAAATTAACAAGAATCATCTCTCTCCCCCTCTCTCCCTGCCACATGACTAGTTAGGAAAAGTGAGACGGGGATAAGACGGAGCAATGGGGGTGTGAATACAATCACAGCAGATTATAAGCACGTATAAAGTTGTCAAGAGCAGACACATGCAGAACACAGTTACACACCTGCTCCCCCTGCCACTCTTTAGTTTCTCCCCAACCTTACAGCACCAGGCTCTCAAGGGATGTTGGATGTGTGTGCAGGCATGTGTATGTGTGTCCATGTGCGCATGCACACATGTGTGTCGTGTGCATGTATGTGCGGTTCCGTTTGAACCCAGGGGCTCATGCATGTTAAGCAGATGCTACCTAGAGCAATGCCTGCATCCCTGCCTCTTTCATTCATGTACCTGATAAGAAACTGAAACCACCTCTCCCTGCATCCTCAGAAGCAGTCTGTGCTTACGTCAGAGCGCTCTCCCTTCCTGTGCAGCCACCACACTTAATCCTCTGTCCTTACAGGTGTTTCTCCCACTAAAAGCTGGTGTCACGGCCCCCACACTCACAAGCCTGGCTGGAATGTGTCTGAGTTCTGGAATAGTCTGAAGATTCATACCAGACCCTAGGACTGCATCAAGTATCCATGGGCACATGCAGGGTCTGTAAGGGTTGGGAGGCCATGAAGGCCACGGGTCTGAGAAGAGCTCTTCCATCCTAAAGCCCTGGGTTTGGATCCTGTGCTCCCACTGCCGGGGTCTCAGCAGTTAGGACAGAGTGGGAAGGGGAGCGCACGGTTTCGTTCAGATCCCAAATCTGCAATGTAAATAGCAAGCTGCCCCATCTCTCCAAATCTCAGCCTCGTTGTGATGACACAGGGACACCCCATGTTCAGCTCAGGGGACTGTGGTGAGGATTAAGTAAGACAGACCAGGCATAGTGCTTATCTCAGCGCCTGGCACCAAGTAAATGCTCAATAAATTTGGGCTGTGATTACATCTATGTCCCTGGAGCTCCCTGGGAGATGCCAGGTCTCTGTCAGAGGGTGAAGCTGAAACAGAAAGAATGTGGACAGCGGCTGGGGAGAGCAGTTGGCCCCAGGGCTGGCATGGGCAGCTGTCCCTACCACACAGGTGGTATCACTTGGATCTGCAATGCTTTCATGGAGCCAGGTGGGGACCTGCTGGTCTGAGGCTTCAAAGTCTCCTTTGGGCCTCAGAAGAACAAGCACGTGGTTCCATCGACCCCAAGTGGTCAGGGAAACATGGACCAAAAACCATGAGGGAACTTGTAGATCTGGGCTCAGATTCCCTCCTGCCCTCTGCGACTGCCTGGTGCTGCACCAGCTCTCCAGCACCTGGGAATTGTGGGGAGAAATGAAGTAGCTATGCTTCCTGGAAGAAGCGTTCAGTGTGGTCCTGGGAGAGAAGAGCTGGCATTCCAGGTAGAGCAGCTAGTCCTGACCCAGGAACACAGAAGCCCTGTCGCACGTTCCCAAGCCCCTGTCCCAAGGGTCATTGGCTCATTTGTGTTGCAGTCAAGCCCAGGACAAACCATCCTCTTGACTCCAGCCCCTTGCTACCTTCAGGCTCCTCCATTGTACATGACCCAAACCATCTCCCGCCCTGCTCCAGACTCACCTCCTCCTGCTGGCCACAATCAGTCCTGCCTAGTGTGGCTGGATCTATTGGGCCCAGGGGCTAGATCCAGGAAGGCCTCTAACATTTGGGAACCAGAAATCTTTTGAGAAATGTTAAAAACAAACGAACAAACAAAACAATAACAAAAAACTCTTCTTCAGTATTTGCAGGGTCTCCAAGCCAGGTCTGGCTCCCTCTTGCTTTTGCCCAGCTGGGCAGCCCAGAGCTAAACTCAGAACACTGAGGCCTAATGAGGACCTTGCCTGGAAAACTCACTCTATTCTCTGAGAGGAATGAATCGATTTCATTGACATTGTAGCCAGCGAGGATCATGTCAAAAAAAAAAAATGTATGAACTGAGCCTCATTGCTGGGTGCTTCCTGCAAATGAGCATCTATTGGCCAGAAGCAGAATCCCAGCATGGCTGTCTGTTGAGTGAGAACCCAAAGAGTCCTGCAGTCTCGATTTCTCAGAGAAGCTGCAGGGATCAAGTCGGATGGTCCAGACTGAACATCCCCAGGATGCTTGGCATGGGCAAGTGGCTGCTGCTGACTCCCGTGTCCCCTAGCCAGCTCCGCAGCACATGTAAAGACCCTGGGTCTACAGATGAGGAAACTAACAGCAGTATGAGTTAATCGTCTGGAATCAAAACCGCTCCACACTGTCATTCTTCCCAACAGCCCGTGGATACGGATTGCCATGGAGACCTCCAGGCTCCAGGTGAGATCTGGTGAGGTATGCAGAAGTACTGTTCAGATGGCAGTCCTGTCGGGTGACACTGGCGAACCCCGATCACACGGATTCCCACAATACAGACAGTCACGGTCAAGGCTGGGGTGAAAGACGAGGTAGGCGGGAGTCACACCAAAAGCAACTGAAGAGTTCATCCAGGATGAATGGGTGTGGTTTGTCTGTACCGTGAAATGCTGTTGTTCGGATTTGAAAAGGAAGGGGGTGCCCTCAAGTGTCACAGCAGAGCAGGACCCCAAAGGTACCATGCCAAGTAAAACAAGCTTGTCACAGATACAGCTCCCGTGGGGTCCCGGAAACTAGCCAGCTCCCAGACACAAGGGGCACGATGGTGGCTGCCAGTGTAGACGGGGAAGAATGGAGATGCTCTAGTGAGGACAACAGCCAACAGTGATGACTGCATGGCCATGTGAACGTCCTTAGTGACCCTGAATAGGCGCCTTCAAATGGTTAGATTTTGTTACGGATATTTCACCAGGTTGGAAAACCAAAACCAAAACTAGTTCTCAAAAGCAGAGAGTTAGGCAGTGGTCCCTGATCCCCACCAGTGGGTGAGCCCTACCTCCCTCGCCCCATAGAGCCGTGCTCTGGTGAACCTGGCTGCTGAACCACCCCGCCCAGCTCTCCACCTCCTCCACCAGACTCATCACCGATTCCAGGATGATTCATCATCAAGGGGCTGCCGGAGATGCAATGTCAATTAAGAGCTCAGCTTGATCCTGTTTTCTTCTCCCCGATGAGGTGCCGCCTGAGCGGGGCGGGGCAGGAGTGTGCCAGGCTTTGTTGTGACTTGTCAAGCAAAAGCAGTGTCAGCTGCTGCACAGGAGGCTGAGTGGCGAGCACCCTGGGGTCCGGGCAAAGGATGCTCATTTCAGGATCCCTTTAAAGTGGCCCCAAGAGCAGACTACCAAGGAGCCCATACCTTCCTACCATCCTAATTAGTCTCGCCATTTGACCTGGGTGTTGGAAGAAAGGCACCAAAGCTTGGAAGCAAACAGGCCAAGCTTGAAATCTGCATCCCATTTCATAGCATTGCATGAGCCTCTTGCTGTCACATGGCCTCCATCCTTCCATCTGTAGAACGGGCACAATGGAAGCATCCGTGCTGTAGGTCACAGTTCGAACCAACAAACCATTGTGTACAGGGGGACTGAGGAGATGGCTCGGCGGGTCAGAGTACTTGCTACATAAGCATGAGGACCTGAGTTTGAATTCTCAGCACTCCCACAAAAGGCTGGGCAGGGCCGCATGTGCTTCTGAAATCCCAGTGCTGTGGGGGACAGAGACAGGAGAATAACTGGAGCCTGCTGCCCCAGGTTCAGGGAGAGACAAACAAGACACATGATGCCCTACTTTCTCTCCAGCGTGTACACCATCATGTTTTCCTGTACCCATGTGTGTCCACCTGCACACATATGCACACACACACACATGAGCATGTGTGCTCACACACAGCAATACAAAACATGCATGGAGCTTGACCCAGGTCAGTGTGTGGAACTGACAGTGTCTGTCCATGTCACCAGCAGCGGCGGCACCTGTCTTTGTTTCCACTGGGAACAAGTACTCGATGGAGCAACTGAAAGGGAGATCTGTGTTGGCTCATGGTTTGAGGGGATACAGTCCCAGCCCATTGCAGAAAGAGCAAGAGGAGGAAAGTCCATGCTGGTGGCGGTGGGACTGGTCTCTGCCTTATGTCTACTCAAAACAGAAAGTGGATGGTATAGGAAGGGGGGCTGGGCTATTGGTTTCAAGCCCCCCTCCCCCAGTGACACACTTCCTTCAGGAAGTCTCCACCTTCTAGAGGGTTTTCAACAGAGTAAAACACTTGTGCCTGTCGGGAAGCGGGCAGGGTCAGTTCACATTCAGACCACAACAACTTCATTTCTAGAGTTGCTTTGCTCAAGGAGCCAGTGATCCACAAACACAAGTGCTGGCCTTTGATTCACTTCCTGTTGTCACTCTCTTGAGGACAGCATTCCATTGGCTGGCACCAGACTAGGCACACAGGTAGGGATTGGTGGAGGAGAGGAAATGTTGCTGCTCACGCCCTACACCAGTGTTTGGTGGGGACTGCTCCCTAGCCAGGGCTGGTGTCATGGCTGTGTTCTCATTCAGACTGGGGACCTCTGTTTCTGGAAGTGAGGTGATGGGGCAGTCAAGCACACCAGGCCTGAGTCTTGGGGACTGACTCAAACCTAGCTTGGTCTCTTCCAACATAGGGCCAAGACTTTTGTTTATTTATAGTAAAATACACATAAAAGAAGACTTTGTCTCGTCTGCTTTGGTGCTCAGGTGGGTGGTGCGGCCTCCATTCATCCAGTAGCATCTCTAGGCTCCACCGGTCTGGTTTCCCTCCCCTTCCCCCCGCTGGGGTGCTTGCTCATTGTTCTGCTTTCTCTTTCTCAAATGTCACCCTTTGAGCACCTCCCAAGAGTGAAATCACATAACATTTGTCCTCGTAGGGGTAGTTCTGAGGTTTATCCACACTGTGGCAGGTATCCAGGCACCTGTGTGGGTTACAGTCCAGCTCAGATAGATTCTCCAACCACCTTGCTTCTCACAGTAAATGGAGGAGGGTAGACGGGATTCATGGACCCTGGAGTGCCAGGTGTGGCCCCGATAGGCTGGGCGGAGAAGAGCTGGCAGGGCCACCACTCTGTTATGCCTGCCCCAGTGACACTCCTGAGCTGAGAATGGTCCAGAAGCATCTCTTTCCCCTGACAAAATTCAAGCTAGTAGACCATCTGGCTGACCATGCTTGAATGCATACATCTCTTTAACTCCTGGTGGCCCAGTTCTATGGAGATTTGTGTACCAGAACCCAACCATGCCTGCAATTGAGCTTCTCCCAGCAGTAAAGACTGGAAAAGACACTCTAAACATGTCTCCTCCCTGCCAGCATCCCTCTGAAAGCTTTTCTTATGTCCTTTCCAATGAACTTGTCAACCCTACCCAAACCTAGAGTCTTCTTGGCCAACCTCTCTGGAACCTATGATCTTTTCTCATCTTGTTCCCACCATAGGGGGCCACTTTATCCTGTTTCTCAGACTCATGAGGTCAGTTCCTCAATGCCTGTGTGGGTCACTTTTAACTGTCAACCTCAGTTGTCACTTTTAACTAACAGAGCTCAGAGTCACCTGTAAAGAGGGATTTCAATTAAGAAACTGCCCAACTGAGCAAACCAGTCTGTAGCCAGGTCTGTGATTGATGGATGGTGAGTGTGGGAGGGCCCCCCGACCACCATGGGTGGCGCCATCCCTAAGTAGGCAGGTACAAATTGTATATAGCCAGATCTGTGACTGTCTTGACAGATGGTGGATGTGGGAGGGGCCCATTCCACTGTGTGTAGTACCATTTCTAAGCAGGTAGGTACAAACTGTTTAAGACAGCTAGTTGGTTTTCTTCTTCTGTTCCTGCCTTGACTTCTTTCAGGGATGGATTGTGACCTAGAAGTGTAAGCTAAAATAAACCCTTTCTAACCCTAAGTTGCCTTTGGTCACAGTGGTCTATACCAGCAACACAAAACTCCTCCCTTGCTGTAACATACAGTTACCCTCAGCACAAACTTTGACTCAGATGTCCAAAACCATCCCACTCCACACACATCCTGCAGTCTCCGGCACAAGTTGTTTCTGCTTTAATTATTCACACAGCACTTTCCACAGCTCGCTAGCCTCCCCTCCTTTTATCTAGTGTCCATCGTATGAGCAGGGACCCCATCCAGCTCACTGCTTCCCCTATGCTCCAGAGCCAGGGCTCACCCAGTCCGTGTGGGAGGAAATGACTGACAGGTGAGAATGAGACAGAATGTGGGCAAAGCACTTCACATGGGGTCTGGCACTAAAGCCCACTAGATGGCAGTCACAGTGATCATCTTGTCATCCTTTGCCACCCTGGACTTCCTCCAGCCTCAGCCATCTGCAAGGTCAGCCTGGGGTTAAGACAAGAGGCAAAATCATTAGTGTCCCAGACTGTATGTGTCCTGATGGGAGCTGGAAGCCATTTAAGGGAGTCTCGTGGCTGATTGTAGCTGAGATTAACTTCTGAGGGTCCACACTATCTTATCCCATCCTGTGGGGCTGAGGCTCCATAGCCGCTGCTGGAGAGTCTGGGGAAAGTAGGGCAGGGAAGGACGAGGGTCCTAGATGGAAGACAGAAGCTGGAAACAGAGGCAGCGGCTGAGAGCAGATGTTCTCCAAAGACTGACAGCGTCACCGCCATCTTAACCTGCCTGGTTCTGATCCGGTTCTGCGCGGCGAGGACACAGAGCAGAACCCTGGTTCTACCGATGAGAGCATCCACTTACCAATGGGCCTTCGGCTCTCCTGGCATGCGCCTGCTGTCAGACCTTTTAACTCAGCCACAGAGTACGCGTGTGTTTGCATGGCTGCTCTGCGCCTGCAGATGCCACCCCGCAAAAATAATCAAACAGCTCTTTAAGTGATGCTCCATGCAGGGTTTCCATGGCAACGCTTTATGAAACAGCAGCGAGAACTTTGGTGGGCTCCTCTCTCCTCTTTTCCCATCCCTGTCACAGAGATTCTCACTCGAAGAGGTGTCAGCAAAGGCCTGGGTCAGCTTGACTGTGGGACCTTAGGCTTATTACACACCCTCCCTCTGCCTCAGTTTCCTCCCTTGTATAATGCAGGTGCTAACCATGTATATCTAGGATTGCGTTGAGGATTAAACACAGGGATGTATGTTGTGAGTATGGTGGGTAGAATTCTAAGATGGCTTCTAAGAATTCCGGTCTTGAGTCCCATCCCACAAACCCCTCTCTCTAGGTGTGCTGGCAGCCATGTTTATGATGGGATGTTTCTGTCCTGATTAGGCAAAGATATATGGCAAATGGGAAGAAATCTTTGCACATGTAATTCAGCCCCCTCCTTCTTGTTGGTGACTCTGAATTAATGGGGAGGGAAGCTCTCCCGCATGGGCCTGGCACAATCTAGCTAAGCGCCAATGGGTCAGAGGGCAGACATCCAAAGGGATCAAGGATTCTGCTGACCACTGACCTTGAAGAAGCAGGTTTGCTGTGATTCAAAACTGAGCCCTTTTCACAGTCCCCTGACCTGGACAGAGGACTCTCTCCCCCAAAGCCTCCTGACAAGATCCTGGCCCAAGTGACACTTGGGGATTCTTGGATCTTCAAAAGAGAACCTAGCCAAGACGGCTCTGACTTCCAACTCGCAGAAGCCTGAGACTCTTCATCTGTGCAGGCCAGGCAGGTAGTATTTGTTACAAAGCAGTCAGAGGCTGATACACTGAGAATGAATTGCATGTTCATTCTCGAGGATGCTCAGGCCCTTAGCACACTGCATGGGAACTGTCCCTCTGCCTCAAGTCTCCTGTTGTCCAATGACCTTCTGACACAGGTCCCCAGTGAAAGTGACTCACAGCTTTATGCTGAGAATGACCTGGGTGTCAGACAGTGTGTGCTCAGGATCAAAGTCACAGTACAACAGTGTCCATAAATGATGCCTCATTGATCTTGCGGCATTGTTGGCTTAAGTGACAATGCAAGGGACCACAGAGGCCCTTCGCTCCACAAGGGTGAGGTGCGCACCCCACCCTTTCTCAGTGTTGAGCGCAGCACCTAGGCAATCTACTCAGAAATGAGCCACTCTCTTCCTTCCCATTGTCAAAGCCCAGGCGTGGCCTTCATGTGCCAGGCCCTCTTCCTGCTATACTTCTGTGACCAACTTTGTCCTGTTTTCCCTGGGATGTAACCAGGTCTAGGACCATAAGTCCCACATCCTGGGTAATCAAAGCAGCTAACCTTGGTAGTACCTTCCCTTCTTCTAGATACCCTTGACACCCTCTGCGGGAGCTTGCAGAGGCTCCACCTATAAGTCCGTTCACACTCCACACTGGCTCTGGCCCTGTGGTGTCTTAATGCTCCATGGCGATCCCTTGGGTTTCTGCTCTAGGGTCAGCTCATTTAGGAAGCCCCCAGAACTGCCAGGGATGCAAGTCACAGCTCTCTGTCCCTCGCCCTGCTTGTGTTTGTGTTTGTCATCATCCTCATCATCAGAACCATATGCATATTTGGCTGACGCGTCCCCTGGTGGGCTGTATCCCAGAAGTCAACCCCATGTGGACTTCATCGCTACATGCTGGGTTCTAGTGACATGGACAGACGTCAAATCAATGGAGCAAGATCTGCCTGCTAATTTGACTTTTATTCCCCCTCTGTCTAAATCCTGTTCCCTGATAACAGAGTCCTCTGGGTCTCAGAAGATCAAGCTGGACTGTGGAGGTTGCTCTGCCTGCCTCTACCCCTAGCCCAGTTAGGTCATGCATTCTATCTGCCCTGCTCTGCGCAGGCTGTGCCCCTACCCCAGCCATTCTCCCACTGAGATGGGTACTGGACTCCCCAGAGGCCAACCCGTGGCCTGTGGGGAGATAAGTGACAGATAAGTCAGAGGTTTGAGAAATTCCTGTCTGTCCTGACTCTGGCTACCCTCAAATATGCAGCACATAAGATCCTCCAGTGATGGGCCCACTCACAAGGGTATCATCAGAGTGTTGGCTCAGAACTGGGGTTTCTCCTTAATCCTGCAGGAATTTATGCTAGTACCATGTGAAGTGGTCTGAGGCCAGAGACACATGGTGGGGGTGAGGGATTGAGGGGAATGTGGGAGATGTGGGGGAGGGCAGACTTGAGACAAGGGGCTCAAGGTATGGATAGGCAAACAGGAAGGTAGGAAAAGAGTGGGGACCTTTTCTCCCACAGATGGACAGTCTTGGTCACTAGGCTGGCCTGGGCAGTCAGTGGCCTCACCCTCAATGAACAGGGTTTCTCTGAAGAGAGCCAGGGCTTCCTCCTGCGTAGCAGAATCAGCATGCAGGATGTCAGAAAGCCCCCCCTGACTGAGGGGACAGAGACTCTACAGTGACTCTAGAATTGATGAGTCTGGGGAGGCAGCAATCCCTACGAGGATACCCACAGCAAGCAGGGGTTTCTAGGGGTCAAACCCTTCCTTTATCGGCTCCATGTTTTGACCCAGACAACCTTTGGCCAGGACTGTTTCTGTCTCCTGCTCTTCTCTCCCACTCCGGGCCAGCACTGGGTCTAGAACTAAATATCATCTATATGCGACAGACAGCAACAGCCCTTCCCTGGCATGCACCCCCGCCACACACACACACTCACCAGTGGACTCTGAAAGAACTGAGGAGGAGAGCTATATAGATCAGGGGTCGCCCTGTCCAGTCTTAGCCCCTGTGTCAGCCCCTGCTGAGGCGTCAAAGGACTCTTTAGGCTTTCAGCTGGTGTGCTGGGCACCCTTCCGAGACTCAGTCACTTCCTCCAGCCTTGTTTCGAATCCCCCTGCCCCAACTGTTACAGGTGTCCCATTAAGCCATGGAGGGCTATATGGGTGGGCTCACCACTAGCCTAGCTCATTCTGTCCCATTGGGAAAGATGCCAGTGTCTCTGTGACGGCTTAGCAGGGGTGGTAATGTCACAGAGAGATTCTAAGCCTAGTTCAGGAGTCAGACAGACCTAGGCATCTGCTTTGACTGTGTGACTTTAAGGAATACACTGCTCCTCTCTGGTCCCCAGCGGTCTCATTTTCACAGACGTCTGGAGAACTGAACTGAATGATGCAGCTAACATAGCAAACGCCACAGATCCTAGTGTGGACTCTGTAAACGGGCCTGTAGTTGTTGACGGCGGCTGGAAGAGAAATCAGCCTAGCGAGCGCCAGTGGTTTCAGCCAGCGAGAAGAGAAGGCACACGTTCCTTTGTTCAGGACTCCAACTGCAAAGTCAGGCAGCCTGGCTTACAATGGAGAGTTCCCCTGTATGCTTCCTTCCCTCTTTGCAGGCTTCATCTAGATTTAATGAGGGTGAGAGGATCCGCCTGGGAGCAGCCCCCGGGGAGGAGAAGCGGACTTTGTGTGTGGGCAGTAACTGCTATTTGAGGGCTTTGCTCTCTTACCCAGAAGGCTTTGGGGTTCTGGAAGTCACATCAAAATTTAATAGGGAAATGCGCAGTTCGGTCTATACAAACCCACCTGCTCGCCAGGATCTGAACATCGCATGCAGCCTGGGTGTACTGAGGGGATTTTAAATGAGATTAACTTGACTTGCAAAGGCCCAGCAGAAATAGATGTAACGCCACCTCTCTGTTCAAAGCCGCAAAGCTGCCCCCAGCAACTTCCTGTGAATGCTTGAGTCCTTGCCAAGACCTGCTGGGGCCCCTTAAAGTGACCCTTCTCTGTCTGTCCTCCTGTTATCCAACACATGATGCTCTTGCCCCCGGGCCTTTGCATAGGATCTTCCTCTTCTCAAATCAAGGCGATTCATTCCTTCATCTCCTTCAGGCATGACCTCAAATGCCAGTTTCTCTGTTTTGAGTTCTTTCCAGGTCCGTCCCTAGGCTCAGCACTACAAGCCCTGGCCCCCACCTCCATGTCGGTGACCATTTTCTTCATGGAATTTCCAAGCGCCTAACATGTCCCAGAGGACATATAATCACATCACTTATTTTATCTAGAAGGTTCCCTAAGAAAGAGGGAGTTTGTTCCATTTGTTTTGATCCTTAGTGCTTGAAGGTCTATCAGGCACCTATTTGGCCCTCAGTAAATAGCTATTCCACACCCAGGGAAAGAAGAAAGGCCCCACCCCTGCCCTAGTGCAGATGCTGCCATTGAAGGGAAAAGAGAATTGACGTTTCCTCCTCTTGATCTATTAAATAAAATATTAGCCCTTTTATTTGGAGACACAGTCTCTCTCTGGCCTGTGGGCAGGCTGACCAATGAGACCTTGAAAACCGCCTGTCTCCAGCTCCCCAGGGATGAGATTACAAGTCTGGGTTTTATGTGGGTTCTGGGGGCCCAGCCTCCAGTCCTCAGGCTTCCAAGGCAAGCACGCTCCTGGCTCATCTGTCTTCCTGGCCCCGCCTTGCCACTTCTCTCTGACAGTCCAGTGGAGTCTCAAGGAGCCTTCCCAGGTACTACGGTCTGGCTCTTTTCCTAAACACTGATTTATTTGGTCTGGTACGAGGTCTAAGTACAGAAATATTTCCCTTCCATTTATAATTCCCTTGGAGTTATAATTTCCCACAAGAAGCCACACACACTGTAGGTGTATACTGATAAATTTTAGTATCCTATGTGCAGACGACACAAATCTGCCTTCCCTCTTAATTAGTTTGCAACTGCTAGAATTTGAATTTTGCACAAATGGAAACATACTATGGTGATGGTCTGAACAAGAATGGCCTCCATAGGCTCATAAATCTGAATGCATAGTGACCACGGAGTGGCACTGTTTTAAAAGATTAGCAGGGTTAGGAGGTGTGGCCTTGTTGGAGGAAGCACCACTGGGGGGTGGACTTTCAGGTTTCTCTGCTTGTGGATTGGAAGGCAGCTTTCAGTTACTACTCCAGCACCTAGCCTGCCTGCTATTATGCGATGATAATGCCACAGCGATGATGGAATAAGCCTCTGAAACTGCAAGCAAGCCCCCAGGGAAATGCTTTCTTTTTTAAGAGTTCATTTGGTCATGGTGTCTCTTCACAGCAATAGAACAGTGACCAAGGCAACTTTATGACAACAGTGGTGGTTGTCTGAATGAAAAAGACCCCCATAGGCTCGTATATTTGAATGCTTAGTTGCCAAGTAGTGGCACTATTTGGAAAGACGAGGAGGATTAGGTGATGCAGCTACCCCTCCTAACCCCCCAACCCCCCAAAATGAAAAAAAAAAGACAACTCTTGTTTGGGTCTGGATTTTCCATCCAGGATAATTCATTTGATATCCATCCATGTCGTAGGTATACTTGCTGTTCTTCTTGTTTGTTGTTGACTGCTATTCCACTGAATGGACATACCACAGTCTGGCTATCCATTCACCTGCTTATGAACGTTTGCATAATTTCAGACTTTGGGTCTTACAGGTCAAGTCATCAGCATCCGAGTGCACCTATTTGGGTGGACACACATGTTTATCTTTCTTAAGAAAACACTTGGGGGTGGAATGGCTGAATTACACGGGAGGTGTGTGTTTACTTTTTTTTTTTTTTTTTAACGACCAAACATTTTGTCAAGGTGGTTGGATGAACAGTTGTGTATTCTCACTGGCAGTGAATGTCTGCTGGTTGGCACCGGGATTACTGAAGGTTTCCTAGGGCGTTCTAACATTCAGGTGAGGCTCAGAACAATCACTCGGAGCAGCAAGACCTTTGTAGTGGAAGTAGGACCAGGGAGTGAGCATCACAACACTGTGTGGGTTCAAATCCCAGTTTCACCACTTGCTGCACATAGGACTTAATCCCCTCGCTGTTCATAAGATGGGGTGGCGACAACACCTACCTCCTGGGGCTGCCCGAGAATACACACATGATGTGTGTCAGTTGTGTGACACATGGACCCTGGCGTGGGGCTAGTACATCATCAGTGCCCAACACTGGCTCCCACCTCTGCCCTCTTTGTACTTGGCAGGGTACAGACAGAAGAATGGGATGAAAGGAAAGCAACTGGGCTGGGGCACTGACTCAATTAAGTGCTTTCCACACGAGTGTGAGGACCCGCGTTTGATCCCCAGAACCCACATCGAAACAAACCAAACCAAACCAATGAAAACCCTCAAGTGTAACAGCGCATTTGTAACACCAGTCTTGGGGAGCCGGGGAGAGGCCTGGGGCTCGTTGGTAAGCAAGCCGTGCCTTCGTGAGTTTCAGGTCTGGGAGAACTTCTCCTTCAAAAATCAAGGTAGACAATGCCTGAGCAATGACACCCAATGTTGGCCTCTGTCTTCTGCATGCACACATGTTCAGGTACACACACATAGACACAGAGAGAGACACACACACGCACACACACACTCATACACACACACACACAGGAGGGAGAGGGAGATAGAGACAGAGATGAAGGTAGAGAAAGAATAAACAGAGAGAGACCGACTAGAGTGGAATCCTCCAGGTTCTTCCACTGCAGGCTCCACCCAACCCTTGCTATGCTGGCATTCTTGACTCCACTCCTAACCCGGCTCCTGCCCCTGTACTTTCCTGCCCCAAACCCCAAACCTCCTCTCTTCAATCTGCTCCCTCCTTATGAAGTCACGGGTAGGGTTCCTGGCTGCAAAAGGCCAAAGGACACTGGAATGCCTGGGCTTATCCCCGTCTCATCCCTAACTAGCCAAGTGATGGGAGACTTGCTCTCAAAACTACATTTCTTGTTCAGACACATAACCCTTGCCCGACTTCCCATGAGAAGCCACAGAGACCTTAACAGAAACTTGGGGAGTCACATGACAAGTAGCACACAAGTAAAACTCAGGAACTTTTCATTATTGTTCTTCGCACCTTGAAGATGTAGAGGCAGAGGGCTGCTACGCGGCCAGGGTGTCTCCTCTGTCCCTTTGCCTTTGCCCAGTGAAGTGCATGAACCCGAAGCTGGGGGCACCTAGCCTGCCGTGGCACTTTTCCTACCCCCACCCTCTTCCCTTCGGCCCTCTTCCTGTTCCCCACCGAGGACTTACTGGGACGAGTCCTGATGAGGAGCTTGGACTTCTGGTGCCACGTCATCTCTTATTTGTGCAGCCTCGTCAGAACCTGTCATGTCTGGCTTTCTCGCCGTCTGGCTCTGAGAGGATGCCAGGGACAAACACATGCTATGCTTAGCACCATAAACACAAGGCCACCGCAAGGAGGCAGAGGGCCATGCTGTAGGGTCCGCATGAGGGCAAGTGGCCCTCTCCTTTTCATCCCACACTAGGCAAGGCCATACCTCAAGGGTGGTAATGAAGGATCCCGTCTACCCAAGCCAGCTGGGCACTGTCCAAAGGGCTCTGGAGCTGGGATGCCTGCCTTCAGGGCTTCTCATCTCGTACTCAGCTGACATCAGAAACCCAGGCCCAGCAGAACGCTGATCCCCACTTATTAAGTGTAGACAGGAATGGCTACTAAATATGCAGGGCCCAGAACCCAGGGAAGTGTGGGGCCAACTTGTTTAAAGCATGACCATGAATTCCAAGATGGCAGCAATAGGGGATGGAGCCATACAAGGCTTGGTACCCTGGGTGACCGCTCAGGTTGTCTATCCAGAGAGCTAAACTCAGTGCTGATAGCTACATCAACCACGGAGCGAGCACCAACCATGGACCTGGGGGACAGTTCCTGCCTAGAGCCACTCATGGTCTGATGGGTATGGGAGCTGGGGACAGGAAGTGACAGGAAGCACAGCCTCCACATGCTGGATGGTGGAAGTCACACACCTGCTCTGGACCAGCAAGACGACAACATCAGAGAGGAAATGTTGCGAGATCCGAATCCACACGGATCCCAGACCTACCAGGGAGTTCCCTCCTTCGTAAAGTCAGATTTTGGGCTCTGGTGTAGAGGGCAGCTATGGTAGCCCCCATAAACTCATAAGGAGCGGCACTACGGGGAGGTGTGGCCTTGTTGGAGGAAGTGTTGTCTTGTTGGAGGAGGCTGGAGGACACACACCTTTAATCCAGACCTTGAGACTGGAAGGCACATCTTCAATCTGGGCCACACTTTCTGTTGGAAGTGTGCCACTGTGGGGGTGGGCTTCGAGGTCTTTTTTTTAAGCTTCACTCCATGTGACAGTCAGTCAACTTCCTGTTGCCTGCAAGATGTATGTCCCTTGACTATTTCTCCAGCACCGTGCCTGCCTGCACACCACCATGGTCCCTATCATGATGGACTGAACCTCAGAAACTGTAAGGCAGTCACCACAATGAAATGTTTCCTTTCTAAGAGTTGCCGTGGTCATGGTGTCTCTTTACAGCAATAGGAACCTGACTAAGACACAACCCTTGACAATCTTAGCCCCACCTGCACATGCCTGGGAAGCAACAGCAGCAGACAATTTCTGCGCTTATGATTAAAATCTCCAAGGTATAGACCACACAGATGAACTTCCAGCTCAATTTGTAAGTCCTAAATATGCCAACGCTTAAGTCTGGATCACCCACGAGGGAGGCTGGCATGTGGGGAGGGCACCCCCCAGCAAGGAAACCTAGCTGACCTTCACACTGCAGGCTGTGAGAGAAGCTGTGCATGATTCTGACTGTGCAGTGTCCACTGATGGAAAACCTTTGCTTTGACTGTGAAAAGCTGTCTTGCCAAGTCGAGCCCACTGGTCAGGGTGGGAGCAGAAGCGGGAAGTAAGTAAGGGAGCTGAGGAAATAAGAGCTTGTAGAAAACAGAAGCTGGGGGTGAGAGAGGGAGGGGCGCCCGGTGGGTCAGAGGCTCCGATGCAAGGGTGTTTGAAAACAAGAGAAGATGACTGGGTAAGTGGTTTCAGCAAATGCTTCAAGCCAGGGCAGGAATTGCTCACTGAGTGGGAATGGGTACTTTGGTGACAGTTTAAAAGGCAGTGGGAAGCCTGAGACCATGAGAGCATGCCCGTCTCTGGGAACAGATGACCAGGGTACAGCTATGAGCCACATCTCTAGTCTCGTTAAGCATTAGGTGACTTGGGCAGCCCTGTGGAGTGGCACCAGCTTTTATGTCAGAGGACAGATTTAAAGACTTTGCATGGTTCTGTCTCGTTGAGAAGGAAGAGGCTGAGGAGGGCGTGGCATCTGCAGGCCTGGGGAGGGCTCTGCAGCTTCTAGTCAATTCCCTGTTAACGTTGGTCACCGCAGTGGGAGAAGGAGCTGAGGCAGGAGAATTGACTTTAATATTTCATAAATGTCTTCCGTCTGGTATCTATTGAATCATTAAAGGTTTGAAGAGGTCACTAAAACATTTATTTTTTTCCTCAAAATATATACTTTTCTGATTTTTTTAAAGACAGTGTCAGGAGCCCAGGCTGGCCTCCAATTCACTCTATAGGCAAGGATAACAGGGAACACCTGGTCCTCCTGCCTTCATCTCTCACGTGCTGAAATCCTAGGCCTGCATCAACATGTCCAAACTCCTGATTATGGAGTAGGAAATATTAAAAGGATGATGCCTGAGAGGAGCTGGGGAGATGGCTCAGGAGTTGAGAGCATTTGCTGCATGCACACAAAGACCTGTGCTCAATTTCTAGCACCCACATAAAAGCAGGGTTTGGTCACATGGGAACCTGTAACCCTAGTGCTTTAGAAGCAGGGAGAGGCAGAGACAGGAGGATTGCTGGTGTTGCCTGCCAGCCTATTTCCAGGTTCAAGTGAGATGCGCTGTCTCGAGGGAGGAGGAGTAAGGAGAGACATAGACGAGGACACCCAGTATATGCATGTAGGCATACACATGTATGCAACGCGTACACACATGCACACACACACACACACACACACACACACACACACACACGAAAGGAAGGAAGGAAGGTATGCTCTGGTGGGGATATCACGTGTGTCGGGTTACCCTGGTGGGGATATCACGTGTGTCGGGTTACCCTGGTGGAGATATCACACAGCACACCTGCATCCACAGGTGAGCTCAGGTTTTAGCGCCCCCCCCCCAGACCTAGCTCTCTCTTTCTTGACTTCTTTCTTTTTCCACACATGCCACTTTCTCTCCTCTCACGCCCCCACACCAAACACACTTCACCAGTCCACAGACATGCCTCTGGAGGGCTTTCTAAGGTCCTCATTAAAACAAGTTGCCTCTCTGTGACCAGCTGGGTGCTAAACAGCAAGTTAGGGCTTCCCGATGTAGAAGAAGCGTCACCAGGGCCAGGTTAGGTAGTGTGGGTGCTTCAACTCAGTGGCTCCCCTGAAAGAGCCAGACTACTCTCCTGGGCTGCACTACCGTGACTCTTCCGGACCTCTAGCCTGTGAAGGAGGATCACCGTGGTGCAGCATAAACAGAGCGGATGGAGGGTGCAGCAGCAGGAAGCTCCAGCAAGGTCAGCAGAGTCTCAGAAGGATGACCTTCCTATCTGCACGGTTTCCTGCAGGAGGCCAGCAGCCCAAGTGAGTCTGTCCTTGCTGGAGCACGCTCAGTTGCTAAAACACAGGCATCACCCACATCGACTGCTGCTCCGGGCCCCCAACCCCTGGTTAGATAACAGAAGCAAGGAAAATCTAAAATCACGGGAACAAACAAAACTTCCGGCAACTCTATAAGGGAGAGTCTTGATTAGGGCAACTGAAGCGGAAACTTCAGTTTCCTAACTGAGGGTGGCACCATTCCCTAGGCTGGGTCTAGGATTGAAAAAAAAAATGAAAAAACAAGTTGAGCGCCAACATTTAACTTCCTCTGCCTCCTGTCTGTGGACTCAGTGTGACCAGCTGCTTCATACTCCTCCCACTATCCCCTCCCTGCCATGAGAAGACTTTAACCCCAAACTGTGGGTGGAAATAAAAGCTTCCTTTCTTAAGTTGTTTTTTTGCCATAGCAACAAGAAATAATCTAATATCCAAGATGAAGCTCAGATCTGCACACAGAGGAGCAGACAATTTAACATCCCCTTCACCATTCTGCCTGCCAGGGCAAAACAGATGTTTGGCCAAGAGAGCAGCTGGGCCCTTCCGGAAAGGAAGGTGGCTGCTTCTCTGGCACTTCCCTGGTCTAGCCAGATTATGTGTGACTGAGGAAGGGCCCTTTGCCCCCATTTGCCTGGATTCTGTCTCCCACTCCCCGGAGCTTCAGGACCAGGGCTGTGAAGTTATTTAGCAGGTAGATGGCAAACTCTGAAGTGTCGCAGTGATCTGCGTAACCGTAAGATACATGCTGTTGACCAGAGTTCACGCTGCTGCCCTTTGGAGCCAGCCGGCTGCACCACCATGTCGTTCCCCAGCCTCAGTTTCCTTAATAGTGAAACCAGGCTGGTAACGATGTGACTGCTGGGAGGACTGATTGGGATAATGTGTCTGAGGAGCTGAGCACAGTGTCTGGCCCGCTTAAACACTCCGCAAATGAGCGCCATGATCATTATCGGAGCCATTATCACTGTCGTTAAGACAGCCCTTGTGGTGTCTGAGGATAGCTCTGAAGTGGCTGGCATTGAGGAGGACCATGGCCAAGGACACCTTCTGGAGAGGAAAGTGGCTTGGGGCTAGTGATTAACATGCAGTGGCAGGCCTACACCTGCCTTTGTCCTCCCTGGAGGCTCCACACCGGCCACAGCAGCAGTGACCTTGAGCCCTTGAGTCCCTAGGACCGGGCAGAAGTGGCCTCACGGAAATGAATGCTCACGGCCGACCCATCTTTTTCCGACCTCTCAAATGTTTATGGACAGGAAGACCTGTAAAAGTCTCCAGCAGTCCATAGCCAGGTTTGCGCCTCCCTCCTGAGGCCCTAGAGTATGAAGCTGGACACATCCTGGTATTCTTCCCGTACTGTGTGGGGGTGGGAGCTGAGCCGCAGGCTTCCAGGCAGCTCCAGGATTCACATCCCCGAAAAGGGAAGCCCCCTGCCTTCACCCCCAGCTCAGCAGAGAGATGCTTACTCTACACTGTTTGGAACTCTTAGGAAGGCAGACCCGGTCCCACCTCCAGCTGGATAAGCTGGACAGAGTATATTTCCCAGAATTCCAGCCTCTACCTGGTGCCCTCTGGCACTTAGCTTCTTCTCTAGGGGTCCTGGGAGTCACGGGGTTTGGGGACATGCTTTAGCTTTACAAGATGTGAGAAGGCAAGGACAACTGGAGTGTCAGCTGGGGAGAGAGACACGCACACCTGCCTGGATGCTTGATGCTTCTTGCATACGAAGCAAATATTCGTGACGTCCACCTTCCTGTCATAGGTACTCCCTAGGACAGCATCTTTCAAGGTCACTGCTTGGGAACGGACAGTATGGCTACGTTCCGGAAAACCACTCTGGCCTGAAAACCCCTGGCCAGGAGCAGGGCAGGAGGAACGGGCAGATCTATAGGGACTCACGGGAGCCTGGACGGTATTCAGGGCTTGAGAAAGGGCTGAAAAGTGAGCTCACCTGGTCTTGAAAGCTAAGCAGGGGCTGACCTGGTTAGAAGATGGATGGTAGAGGGTGAAAGGAACTGGGCAGGATGAGGCCCTGCCTGCTGCACCTGAGCCAGGGTAAGTCCAGCCCCACCTCTCTGCACAGTGTTATGTAGCTGGGCTACCAGAACTCACCTGAATGCCTTTGTCTAATGGCTATTTATTCATAGTTTTCCATTTCACGCTGGGGCTGACTTCATAATCACTCCACCTAGATATGTCCATCCACATCCCAGTTAAAAGACCTAGGGATGAGACGGTCTGTTCTAAGAACCCCGAAGCTGTAATTCAGGGTCCTGAGATGGGGAGGGTGCTCTGGGGTTATCCAGATGGACGACTTGGACCCTTGGGGAAGAGTGGCAGGATAATTAGAGAATTCAAGTCAATGGTTGAAGTTGTAACCTTAGAATTCAGTTTGAATTACTTGGGGATTCCACAAGCCAAGGAATGCAGTCATCTAAGATGCCAAAAGGGGAGCACATACGCTCTTCCCCCAAGCCTCTAGATGAAACCAGCCCCGCCCACACCTGGACCTCAGTCTGGTGAGGCTGATCTTGGACTTCTGGCCACAAATGGAAAGAGAACACTTTTGTGGTTTCCTCAGATTTGCTTCAGTGACAAGAAACAGCGCCACATGAGCAGCCGAGGAATGCGAGCTTGTCTCCTCACGCTTCCCATCCCAGTTCCCAGTCACTTGTTATTACCTCAACCCTGCCCACCTATAACCCCTCCTCTACCAGACACCAGGCTCAGGCAGGCCGGAACCCAGCATTTACTATCTGCCTTAGAAGGCAGTGGACTGACTGGAAGAGCCCCCAAGGTAGTCATGAGTTGGAAGTAAAAGAGCGGGCATCTCTTTCCACTGCAGAGATGAAGCACAATCCTTGCAAGAAGATGGAGACAAAAAAAATAGTTTTGGGGGACTACCCTGCCCCTCACTGTTCAGCCATCCATGGAGATAGAGTCCCAGGCTCTGCAGGCCTCAGACACTCCTAGGCTGACTTAGACAAGGCCTGCCAGTGGAAGGACAGTATTCGAGGGACGTGGGGGACATTGTAGTTGACTCTCCCGGTCACTGTCACCAAACAGAAAGCAGCTCACATGAGGAAGGACTTATTTTGGCCCATGGTTTAAGAGGGCAGAGTGCATCATGGAGATGGCATGGTGGAACTGGCTGCGGCACCATGTGGCTGGAGCTCCTTGCATACGGGGAGATCAGAAATAAACTAGGGGATGCTGTTCTGGGATCCAGTCCATGGGTAGGTGTTGCCACATTGAAGGTGGGTCTTCTTTCTTCAGTTCAGCCTCTCTGGGAGTGCCCTCACAGACACCTAAGGTGTGTCTCCCAAGGGATTCCAAGTCCCCAAGAAGACGAGAAGGCTAAACCATACCGGAAGTGAAGAGCATGCAGCTGCCTGAAGATGGTTTTCTTCGCACTAGACTCTTACATGCAGGGAATTCAGGAAACTGCACTCAGATCAAGAGGGCCCTTAAAGGGACAACCATGTGCCAATTAGGGCTCAGGAGCTGGCTGAAAACTCAGGGGTCTCCTATGGGAAAGACTAGCCCCCCTGCTTAAGGGGTGGGCACTCCCTCTAGTTTGAGATGGGGACATGGACCAGATCAGACCTCAGAGAAAGGGCTGGGACCTTTGTAGGACAAACACAGACAAGTTGAGAGGAGAAAGCAGGGAAGGGCTGGCACTGTGGACTCTCTGACTTTAGCGCAGGTTGCCCTGGCTTGGGCAAGTGGCTGTGGCTTTACCTCTTCCAGTCTAGCCAGAGTCCACAGAGCTAGCAGCCCCAAGCAATGGCTGGGATCCTGCGAACACATATTATTCATCTGCCTACTTTAAGGGCAGCTTGTAAGCCTTTCTTTGTGTGTGTTTTCATCAAGAAGTAATCTTTACAACCACCAAAAAAATGTCCAATAACATTTTTCTCCCTTGGCAAACATCCTCCGTATATCAAAGGCTCAAATACACAATGCAGAGGCTCAGAGGGCCAGGTGCTGGCAGCGGCTTTATAGCAACCGGCAAGAGCTGTCTGTGGGTCATGTGGGCCCACACAGATCTCTCATGTGGCTCCCAAAACTGAGAATCCCACTAGCGGAAGGAATTCCTCCTGCCCTTTGCTCATTCTGCCTTTCTTCTGAACCTGCTTCTGAAACCAGGCACCATGCTGGGCAACAAAGGCACAAATATAAGCAGGTCAGATGGTGGTGTGTACCCAAGGAGTTAGCTGTATTGCATGGATGGAAGGCCCTGCTTGTCGTAGCTCGTCAAAACTTTGCAGAAGCCGGAGGTGACTGGCTCCATTTCACAGATGAGGAAACTGAGACCCAAAGACATCTAAGTGGACTTCCTGTTGTCTTGACAGAGATTTTCTTGCATGTGTCCTCTAGGGGACCAGTATCCCAAGGTCAAGTGCTAAGCTGCCCGGGCTTATGGCAGCCCTGAAGACAACAGCAGCAGAAGTATGAAAATGAACTCAAGAACCAGAAGAGACTACGAGGACTATCTCAGAACTTGACTCCCATGCTGCACCGCGAAGTCACTGGGTTCCAGAAGCTTCTCCTAGAAGTCACCTCAGGACTAGCACCCTTAGCACCTGCCACTCTAGCTCATTTGCATAAATCTTCTTTCTTGAGTGCCTTATAAGGCAAGGGTATTATAGATGGTGCCACCACTGTGAGCCACACAAGATGCCCAAGGAGGGGGCTGGGTGGGTGCAGCTCAGCTGGATCAGGCCGATGTTCCTCACTGCTGGAGCTTCACTCAGCTGCCCAGAGCCAGGCAACTCCAGTCTGCCCTGCAGAAGCCAGTACAGGCTGGGTGCAGAGATGGAGGCCCACCATGTCTGTCCCCAGCTTACAACCCATCAGAGAGGGCCTGGTCTCTAAGGCACCTCACCTAGACCTGTTCTCCAAGTATGCTGGCTCCAGAGACACCCTTCACGTGCTCTGAAATCTGCTCAGGGTCCACACCAAGGGATGCTAATGGCTCTAGGGTTCTGTTCACCAGTGCTCTTGTCAATGTTTCTGTATGTTCCTTAGTGAGCTTGGTTGTCCATGGCACTCAAGACCACAAGGCCTGGGATGACTGCATCTGTTTGTTTATTGACTTTCTCCTGGATCAGAGTGGACATAAACTTTGTTTAGCTCTTGGCTCTATCCCTAGTACCCACAGGTTCTAGAATATGGCAATTGCTTAGCAAGTGCATTTTAAGTAAATGGATAAACCCATCTGAATGTATAAGGACATGCAATCAGGTTGGAGAGATGGCTCAGAGCTTTAAGAGCACTGACTGATTTTCCAGAGGACCTGGGTTCAATGCCCAGTACCTGCATGGCAGCTCATAACTGTCTGTAACTACAGTTCCAAAGAGACCCAATACCCTCACACAGACATGTATGCAGACAAAACACCAATGCACATAAAATAAAATAAAATCTTTTTAAAAAGGACATGCAATCAGAGTCCGTCCCCTTCCAAATGTTCACATAAGCATGTATGTATGTGCATGTGTGTGTGTACATGCACACACACATATATATATACACACACACTGAATAAGCCAGGGAATCCCACACAATGTCTGGCTGCCCAGACCTCAGATTCCTTCTATGATAAATTCCAGACAACCAAGATCTGGTTTGCTCTAAATATAGGAAATTGCACACATGGCGACGTTCACATGTGCTATGTATGTGACCACCTGTGGCCCTGCCTCCCCAGCGGGCCAAGGATTTATGGACAACAAGGCTCCTTCCATCACACCTGTGGACACTCTCACTGTGCCTGGCAGTAGTCCTGCCCTGAGAATGCAAAGTTGGATATGAGTTCTGATGACCTCCAGACAGCAAGAAGCTCAGCCTGCATTCTTCTCTGCTGGCACCCCACTGCCTCTAAGCCTGACTAATGAGGATGCCTGACCTCACACACTCACCCTAGCAACCCCACAAATGTCACTCAAGATCCATCCTAGAGTTCGTGTGCACTGATCACCAGATTTTAGAGTAAAAGTTATATCCTTACACACTGTATTTCTCGCCTTTCTCAAAAGCAACAACTAGCCGGTACTTCTGGGGCCTTTGGTGCTGAGTCATGGGAGCAGGGTCACTGTCTCTTTAGAGTAGAATGTCTCAACCTGATTCAACCTGCCTGGGAGTCTCAGGGTGTGGATAGTTCAGGGTTCCATTTGCCGCACTGGAACTCAGGAAGCAGTTTGGCTAATTCTGGGGCTGAGTGGGGAGTTGAACAGAGTGGCATTATCTTCACTGGGAGAAGGAGAGAGAGAGGGAAGGAAAGGGGAAAAGAGAGGGAGAGAGAGGAGACAGACAGACAGACGGACAGACAGAGAGACAGACAGACAGACAGACCGAAAGGGGGAGGGAAGGGGAAAGAGAGAGACAGAGAGAGAATGTGTGTTTGTGTTGAAGTATGACTTTTATAAGTCTGTGTATATTGGTTGGCTGTGCCCTGATTCTCAGACTTACGCCACAGGTGTTACCAAGGGCCCTGGAAACTACCTGCCAGGGTTCAAAGCCCTGTGCTGCCATGAACTAGCTGTGTGGCCTTAGACAATTTCTTTCACCTCTCTAAGCTTCGGTTCAGAGCAATGCCTGGGATTCAGCAGTGGCTTTTTTTTTTTAAAAGGCTCTAATTACTTGGAGTCTCTGGGATTCCTGTGTCTGCTTGAGTCTGGGGATTGCGTCTCTTCCAAAACGGCAAGATTCTTGCAGGCAGCTGGGCAGGTGGAGTGTGTGACCCAGAACCAGGAAGAACTGTCACTATGGACCCTTTAGTGGCCATGACAATGAGCAGCGGCAGCCAGGCCGCAGGCTGCTCTAGGAGTTCAGGTTCTTGGGGAGGACAGGGTTGGTCCTAGAATGAAGTCATTAAACGACCTTGGAAATAAACCACAGATACAGAGAACCACATTTGACACCGTTGGTCCTCAGGGATCATCGTGGAGCAAAGTCCTCTCTTAGCACAGGTAAACTGCGGCCTAGAGGTCATGGGTTCCTTCCATGCTGAGGCCTGGAGCTGGGTGAAGAGAAGCTGTGGCACAGTATAGACATAACTCGGGTCTTTCAATTCTCTGGACAGACAGAGAAAAGGCTTGGGAATGCACAACCAAACTGGCTAGGAGGGGACTGACCATGGGGTGCTTAATTAATGAGCTCGGTTCAATTTAATGAGCTCGGTTCAATCAGCCATTACTTTGGCTCCTCCATCTCTTTGCTCATCCTCCACATATGAGCATCTGCTGCATAGCAGATTCTAGACCATGGTGCTAAACTCATGCTTTCTAGAAGCTTCCAGAAAGCCCAATACATAGGCACAAAGGTGCCCTCATCAACCCTCTTCTTGAGGATGAAGTCATGAAAGAGGATGGAGAAGTAGAATTTGGCCTAGGCCCTTTGAGAAAGTGGTACTGGAATAGGGAAGGGCGGGGAGAAGAGGGGAGGGGAGGGGAGGGGAGGGGAGGGAAGGGAAAGGAAGGGAAGGGAAGAAGATCATTCAGGAGTGTGGACGGGACTTTGAGCTCAGGAGAGAACCGCTGGGGATACTGGTAAACTTAGGTTGGGTGAAGGGTTCAAAGGAGGCAAAGAAGGATGCTGTGGAGGGACCTGGGGTCAGTGAAGTCTACAGGCCTGAATATGTGTTCCCACTTCTGCTCCCAACTCTTTCCAGCCTCCATCCCAACTGCTTCGGGCCTGGCTCCCAGCTGCCAGACTCAGCACCAGATCTCTGCATCACCATCCACCTCTTTGTGGGCCTCATGCTCAGGCTCCAGCGGCCTTGGCGCCAGCTGCCCTCGGCCACCACCCACAGACATTCACAGCCACTATTCTCTCAGCTGGTCTGTCCCCTCCGGCTGTGCAAGAAGCCCTCAAAGCTCTTGGCCTCTTAGGGCTGCTTGCAGTCACCACGCCAATCACCTGAAATTTCCATCCGTATTTGGGCACCATGGACGGCTTCCTCGAGACTGGTGATAGCCTTCCCAGGCCTCTCCAAGGGCCTAGGTCGAATTCTACTTCTCATCTAGTGTCTGTGTGGGGCAAGGACCTGGGCAGCATGCATTCACGTGACTGCTCTCTCTGACCTCACAAGGCCCCTGGTTTTTATTCACTTATCACTTATTTCTGGCCTGGGTCGACGCTTTGCCTTGGGCTAGGTGCTGTGAAGACCAGTGGTGAGCAGACCCCCCAGCCTCCTACAGCTCTCAGCCCCATGAAGAAGACAAATGACCGTTGAGTGACAGCACTACTGTCATCACAAAGTGGAGCGGGGTTCTGGGAGACGACTCCACTGATAACTCCGGGGAGCTGGGTTCCTGACCACAGCATCCACAAAACAAAACAAAACAAAACAAAAAACAAAAAACCCTTGCGTACGACCGGGTACGGTGGTGTGGACCTACACACACACACATAGACAGACTCACGAAGCATGCCTATGAAGCAAAGGCGGTCATAGAAGGACCCTGAGGATAGGAACTTAGTTGATGAAGGACACAGTTGGTTTAGGGTAGAGGTTGTGGGCCTCCTCAGTCAGAGGGGAACCAACAGGTGATACCTGGGAGGGCAGGGGCTAGGATCATCAGCTGCCAAAGAAGAAAGCTCAGTGTGTGAGGCCAGAGCAGCCCATGAAGGGATAACTTGGTCAAGATGACTGGGAATCCCATCTAATGGGCATCAGGAGCAACAGTGAATACAGCCAGGCAATCGATGGGGTACCCAGGGCCAGCAAGGACGATGGGGAAGTAGGCTGGTGTGGGCAATGATGAGGAGATAAACAGGAGGAGAGGGTAGAGACCACCGTTTCTGATTCAGGCAGGTCTACCCACTGAGCTGGGAGCTCGGAAGGAGGAGCCGGGTGAGAGGATTTGAAGGACAAGCAAGGGGCCTCTGCCACCAGTCGGCACAGTGGTTCTGTGCCTAAGGCTTGGCATCTGAAGTCACTTCAATGGGGGATTGCGGGGAGGTGTGGGAAGCAGGAGGAGGGGAGGGAGTGGGCCTGGAATAGGTATGTAAAATGAGAAAAGATCGTTTTAAAAAATCAATCAATTAATTAATTATAAATAAAAACAAGTCCTGGT
This sequence comes from Myodes glareolus, assembly GCF_982192425.1. Classification (NCBI taxonomy): domain Eukaryota; kingdom Metazoa; phylum Chordata; class Mammalia; order Rodentia; family Cricetidae; genus Myodes; species Myodes glareolus. The sequence goes on from NC_142028.1 coordinate 66,405,387, forward strand.
CTTCTACCTCTGAGCTGTTTGCCTCTGAGCAGGTAGGCAAACTGACTCCTCGATGCTTTCATTAACAAATGTCAGAGGGAAGGGTTCCCTATCCTGCAGTCTTTGGTCCTCCAGGACCTGAAGTGAGGTGGCTGCACCTACGGTCAACTCTACTTGGTACACGGAGCCTGGCAGAGGCTTGCAGAACTTGTGTTGACCGGCTGAATAATGGACGTGCTTGGGAAGTGGCTTCTGGGATGTCAAGTAGATCTGGGGAGCAGAAGGCATGTGGAGGGTCTGGAAGAGGCCCAGCCTGGGGACCGAGATGGCTCAGTCGGTAAAGTGCTTGCTTAGCAAGTCCAAGGACCAGAGTTTAATCCCCAGAAGACACAAAACCTTGTGTGGCGATGTACACTTACACTGGGAAAACAGGAAGAGGGGAGTACCCTAGAGCTGGTCACCACCTCACTGCACCAGATAGGGTGAAAGGAAGCAAAGGGCCCCTGGACAGGGGGGCAGAGGGATAGCCCTATAATCAAGGCTGCTAAGAACAAGAAGTCGGGGCCTCTCTGCTCCCGAGTTAGAATGGAGCAGCAGGATGGAACCCTGCAATCTCAACGCCAGCACCCAACCACGGCCCTCAGATGAAAGCCGGGCTGCCCTGGCAAGGCGAAGTCACCAGCGACATTCTGACATCCTCCGTGCGGCGCAGTTCTGAGGTCTGTATTTCTATGCAGCCCTGGTCCACACTCAAACTTTGGGTCCTCAGACCACAGTGGGAACAGCAAGGATATAGTCGTGGAATTCCGGAGGACAGAGTCTTAGATTTACCTCAAACTCTCTCTTTTTTTTACCTCAGGATGATCCTGAACTCCTAATCCCCCTGTCTCCACTTTCTCTTATGCTAGGATCACAGGTGCACAGCACCATACCCTGCAGTGCTGGGATTGAGCCCGGGCCATTCCTGCATGCTAGGAAGTACTTTAACACCTGAGCCACATCCCGTGGCCTTATATTTGTTTGAAAGAAACAAACCTCTCAAAAGAACGCTTGAGCCGAACTCCCATGCAAAAGGTAGATGACGCTAATATAACAGTACCACAGACACACAATTGTATTCGGTTTGCTTATTATAGAAACTGTCAGTGGAAACAAGGAGGTTTGGACAAAGACAGGAGTCGGATGTTAGTGAGCACTCGCTGCTCTCGGAATCCATCATATTCAAACCAAATACACACTGTAGCTGAATGCCAAGGCATTAAGACGGTACTGGCTGGGGACGGAGGAGGGCCTGCCTGGAGGGGGACCATGGGGCTGGCTGCCACTCTCTCTCCATGGGTACTCAGAGCTCTAGACAGCCTTCCTTTCCCATCCATCTCACCCCTCCCTGAGAAGATAGCCTAGAGCCAGGCTTTCGGGGGTTTGAGGGATGCGAGCAAGCGTGAGGGAAGCTGTGAACAATTGCTCTCACACACTGGAGTCCATAGTGCTGGGCTGAAGGGCTGGACTGCTAGCTAATGCTTCGGCAGTGGGGAAGGACAGGAGGGACAGATTTGGGCCAGGGCCTGAGGCAGCCGGGGCTCCTCTGAAGGGAGGCAGGCCTTGGCAGTTGGGTGGAAGAGCCTCATTGTTGGGAAGGTATCTTGGCTGGCGGTTGGGGTGGGAGTCGGGGGGCGAGAGGAAGATCTGACTTGCGGAGCTGGAGGGCCCAAGTGAGAATTCTGGGTATGATTTGCTCACCGTGTGTCTCTAGGTAAGTCATTTAACTTCCCTGGGCTTTGGACAGGGAAAAGCGATAGTTTTGGATTTCAGGAGAATTAAAAGGGATGTGTACAAAAGCACCAATTCAGCGGTTCAGATGCCTTTGCTTTTCTCTAGATGGGAGCCAAGGTCCTCAGGCCAATGCCTTGCTTAGTCCTGCTCCCTTCCAAGTTAGCAGTGCTCACCTAGAGCCTGGATCCTCCCTAAGACACACCCCAGGGGAACACAGTAGACATGGTCTAATCCTAGGCCCTTGGGAACCCCAACATCATCAACTACTCCCTTCTGAGCTGTTCCTAGCTCCACCCTTGACGGTGTCATTTAACACTCTGGCTGGAATCGCTCTATGGATGGCATCACCTGCCCATTGCCTGGAGTTCCACATGGACAAGATTCCTCCTCGACCTGGCACCTCCCAAATCTAAGCCAAGGCCTAGCCCAAAACTGGCACCGACCAGTCCCTTCTTGAGCTACTTCTGCCCACTACTGGTTCAGTCCTGGAAGCCTCCACATAGCTGCAGTGTTCAGGGCTCAAAGCCCACACTCTGCTCACTCAGTCCACGTTCTTCCCATGGCTGCATAAACTGTGTCCTCTGCAGGACTCTACCCTCTGGGGGAAGGGAAACCATACATAAATCCTTGGCATAGCCTGAGTCCTCACACAACCTGGCGAGGAATAGCCAGTGTTACATGCATGCTGCCGCAGAGGGACCAAGGGCCAGGGAGGCCCAGTATTTTGGGAGGAAGCCGGAAGCAGAGCCAGGCTTCACGTCTACATGTGCCTGCTCTTGGTGCTTTTCTCTGGCCTCTCTGCTGGGCTTGCACTCAGGCCATTCCTTAATCCGGCTCCTGTCACAGGGTCTGCCTCTGCCTGCACTTCATTTGCTAACAGCCTTCCCTACCGCAAGTCTGCACCCCTGGCTTCAGCCCCAGGCCTCTACGCAATCTTGGCCAGGACTCTGTCTAGCTTTCGTCTCCAAATGGGACACCTGGAACATAACACAAGACACTGAGAATGGTTAATAGACTCCCATCAGTCTCTGCACAAATCTTTGCCCCCTCTGCTCTGGCCAGGAATGGGCACCATCTGATTCTGACTTGGCACATGAGCTATGGGAAGAACATCTCTCCATAAAATGCCCAAGATCAGAGAGCCAGGGGTGCTCAGAAAGGGGCATTCTTGGAAGGGGATTCTAGGAAGGGATTCCTGGGACAGAAAGGATCTGGTTATAAAAGGTAAAAACCACCTGGTGGGTCTAGGCAAGGCAGTGTCCCCTGTGGGGAAGGCCTGTGAGCTAGTCTGCAGGGTCCCCTGTCCCCAGGTTTGAGATTTAAAGGAGCTGCTGCTGGTTTGCAGCACAGATGTGACAAAGGCTCAGAAAAATGTTGGTGGGTGACCTCTGCCCGGAGGGGTGTCAGTCAGGAGTTCAGAAATGTACAGGGCTTTGCCTACAAGGGAGACATCTTTGCATGGTGGACTCTAGTGATTCCACTATCTGATCCCTTGACTCTTGGCCATTCTCGCCTCTGTAAAATTGATAACGATGCTGCTATTTTTTATTGGAATTAAAAGATATTATAGCTAACAATCATTGGCCATATGGCATAATAGCACACCAAGTAGGATGCTTGCACCAAGTGATGCATCCCTCATAATACCCCATGACGTAAGTTTATGATCCTTAATATTTTAAAAATAAAGCCGAAATAGAAATGAGGTGGCTTGCCCAAGGCTGTTCTGTTAGGAAGTGGTAGGGTTGAAATTTGAACCCAAGGAATTGGGCATTGGATTCCAGCATCTTGTCTAACATACTGAAACCTTGGCGATGTTCCTGGAACAGAGAACGCATCCATTAGATATTCCCCCGAGGTAGCTAATCTCCCACTGGTGTCCATCACAGTCTCTGTGGATGATCTCAAGGTATGATATCCAGCCTACACTTTTTTCATGAGCAAAGACCTTGAAGTCTGACAACACAGCACTAGATATTTCTACCAGGATCTCCTTACCCTGACCATGTCCCCCAAGGGCCCCTCCATGGTGCTACCTATCCATTCAGACCTGTTCATCCTCCCATGTCTTCTGCAGAAATGAATGGCACCAGCAGCTCCTTTTGCTCAGGTCAGAAACCTTGGGCTCCTACTCTCCTGGTACTCCTCCACCAGTTGAATTCATATCTGTATCACGTCTGACCTGGGCTATTACAAAACTAGCCTAGATTCAGCCTGATTGTTCTCCCACCCCTGGGAAGAAAGCACCCAGCCCAGCGGCCATACAATAGTGAGAGCTGTTGTTAGGTACTTCCTGCCTGCCAAACAATGGCCTCATGTCCCAGATGCACGCAACCCTCCTCTTACACCTGCACCTGTTGAAGCAAGGACTAGGCCCAGCCATTCATTCGTCCCTGTCTCCCCAGGGTCTAGTGTTGTGCCAAGGACACTTAAGTGTGCTTTGGATTAAAGAAAAGGATGATGGAGTCAGATCTGCTGAAATCATCCCTAACCACCTGCAGCTAAGACACAGCTTTATAAGCAGCGGACAGCATCAAGAACACAGAAGGGACGGTGATAGGACTTCTGATGAAACATGGGCTGCACCAGGGGTCTTGGCCCTAACAGTGAGCCCTAACGGGAAGCCAAGATGGACATGGAGTCTCTGGGGCTGCAGGGTTTTGCCTTAGTGCATATCTATAGAAAGGAAAACCTACCCATGTCCTATCTATCCTTCGGGTCTCTGCTCAAGAGCCGTCTTCTCTCTCCCTCACCACACCCCAGGCTACTGTGCTGCTGTACCTAGCCCTGTCTTACCTTGCTTAAGTGCCTACTTTATTCTTGTAGCTACATTTTTGTTGTCATTGTTTCCTTTTTCTCATCTCTCAACATCCCTTCGCACTATCTTCTGTAGCCCCCAGCCTCGGGAGACCACCGTTCTTAGCTCTGCTTCAAAGTTTAACCTCTTCAGTCCCACACCTAAGTGAGAATGTGGGCACTTTGTGCCCGGTTTGCTTCACTCAACACGGTGCTTTCCAGGTCCATCCATGCTGCAAATGGATGAACACATAGCAGCGTTTACTTCTTCTGAGGACTGGACAGTAGTGTTCCACTGCATATGCAAATCTTTGGGTCAGTTGTCTCCTGGATCTAGACCTCAGCCTCCATGACAACAGAAACACCTCCCTGTTTCCAGTCGGTGCTCAGCATTTGAAATGATGCTTAGCACATGGCAGAAACTGAACAACTATATGTTAATTGAAAATAAAAACTGGAAAGGGGTAAGAGCTAACAGGCAGTCAGCTGCGTTGTGTCTTAGTCACAACATCAATGCACTGGAAAAGTTCGAGATCCCCTGGGGGAGAATGACCCTTGACCCTACGACTCTTATGAAACTATTAACTCCAAATGAGTCATAAGTCAAAATAAATGTATAGGAAAATATACAACTTCTGAAGAAAATAAGAGACACTGCTTAGGACTTCAGACAGGCAAGAATCAATCAACCAATCTCTCCTTCTCTCCTCCTCCTCCCCCCTTCTTCCCTCTCTCTATCCTCTCCCAAACCACAAACACACAGACACACACTTATATATAAATAAAATACACATATATAATCATATAGCTATTAGGAAAACAAATACCAGAAAACTTAAACTGCTACATCCAAATGGTTGTGAAAAGATGTCTACTGTCATCGGCCATCAGTGAATGCAAATTAAAACCACACGAGACTTGTAAGAACAATTAAACCCTAAAAGCCTGGGGATACCATGTTTCGAAAGATATATCCACCGCCTTTCATCCATGAGAACAAAAAGTGGTATAACCACTTTGGAAAATATTTAGGCGGGTGTTTTTTTTTTTTTTTACATAATGAAGTTCAACATACACTCACCACACGATCCACTTCATAATTTCATTCCTAGATATTTCCCCAAATGTTCACACTAAGAACAAGACACAAAGGTTTCTTCTATAGTACATTTACCTAGAATAGCCTGAAACCTGAAACAGTGCAAATTTCTATCAATAGGTTTATAGATTAATACTTTATGGCATATGGGCCCAAGAGGTGGATATCCCTCACTGGTAGAAAGGAATGAACTACAGATTAAGTACACAGGGGAAATTCAAAACCTTGACGCTGGAAGGAACTGGGCCTGGAAAAGTGGATGCTGTATGATCATATTGTGTCTTTCCATTAGGTGACATTCTGCAAGAGACAAATCAACTAGGAAGTGGGCTGCCTCAGGCTGGAGGTGGGGGAGGGGTGGAGGATTAAACAGGGCGGTGAGGAAGATGTTTTGCCTGCATCTTCTAAGTGAATGTATTAGCTTGTCAGATTCCCAGACTGCACACTTGAGGACAGTGCATTGTAGAGCGGGGAAGATGGCTCAGTTGGTAAAGTGCCCACTGTGCAAACATGAGGACCCAAGTTCAGGTCCCAGCACCTCTGTAAAAATAAGGCACAGCAGCAAGTAACTACGACACCAGTGCTGGAGGTGGGGGCCGGCAGGGCATGGGTAGTGACAGGAGGTCTCTGGGGTTTGCTGGTCAGCTAATCTTGCCAAATTGTTGAGTGTCAGATTCAAAGGTGAGCTGGTCTTAAAAAATAAGGTGGAAAGTAGTAAGGGAAGGATGTTGAGCTGTGTTCTCTGAATGCAAGATGCACACCCACTGTATGCCACACACACACACACACACACACACACACACGCACACACACACACGCACACAAGTTGGTACATGTTAATGGTATCTCTCAATAAAGCAATGAAAAATTTAAAATCAGTACCCAACAAAATGAGAGCATGGGTAGTAGCGTAAGATACACAGTAATCAGAGGCCCAAGGATCCATATATGAGCTGTGAATTTACTCCTGGGAATGGAGTTAGAGCCAATTAAATAGTTATTTAATCTGAATTAATGTGGATTCACTCCATTTAAGGTGATGAGAGTCTTGAGGGAAACACACATTACTCTCTTGCCTTCCATCCCCTCACTCCGCTTTCCCCATGGCATTGCCTCTGCATTCCTCTCAATGTTCCTGGATGTCCTTCCCCATCCCGGCGAGGGGCAAGAAGAGAGTTACATCCCGCTCTCAGAGCAGTTAGGCAAAATCATATATTGCAGTCACAGTGATCCACATCTCGGCTCTGCCCGGTCACCTGATCTCTTTGCACCTCACCTTCTAAAACCTAAACACATGGGCATTTAACGGGGTTACCCTTTGTTTAAAGGCAGAGGTGGGCATGTCTTGTCCCACTGGGGCTGTCAAATAACCATAGGATTTCAGTTCTACAACGAAGGGTTGTGTTAGTATAAGCAAGTGCTGAGGGGCCAGAGTTATGCTGGAATATCATATGGGACTTACTTAGAACTAAAAGGTATCCATTACTTACTTGAACTTCACATTCATCTGAGGGTTTTGATTTCAAATTGGGAAATCTGAGAATCCCATTCTCGGTGGCCCCTGAGGCCACTACGCCTGAATTGTCAGGGTTCCAGAGAACATTGGAAGCCATTTAGTTTACAAGAGCATCTCCTCCATGAACTTGGCAAGTCTCTGACTGTCATTGGGAAGAAGAGAACAAGGAAGAGACGGTGTGGAAGCCAGCAAGAGCCGCCATCACAGATTCACACCATCACCATCACCGCCATGTAACTATGCCTTAACCAGCCCTGCAACCAGATGCAACTGGGTGTGTACCTCCAAATGTCTTCAGCTACACAGCTATCTGAATGGGAGGCCTGGGAAGACATACCCTAGAGGCTGAAGACAAACTTCTCAGAATAGGAGTCAAGGAATCCTTCTAGCCTGAGGAACCCTGCACAAGTAATTAAAATACATCTTTTACATTTAATCTTCTCTAAAATATGCCCCCAAAGAAAGTTTAAATACAAGGCACAGAGTAGAAGGGAAAACCCCGTAATAGACAGAGCAGAGAAAACCGTGAAACCAAAATATAACAAGTCAAAAACAACAGGCAAATAATCAAATGGGAGCAGGGGATATGAGCAGGTAACCCACTCGGAAACAAAAACAAAAGCAAAGGCTAAGCAGATGATAAAAGGAGCCTCATTAATAACCAGGAAAATGTAAATGAGAGCAACAATGAGGAAGCAGTATTTGACAATCAGATTGGCAGAAACGGAAAAAAAAACAAGCTGATAAAATCCAGGACCCGAAGAGGGAGGAGGAAAACAGCCGAGGAGGTGATTGTGGATGGAAATGAGGGTGGCTTTGGAAACCGAGCCTGTGTGTGTGTGTGTGTGTGTGTGTGTGTGTGTGTGTGTGTGTGTGTGCGCGCGCTCATGTGTTTGTGGGTGTATGTAATCACGCCCATGGAGACCAAAGGTCACTAGAGGGTGTCTTCCTCAATCTCTTTCCATTACTTTTTTGAGACAACTCTGCAAGCCTGGCTGGCCAGTAAGCTCTAGGAATCCTCCTGTCTCTGCCTTCCCTATTTTGGGGTCACTCATGTTCAACTTTGACACACATGTTAGGGTCGACTCAGGCATTTATCGACCAAGCCATCTTTCCAGACCCAGTGCCAGCCCAGTGGTTCTTGACCTGTGAGTCTCGACCCCTTTGGGGGGTCCAATGACCCTTTCACAAGGGTCACATATTAGACAACCTGCTTATTATTATGATTCATAACAGTGGCAAAATTACAGTTATGAGATAGCAATGGAAATATATATATATGTATATATACATATATACATACATATATATATATATATATATATATATATATATATATATATATAATTTTCAAGACAGGGTTTCTCTGTGTAGCTTTGGAGCCTGTCCTGGAACTTGGTCTATAGACAGGCAAGCTTTGAACTCACAGAGATCCGCCTGCCTCTGCCTCCCAAGTGCTGGGATTAAAGGCGTGCACTACCACCCCGCTGCAATGAAAATAACTTTACAGTTGGCGGGGGGTGGGGGGTGGGGGTCACTGTAACATGAGGAACTGTATTAAAAGACTGTAGTATCAGGAAGGTTTAGAACATCTGTCCCAGAAAATCTCTCCCCCATCCATCTGACAGAATTCTAACATAAGCTCCTAAGTTTGCTGGTACATTCCCACAATGGCTCTTCAACGACAACTAGAAGCTACTTCAATGCCAGTCAAGAACCCAGCACGAGAACTCCCGTCAGAGATCCTTAGTCATCTAGAGAGCTCCACGAGCATCCCAGCACGCAGAGAGTTCTAGAGCTATGTGGCGTGAGCAGAAAGAGCGAGCTTCGGAGCAGCGCGTTATCGTGTTTATGCAAATAAAAACAAAATCACGTCTGTATTCATACATGTTCCTCTATCTGTATCTCCATCTGGAGATTTCTGCACCGCTCCAGATGTAGAGAAAGAGATTTAAAGGCTTCACACTGAATCATGCACCCCAAGAATTTCTGCAACACCCATAGAGGAAAGAATCAACAAAGGGGACCCTAAGTTATACCCTTGGTGACTGTACTGTTTGGATTTTACATTTTTATCACTTTAAAACTCGGCTTGTATATCTGTGATGGGTTATCACCGTGTCTCCCCTGGCTTCCCTCCCTCTCTGTTCCCCTCAGTTGCCTTCACCTCTGTTGCCCTCTCACTCAGAAGCTCTTATCTCTTTGACAACTGTCCATACTGCTTTTTCTGGCTCGTCTCTTTCAGTGAGCCCACCCTCCTGGCACCTTCACCCACCCACCCAATCTCTCTTCACATCTTTCCTTCACTGATTCTACTTCCAGATGCCATCTTGCTTGGCTCTTATGAACCAGCATCTTAAAGGACACTTCCTGAGCTGGCAAGATGGCTCAGTAGGTCAGAGTGCCTGCCACCAAGCCTGGTGACCTGAGTTGGCTCCCCAGAACCCACCTGGTAGAAGGATAAAATTGACTCCAGCAAACTGTCCTCTTCTAACCTCCACGTGCATACTGTGGCACACGTTAAGTCCAACACATATGCGCACGCACTGATTAATTAATAATTAATTAAAAAGACATCTCTCCCATTACTCTGATGCAGAACTTAGTGCCACCTAGTTTTGGTTCTCTTCCTATCACATGAATGAAACACTTCTCTGGATACTTCCATTCTGCGGCCACATGAAGGCTTTCCTTTGTTCCATGCTCCCTAAGCCCCTGGACAACACTGAATACTGCCCACGCTCCCTAAGACCCTGGACAACACTGAACACTGCCCACGCTCACTATGCCCCTGGACAACACTGAACACTGCCCACGCTCCCTACGCCCCTGGACAATACTGAACACTGCCCACGCTCGCTATGCCCCTGGACAACACTGAACACTGCCCACGCTCCCTAAGCCCATGGACAATACTGAACACTGCTCCTTTGAGGGTCTGTCCCAGCCTCCTCCACCTACTTCTTGCATCCAAATTCCCTTCATTCTGTGCATGGCTCAAAGGCTGTCCCTCCCAGGAAACATACACTCTTAAGCTATGACATTCTATGACCTCCTGAGTATCTAACCCATAACCATGAGGGGTGGGGTCATGGTTTGAACATTTAATGCCTCCTCATGGAGTTATGTTTTAAATGGTCTGTCTCTAGCTGCTGGTACTATTTTGAGATATTCTGGAAATGTTGTGAGGTTAGGTCTGGAGGATGTAGGTTACTAGGTGTGAATCCTTAAATGTCCCTTCATGTTTCCCTTCTTACTCTTCACTTTCCTGGTCCACGTGATCAACAGCCTGTAGCACACATTCAGGTTACTATCATCTGAGATATCCCACCATGCTATACTGCCATAATGGAATGAATCCCTCTGAAACAGTGAGTCAAAATAAGGAGCCATGCTCCTACTGGATACCTCAGATTAGCAAATAAAAACCCCAGTGCAAGGACCAGGTTACCTCTTTTTGAGTTGCTGTGCAATAGGGCTTACGTAGATACCTGAACATTATAGGCTATTGCCATGGCTCTTGGTTACTCTCCAAAACTTGATGGTAAGACCCAATTGCCGAAGATACCACAAATTTGGGTCATAAAACATGGAGATGTCAAGCTGGTGTTGACCTGGGAGATTCAAACCTAGTGGCTAGCTTTCCTAGTGCTGGAAGGTGCTAGCCACCCTGCCAGTGGAGAAATTTATCATCAACTTTACTGAGCTGTGAACTCTGAGAGCTAGCGCAAAGACTGGCCTGGCAGAGTAAGCCTACTGGTACAATAGTGATGTAAGGGTTATGGGAGTAACCAGTTGCTCTCTGACTGAATTTAAGGCCTGCTCCACAAGATGGAGGCCACATCTAGCACCATTACGTGGGGGGGGCAAGAACTAGTAACTAGATATGTCACAGACCCTTGTAAAGAACTAACTAGTGTTATTCTGCTCAATAGACACAGTATTAAAACAACTCCTAATGAAGTAACACTGTATTCATAGTTTAGTGCATCATTCTGCCATCGTCAGGGAAATCCCCGCAGTAGATGGCAATTAACACAGAGCTTCCCACTGGTCAGTGTGCAGAGAGTCAGACTCCAGAGCGCTCGGCACCAAATGGAACATCTGTATCGTGATGTCCTCCCATCCTGAGTTTCAGGGATCTTTGCAAAAGAGGGGCCAGAAAGCATCTAGGAGCCAGAGGTCATAGATGACTACCTTGCAGTGTTTTCAGCACACAGCGGGGCAGCTGTTCAGATGGACCTAGAACCATTATGACAGCATGTACAAGACCTGTGTGAGCTTAAGCCAGACAAAGTCACAGCTTGGAGTGGAGAGGACGTCAGCAAGCCCCCACCCCTAGCTAAGCTGCTATTGGCAATGGATAGTTGCTGGGAGGAGGAGAGTCAATTTTTTTTTTTCTTTACTGGTGTGACCCCCCCGGTATTTTGACCACACCTACAGTAATCATGTTTTTCACGCTCAAGGCTTGACAGGCTTTTAAAAAACAAGAGAGGCAGAAGTGAAGGTGAATGGGAAGAGAGGTGGGTCTGGGAGGAGTTGGGGGAGGGGCTTGTAAAAGGATATTTTAAAAAGGTAAAGTGGGCACCTTTGGACGGGCCCCGCCAAGGTATACCACTAAGCAAACCCACCATGTGCAGCAGGGTTAGTGCAAGAGGTTTAATGGGGGAGGGGAGAGCGAAGGCGTGAAAGAATGACAGGCCATGTCAGAGTGGGGGCAAGAAGAGGTAAGAGAGGAGCAAGAGAGGAAAGTAGGGACAAAGAGAGGAGTAAGAGGCAAGAAAAATGAGAGACAAGAGAACAAGCTGTGCCTGGCGGGCACTTTTAAAGTTCTGCACATGTCACACAGCTGACATAGGAGGCACCTGGCAACAGGTGATGACCGAGCTGCTTTGGCAGTGGCGGCTGACCGCTGCCTCTGCTCCGGCGGAAACCAACAGTACGAATACGATCAAAATTCTCAAAGAATCCTTTTTTTTTTTTTTAAAAAAAAAATAGTGTTTAAAAATAAGGATTTCTCTGACTTAAGTGGTTTATTTCAAGTACTCTGGTGGCATCAGTGCAAAAGAACTCACTGGGTTCATCAGCATTCACCATGAGCTGTGGAGAGAGCACTGGCAGAAGGAACGCAGGGAATCTGACTCCAGAATGTGGGCAATTGTGGAATAAGACAATGGAGGTCAAGGGGGTGGGGTGTTTCTTGGAGAAATCCAGGAGAGCAACAAACAGAAAAAGACAGAGACAGTGAAGAAGCCTGTAAAGGGGTGCTAGACTCAGCACCCCTACTTGGGGGCGCATTACATAGCACCCAGTGAACATGCAGATCAGAACTGTGTTGTGGAGTAGGGTGGCGGAGCTGCTGACGGGGAGAAAACAGAAAGGAGAGAGCGAGGTTCACTGAGCTAGGACTGCTTTCTCTGTGTCCTTGGTGAGCTCCGGCTCTCCAGGGTTGACTCAGAATCCACCACCTGCCACAAGGCTGGCTCTCCCAATGCCACACTCATGGCACCTTGGGCTGCTCCTCTCTGGTCGTATTTAGGGGTGAATTTAACACGTGTTTACGGGTTCTATAAGGGATCTTGCTCCTTTAAGATCCATGGAGGGAAGGACAGCACCTGTTCTTGTTTTTCATTGTATTTCCATATCCCAACCTGGTTCCCGACACATGGTAGATATTCCATAAATATTCACCCAAAGAACAGAATTCAGTTAGCTGTTAGTTAAGACGGCTGTCACCCTGGGCCCCTTCCCTGAAGTCATTTCCACTTCTCAATGCTGACGGACTTGGGAATCTAATCTCATTGACTTCATCCACAGACCAGCTGCTTTTACAGAACTAACAAATATTTTCATGAGGTCCCCTCAGCCCCACACACAGGAGATACCTAGGAAATGTGTTTCACTTTGATGAACAGAAAAACGGAAATCTCCAAAGTGGTCTGGGCAGACTCCCATGAGGATCGTGCTGTCTTGCACTCTTCTGGCCTCTTTAAGGATGACTACACCATGTGGCAATCACATGTGGGGTCTGGTTCTATCCTCATTAGAATCATCCACTTACACTCACGATGGCGAAAGTATGTATGGTCTCTGACACAGACTGCCAAGAGGCAGCTTCGGGCAGAGCCTGGTAGCTTCGGGGCTGTGTTCTGGGCCATCAAACCTTTGGCCTCCACTTTGAGCCAGCTCAACAATTTAGGACTAGAAGCCATTGCCTGCCTGGCCTCCTGCCTGGGGGATTCTGGCTCTCTAATTGGCCTCCTGATCAAAGGTCTGTTAGGAACCTTGGTAGCCTCTAGAGCACTTAACTCTAGCATGGTGCTCAGAAACAGAAGCCAGACAACTGTCTTGCTAGTTGCCCCTGCCCATCCTGAACCCGCCACTAAGGATTTTATTCAAAGTGAGCTTCCACTACCAACAGGGTCCTATTATGTTTCTCGACTCACTTTTCACCAGGGAAAGAAAATTACTGATTTTGAAGAGGAAAAGCCGTGCTTTAGACATTTCAAAGTCTGCTTTAGCAGAGGCACATCTACATTTTTCCCACTGTGGTACACCGGGCAGGTGGTACCCAAGGGAGTGGCCACAATCATCTCTGTAGGCATGTATACCTGGATATCTGAGGACAGGTGCCTGCCTCCGTGGAGTCAGATGGCGAAAATCATGACTGGCAATGTGAGGATGAACAGCCGACAGGAAGAAAATACTCCTGACAGACCCAGCCAACAACGGATGCTCTAATGGGATTCCGAGCTTCTGTGCATGGCTGCAAAGCGGAAGGCATCCAAATGACTTGAGAAGACACAAACAAAAATTCCAAAGGGTAGGAAATAGATGTGGTCAGCAGGGTGGTGGTGGCACGTCCCTTTAATCGCAGCACTTGGAGACAGAGGCAGGCAGGTCTCTAAGATCGAAGCCAGCCTGGTCTACAAAGTGAGTTCGAGGACAGCCAGGGCTATATGGAGAAACCCCGTCTCGAAAAAAGAAATGGATGTGATCATCTGCACATATGCAACTAGCTCTCTCTCTCTCTCTCTCTCTCTCTCTCTCTCTCTCTCTCTCTCACACACACACACACACACACACACACACACACACACACACAGGCACACACACACCTGGCACTCCCTGACACCCTTTCAACCTGTTCCAACCTGGGACACACACTGCCTGCTGGAATAAAACTCAGAGGAATAGGAAAGTGTCGAGGGTGATAAGGGCAGCTCCATAAATACTCACCCAGAGAACGGAATCTAGCTAGCTTGTAGTTAAGATTCCTGTCACCTTGGAGCCCCTTCCATATTCTGCGGTGCTTGGGGTCTGTGTGCCTGGCTCTTCCATGAAAACTGCTCTGCCCACAGGCCCTGGCATGGTGTCTGGACTCTGTGCCTATCAGCTGTCAGAGAGCAGCATGCTGGGAACAGACAGAATGTCTTGGCTGCAGAACCTGGTCATCCCGGGACTGCAGGGAGCTGGGAGACAGGAAAGCTGAGCCAAGTCCTAGGAGGGGAACTTGATAGCTTAAAGAAACTGGAAGGAAAGCATTACTCAGGCAGGGCTTGCTCTTCAGAAAAGGGAACGGGAGCCCCCAAAGGACCATCTCTGTGTGAAACAGGTTTGTAGGTGTGTACCCTGAAAAGTCAAATTAGAGAAGCATGCAATCGATTTGAAAGAACTGATGGAGGACATTGGAACTGATCCTGTGAACCAGGGGGCGTGGGGAATAAAGGACGCAGGGAAGGGAAGAGGAAAGGAAGTAAAGAAGAGAAAGAAGGAAGGAAATATAGAAAGAACTAGAATGATGGAGGAACGGGGAAAAGGCATGGAGGGAGGAAGGGAGAGAGAGAAATGATAGGAAGTTAGGAAGAAAAGAAGGAAGGAGCAAAAGGAAGAGGGGGGAAGAGAGGCATCCAGTATGGCTCTCTGCAGTATCACCTTGGTGATTCCATAGACAGGGAAAGATCCTTAGCACTTCCCCAAGGATGGTGAGCAAAGGTGCCAGGCACAGCTTTAGTCCACACTGTGTCTCTCTGAAGCCTGGCCTTTAGACGGGGCTTGCTCCCAAGGTCCAGGGACCCAATGGGCAGACCCGACTGGTTTTCTTTTATACTCTTGCCCTGGAAGCTGAGTAAATTGGCCAAGACTAACAAGAAGGACTTAGAAAGCTGCCCTTCTGCAGGTTTAGACCCCTTGAGAGAAGCCAGGTCATGGGCTGTCACTCAAAGATGATTCCCAGCTCAGGTAAGGTTCCCTCACATCCCTTTGGGTCCCCATGCATCCTTAGTAATGGCCTTATTATTCCCTCTCTGAGTCGAGGCTGATTAATCTAATTTGCACATGTGAACACGAAGCTGCTCTGATCCATTTAATGTGTTGGGACCATATCCCAGCTCATTTGCATGGCGTGGATGGCCAAAGGAGGTGGCTCCTCTCCTCTGCCTGCTTCCCTCCCCTGTCCTGCCTCCTACCAGGCAAATTCTTGCTGAGGAGGCAAATGGTGATCCATGCTGCTGCTTTTAAGTCTTAAAACCCATTAGGAGTGTATTAGCAGACGTGCTGAGAGCTCATTTGAGTAATAAAAATCTTTTTTGTGTATAGCTAATAAAACAGAAGAAAGAGAAGCAAGGAAGAGATATAGAAGGGAAGGGGAGGCTGGACAGCTGTGCTGATTAGGGTGGCATCGTGGGGTGTAGTTGCATAGTTATCTGAAAGGGGATCCTTTACCTTGGCCATGCGATGGTGCAAAAGACATCTGCATTTCTAGCAGTGTCCTTAGACCAGCTGCAGCCCAGGCAGGTTGGAAACACATGCCATGGGCCCCTGGGATACAGTTCAGGACCCTCAGCTCACCTGCATGCAAAATGGTTAGTTTTTAGTATGACCAGTTACGGTCACCTGGCCAGAAGACAGTTGCCTTGTCCAGGCGGCCCTCCATCTATATGCCTGCACTAGCCTTGCTATTGCTCCCAATGGAGGCTGTCCTGACTCCAGCCCATGGGCTGGTAGACTCCCAGCCTGGCACTGCTCAGATCTAGTTCTCTGGCCTTCGGTCAGGCAGCCTCTGCTGGCCCAGGTGAGGAAGTTCAGAACCGTGACATGGAAGATCAGTTAAAGCATCAGTATCCAGTACAAAATAAAAAGGCAAGACCCCCTGTTCAAGCATACAGGAAAACTTAAATAGCAGGGCAGGGGGTCACTGAACTAGGCTTGAGGGTCTTTTGATGCACAGCCAGGGTCACATGCCCATGAATCTATCCCTAAGTAAATGTGAGACATTCAATTATTTGCCATTTATATGTGGGTACTCCCAAAGGTTGATCCATACGGGTGTTGTGCACAGCCTGGAGTCTGTCTCAATGAAAACGAACATTGAACAAAAGGCTTTGGAAGATTCTCCCTAGCACCCGGCCTCCTTGATCCTGCCTCTGGCTACAGCTGGCCCCAGATGTTACAGTTTCCCCTAATGGCCCATTAAGGCCCCATAAGCCAAGACTTATGTGAGTCCTTTTGTATGAACCCAGGAGAAAGGCTGCAAAGAAATCCTCTTACAGATAATCCCTCCAAGAACAGGGCCTGAGACGACAAGAATGAGTAGCCAAAGGAGGAAGCAAATTAGAGAGGCTTGCCAGTGGGAGGGGTCTTTCCTGTGATGGACAGAGATGCGCACCAATGGCTAGATAGCTGTGCTGCTGTCATCGTTGGCCTAGCTGTGGTCCAGGTCTCAGTAACAAGAGTCTTGATGCCATCGGGAGGATGGGAGGATATCCCTAACCTCTTGGAGGCTTCCTCCCAGATCTTTAAATTTGCTTGAGGCAACTGGACAAATACTCAAGGCCATTCACACAGTCTGGGTGGTTTACAGTTATGAAAAGAATGCAAAAAGATGGAGATGAAATGGAAGTAGAGGAAAAAGAGATAAGGTTACTGGCCTTCAGGAGAAGATTTTAAAATGGGTCTTATAGTACAGAGGCCTGTAATCCCAGCTACTCAGAAGGTTGAGGCAGGGGCAACTTTAGGCCAGCCTGGGCAACTAAGTAAGGCTCTCTCTCTAACTACAACATGGAATATCTACTCAGAAAGCTGAGTGGAATGCTTACCTAGTATGTATAAAGCTCTGAGCTCAATGGAGAGGTAGAGGAAGGGAGGGAGGGAGGGAGGGAGGAAGAAAGGGAGAGAGAGAGAGAGAAAGAGAGAAGGGGGGAGAGAGAATAAATTTTGGTAAATGTTGTTAGTCGTTACATCAGCATAATGGAATTTTATGTAACTATTCAACAATGGTGATATGGGAAAGATTTCTTCTTAGAGATGTCAAAGAAAGACAATTACACTTTTTATTTCCCTTGATATCTAAAGGGAACAGAAGCAATGAGAACAAAGCAGGGCAGTAAAGGCTGCACCTCAGCGGAAGAGGACAGGGCCGAACCACGAAGCTGCAAGTACAAACACAATGTAGATGCAGGCAAGGAAGAAAGAGGATGGGCTCCACATGCATGTGCAGACGTCAGCCAGCCCAGATGTCACTATGACATAGCATCTCACCTATGAAGGTCTTCTGTGAGTGTTCAGTAAGAGTCTCAGGAAATGCAAATATGGCATCCATAGATAAATTGGAACAACAGAGGGAGATTTACCACCATCAAAAAGGGAGGAGGGTACTGGAAAGGTAGCTCAGTAGTGCACTGGCTGTTCTTCCATCTGGAATTGACCTGGGTTCAATTTCCAGCATCCACCTGGTGGATTACAACCACCTGGAACTCCAGAGCCAGGGAATCTGATGCCCTCTTTGGGCCTCCACAGGTACTGCACGCAATGCAGGCAACACACCCAGAAACAAATTATAATAGATAACAAATCTTGGAAAACATGCTTTAAAAATGAGGAGTCAGAAGAGGTTATAATGATCCCCACGCGCCTTTGCTATGGGATCCCAATGCTACAGGCCAGCTTCTGTCTTAGGGACACTGCAGGGGGAGATGCTGGGCAGAGAGGCTACAGCCCCAAGCCACACAGAGCAGCTCTGGCACAAAGGAGACAGACAAGAGATAAAGACAGGGCAGCCTCACTCCCATCCTACTGTGCACCCTCAAACCTACCCTGAACTGTCAAACCTGGTCCGCAAGGCGGAGCTGCTCAGTTCCTTGTTCTCTGGCCCAGGGGCTGGCAGTTTATTCCTCTGTAAACAGCTAACTCAGGGAGAGAAGGAGGAGTGGGAAGGGAGAAGGGAGGGAGGGAAGGGATCAAAACAAATAAGATAATTAAAAAAATACTATTATTCTCTAGTCTCAAAGAAATAGCCAATTACTATTAAAATTATTTATTAAAAAATAGTATCAAGATGTCAACGAAGCATTAAGGAGGAATGGAAGGTGCAGGGGAAGAAAAAGACTACCTGGAATATGAGAGAAGGAAGAGAAACAGCAGGGAGCAGAGCAAGAGCAGGAGGAAGAGAGAGAAGAGGGAAGGATGGAGGAGGAGAGAGGAGGACAGGGGAGAAGTGAGGGGGGGGGGATCAAGTGAACAAACCCAGATACCCTAGCCAGGATCTGGGTGTTGCCAGCAAACTTGAGGAAATTAAATAAATAAATGGAAAAGATCAAATATATGAATACAAAAGAGGAAGACAGTATTGACAAAAGAGACCCAATATAGCCATAGAGAAAACTAATAGAAAGATATAATCAATGAAAACATCCCTGAAATAGAGAATGTTGCATCTGAAGATCATGAGCCCATGAGATCTCCCAAAATCTTATACACAGCCATCACCTCCGAGCGATACCCTTATGAATCTACTGACCTTCGAGGAAGAACGAGTGAATCATTCAGCCATCCAGGCAGAAAACCCAAGATAAACAGGAGAGAAATAATGCTGCCGGGCCTCGCTCTGATCAATCTGTGCCAGCTCGGTGAGAATTACAGCTAAGAACTGTAGCCTCACCCAAGTTGTCATTTAAGTATTTGGACAACAGGCAGACATATCGGAGCATGTAAGAATTTTAAGAATACAATACCCATGAGCCCTTCCTGTAAAAACTACCTGACAGTGAACTTCAGTAGAACAAGAGATCAATCAAAATACAGAACTCTTGAATGCAAAATACACAGCAAAATAAAAATGGGTGCTAGGTGGTCAGTCGTCTTCAGTGCAGAGCTGAGACTGCGCACCGTGAGAAGAGCTGCACAGATGGTGACTCAGTGGGGAGAGACACCTGCTACCAAGCTGATGACCCAAGTGTGATCCCTGTGTCCCGTATCGTAGAAGATGAGAACCATCGACTCACAAAAGTTGTCCTCTGACCTCCATACATGTGCCATGGTACACATGTACTCAGAAACTCCATACATGTGCCATGGTACATATGTACCCAGAAACTCCATACATGTGCCATGGTACATATGAACCTAAAAGCTCACTTACACACACACACACACACACACACACACCAAATAAATATGGGTAAGCATAGCACACACCTTTAATCCCATCACTCTGGAGGTAGAGGCAGGTAGAGCTCTGTGAGGTCAAGGTCAGCCTGGTCTACATAATAAAACCCAGGCCAGCCAGAATTATGTGGTGAGAGTTGTCTAAAATTAGACAACAAGTAAAAGCAATAAAAAATTAATGAACAGACAATCTTTTGAAATAATAACTAATGTTGCAAAAACAATCATCATAAAAATAATGAAAATAGGGCCAGGGAGATGGCCCAGCATGGAAAGAGGACTCAGTTCAAGTACACGTGAAATCCCAGCGCTGGGGTCAAACCGGGAGCTCCAGGTTCAGTGAGAGACCCTGCCTCAAATCATAATAAACAACAACGACAATGGCTATGCCTTCCTGACGAGCTCGCCAGACTCGGTTCTTGGCTTTATAAATGCATTTTAGAACTAGGTTCTATTTATACAAAGCTTAATGATGCCTTCGATTTTTCTTTAATTTTCTCCATCTGTTGAAATTAAGTAAAATTTCCAAAAGTTAAAAACAAAATTGAGAGCATGCAGCCATCCCATTTTTCTCAGAAAGACTTCCCCTACAGCTGTCCCGAAGACTTGATGTCTTCCCAAGGTAACCAGATGAACAGGGCGACACTCTGAAAAAACGCTAACGATGCTTCGCCCTCCCGCTGTTGGAACGCTGCTTGATTACAAAACGCTTTGTACTTTCCTTTTATTTTTTCTTAACTGTACTGCTCTCGTGTTTGTCACAGACACGAGTTATTTAAAAGGATTAAAATCACGATCTGCTTCTCCATGCTGGAAAGGTAGCTCCCTACCAGGGTGCCTCATGTGTGGTCAAATCAGACACACGTTCTAGGGTTCTGGGATGCCCTTGAGTTGGAGTTTGACTATGAAATGCTCCCCACAGGTTCCTGCGTGTGTTTGTATACAGCTGGCGGTGCTGCGTGGAGAAGTGGACTCTGCTGTGGGAGGCTGTGAGGGCTGCTGCTGATTCTCAACTTGACTGAACCTGGGATCACCTGTGAGACAGGCATGCCCGTGGAGATTATCTCCATTGCATTAACCAGGATATGGGAAGACTTGCCCACTGTGGGCGGCACCATTCTCTGGCTGGGATCCTGAACTGTGTGAGTGGAGAAAGCGAACTGAGCTACAGGCATGCATGCCTCTCTCTCTGCTTCGTGACTGCAGATGCCATGTGACCAACTGTCCCCAACCTCCACAGCTGTGACTTCCCTGCCGTGGTGGCTTATAACCTCAAACCAGGAGCCCAATCACACTTTTCCTTTCTAAGTTGCCGTTGTGAGGGTGTTTTTATCACAGCAATATAAATGTAATGAAGACAGAGACCTAGCTGGAAATGGCACTGGGGCTAAAGCCGCTCTGAAGCTGTAGCCTAGCTTTGCTACTGGACCAAGCTCTCTGCTTCCTGGTTGGTATCCTGAGAGTGGCAGCTATACATCCTTGCTGCCACAGATTAGCAAACTACCTCGGCCATCACACCTTTCCTCACAAGAAGGAAGTGCATCTCCGGAACTGGCTGCCAAAATCAATCCTTCCTTTACCAGGTGTTGGCCACAAGCAACAAGGAAATTACTCAACACACTCCTCTCCTAGTCTCTGGTGCCTCACTCTTCTCGCCTGTCAAACGGGAACAATAAGAACTCACGGCATCCACTTCAGAGAGCAGCCGCGAGGAGCGAGCAAGATAATGATCGGCTTGTGCCAGAGCAACGTCAGTACTTAATAAATGTTAATATTCAGAGTGGCCACCAAGTCTCGTTGCGTGCTAATTGCAAGTGATTTGCATGCTATCTTCTACGCAACACATAAATTTAAATTTCCCCCACGTTCTTTGAGGAAGAGTTCTCTGATTGTTGTCTTTAGGTCCTCAGCAGTTGTTAGGCAGTTAGTTATTAAGCGAATAATTAGCAAAGGGCCTGCTCGCATGCACAGGGACTTGGCGGCCATTCTCAACCCCTAAACAAGCATCGCTGCGCAAATGCACTCTTGCTCTGTCTGCTCCTGCAAACAGAACCTTGCAGACTCCATTCCGTGTCTGAAAGCAGCACAGGTGGGTCAACAGTGGTCACTCAGAGGCCAGGTTCTTCTAGGGGGCCAGGTAAGAGGGCCAATGGCAAGTGACCAGGGGTGGGGGGATCACTCCCCCAGCCTTCAGGAGCGGACTGACAGACGTGTCACCTCTGGGACTTTGCCCTGAGACAGGAAAGAGGTCTGTCTGGGTTAGAGGACTTCCCCTGACTCTTCCCAACCTCCCACTCCTACAGCTTCCTTCCTTCTCCCCTCCCCGCAGTGCCCAGGTCCTGGGTGCATAGGGACTGGAGGAGCGATGCTCTAGAAGCTGCGCTGAGATCCATGGGAATCACATCTCCTTCCCCTTGAGGTCTCACCAGCAGCGCTGGATTAATCTCTGAGAACAAGTGCTCTTGCTTCCCAGGGCAAAACAGAGGCTTCTGATTTTTATGAGACAGACTCCCCTGCAGGAGCTTGGTTTTGTGCCTTACTGTCATTGCTCCTTACAAGGTGACTAATAAATAATCCCCATTACACAAACCCAGCCTGCATCCATCATGCCCCGACTGCCAGCACTGAGGGATGATCCCTAATGGGCAATAATAATAGCTCCCATTTATTGATTGGGTGCCGGGTGCCAGGCACTGGCCACAGCATCCTGCTTATTTTTTTTTCCTTCGGGGGAAGATATGGTGGTTCCGCTGCCTGTAGCCTGGTTTAAGCTCCCTCTATGGGAATTTGCCCAGATCTGGTCCCTCACGGGAGGCGCTCTCATCCATCTGCACCCTGGGTGCTCAATGCTGAACTGGCCTCCCTTCAGCCAGGAGTCCAGAAGCAAGTCTCTGGTGGAGAGTCGTCCTTAGCTCTCCCAGAAGGCCAATTCAAAGCAATCGGCTCTTGCTTCATTTCTTCAGCACGTGTCTTGCAAGGAAGAACAGACTCACCCCATCTCAGGTGGTTCTGTACATGTTTTCAGTCAAATCACAGTACCCTCTGTGCTTTCTTGACACCATCGGAAGGGACAACTGTGTTAGCTACTTGTCTCATTGCTATGCCCACATCTTAACTCTGGACACAGACAACACAAGGCAAGAGAGGGTTCATTTTTGACTTGGGATATTAGTTCACAGTGGTTGCGGGAGAATGTGGCAGCTGTGGGGTGAGGATCCTGCAGGAATCAAAGCCGCTTAGTGGCCAACAAGAAAGCAAAAAGCTCAGGCCAGAAGCAGGGCTGGTCTACGATGGGGATGGGGAAAAGTCCCCTACCTGTGAGCCACACCCACCAGCCCCACCTCCAACCCCAAGAACTCCACAACCTCCCCATATAATGCTACCAGTTAGAACCCACAGGTTCCGATATGTGACCTAAGGAGACAGGTTACATCCCAGCCATGACAGCCTCCCATCCCAACCTCCGGCAATTTTCTCTGAGGTGTGACTCGTGACCCAAAATGGCCAAGACCAAGTTGTGTGGGACTTTTCTCTTCCAGGCTTACATAAGCTAAAGTTCCAGAGTCCTCCTTGTTGGCGTAAGGAGAGACAGAGTAAAGCCACATGATGGACAAGGGAAAGGCACTGGATACAGCTGATCCTGAAACAACGTACCCCGAAAACTAAGTCAATAGAGCCCCTTTCTCACTCACACTCTTCTGCAGCAGCTTTTTCTCGCGCACCACGACAAGTTGCCACAAAAGTAGGCCAAAGACATTTTCACTGGAACCCCGCCAGCTCGCTGGAGCACTGGGAACCCCGGCTTTATCTAGTAATCAAGGGTTTCTTTGCCAGCCTCATGCTTTGAATATCTACCGTATTTCCTTGATTCGAGCGTGCTTTCAATAATGACATGCACTGTCAATTTAATTAGAGTCTTTCTGGAAGAAAAAGAGGTAGAAAAATAGAGCCCGGGCGAGAGTTGTTGATTCTAAGCTGTTTCAGTGTCTCAAGGGTTAAACCACTGAAGATCTGGGAGGGCAGGAAGCACACACTGGAATCCTGGAGGAGTGGGTTTCCCCCAGGGAACCTTGTAGGAACAGATGGTGTGAAGCAGGGTCCAGGTTCCCCTGCAGCCTCTTCAAATGCCATCGTAATTCCATCCAATTGATCATCTCCAACTGTCCCCTATGCCGTGGAACATGATGCTCTGAGAGAGAGCTCCATGAACACCTTCAATAATTCTGGGTTAGGAGGGGCAAGTCAGGGCCTGCTGTCCTTCATGGGTCATCCGCCAATCACCTCTTACGCCAATCACCTCTTACGGCCGTAGACACGGAAAGGCTGCAGCGGGGCACCGTCGCCTACGATCTTCCATCAATGGATGTTTGTACTGATACTGAGATTCACGAGCTGAATCCCCGCTCAGGGAAAATGATCTCTCAATAGGGAGGCCAATTAGAGGTGAAATGGAGAAATACCCAAGTAGAAATAGAACCAGACAAAGCGTGTCTGCCTCGGAGAACTTTTCTGTCTCAGCCAGGAGACACAGAGAGAGTGTGTAAACTTCTGCTTGGTATTTTATAGGGCCACCTCTGAGGTAAAAACACAGTGCCAGGCTTTAGAAGAGGGTTTGGTGTGGGAGAAGGAGAGAAGCAGTGATATCAAAATGTCCCCAAATGGGCGGGGTAGATAAGTCAGTAATGTGTTTGCTAATACAAGCAAGAGGACCTAAGTTTGATTCCCAGAACCCATATAGAACCCATATAATATAGGCAAAATTGCCAGCATTGGGGAAGTGGAGACAGGTGGAACCCTGTAGCTCAATGGCCAGCTGGTCTAGTTTACTTGGAGATTGCCAGGTCAATCAAAGACCCTAACTCAAAACAGACAGATAAAAAAAAAACAACAACAAAAAGCAGACAGCATCTGAGAAAAGACCTGCAAAGCTGTTCTATGGCGTGTGTACACACACACACACACACACACACACACGAGCTCACACTCCTCACACCTCAGTGCTGGAGAGCCTCCAAGCTTCCCTCTACAGCAGATCTGTGGTTCCTTCAGGGGCAGGTGTTCTCCATGCAGCCCCTGATGACTCTGAGGCACTCTGGAAACCGGAGTTCTGCCAATGGAAGGTGGAGCCTACATTGGCTGTGTGGCCACAGGCCTGGTACCATGAACTAGGAGGGTCCTGTCCTCTGGTCTGCAGCCTTCCCCCTCACTGGGTCAGTCCCGTGTGTGCCTGGGTTCCTGTCTCCTTTTCTTCAGCTGGTACTGCGGCTCCCCTGACACCAGAAATATACCTGAATTTGATCACAAAGGCTGGGATCCTAATGACCTGAGGAGCTCAGGGATTCTTCTCCCGTAGTTGGTACCTATTTCTCCTCTGGTACCTTAGACGAAGGCACCGCTCTTCTGGAGACAAGTATAAATCATACCCACTATCACGGCGGCAGGTGTTGTCCCTTCTACCAATCCAGTGGTGTCTTCTGCGATATCTAAGATCAAGGATGGCAGAAGAAACGCACATACCACCAATCTCCTCATTCAGATTTAGGCGAACAGTGATTTCTGCTCTCTTCCCAGTGAATGCAGGCATGGCAGTCACTCCTACCTGCGGCTCTCTACAAACCTCAGCAACTCTTTTGTTTTTTAAGACATTTGTTTATTTTGTGTGTGGATATTTTTTTGCCTATGTGCCTATCTGTGCACTTGTGGAGACCAGAAGAGGTGGTCAGATCCCCAGGAACTGGAGTTATGGGTGGCTATGTGTCACCGGGTGGGTGACGGGACTTGAACCCAGGTCCTCTGCAAGAGCAGTCGGTGTTCTTCACCACTGAACCATCACTCCAGCTTAGCAACTCTACTTTCATGGTCAAGCATATTCTGAGGTATATTGTAGAGACAGGGACGGTGCACCAATCCAGACTGCACTGGTTTGGAGCACATGCACACTAAGGTAAATTGTGTACTCTGAAGTTGTAGGGGGAAAAGTCCTCTTTGCCATCTTTAATAATAAATAAATAAAATGTGGTATGTGTGAGTGCCTTCATCAGTTAACACGTACCACATGCATGCAGAACTCACAGAAGCCAGAGGAAGGTATTAGATCTCCATTGGTGCTAGGTACCAAACCCAGGTCTTCTGAAACAGCTAAAATTGCTCTTAACCACTGAGCCATCTCTCCAAGTCCATTTGTTGCCATCATATGCCTGTGTGTGATTGGGTGTGCATGTGGCTAAAATGAGATGCATCGTGGGAAAGGGCATTCACACTGAACAAAGCCTTACATAACGAAGGCCTATCAATCAAAATGGAAAATCACCCACCTTCCTCCATCCCTAGCAATCACACCTCCTCTTGCACTCCCAAAAGAAAGCCCCAGTGACCAGGGGGCTCTTGAGAAAAATCCCACTCAGAGCCCACTGTGAGGTGGATCAATTCTGTGCCTTCATTTTGCATCCAAATAAAATATTTTTGTGTTATTTTCCTTGAGTCCATTCTTGGAACAAGACATCAAGAACCTAGAAACACATGGTCCAGGCAGAGACCACAGGCAACAGGAGGGGCACACAAGCACCCCTAATTGTCCTAGGACGGAAGAACAGATGTGTCCAGGAAGTGAGTAAGTGTTGGTGAGACAGGCGAGTGCTGGACTTCGGTTCACTAGGGCCAGACCAGCTGCAGGCTTCTGGAGGCCGCATCTACTTCAGGAGGAGCCAGGCCCTATGACCCCACTCAAGCAAGTTAGAGCCCATGGTAGAAGCTGAAAGATGATACTAGAGACAGTGCCCAGAATCCCATCCAAGATGAGAAGGAGAATGGCCTGGCCAGCCTGAGGCTCCTATTTGAGACTCGGATACTCCTGAGCATCAGATTGAACCTCAGTGCCCTGGAGGTGCCCTTTGTGGCAGGGCTACCTGGAGCATCTTCTTGATCCTCAGGAGGTTCTCACTTAATCTTAGAGCAGCAATCCTCCAGCCCTCAGGGAACATTAATTCAGCTCTTAGGGAGCACCCACTCAATCTTTAAGAAGCAATCGTCAAGTTCTCAGGGAACACTCCTTGGTCCTGGGAAGCATTTCCTCGGTCCTCAGAGAGTACTTTCTTCAGATCTCAAGGAACATACTCACTTGGCACTCCAGAAGTACTCATTCAGTCCTTAGGGAGCACTCCCTAGACCATAGGACACACACCCTCAGTTCTCAGGGAGCACTCCACTACGATCTCAGTGAACAAAGTATGAATTGGGGCTATGGCCCGAATATGACACTTGTGTTGAGTTTCCCACAGAGGCTAGGATGAGGTCAACATCCCTGGCCTGTCTCAGCCTTCTGCTGGCTCCTGATGGTGAAGACCTTCACCATCTGGGTGAAGCCCTGCCCCAGAACTGAAGCATCGTTGTTGAAAGATGGGGAGGATGGGAAGAAATGTGTATACATTGCTGGTAAGAATATTAATCTTTCCGGAAAGCAATGTGAAAACCATACAGCAAAAGTTTTTGAAGTCGTTGTGCCTGTATGGATTTATTCAAAGGAAATAATCAGATGCAACTCGGTGATTTATGTACAGGAATTTTTCATTGCACCATTATCTATCAGGGAAAAAGTGGAAACAAACTAAATCTTAAACACAGGGGACTGCTTAAATAATTACAGCAATATAAATACTATAAATATGTGGAAGTGTTTTATATATACATATGTACATATGTATTTCTAATTTTATGCACAGATGCGTGGAAGAACAGTATATTAGTTATAGCTATACAGGGGTCAGATAACAGATGGTTTTAATTTTTCACCCTGTGACTTTGTAATCCGTCCCCCACTGCCCACCATGAATGCGTGCCATAATTTGTAAAAGGAAAGGCAAGGGAGGGACTGGGGTGTGGGAAACACAGGGAGGCCCGAACAGATGTGTAAGGAGCAGATGACGTCCTGAGTGATTGTATATTGCTGACAAGTGCATGTCAAGGACCAATGCCTTAGTTCCATAAGAAGCTGGTGAAGCCTCCCCTATATGGGTCAGGCTTGGAACTTGCAAGGCTTTCATCCTCTGTCCACATAGGAGTGTTTATGAATGATTAACCAGGGGATGCAAAGACTAGCAACTGCAGCCTTCCGTTCCCAGATGTTTACAGCCTGAGTCTGCTCCCCCACAGACAGCTCCTAAGGAGAATGTCCAGACCCCTCTCCCTGTGCTGTGCATAATAAACACATAGTCCGACTCCATCAAAGTGTGCAGAGCCCACCCAAACCCAGCTGTTCCATACCCATGTGTCTGTCATTTCCTTAGCGTCACTGTCCTTTCTGCATTCCCTTGCCACCCCAAATTAGGACAAGACCAAGCTCTGGGGGTGACGTGGCACTGGAGGATGGCTCAATGAGTAAAGACCTTGTTGTGCAGCCATTATGGCCTGAGCTTGATCCTCAGAACCCAACGAAAGTAATCTGGGCGTGGTGGGGCATGTCAGCAATGTGAGCCCTGGAGAGGCTGGGGCAGAAGGTTGCTGAAGCTTACCAGCCAGTCAACCTAGGAACTTGGCATATTCCAGGTCAACAAGAGACCATGTCTTAGGCAAGTATGTCTTTTGGCTTTGCATGCATGTGTGCATGTACACACACACACACACACACACACACACACACACAGAGAGAGAGAGAGAGAGAGAGAGAGAGAGAGAGAGAGAGAGAGAGAGAGAGAGAAACAGTTCTTAAGGAAGGGATAAGCGAATGAATGTCCCCAAGGCTGGCTGCCAAGCTGTAGCCAGAGCCCAAATGTTCTGAGCCTTAGGGAAGCCTAGAGTTGTCCTTTCACCCAACCAGACAAGGATGCTTTATAAAAGCACGTGACGCGAGTCAGGATTCTGAAGCTCATCGCTGGCTCTTGAAACTCCTTCGCCAGCGGCTCATTTCGGGGCGGGGGGTGGAGCAAAGCCCACAGCTGCACGTAGCACTCAGTGTCTCACATTTATCCTTCCCCAGGCTCCCACCTCTAGTCTTCCATATCCATGGGAGAAGACACAACAAGCAATAGTTTAACTTTCAGTTCCCAAGCTGTCCCCCCACTGGCTCCAGACACCAATGCTTTCACCTGGGCCATATTGGCTCCCATCATCCAAAGTGCTGGGACTGGGTGGGAGCTTCAGCGAGTCACAGTGAAGAAACGCTAAGGTGACCTGGGTTATGACCCTGGGCTTTGGCTGTTGACGGGAGTCTCTGGTGGCCAGCCACAGGGAACCCAGCCCCATCCTATCATCTTCCAAGAACTCACCCAAACGCAGCACAGCCAGCTTCTAAATAACTTTCTCATCGCACCCACAGATGGGAGGCCTCAAGTAAAATCTTATCAAGAATAAAAACAGAGCTAAGATATTCACATATTCATATGTTCGTTTACTTGTTGATATTTATTTATATGATATTTGAATGCAGGGTTATATGTGTAATGTCTCTTCCCTTCATTAGACTGGAAGCGTGGGCCAGATCCTTGCTTCCCAGAACTATTTCCAGTGCGTCTCGATGCCTTGCAGGTAGGGAGTGAGGCATTAACTATGAATAAATGCATGAAACAATGAATGAATGAATGAATGAATGAATGAATGAATAAATGGTAGTTAGAAATGTTCTAACTTGATGTTCTCCTTTTGCTTTAACTGAAAATAACTCATGACTCCTGGGTTTCTCAGCCAGCTCTCCCCAACACACAGGATGCCTCTGAACCTATGAGCATCCTTAGAAGCCTGCAGTCAACTGGGCAGAAGGGGCCCTGCCTCCTCCTAAGCCCGCTTCACCCTCCCTCAGGACTCTGCTGCCATTCCCTGCCTTCCAGTGAGTTCTTTCTTGCTTTAAATCTAGCCTTGGTGCGCTAACTCAAAATTACAGCTCACCTCTCTTCTTAGACCTCCAGGGTGTCAGGAGTGCCCGACCACCCCTCTATGGCTCATGTCCACTTGAGATTTCATCCCCACATTATGCCAAGTTGGGGGCCCCACCACAGAGATCCCTGCTTGGGCAATTGGCCAATGTGGGATCCTCAGTAACTAGGTGGGCTTCATCATTCTGTCCTGTTGGCTTGGCTGTACACTGTACCGTTCCCCATTCTGGAAACCAGACACAGGGCCTATGTCCCATCCAGCTAGATCTCTGTGGTGGCCTGATGGCTTCTGTCTCCTCCTGCCCTCCACGTGTCCAGGGCTCATGCACGGGTCTTAGAGCCCTGTCCAGGGACCCATAACTTGTGTGAAATGAGCCAGGAGTCACATATGCTCCCCCTCAGCACACTGAAGCTGCCTGGCCTCCTGGGGCAATGCTAAATCCTTCTGATGTTATGTCTAGGAAGAGCCTCCACTTCCCATATCCCACCCCCCGGCCAAGCACAGGCCTCACCACCTTGCAGGATCACTGAGAGATTTTCAACCCATGTGGAAGCCCACTGGCCATCTTTCCCTCAGCACCACAGCAAACCTATGGCAAGTCTGATGCTGCCATTCCTTGGCTTCCAAGAGCCAGGTCACGGTGACCCATCAGCAGAGGGAGCATTTTCCATGCCCAGAGGCTTTAGACCTCACCGACCTCGGTCCCTCTCCTGCTCTTGTTCCGGCTAAGGAGGGAGTTTTACACATCGCTGGCCAGCCTTGTCTGCCAGACCCTTGGTCATGCCACCCTCATTTCTGAAACCTTCCCTCATTCACGTCTTCAGCCCTTGCCTGACTCCTATTCTTTCTTTAAGATTCAGCCACACAGTCTGCCCCAGGGAGTCGTGGCTGCAGGGAGGTGAGAGTCGCTGCGATACTCTCCCCTGTGGGAACACCATGCTAACATGGCTACCTGCTGAGCTCGGAAGTGACTTGGCTAACTTGCCCTCTCCTGCTGCCTCTTTGCCCTCTCCTGCTGCCTCCTAGTCCTTGGGAGAATTCTGCAAGGGCTACCTGCTTTGGTGCATCTCCACTTCACAAATGGGAAACTGAGGCTGAGAGAGTTATCGAGGGCCAGAGGGTACACAGTCTCTGTGTGGACCATCCCAGTATACCATGTATCCTCCATGGCTATACAGTATCGCCCTGAACTTGCCTGGCCTCCTAAAACACCCCTTCAGTTTCTTATCCATCTGTGTTGATTTCCTCCCCCACACTGAAAGAGCTTTTAAAAAGACAAAACAAGACAGGATGAGTCTTACCTTCAAGGATGTGCTATAATTTAATTGGCAGAGATTTTCTTTATTAGTTTGAGATGGATACCAATGGCTTCCCTGGCAGGGCTTGATCAACTAAATAGCTGCTTGATTACCTCCAGAGATGGGGAACTCACTACCTCAGTAGTCAGTCACTCTAAATTACAGTCACTAAAACCATAGCACTCCAGCACCGAGTCACATTCCCAGATTTTTTTTTTTTTTTGGTAATTTTTGAGACAGAGTCAAACTAAAATGTCCTGGCTAGTTTGAACACACTCTGTAGCTTAACCAAACCTTGAACTTGAGATAGTCCTGCCTCAGTCTCCCAAGTATTCCTGGAACGACATACAGGTTTGCAGGACAAGACCCACCTTCCCATACCTTTCCATCCACCGGACCTGACTCTGCTCTCTGGAGCAACCCGGAAAGAACATTTGCTTTATCCATGACACACTCATCCTTCACCCCCAGATCTTTAATGATTCTCAACGAGGTTACTACTTCCCTCATTCATTTCTCTCAAATATCTACTCTACTTTGGGTCCTACGCTGGCGGTAGGGCCCGTGACTCTCTAAAGCACCTTGATGCTTATCAGGGCTTTATCGTGTGAGTTTCTTTCCGGGGAATTTATCTCTCCAAGACCTGCAGTCTAAAATGCTGCTAATAAAGCCACAAGACATTTGGTTCTTGTTGGAGGCATTGCCAATGAAAGCCCTGTGCACTCCTCTCACCTGTGAGGGCTTCCTCGCTGCTGTATTTGGTCCTGATTTCTGTTCTGAATGTGGGCTAGCTCCAGCAGCTACCAATCACACAGGCAACACCAAAGCAGCCACCAAAAGGAATTCATTAAAAAAGAAAGAAAGAAAGAAAGAAAGAAAGAAAGAAAGAAAGAAAGAAAGAAAGAAAGAAAGGAAGAAAGAAAGAAAGAAAGAAACCTTTGGCAGGGGGCTGGAGAGATGACTCAGTGGTTAAGAGAACCGACTGCTCTTCCAGAGGACTGGGGTTCAATTCCCAGCACCCATATGGCAGCTCACAGCTGTCTACTACTAGTTCCTGAGGGATCTGACTCCCTCTTCTAGCCTCTTTAAGCACCACACACACACACACACACACACGCGCGCGCGCGCGCACTCACACATACATATACATGCACACACACACGCACACATACACATACATGCACACACGTGCACACACACGGTGTGCACACATGCATGCAGGCTAAATACCCACATGCATTAAGACACACATTTTAACAACACTTTCAAATCCCGTCGATGGTCTCCTTCTCCGCCCCACTCTGCCCACTGCTAGCAGACTCCCTAACACGGCCGTGATAAATACAGCGAAGCATTGTGCTCCACTTTTGTCATTGAAAATCATACCCTAAACATCTTTCTGGATTTCTCCGTCGTGCCATTATACTTTTAAATGGCCATGTAAATCCGTTAGGCAGAGACACCATAACTTTCCCAGCCATTCCCCAATTGTTGGACGTTTTTACAGTTTCCAATTCCTCATCATTATAAATAATGCTGAGACCAGGACTCTCGTGCACAGAACTTTCTTCTGCTGCTGAATTATTTCTGTAGGGTTTGTTCCCTGGAGGGAGATTAGTGGGTCAACTGCTATGAGCACTTTATGACTTTTGATATACAGCTGTCAGGTTATGGTCCCAAAGGACTCATTTATATCACCACCAGCACCAGGGCCAGTGTCCCCCCTCTTTTCACAGCTGTCCCAGCATTATACCAATCAAAAGTTTGGGGGAGTAGTTTAGTTTTATGGGGACACAATGCTATTTTGGGATTTTTTCCCCCTCTGTAGGTGCTGCAGATGAATCTTGGTGCTCCTTGCATGGCAGACAAACACTCTACCAACTGAGTCACACGCCCAGCCCTGTCCGTCTTTGATAACTAAGGGGCCTTATGGTTTTTCTGTGTCTTGATTTGCTGGCTCTATCTCCTCAGCTGCCTTGACTAGAAACTCTCCCCCATGAGGACCTACCCAGCGTTTACTGAGAAGCTGCCATACACTGTATGCAAGGCCCCTGACGGGCACACACAGCTGTCCTCGCAGCATTTAATCCACGACAGTCCCTGTGATGAACACCTGACGACAAGCCCATGGTGTGGGCTTCCTACCATCATCCGTGGTAAGAGAGTCGGGAGACCAGGTGAATTGGAGCAGAGCAGGGAGGGAGCTGTCAATTTTCTCCCCAGCCCCTGGGCTCCAACCATGGTGCTCTCTGAAGCTTCTGGCTATTGGTGATTCGGGAATGGAGAAGCCAAAGAGAGCAAAAAGCCCAGAAATAAAAGTATGGTTTGGGGAGCAAAGATACCATAAAGGCAGGGGATCTTGGGCACAGAGGCGGTCTCCTGGATTGGAATGAAGCAGAGACTAGAGGAGTTTGGGGGAGTCGGGAGGGGGGACTTGGCATGGTTGAAGGATGATTGGGGAGACAGCCTGTCTTCTCCAAGGGCTTGCCAGTGGCCTGTGGCTGGAGGAGGAAGGGATGGAAGGGATGCCAATGCTCCAGGGTTTGATTGACAGCCAGGTAAGGCTCAGAGTAAGGTCGCCACTCCTGTGACTCTGGTTCAGTCCTGCAGCAGTGTACTCACAGTGGAGACGAGATCAAAGAGTCGGCTGCTCAGCCCGTACTCCATCCACCGAGCCACGTACTCAAGGGGCCAATCTGTCCAACAGCACCGTGTGCCCAGACACATGGGGATCCAGGTCAGGAGAGGCACGCACCAGCTACTATTGCAGGGCCCCAGCTGTGTGCTAAGGAAAGACGGCAACGACAGCAGGAGCAACAGAAAAAGTAGGTGACCGCCCTCGCCTTTGAAAAACCGCAAGGCTGACCAAAGGTTTGACAAAAAAAAAAAAAAAAAGAAGTTTTTTTTTTTTTTTTCACTCTTGAAGCACATCACAACCTGTTGCTGTGGTTTCTTTGACAGGGAAACTATCAGGAGTCAAACGTGAGCTGAGTTAGGAGCTTCCCACGGCTTGGTAGTGATGCTTGCGGCCCCTAGGAAGAAAGAGGGTCACCCAGGTTTCAAGAGAGCATCTGAGAGGTCCAGTGTCTTGCTGCAGGCACATCAGAGACAGGGCATAGCCGACCTAACCTGGATCTCCTTGGCATTAGCCAAGGGTGGGTGTAGCTTTCCCTCGTGGGATAGAGCTAGTGTTGGCTGTACGGTGACTCTGTACCCACGCCTCAACTATGAATCCTCCTTACACCCCGCGGGAAAGTGGGTGACCACCTCTGCTTTGCAAATATGCGGTGCATGGGGGTCAGGAGAGTCATCCGAGGTCTCCCAGTTGGTAGGAGGGAAGTCTGGGCATTGAGTCCTGCCTAGCTGCGTCCAGCGTTCTTAACCCACCCCAGTGTTCTCAGTTCCCAGGCACAGCAATTCACAAAAGGAGGGGCTGCTTCTGCATCGGTGTGCCTACCTTAATGCCCCCTGGGAGGCGGTCTGGGGCTGCAAACCATGCTGAGTGGATGAACAAGAGAAGGGGCATAGCAAAGCATGGTGTACAACTCCACAGCTGGCACATGCCTCCCCCACCCCACCTCTCAGTGCCAACTCCTCTGCCCCCTCCCCCACATGACAGAGAAGTGACCAGGGCATGGCTAGAGCTAGCACACTATCACATGAGAGCCACCCCACGTGAGATCAGCAAGGGGCATGAGGAACGATCTGTGGGCCCAAAGAAGACGTGTCATGAACATCCCAACCCCCGCTGTGTGGAGAAGCGCCGTACAATTCATCTCAAAGGTCATATCTCTCGTGTATTAATTTGCTAATTCGAAGCCCTGATTAAAAGGACTGTTTCCGCTCTCAAGGCAGAGCCGTGGAGAATGGACTCAGGTACTTAAAAGGCGCACATTGGTCTTTGTGCTGGGAAAATGGACACTGGTCACCTCTGCCCCTCAGGAACCTGTGCCCTGCTGCTTTGGCCCAGAATGACCTGAATGGAGCAAATTGCATATTCAGACTGCATATCCATATAGTGCCAAATGGCTTCCATTAGCCCAATTTCAAGATATCTGGATAATGCCCCAGAACTGGAGTCTCTTTCAGGACCAGGAAATTGTCGGAGAGAGCAGAGCTCCTGGGGAGGGGAATCAGCTATCTAATTGCAAGAAGAAAGGAAAGTGGAGGGAGATTTGGGCCCTAATGTCCCGGGCTCTAACTCTGCAGCCCAGCTTTCTCAGGAGCTCAGTGGTACCGTGATGTCAGCTTCAAGCGCCCCATCTCCAGGAGACACAAGAGCACATGTCGTCCCTGGACTTGCCCTCCCAGGACTGCCATCTCCAACTATCCGGCCCTGTTTGGAAAGGCAGAGGTGCCACAGCTGACCTGCTCCCCGCCCCCCAGGAACGGAAGCACACCCTGCTGGGATCCTGTGTGAAACAGCTCTCCTTCCTCACCCATCCCTTTGTGAGGATGGGGAGGGACCACGGGTGCAAACTGGGACTGTGAAATGGGACTCCAAAGGCTGCAGCCA
Source organism: Myodes glareolus (assembly GCF_982192425.1). Classification (NCBI taxonomy): domain Eukaryota; kingdom Metazoa; phylum Chordata; class Mammalia; order Rodentia; family Cricetidae; genus Myodes; species Myodes glareolus. The sequence goes on from NC_142028.1 coordinate 66,440,672, forward strand.
GTAGTTGCTCAGTTAATGCTAGGGCATCTACCACCAACTATGTGATGTGTACTGCCAGCCCTTCTGGGCACAGGTTTTCAAGTGACATAGGGCAGTATGGGGAGACATGGAGCATCTGTGAACTCTGTGAACTAATATTGTGTTGGTGTGTGTGTCTGTCTGTCTGTCTGTCTGCCTGTCCATTGGTTGTTCCAAACTTCTAGAGACTAATAAACCTGCTATAAGACCCTTGGTTGAAAAGCCAGCATCACTGATGCAGAAAGTGGCAACGATGTCCTGGCCTTGGCCTCACTGGCTCCAGGGTGCTGCATGGTAGGGACTGTGCTCCATCCATGGCCAGCAGGCCAGCTTGTGGGTGGGGCCAGGAGTCCTGGATGGAAACATCGCTCTGCTTTTCCTCATGAGAAGCCACAGCCAGGCCCTTCGAGTAGAGCAGCTGGAGAGATGGCTTCTTTATGTAAACAGCTGGATGAAGGATTTTATGTAAATTCAGGGTGAGGCTGGGACCGGGTTCTGTGGGGCTGGCCTATTTCTTCTGTCTCCTGGAGAATTTCAGTCAGGTTAGGACAAGATGAGAGTGACTTAGTCAGGGAGATGGCAGGGAATGAACACTGACCAGGTGCCAGGTCCTGAGCCAAGGGTCTCCTGTGACCCTTGCATTCCCGTCAATCTTCACCATAGCTCTACAGAGCTAAGCTGAGTGTTCTTAACTAACATGTCTCTCATTTGATGCTCTCAAATGTTGTCTGTTTCTCAGGTTGGGGGCTATTTCTGTGTACCTATGAGAAACTATGGGGACAGAGCCCTCATGGGCACAGAAATGACACTTGTCTTGTGCATACTTGACACACAGAGTCTGGTGTGTACATAGTGTTTTTGGAGTGTCTGAGCTTAGACAATGACCTGTCCTACGATGTCAGGTGTGGAATTTGAACACGTGGTGTCAGTTCAACACTTAGCAGGTTTTGCACACTGGAATTGCCCAAATCATTCATTTAGACAGACTCCATCCAAAGCCAGGGAGATGTCAGCGGGTAAAGTGCTTGCAATCCCCAGGACTCATGTGATAGGTGGATGCACAGTACATATCTGTAATTCCATTCTACAACAAGAGATGGAAGGCAACAACACAAGCCAAGAAGTGAACACTGGAAACAGCTCAGCCTGGTGTACGCCGTGGCCAAACAAAGACTGCGTCAAACAGGGTGGAAGATAAGGCCCCACACTCGAGGTTGTCCTCTGATCTTGGCATGTCCACCTGCACTCACACACATGAACACACACACGTACCCACATCATGCATACACATATGCATACAACGATATTTTTAAATAAACACTCTTCTTGTAATAGCCATACACGGCTGGAGCGCAGAGAAATGAATAAGTTACTCGAGGGAAGGGCGACTTGAAGGAGGCGTAGGATTCCAGGAATCCAAAAATATAAACACAACCAAAAACATAGCCCCAAACCCAGGCTCTTCAGCCTTGTCCTGTGCTGCCTCACCCATGTGATCACCAGAGAGTTTACAAAACTAACTGTTCTTCATCCTTCCAGCCTCCAGATGGAGTTAGGGATGGGGCAGGACAGGTCTGGGTTTTGAGAACTCCTCCTGCACTTGGATGGGGAGCAGCCAAGACCAGTTACACTCAACAAAGAAATACCTCTTTGGAGATCACCTCTGTTGAATAGATCTAAACTGACCCAGACCCAGCTCTCAGATGGACTTGTCTTCTCCAAGTAGCAGAGTGTCTACAGGAGATTTACATGAAGGTCAGCCATGACAAGCCGTCCTGGACTTTAATCTAATTGGCTTTCTCCTCTCCTTTCCCTCCCTCCTTCCTGTAGTACTAGGGACTGAACCCCAGGGCCTTTACACATCCTAGGTATGTGCCATAGCGCTGAGCTACATACCCAGTCCTCTGTATCTTTTTTCCAAGCTGACCTAGAATTCACTCTGTTGCCCAGGCACGCTTTAAACTTGGAGATCCTCCTGCCTCAGCTCCTAGGGTACAGGGATTGAAGGCCTCCACCAGCCTGGTTCCCCACTGACATGTCTGATGTGTTCACAAACACAATACCCAGTTTGGGATAGACACAAACAACCTCACACTGTCCTTGAGTGCCTTGTGAGAATGCTGGGAAGTGTGAGGCCTTGAGGGGAGAGAATGAAGCAAGGGAAGCAAGGCCAGAGGCATCTGGGGGACGCTCTGGGTCACACTGGGGAAGGTCCAGGCTTCCCACCTTCAGGGACTGACACAATGAACATTACTCTCATGCTGGGAGGTAGTCATAGACTCCAAGACAAATGTCACTCACCTCCAGGGGGGTTTAAAGTAAAAACCAAAAATTATACAAAGGATCAGAATGAAGACTTGGGGAGTGGCCTCAGTTGGTCAATTACAAAGAGCTGAGTTCGATTCCCAGAACCATGTAAAAAGTTTAACGTTGTAGTGTGTGCTTGGAATCCAAGCATCGGAGCTGCAGAGACAGGAGAACCCCCTGATATTCTCTGGCCAGCTAAACAGTCTCAGCTGATGCTCGCGAGAGACTATGTCTCAAAAACAAAGAGGGATAGAGACTGAAGGACAATACTCAGGGTTAATCTTTGGGTGTATACATGAGCACCTACACACAGGCACACGTGCCAGCACATACACATATGAGAATAAGATGAACTTTTAAATGATTATTCATCTGATCTTGGCATGGGGAAGAAAAAAAAAAGGCCTTTCTGAGCACGGCGCCCAAAATAAATGTCATCAAAAAAGTTTTTTAATTAAAATTTTAAATTAGTGACATATAAATTAAAACTGCTACACATCAAAAGAGAAGCCACCACATTAATATCCTTAATATGCAAAGGAGATAAGAAACATACTAACAGCCCCAATGGAGAAGTAAGCAAAAACTGGGACAGGCAATTTAGAAAATGATCCACAAATGGCCAGTAAGTGGTGACAGGTGTTCCACCTTCCCTATCATCAAAGAGACGTAAATTGTCACCGCAAATGAGATTTCATTTTCCACCCATTTGAATCAATGAAACTGATTTAAACCTCAGTAGCACTCAGGGTAGGCAAGGTGAGGGGAAGTGGGCCCCAGCCTGCCGTGCCTGCTACTGCAAACATACATGAGGCTCTCTTTCCCGAGGACATGCTGGACTTGGGCAGCAAAGTATAAAGCCCGCAGCCCCTTTTGGCTCAGGCAATTGGCCTTCCAAGAATTTGTCTGAAGAAGATAATTAGATGGGGCCTTAAGTTGGATAAACACGGGTGTTCTTTATCTAAGTGTGAGCAAGTGATGACTGGTTAGACAATTATGGTGTGTGCAGACCCCCATGGCTCCCTCTCTAATGGACCTTGGGAAGAATGGAGGGGGGCGCCTTTTATTAACAGGCTAACCTCCTTAGCCAGATTACCGAATCGCATTTCTAGATAATCCCGTGTGGGCCTATGTGCTAGTATGTGGTGTGCACACTGGAATGACACAGGGGAGGCTGGACCTGGACACAGGCAGAGCAGGGCAGGGCGGCAGTACCAGAAGGAGGAGCAGGGAAGACAGAAGGAAGGACTCCTGGGGAATCACTTTCAGATTTGGGGCTGGAAATGAAGGGTCTAAATGAAGCAAATCAAAATGCAGACTGCTAAATAAAATTTGAATTTTAGATGGATGGATAAAAAACCTTCTAGTCTGGAGGTGGGGAGTCTGGCTCGGTTGGAGAGTACTTGCTTTGCACACACAAAGACCTGAGTTTGCTCCCCAGGATCCTGGTTTAAAAGCTGGGTGTGGTAGTGCATGCTTATAATTCCAGGGCTGTGCGGGCAGAGATCTGTGGTTCCATGGAGCTCTGAGGCTAGTCAGTTTAGCCTATTTGGTGATCTCCAGGACAGTGAGAGACACCGCCTATAAAACCAGATGGATGGGCTCCTAAGGGAGAATACCCAAGGGTGTCTTCCGGCTTCCACATGCATGTGCACCCACACATGTGTATACCTGCACACACATGAATGCACACAAATGTTTAGTTCATGTCTATCCCGCAAAGACCCTGAGATACCTCAACACTGAAAATTATTTCAATGTTTAATATCAACTGTTTTTCCTGATGACCCCCACCAGACCCTGGAGAGGACATTTGCTGACGCTGTGGGGTAGCCCAGGTCATCTAGGAGAGACTCTGGAACCACGACAGCCTTGCTGTGTCTTGTCACTGCCTTAGCTTCAATCCTCTTACCTGGGAAACAGACTTTAGCCTCTCCTTTACTCAAAGAGTTTTGCGGGGCTCAGAGTGCAAGACACAGGTCTTTTGTGACAGAGGAGGATCATTAAAACCCCTGGCCATCAAGTCTCCTTAAGCAGCACCGTGCCCATCCCCCCCCCCCCCGACTTGGCTTAGCTGGTTAAGTCTGTAAGAACGAGATAGGAAGGCCGGGCTGCAAACTTGTCGTGGGAGATTAGAGTAGAAAATGTATGTAAAGTGCCTGGCATACAGTCAGCGCTTAATACACGCTGATCCTCTTCCCTTTGGTCCACGCTCAGCCCACGCTCCTGTCCCCGAGGATTACACACCGAGCACCCCTCTTCTCTAAGAGCTTGAGGAGCGGCATTTGATCTCTGCCTTGAAGTGGTGGCTGTCACTTCACCTGCCTTCACCTTCCTCCCAAATCCCCAGCCACAGTTCAGTTCCTTATCTTCGCTTTCCACACCCTGGGGGTGGGGGTGGGGGCAGGGAGCAGGAGGATCGGACTTGCTTTGATACCAGAGACAGGCAGGATGCCAGCCAAGAAGAGCCACTGAGAGCAGCGCCCCGATACCATCTGGAAATGGAGCAGGTGGCACGGGGATGGAGAGCACGGGGGAAAAATGGCAGCTGGAGTCATGGCATCATGAAGAAGGGATCTCGGATCTGCCTGATGATGAAGGGATCTCGGATGTGCCTGATGAAGTGTGTGGAATGCTCCCTTGACAGAGGAGTGGGCCAAGGGTCATGGTGCAGGAGTTTTCCTAAAGCTTTATGAAGGTCTGGGCTCAGATAGACATTCAGAAGTGGTGATGAACAGGGACACCGTGAGGAACTAGGGCTAAGCTGGAACCCCTGTGTCCGTTACTCCCAGGGTCTATACAGGTACCACTCTAGTGCCACCAACACAAACAATCTCTCCAAAGCCATCCACTACGGAGGCAACTACAACCAGGGATTTAAGACACCCATGCTGATGGGAATGTGGGGAAAGAGATTATACGTTGATGGTGGGGATGCAGGAACTCAAAATAAACACTGGAAATGAGTACAGAAGTTCCTTTTAAAAACTAAAAAGACAGCTACCATATGACCCAATTATGGCATCCATGATGAGTCTTTGCCCAAAGGATACCAAGACAGCCTACTGCAGAATCACTTGCACATTTGTATTTAATACAACGTTATTTACATCAGTCAAGCTATGGGGCCAGCCTAGGTACCCATGGACACATGTGTGGATAAAGAAAATGTGGCATACATCCATAATAGGGTCATTTTTGGGGTCATAAAGACGAATGAAATTGGTGGAATTAGATGGTTTGACTGGGAAGATGGCTCAGTCAATACAGTGTGTGCCATGCAAGCATGAGGACCTGAGTTTGAACCCCAGTATTCACATCAGCAGCCAGGCATGGGGTGCACGTACAATCTCAGCTCTGGAGAGGCTGAGACAGGTGGCTCCCTGGGGCTTTATGGCCAGTCAGCCTATATTCTATTTTGCAAGTCTCATGTGTCAGCGCATTCAAAAAACAGGGTACATAGCTCCTGAGGAAGAACACCCAAGGTTGACCTTTGGCCTCTATGTGCATGCACAAACATGCATGTGCACCAAATATACATATGCACCTATACACACACATAAACAGGTGGAACTGAGGATTAGAGTATTAAATAAAATATCCCAGGTCAGGAGACAAATATTCCATTTTCTCTCATATGTAGAACCCAGAGTTTACATACACACACACACATACACACTATGAAAAAATGGAAGTATAAGGGGGCACTCTGAGAAGAAAGAATAACAGTAGAAGATATTGGAAGGTGAATATGGTCGAAGCACATGATACTTGGGTATGAAAATATCATTATGAAATCCATTTCTTCATACACGAATATACCATAATGAAGAAAATAAAATGAAACTTTGAAAGAGACGTCTCTCAAGAAAGAGTCTGAAGCACAAACTAGGGAGAGATTATTTGTGTGCAGAACCAGTTAAAAGCACAGCGACGATGGCCACGGTCACAGACTTGGTACTGGAAGAAAGTGGTCACGTTTTTAAGCATGCATCTCAGGGACCCTGAGTTGAAAGGCAGGTGTGTGGAGGTTAGGGGCTTAGGTGAGGCTCCAGTCAGGCCAGGAGCCCTCAGTTAAGGTGGATGGAGTTGGATCAAGACTCCTCAGCTGAAGTGTAATGTAGTTAGGGCAGGAGCCCTCCGTTAAAATTATGCACAACATAGTTGGGAGCCTTTGGAGGAGTATTTAGTCCAGATATCTTTTCAGAAGTCCTTAATGGATCCAGTTACTGCATCAGCTATGTCCCCATGCCTCTCCCAGCTGGGTTACTCCTGCCAAGGAGCCAGACCTCAGCCACTCTGCCTGGGGTACTCCTGGCCTCTCAGACAACGGTAGGATCAATTTCCAAGTTGCCGCTGTCTCATTCAGGAATGCACCACTTATACTCTGAGTTCATAAAGGTGAGGAAAGGAGGAGGCTTTGGAGTAATTGGCATGCTTTATTGGGGTGTTATGTCATCACTGTTATTAATTATCATTAACAGTCTTAAAATACGCCTATTAATGATCTCAACACAAAAGCGTGGTGCAGGTCTTAGCCAAGAGCAGAATAATTACCTATTAATGAGATGTAAATTTCCCAAGGAAGTGACAGAGATGTACAGGATCCACCTTCTAAACTAACATAATAAAGATAATAATAATAATAATAGTGTATAATCTGAAGATATTAGTGTTAATTTGAATTCCAGCACTGTCTTTAAACAGATCATGAGAAGCAGAAATCATTTGTACAGCTCAAGCCAAGAAGCCCTAATCCACACTATTAACAAAAAATGGATTATTCTTCCGCCAATAACACGAACCATCCTCTTTGCCGTGGCTGTGTTAAGCACTCTCTACTGCATATTTCCTTGTACTTAGAATTTATGTCTCTCTTATTTTCAAAACAAATCTGAGCTACCTCATGGAACTAATTCCAGTACAGAACAGAGTTCAAAAACTAAAACCACACCAGAGCCAGTAAGACGGGGCAGAGAAGAAGACATCCCCAGGCCCTTTTGATAAACCAGGACATCTGGGCTCGGCAATCTACAAGCCCCAGGAAGGAGGTAGCGGCTGCGGCAGTAACTGAGTTACTGGTTATTAACTCCTGTCATTAGGCAGGTCCAGGCTTGGATCTACAGATCCAGTGTCCCGGGCAGGCGCCCAGACCTGCCTGTGGCTAGGACAGCACCTCGGGTGTCTATGGTCACAGTGGGAGGGAGGCACCTACCTTCGTAGCTGGCACGGAAGCCCTGGGCACTGACTGCATAGTCGCTGATGAGGCTCAGGGACAAGGTGCTGGCCGCGCTGACTATGGTGGCCGGTAGCTGAAAGCCAGTGAGTCTGAAAAACAAAGAAGTTTGAATGAGAAGAATGACCTCATCAGGAAACTGCACATCTCTTAAGGATCCCTTAAGTACCTGTTAGAGGCACAGGAGAGCTCTAAATACAAGCAATATCGGAACTGGAATATGGCCAGCGTGTTGAAGGCTTGGTCCTCAGGGTGGTGCTCCCGGGAGTGGAAGAATCTTTGGGATGGTGTGCTGGCCAGTCTTAGGTCAACTTGACACACTAACTAGGGTTATCTGAAAGGAGGGAACCTCAACTGAGGAAACGCATCCATAAAATCCAGCTGTAAGGCATTTTCTTAATTAGTGATTGACGGGGAGGGCTCCCAGCCCATTGTGGAGGGGCCATCCCTTCACTGGAGTTCCTGGGGTCTATAAGAAAGCAGGCTGAGCAAGCCAAGGGAGCAAGTCAGTAAGCAGCACCACTCCACGATCTCTGTATGAGCTCCTGCCTCCAGGCTTCTGACCTGCTTAAGTTCCTGTATTGACTTGATTTGATGGTGAACAGCCATACGCATGGGTAAGCCAAATAAACCCTTTCCTCCCCAACATTTTTTTTTTGTCATGGTGTTTCACCGCAGCAACAGAAACCCTAACTAAGACAGAGGTGGAGCTTTGTGGGAAGAAATTAGATGATTGGCTGCGCTTTCAAAGGGGAAAGTTAGGACTCGACCCCTGCCCCCATCAACCTCAGGGCCTCACACATATTAGGCCAGCACTCTACCATTGATCCACACCTCTAGTGTGTGTGTGTGTGTGTGTGTGTGTGTGTGTGTGTGTGCCCATGCACAGGCTTCCTGTCTGTCATAAGTTGAACAACTTGCTCCCAGCTACCATATGCTTCCTCACTGCCAGCCCCCGATCAACAGGAACACAACTGGCCATGGACTGAAATGTCTAAAACTATGAACCCAAATCCACTTTCCCTTCTTAAGGTGACTGTTTCATACATGTTGTCACAGTAAGGAGAAGCTGGCTGGCAATGAGAGATGGGAAAGAAGCCCAAACTGCAGGCAGGGGGAGAAAGTTCAAGGGCAAAGTGACCCCCAGCAGAAGACTGGAAACAATGTTTTCTGATACAGAAAAACAAAGGGGCAATTCCTCAAAGCCATGGCCTGCCTCCGGTACTGGTGGTTTGTGAGTTTTTTTTTCTTTCTTTCTTTTCTAGTTTCATCTCCTAGTGTCTCCCTTTCTGGCTGATGTCCTTTGAAAGCCTGAGTGAAATCCACGATGGATTTACAAGTGACGGCTGCCCTCAGACAAGATCTGTTCACATACTGAGAAAAATACATCTGACTCCTAGGAGCAGGGTGTGGGTGTCTCTTATGACTGTTTATTCTTAAAAGGAACAGCTACCATTTTATAGAAATAAGTGCTTGTTAATATAAAAAGCAGAGAAGATAAAGGACCCAACACCATCTAGCTATCATCACTCTTGACAGTTGACATTCAAAGAGACTCGAGGATCGCCAGATGAGACCCTAATTCCATGAGATGACTTCACACGAACTGGATCGTGCTGGGCATGCTTTGAATAGAAAAAAATGTTTATGTTTTATTTCTAGAATTTACATTAAAAACTCGGGTAAAAACAGGGGTATTGTTGAGCCTCAGATGATACATCTTTAGCATTGAGTCATTTTTAAAGTCCTCTAAGGCTTAAAATATGACATTGGACACACATAGTGAGACTTGTCTTACAATTCCTAGCACTCAGGAGCTGAGACAGAAAGATCACGCAGTCAGAGCCAGCCTGGGCTACATAGTGAGTCTATCTCAAAAAAAGAGAAAATATTTACATATACATGTACATTATTGATCTATGAGTATTGGACACCAGGGACATATTTAGGACATATTTTCCTGTCATTGGTCATGTGTGCATGACAGCTCCCACCAGAGACCTGACTGTGTGCAGACTGGTGTGAAGCTGCTCAGTCTTTTGTTCATTTTTGCCATCCAGCCCCTTGCTGAGACTCACCCTGCCTCCTCCCATCCCCATGAAGGCACTGGGAGAGGACTCGACGTTCACCTTTGCCCTCACTTTTAGGTAGCCCGGACGTCTGTAGATACTCAGCATTTTTCAATAGCCATCACTGCTGCACATCATCTTGACCCTCAAGGTGTCCCCTGAAAAGCTTTAGGCTCCAGTAAACAGCAATTGTAAAAAGTCCAGTGCTGAATGAAGCTCTTCACCCTCCCACCATCTTGTAAGATCAATAATAACTCAAAAGAAACTCAATAGAATGGAAAGGATGATTGGGAGGGGAGAAAATATGTCTCAATGTATATCTCCAAGCATAAAGACATCTAACAAAGCCTCCCTACCCCACTCCATATCCACATTCCCAACACACATACACACATATGCATACACATGTGCATGCACACACATATACACACGCACACATATACATGTGCACGCACATACACACATGCACGCACAACTATGTATGCATGCACATACGCACACGTACACATGCATACATGCACACACATGCAAAAACAGGTATGTATACATGCACATACACACATACACATGTTCGTGTATACACATGCATGCGCATACATACATGTGCATACACACTCAGTCTTTTTTTTTTTAATCACCTATATTACAAGGTAACAAAGTTTTAGAAGTCCATTATCAGGAGGAAGACTCTTCTCAGAGGGACTTGCTAAAAGAACTTCTTTTATTTCATCCTGTCCATCATTCTTTCCGGGAGCCATCCACAGCACGGAGTTCTGATTTGTGCCCAATTTCCCACCAACCACTTTCAGGGACTGGTGTGGAGAGGAGGGTAGAGCTGACATCACCCTAGCAGGGCCACCCTGAGTCCTTCTATGTGGTTTGAGCCATTGCTTCTGAAAGCCTTTTATGTTGGGACTTAAATCAACGCAACAGAAGCTTTGGGCCGCAGCAGTCTTTTATCTTAGCAGAGCAAATGATATCACCACACAGAGATAAACAAAGCTGAACCACGGGCCGGGAGACAGAGGCCTGACCACAGAGCTGCGAGGCCCAGACTCCAGCCAGGTGGAGAGACCTCACTCCTCGGTGCCCCCTTACATAAGCCAGTATCTCTTTTCTTCTTTCTTTCCTTTTGTTTGGTCTCAAGCTGGTTTGACTTGGGTTCTGTCTCTTAAAATTGATCAAGTACGGTTACAGCATGATACTCAGCGGCCTTAAATGTCTACTGGGTGAACTCCATGAAAATTAAAAGCCTGCGTGTGTGACAAAAGCAGCAGTAAAGGGTGACGAGAACCCAAACTGGGAGATTATGCAGACCACACGTAACTAGAAGGAGCGCTTCCAAGTCGGTACGTGAGAACGAAAAGGCAATGGATGTGGACGCACAGACCCTGAAGGATGTGAAAAGCAGGGCTGGAGAGGCAGCTGAGAGGGAAGGCACTGGTCCCAAATGCACACACATCCTGAGTTCAGGTCCCATGCTGGAAAGGAAAAAGGGCTGGGCATGACTGGCATATGGTTGTGAGCCCAGCAATGGGAAGGCAGAGATAGGTGAATCCCTGGGACTCATTGGCCAGCCAGCCTAGTCTACGCGGTGAACTGTGGGCCAGTGAGAGACCTTATTCCAAAAACAGATGTAGCGGGTAGAGGAGCTAGGGACATGGCTCAGTGGGTAACGTGCTTGCTGCTGCACAAGTTTGAGGACCTGAAGGCAGATCCCCAGCACCCCTGAGAAAGCTGGGTACAGCCGATTGTGTCTATAATTCCAGTGTTAGGAGGCAGAGGCAAGAGGATCTAGGGGTTTGCTGGTCAGCCAGTCTAGTCAATCAGTGAGCCCCCAGGTTCTGAACAATAAAGTAGAGGGGGTGGAGAGGCAGCTCAGTGATTAAGAGCCCTGGTTACTCTTGGAGAGGACTCAGGTTCAATTCCCAGCACCCACATGGTGGCTCACAACTAAGTGTCTGTAACTCCAGTTCCAGAGACTGCGACACTCTCTTCTATGCCCAGTGTGCAGACATATAAAACACGCACATACGTGAAATAAAAATAATAAGAGTTTAAAAATTTTTAAAAGGTGTAATAACAAATGTTAGAGGAAGACATTTGGTACCAACCTCTGACTTCCACATACACACGCATAGCATGCACATCTGTATGGGCACACACATGCATCCTACATGCAAGCACATACACCTCACAGGACACGGAATGAATGACTGAACGGATAGTGGATGGCACCTGAGGATGCCATCCAAGACTCTCTTGACCTCCACATGCATGTGTTCACACATACATGTGGAACTGTACCCCTCAAATCTGCACACACGGAGACAGAGACAGATACACATGCCCCAAAAACTTAAAAAAAAAAAAGCAAAACAAACTATGAAAATCAAATCTAGAAATTCACTCTTCAATTCAGTTTATGAGACTGGCAAATATCTAGAGTTGGCAAGGGTTAAGGAAACCCGGTTTTGCAGTTATTAAAATAAAAGCCATGACTGAAGAAGGCACATTCTCTACAAATTAAATGAAAATGATCAGTTACCTCAAAAGTACACATTCCCATACCTTTGCCAATTTGATTAACCTTACAATGATTATACAAATTGAACTGGTAGCCTTAAAGCTCTCTGAAAGGGGGAGGGCTGGAGAGATGTCTCAGTGGTGGAAAACCGGATGGCCAAATGGCACTTCCAGAATACCAGGGTTCGGTTCCTAGCACCCACTCAGGAGGCTTTCAATTGCCTGTAACTTCAGCTCCAAGGGATCTAACATCCTCTTCTGACATCTATGGGCATCCTCAGACACATGGCATAGACTCACATGGATACACCCATACGTATAAATAAAATAATAAATCTTTTTAAAAAATTCCTTTAAAGGAAATATCCAGGACTAGATAGATTCACTATAGAATTCCACTGACTGTATCAAGACAAAATTACCCCAATTCTACTAGGCACAATCTTCTCCAGACAATGTAAAGGAGAAAAACCCTTCCAGGCTCCTCTGATAAGGTCAGTATTAGCCTGACACCAAAGATAGCACAAATAACAAAAATCAAAGACCAACAATATCCACATGCATATCTGCCCCCTAAGTAAACTATGAGCAAAGACAATTCCACAGCACATAAGAGTAATTGGTACCATGACCAAAGTGGGTTACTCTAAGAAGGTAAGGCCATTTCAACATTTGAGAACAGTTATTAGCACTACCATGCTGGCTGGCTAAAAGCAAATATTCATTTGGCCATATCAACTGAGGCAGAAACAGCATTTGACAAAAATTCAACATCTATATCTATGTTTGAATGACATATATGTACACGTGTGTGTATGTGCACAAATAAAGGGAAACTTTTTTCAACCTTGTAAAAACCATTCGCAACATGCCCAGTTAATGCCACCCAATGGTAAAAAACTGAATGCTTTTCCCTGAGACTAAAAACAAGGATAGAACAGACCAATTAGACAATAGCAAAATAAAGGAAGCTATTTACCAAAACAGATACCTAGATGGCAAATAAGTATGAAAAGATGATGACTATCTTAGCAATTTATAAAAATGTGAAATTAAGACTCACTGACAGGGAGCCTGCTCTGTGCTATTACCCTAAGCCAATACAATTCTTAAGTGTGTTCTAAATAGTTTTCTTATATCCACGGCTAAGTGTGGTTCTCACACCTTGCCAAAGAAACTTCTTTCCGCAGCAGGTGGTGACGGTTACTGAGACCTGCACCTGATCAAAAGGCAGAGAGCAAATGACCGCGGGGTGCCTGACCCCAGCTGACACCTCTCGTGACACAGCCCCCACACCTGCGGCTTAGGGCGACTCTCCAAAGACTGGGCAGTGTCTTCTGCACAAGACAGCAAGGCTGCACCCTGTCTCAGCCAGATGACTGCCTAAAAAAGACTTGCAGATTGACACCATCAGCTGGCACGCCAGCGTGGAAGACAGAAAATCACAAGGCCTCCCTCTTGGAGGAAGGGCTGCGGGCAATCAACAGCTGCTAAGGGCAGGAGAATCAGTGTTCCCCAGGGATGAGCCACTTGGTAGGTTAGCCAATCCCAAGGGGTCAGCCCTAAACACATGTACATATGAGCAACACTAAAGAGACATAGGGTGTGTATGTGTGTATACATGCATACATATATATGTGTGCATATGTATATTAGTATATTGAAGAAGAGGTCATGAATTTGAAAGGGAGAGGAGAGACACAAGAAGGCTTAGAACAGGGAGAAAGATGGGTGATAATGAGGTAAATACTCACGTATGGAATTCTTAGAACAAAAACAAAAAGACCCAATGAGATATGGGAGCCTATGTATTAACACAACTAAAATAAGATCATGGCTTATGCGATACTGGGAATATAAAAAATATACAGTTACTCTGGAAAAAATTCAGCAGTCTCTTAAAAAGAAAGCACTCCCATACACTAGTTACACAAGGCAGCAATTGCACCCCTGGATACTTATCTTGGAGACATGAACTTATATCCACACAGAAACCTGTATATGGCTGTCCACAGGAGTTTCGCTCATAATGGACCAATTCTGGAAACAGCCCTAACACCCTACAGTAATAGAGACCTGGTTAAATAGATTGCAGTGCTGCCTCATAGAATGTTCCCCAGCAACAGAAGGGAATGAAATACTGAGACCTGGAGCACAGTGTACCTCTCCCGTCTCAGGCTCAGTGGGAAAGAAAGTGACTCATGAGATCAGAAAGCGGGAGACTCCAATGTGTAGTGCTCCTCTTGTGGTGGAGGGGAACTAACTGGCTCTGGTACCCAACTCCTATCCTCACGGGGTCTTGGGTACCACTTCTTCCCAGTGATTTCAGTCTCTGGCAACTGGGTCTCATGTACCCAAGCTGGTCTCAAACTCTCTACGTACCAAGTGTGACCTTGAACTTAAGATCCTCCTGCCTCTGCCTCCCAACTGCTGGGATTTAGGAGTACAACGTGGGCTTCGTGCAGCTTTCTTGAAGGGGCCGAGTTTGTGGGATGGAGAAACAGACGGTGGGAGGTAGAGGGTGGGGTGACCAAAAAAGGGGAGGCACTGGGCAGATTTGTGTAATGGAGCAGTGCTGTGTCTTGGTAGCTTGTGAGGACTACCGAATCTATTGTCATGAAAACGACACCGTAGAGTTACTGGTGGGTTCTCTCTGGACCAGTCTTTCCAGGTTCTTGGCATCTTGCTCAAAGAACTGACAAAGTAGAAACAAATAGTAAAGCAGGAAGGGAGTTTGTTCAGAAGCGAAGTGGGCCCCAGGGCAGATGGGCCGCAGGAGATCTGCAGGCGCTGGGTGGGAATTGCAAGGACCTAGTTACTTTCCTTGTGAATCTAGGAGAAGGGTTTGTCGCTATGAGTGAGGTATAGGTGGTTTCCTGTTTTGGTTGGCAGGCTTGGATTATAGAAGCAATTGTTAACCGTGTATGGATTTCCATGATGCATCTCTTTCTTTAATCATGTGCTTGATATAAGATGACAAACAGGGAATTATCCCTAAGCGTGTCCTCAGTGAGGAAGCTTCCGGGTTACTACCAGTTTGATCCCTCAAAGTTTTATGTCAGAAATATGTGCTGTCTTTATCAATATGATCTTACTTTCACATTCTAGCAGACAAAAATAGCCTGTGTTGTTTTAGGAATCTCTGGGAATTCTGAACCCATAACTAACAGGGAGGGTTCCCATGCCCAGCGCTGGAGGTTTTGTTTGATAGTCCACCACAGAGAAAGCATTATCATCCCATGTGGGGTAACTCTAAGCTTTACACACATACACACACACGCATAAACACACACACGCATACACATAAACATACAAATTTGTATGTTAGCATGCAAAATAACATTCTCTATGGATTTTTCAAATATCCTTAAAAATGCTTTCTCTCTTTCCTTCATATTCTTCTCTATTATTCTTCCCTCCCTCTCCAGTCATGTCACTGCTGTGATTTGACGCAGGGAGCGGTTGCTCACAGACTACATGGTCTAATGTGTCTGTCCTTCCTAAACAACAGAACACTTAACTTAGGATATAGTGACTTGCTGTCTCAAGAATTGAAAAAAGTAATTGGTTTGTATTTGTGTTATACTAAATCAGTTTTTGCATTCTTCCCCTCACTTTGTATTGTGCTTTATAAGCATATGGAAAATAAACAAGGGCATATCCAGTATTCACTGGATTGCCCTCCCAATTCTTTAAAAAAAAATAAAAAAATAAAAGTCCACTCAGAGGACAAAGTTTTCCTTACCGTGCATCCCAAACCAGCCTATACTGGATCAGCCCACACCCCCTAGTGTTGAGTTTGGTCACAGAGGCACAATTACTAGAGGCTGTTTTGTGTGACGGGTGGGAGCTCAATGTAGGCGGCATCCCAAGCTGCTAAGCGGATTGCTTCGAAAGGAGTGTGTGTGCTGGTTAAGCCCAACAGGGTCCCCGGTCCCTAAAGTATCCCTACACTTGCCTGCTTCCGAAGAATACACACCTGTTGCTTGAGCATCATCTTCCTGGCTTTCATTTCACTCCGGTCAGGTAAGATGTTAGCAATGCAGACGTCTGAGAGAACAGCGATCAGGGCCTCTCTGTCCTACCTTTGCAACTTCCTGGAGGGCATCATGGTGCTAGTTGTCTTTTTTTGTTGCTCTGGTAAAACACCTCAACAAGAGCAACTTCAGGGAGCAAGGATGTATTCAGATTCACAGCTCAGGAGCAGAGGCCATCATGGCAGGGGCGTCAAGACAGCAGGAGCTTGAAGCAGCTCTTCCCATCGCACCCATAATCAGGAAGCAGAGAGCTGAATGAATGTTCAGCCCATGGAATGGCACCGCCCACAGTGGACACGTCTTCCCACTTCAACAATGTAATCAAGACAGTCCCTACAGGTGGATGCAAAGGCTCATTTCCCAACAGACTGTGGATTTTGTCGGGTATGGTTAATACTACCAGAACAGTAATTATTTCAAAATTAAAACTTAAAGAATTATATATGTGGCTCACATTCTATCATTGAATCTTTCATTGGATCAGATCTAACATTAACCTCTCTGGATTGGATCTTGAACTTGAGTTGATTCTTGTCAGGCCCATGCTTCTCCTTCCTTCTCTGAGAGCGCCATCTGGGCTCCTGACTGGAAATGGACGGGCCCCAGACACAGCCAAAGCCACACATCTCCACTCACAAGAACTTTAGTTTCTTGTAGATTTTTCTCATGTACCAGAAACTCTGCCTCGCCCTCAAGGCTGGCATCTGCCGGTGAGAGATTTCTGCTGGGTTCTCACCACCACTGAGGCTCAGCCACTAACTGGCTCTGATCTCCTGGCTCCACCCCTTTGGCTCTTGTGGCTTCTGCAAATCGGCCCAGTTCAGAGCAACTGCCATGGATCCCTTGAATGGCGCTGCTGGCTCCATTTTAGAGACTCGACCTGGGTCGAGCCTTGTGCTTCAGTGACAAACAGTGAGACTTTTTTTTATTTTAATGACACACAGAAAACAGTTGTTATGAATCAATACGAAATGTCCTCCACCGGCACCTGTACTTGAATATTTGGTCCCAATGTGGGGGTTTGAAAGAAAATAGCCCCCAAAGGGAGTGACACCGTTAAGAGGTGTGGCCTTGTTGGAATGGGTGTGGCCTTGTTGGAGGAAGACTTCACTGTAGAGGCAGGCTTTAGGGTCTCATATATGCTCAAGCCATGCTCAGTTAGAAAGCCCACTTCCTGCTACCTGCAAGTCAAGATGGGGGACTCTCGGCTCCTCTCCAGCACCATGTCTGCCTGCACACCACCATGTCAGACCATAATGATAATGTCTAAACCTCTGAAAATGTAAGCCACCCCGATGAAATGTTTCCCTTTAGAAGAGTTGCCATGGTCATGGTGTCTCTTCACAGCAATGGAAGCCCTAACTACGATAGCCCCTAACATGGATGTTGCCTGGGAAGGTTACTGGAACCTTCCAGACACAGGGCCCAGCTGTGACAGGTAACCACAGGTTTCCGGAGCCAGCCTTTGAAGGTTACAACCTAGCCCCACTTCTGGTGCTGCTTCCTGATCTACCAAGGTATGAGGAGTTCAGCCAGGTCCTCCCACTGCCGTGGACTCGGCCATCCCTTTCTCACTCTGATGGACTGTATCCCTTTTAAACTCCTGAGTTGAAATGAATCCTTCCCCCTCAAGATTCTGCTGTGCTGTGGTGTCTGGCTACCACAATGAGAAAAGTCACCAACACCGCGGGGAACTTCCAGACCACCAGGGTTCTTCTTGTGCAGGTGCCTTTGGGAATGGCATTCCTCCACTGTGTGGACACTGTGAATCTTGGTCCCCGAGTTAGCTTCACAGTGCTCCTGTCCTGTCCCTGCAGATTCCTAGACCCTAGCTCCTCGGTACTTCATTGACACAAGCTGAGACTAGCTAATGTATACTGTCAACAAACAATTACAGCTTTATCACTTGCAATATAAGGAACTGCGGCTTGCTAGGCATTTCCTCTAATCGGGTATTTACCAGCGCTCTGCTGCTTCCCAGGGATGGTAGATAATTCTAGCGTGGAGCACTCAAAGGCACTAAGGCTGGAGCTGGGGAGAGTTAAAGCTCCAATAACAGGATACATAAAGTATCCTTTTCCCTCTTCCTCTACTTCCCCGTCCCCTCTGAGGTCAGTTCTGGACTAGCAGCTGACTATGAGGCCAGAGGCGCCATCGTGTTGCCTGTTGGAAAGAGGAGAACAAAGCTCTCTAATCTCTACCCTAAGTTAAAGAACATACTAAAAGGCTGAGAGGGTCCTTCAGAAGCAGAAGCCACAGGTAGTAGAGGCACGTGTCACTGCTGGGATCAGCCCTGGAGACTCTAAAACGCACTGCAGGTTCTACAGGTGAGCATGGCCGGACTTGCAAACTAAGTCCCTGTTTCCATTTATGGCACCTGCTCCCTCTCACTTCCTCAAACCCTTTGTTTGCACAGTCCTGTCCAGAGTAACTGAGAGCCTCGGAAACTGGTAATTTCCAGGCTTCCAAACACTCTTACTTCAGAATCCACCCACAGTTTTCTGCAGTGCGTAAACTCAAGGGCAGAATCCCCGATAAAAGCCACACATCAGCCTGACTCATCCCTACCGTATTTTCTGCTCCACTCCTTCCTGTCTCTGATCCCTCCCATCTTCTTTGGCCAGGGGCATTTCAAGGGCTGGGAGCAACGGTCTGTCCATGGCATAGGCAATAGGGGAGAACAATCGCTGTTGAGCATTTTAAGACAATAAAGAAAACGACTCCAAGATTCCACTTACTACCATGCATGCACAAACCAAACGGTGTCACTGTGCTCTTCCCGAGTCGCTCTGGTCCCCATTCCTGTACACCACTGGCATCCGTTCCTTCAGGGTCCGTGTCCTAGTCTCAAGATACTGGGATATGCTGTTTCCTTCTCAGAACGCTCTCTCATCCCCCGTCTCCCCTCCCAGCTGTCAGCTAATGAACTCCTCTCTGCCATCCCAATCTCATCCCAGAATCTCAGCATTACTTCTGGACACGGCATCTGGACTTTTCAGACTCGTCTATTCTACAAGCATAGGTCCCCGTGGAAGTCTATGGACTTCTCCACCAGGCATCCTTGAATTTCTATGTTTTCTTTCCGGTCCAGGGGGATGAAGCCTTGCATAGGTATGGCCTGGCTGTAACCTGGACTTTAATTGTTGAAGTGTAGGGAGCTGGGAGCATGCTACATCCTGGAGGGAGCTCTTTTTGCCAAATTCCCCTCTGGTCCTTGCTGTGGTGATACTGGACCTTAGTCCCCTAGGATCCCTGGATCATTCCATGAAACAGAAAGCTGGGAAGCGCTTTCCAGAACACATGGCTAGAAAGAAGTGAGCTTCAGTGAACTGAACCATTGGGGTGGGGAGGTCTGTTGGCATAATGCCAAATGAAGCTGTAGTATTACCGAGTTCAGTCTGGTCAACAGATCAAGAGACACTGAAAACAGCGTCTGGAGTCAGGCAGCGTGGCTCATGCCTGTAATCCTAGCTCTTAGAAGGCTAGGGCAAGATGACTGTTTCAAGTTCAGAGCAGCCTGTGCCACATGGTGAATTAAGGACAGCCTGGGCTACAGAGTGAGAGACCGTCTCAAACATCCAAAAGGAAGAGGACAGGGTCACTGTTGTACGTGCCACATGGGGAGCCACTGGAGTCTATGGGAAGCAGAGGGCTCAAGAAGGGTGGGGTCGAGCCCTTTATTGTGGCTCACAGTGAAGGACAGGCAAGTGAGACAAAAGCTTGCTGGGCCACACACTCCACAGGTATGATGTGGGCGGTGGGATCCAAGCCCTGGGGTTTCACTGGAGAGGGTAGCAGACTAAGCAGCTGGCTTTGGGATGGCTGCATTGATAAAAAGCACGGCTCTGGTTTTTCTGCCTTACATCAGCAAGCCATGCCCCTCCCACCCAAGATGTCAAAACATCAGAAAACCAAAAGATATGATTAATGGCCACATCATAACCTGACCTCTCCTGACCCAAATCTCATTTTCTTCCAAGCACTAACCCTGGACATCAGAAGATGCTTAGTGCGGTTGTTTTATTTGGGTCAGGTCTTTCTGAGCAGACTGAAGATGCCAGGAGTATCCTGTCAACTCTGCAGGGAGGCTTTTAGATGGATGGATGGATGGACGGACAGACAGATCTACTATCTGCATTTCTATGGGTAGTCATAAAGTCTCACAAGTGTCTGTCTGAGAGGTATGGCCAGCTGGATGGAGAGACCCTCAGATGTGGGCTTGCCAGAAATACCCCTATCCTTGAGGTCAGAAACAGAAGTATCTGGGAGTTTACCAACCAATTAGGCTAGCCAAATCCCTACTTTTCGGGTTAAAAAAAAAAAAAAAAAGTGAGAGTCCTTTTCTAAAAAAAAAAAAAAAAAAAAAAAAAAAAAAAAAAAAAAAAAAAAAACCCAAGACAGAGAACAGCTGAGGAAGATGCCCAAGGGCCCAAGGTTTACTTCTGACCTTGATGGAGTAAGGTTGATATCTGAGAATGACCCATGCCATGGAGTAGGCGGAGACATCACGACAAAACAGACAGTCTTGAATATGGTCTTCCCCAAAATACTCAGGAAAGAGAGACTTTGTAAAGTATGTCATAAAGAGTGGGGGTCAGAAGAAAGTGTTTGGAGAAAAGAAAGGAAGTCAGGAAGTCTGCTGGAAGGTGGGGTTGCTACAAGTTCAGAGGGCAATTAAAGCAATGGTTATTGTTCAATATGGGAAGACTGGGGAGGACCTAGTGCCTAGCAGAGCTGCTCCCCAACACAAGTGGCAGGGTGTTCACTAATTAAACAGAGACTTGGGACTGCTAGCCCAGGACTTTTCAGAAGCACACAGAAACAAAATATTTCTGAGGCTTTTAATAAACTAAAATAGGGACCCAGGGAGACCAGTCAGTCAGTGAAGTGCTGGCCTTGCAAACATGGGGACCTGAGCTGCATCCCTTAGAACCCACAAAAAATAAATAAATCAAGCACGGTGGCATACACTCACAGTGCCAGTGCTGGGGAGATGGGGCAGACAGGCTTGGGGTTTACCAGCCAGTTAGCCTAGCCAAATCCACGAGTTGCAGGCAGAAAGACCAGGTCTCAAGAAATAGGAAACAGGTAAAGAACAACTTAGAAAGATGCCTGAGGCTTATCTCTGACCTCCTCATACATGTACACACATGCGCTCATGTAAATACACACACAGATGCGCGTGCGCACACACACAGGGTCAGCGCAAACTTTTCAAGCAGGAATGGATTCTAAGCAATAGCTTCCAAACTCTACTGATTACTTAACTCTTCATACATGCTGTCTACTGGGGTTCTGTGGAATCCTCTCTAGGGCATGACGTGCCCAAGGAAGCCAGGTCAGGGGCTCCAGGCCGTTACTGCACTGGCCACGAAAAGGTTGCCGCTCGGAATCTTGGGAATCTTGAATCCAGAGCACCTGTTTGGAGACTTCAGGCCCTGGCAATAAAGGCCCTTGTCTGAGGGCCATCTATGCATATCACTCCTCTTAACTTAAAGAGCCCAACTAATATAGAATTATCTAGAACTAAAAAGTAATACAGACAACCGGGTCTTTATTGAATGGGTCTTATTTAAGCCTCTTAGCACATCAAACAATAATATCCAGAAAAGTCATGTCAATTGACCTGGGGAATAAAAGAGCAAATGCAGGCAAATCTGTCAGACTGAGAGGCTGGGCAAATAGTGTTTTGATCTGCCAGCAGCCCCACACCAGACAGCAGCCACTAGTAGATACATAAACCATTAAGCTAAAAACAGAACTATCATTACGGGTATCATCTAGTAATTTGCAGGTAATTGATGGACATTAGTTATAATCACACACAATATACAGACCCCCTCCCTGCACCCCTAGAGACTCAGGCTCTCCCTGGAAATCCCCATCTGCATTTCATCAAGAGCTTCCCAAACTGGGAAACTTAGGGGGAAAAAAATCGGGCTTCCTGTGTATTTCAGTGAAACCTCTTGGAAATGACAGACCCAGAGAAGGCAAGCCACAGAGGCTAGGGAATTTCTACATCAGCCAGGAGACCACTAGCACTATTGATCGTGGGGTCCTTAAAATCTCTAATGATTACAAGGGAGAGCAGCTGAGTCTGGGTCTGGCGGTGCCCCAATAGCTGAAGACTCTGATATGACTGTTTGATGTATTGAGAGATTTAAACTCCCATTTTCTCAGGGTGAGCTGGCACTGGCCAGGTTCCTGCTGAAAAGGCAATTGAACTCCCAAAGACTTCCCTCCAGTGGGCCCCAGTCTCTCCAGAAGACATTTTCTGGTTCTAGAAAGCTCTGCAGTCAGCTACATGGTACATTTGTCTGGAGAGTCCAGGATGCAAACACTAGGCATACTTGGATGCGGGCAATGGCAGCTTCCGAGCCCCTGTGCACACTTCTAGGCTGTGTACTGACTTTGGAGCCAAGAACCGGAGTCAGAAAATGTCCACCTGCTGAGGGCTAAAAATAGGGAAGCAGTGGTGTTCAGGCAGAATGCAAATGCACCAAGCACAGGGACTTTCAGAGCAGGGGTGTGTTCCAGAATCCTGCAGCTCCTAGGCCTGCCAACTGCGTACCCAGGTCATGGTGCAGAATGTCATTCAGGGAGGTGAGAAGATTTCCCTGGGAAGGTGGACAAATCAGACCCCATATAAAATTGAGCTGTGGCTCCCAACCATTACGACCAGGCCTCCCAGGGCAAGCCTGGGAATTTACAAGGACTCTGGGATAGTGTATGTCCCAATCAGTATACGGGCATTGTCAATCAGCACTTCTCTTGAGAGTTTAAAACAGTGGGCTGGCGGATGGCGAGGAGTGCAGCCTCATCAGAAAGTTATGCTTCTTCACATAATGTATCTTTGCAGAGCTGTGGACCTGGGCTTTGGTATGACACAGAATAGATGTCATGGGATATTGGCAGTCTTCAATTCAGTCCCAAGAATGGAGATTCTGAGCAACAAGGACATACCTTCCACTAGTCTCTCTCTCTCTCTCTCTCTCTCTCTCTCTGTGTGTGTGTGTGTGTGTGTGTGTGTGTGTGTGTGTGTTAGGCACGGATACAAGTTCGTATGTGCATACATGTGTGTAGTATTCAATCGGTTGCGTATGTGAGTGCACGCGCGTGGAAGTCAGACACTGACATTGTCTGTCTTCCTCTACTACTCTCCACCAGAGACAAAATTATTCACACTGATTTACTTTGTAAGAAGAGGCAAGAACATGCCATAGGTGCACGCGTGGAGGTCAGAGGGCAACATGCAGGAGTCGGCTTCCTCTTTCCACCATGTAGATCCTGGGGAACGAACTCGGGTCATCAGACTTGGTGGCAAGCCCCTTTGTCCACTGAGTCATCCCACTAACCCTCCACCATAGTTGTGAGACAAGGGCTCTCACTCAAGCTGGGACTCACTAACAGCAAGGTGAGCTGACCAGCAAACTCCAGGAGTACTCCGGTCCCTGTCTCCACAGTGCGGGGATCAGGCATGACAACCATGCCCAGGGTTTTACATGGGTGTTCTGGGTCAGAGCTCGGGTCCTCAGTCCTCGTGTGACAAGTACTTTACTGACTGAGCCGTTCATCCAGACTCTAGTCATAGTTATTAAGAATGCAAGTGAAATCTTTCATCTTTTCATTTGTATTTATTTTAGCTGCTAGAAAGTTGTACACACACACACACACACACACACACACACACACACACACACTGTTATCTGGTTCTATTTAGTATGTGGGACTAATAGACTCCTCTTTTGACCTATGGAGCACCACAGGACAATGGCAGGGGCACTACTGGTACCTTGAATGAAGATGGCTTAGGAACGTTTGCATTGGTATTCTAAAGGCTCTGAGAAGTCCTGCCGCAAGGATAAACACACAGTTCAAGCAGCAGACTCTGCAGGACTTTGGCATGAACAGTCGTATTTCTGGCATCAGCTTGGGAAGGCTAAGCAAGAAATTGCCCGAGATTTGCTCTATGATCTGATAGAGTCGAGAAAAAGGCCCGAAGCCGACCTATTCCCACTGGTAACATTTAGTAATTTTTGCTCGTAGTCATTCATGCAACAAATATTCACTGTGCGCCTGATTAAATGTCATGTTCTATGCTTGCTTCTGAGGGTAGATATTCACAAACCATCAGTGTCCCTCCAGGACTGCATCCTCAAAAGGAAGCATGTATAGGACTGGGGAGTCAGCAGAGGGGGTGAAGTGCTCCCCAAGCACGAGGACCTGAATTCAACCCTCCGCACCCACATACACGCCAGTGTGGTGCTGTGCCTATAATCCCAGAACTGAGAAGGTGAAGACAGAAGGATCCCCTAAAATCACTGGCCAGCCAACCTTGCCAATCAGCAAGCTTCAGGTACAATAAGACACCCTGTCTGAAAAAAATAAAGTGAGGAACAATAGAGTTAGACACCCAATGGTGACTTCTGTCCTCCACACATGTGCATCTGGGCATGTGCAGTCACATATACATGCATAACACACACACGCACACACACACACAGAGAGAGAGAGAGAGAGAGAGAGAGAGAGAGAGAGAGAGAGGCACTTACATGAGTGTATCCAAAAATCAGCCAATTCTCAACACCACATTCTCATCGCCCTGGACCAGCCCAGCCCAGCTCTCTCCTCTGTCATTGCCATCACCTCCCAAGAAGTCTCCTTATTTCCCCATTTGTGTACCTACAACCGTGATCATCGCAGTAGCCGGGAGCATCATCTGAAGTCAGAGCAAGCCACTTCCCTGCTCAGAACTTTCAAGGCCTTTCCTCTGGTTTGGAATAAAGGTACAGGTCTTCATAATGCCCTAAAGGTCTCTCCTATCCCTCCTTCCCTCTCCCCTTCCCTCCCTCCATGTCACGGTAGCCTCCCTTTGCTCTCACACAAACCTCCAAGGGCCATGGCTGCCACTCAAACACACTGGGGCAGTGTCTGCTGCAGGCTCTCACACCTGCTGCCCCACAGCTTCTGCAGCCACCTTCCCCAGCTGTGTGCAGCTGCATTCCTTATTTTCTGCGGGTCTCGGCTTGCACATCACCTGTACCAAGGATGCTGAACACTACTCTGCTACACACTGGAGATGTCCTCCTGTCTGTCCTCTGGCTTCTGAGCTTCCTAGTCTGTGTCTTCTCCAAAACAAGGACCAAAATCCAAAATGTTCTCAGACTGATCCTCACTTAGATATTTTTAATCACATTATTTATTTATTGTGTGTGTTTGGGGGGGATGATGGTATGTGCATGTCACATGCCATTGGACAATTTGTAATAATCAGTCTTCCCCCACTATGTAGGACCTGCGGAGTAGACTCTGGTTATCGGATTTGGTGATGAGTGCCTTTACCTACTTAATCACCCATCTCCCTGGCTCTCTTCCTTACTCGTGCACCCACTTTACCAATGAGAACATACATCTGTGAGGAAGGAGATTCGCCATTGGCTTAACTGACCTGACCAGAGCACTGAAAAGAGTGCTGGGCACATCAACAGTTACCGACTAGTGTCTTTACTGCCATCATCATGCCACCCAGGGAGTGCAGTGTTAGGTGTACCCAGGGGGCTTGACCTCGCCGGTCTGCATTGATCTAACAGGGTAGGCTCGGTCTGCATTGATCTAACAGGGTAGGCTCAGGCTACCGTCTAAAGGGCATGAGGAGCCACAGCACGAAAAGGAGGACACTTCAAGCCAAGGGATGGTGCGTGGGGGAAGGGGAGAGAAGAAAGCCCAACTTCTGTGTAATTTATGAAATTGTTCCGCAACCAATGACAAGAGAACAAATGGCTACAACCAGCTGTTCGTCCTCATTTGTTTACCATGACTGCTTAATTACCAGCCTCCCCAAGAGAGGGGATTAGTTTTTTTGGAGCCTCCTAGCAGATGTAGACATTATTTCCTTCCACAGGAGCCTGAAAAACTGACCCAACATCTGGGACAGAACCTGAAGCACAAGAGCCTTGAGGGAAAGATGGGGAATGGGGAAGAGAGCTTTGACGAAGAGGGGCATTGTGGTCCAGAAGCCTGCTACCTCTGCATCTGCCTTCCCGAAATCACAGCCAGGGAGCATCTCTCGCTAGAGAACGGGAGATGCTCTTCACCAGGGCTGCCACTGAACCATGCATCACTCTCAGGAGCTCCCTGGGACAGCCAAAAACTAGTGATGCCCTTGCATGGTCCAGCCTATGATCTCCACTGTCCAGAAAAGCTCTGGAGGATGAGGATGTATCTCAGTGGCAAAGCACTTGCCTCCATGTATATGCTCCTGAATTCAATCCTTAGCACTAAGGCCAAGCAGAACAGAAGAGTTCTAAAGTTTTCTTCCCCATGAGCCAGAGAGTCACATGCAGCATTGGGTGTCCAAATACTAGTGAATGGCCAGGGGATGGGAAATATGTGGAATCTCTGGTGCTCTAGGAGAACTCAAGATGCTGAGAGAAGGCAGTAGTCTGCACAGAGAGAGTAGAACAGACTACTCCATCATCTGACCTTGGACCACAAGGTTCCTCTTGCTGGCTGCCGGTATAACATGCCTTTCTCTGTCCCACCAGCAGTTCCCAAATCATGACATGAAGATTTATTATGAAAACTCAGCCTTAGCTTAGGCTTGTTCCTAAATAATTCTAACTTAATTAACCTGTATCTATTAGACTTTCTTTTACATGGCTCTGTTACCTGTACTCCTCATCCTGTTTCCTCTGCGCCTGGCTGCTGATTACCCCTTTCTTCCCAGAGCTCTCTCTGTCTGGAAGCCCCACCTATACCTCCTACGTAGCTATTGGCCATTCAGCTTTTTATGACACCGATCACAACGAAGCAGTTTCACACAGTGTACAAATATCCCACAACACATCAGAGTTTGTTTTGAGTGATGTTCTTGGTCCAAAAAGACTGCGCCTCCTTCATAAGCTATCAGTGGCGATGTCCATGAGAAAGATTGCAGGAAGGACTGCAGAGGCGAGGCCTTACCAAGTAAGAAGCACCTTCATGCAGCAGCCTAGCTATGAAAAGGTTGAGCAGCGATACGCTTGTGCCTGCCCACCTTCCTGCTTGCCGGTGAGGACCCTGACCTCGCTGCTGTCACCGCTGCTGCCATCCTTCACTGACATCAAAACTTGGCTTCTTCGGCCTTCCACTGATGACTGAAGGCTCTCCAGGAATCCTCCAAGCTGTCAGCGGCAGGTCGGGACTGCCGAAGTATCCAGTCTTGAGTGCCAGCAGCTATGGGGTTTTCAGCCTCTGCCGCATGCAGACAGGCACCGCTGGATCACCCATTTAGACTTCACCAAGTAGCTAGGCTAGTTGCCAGAGCCCCAAGGAATCCTCCTGCCTCCACTTCCCCTGAACTGAGATTACAAGTGAGCCTTTGTGGGACCCAGATTTTTATATAGGTTCTGGAGATCAAACCTGAGTCCTGGACTTACATAACCAGCATTAACCGACTGAGCCATCTTCCCAGCCCTTACATTCCAACTTGATGAGGCCCAGGGTGCTGGGAAGTTTAGTGAGGCCATTATTCTGGCCTGTCTGTGAGGGTGTCTCTGGGTGAGGCTAGTATTTGAATCAATAGACTGAGTTAGCACATTGCCGTCCCCAGAGCGAGCGGGCCTCGTTCGATCTATAAAAGGCTAACTAGAACAAAAGGCTGAGGAAGAAAGAAGTCACCTGTGGACTCTCTTCAGCCAGGACACGAGTTTCCCTTCCTCGCTCCAGATTGAGCCATGACCTGGCCTTCACAGCACCCGGGTCTCCTGGGTTCCCAGCTTTCCAGCTACAGATGTTGGGATGATGTGGTCTTCATAGCCTCATGAATCATGTTAAAAATGAACTTCAGAATGGTTCCAGTTCTCAGGATGTGTGACACATTCACATGTTCTAACTACGTAAGTTACCCAGCTGCCTCTGCTTGACAATATAAACTCTGTTCCACACAAGGACGTTGTCCTTCTGCCTTAGTGTGCGCCATGCCTACATAGATCCTGGCACACAGTACTTGCTCATGAAACACATGGGAAACAGACTTAATGATAAAGAATTATAAAAATAGTGCTTCAAGAATGAAGTCGATGACAGAACCTGCTTGGTGTGTGTGTGTGTGGGCGGGGGTTTAGAGTGGACCAAGAAGGTCAACAGAGTTGGCAATTTGGAGAATGTGGAGACTCCTTCCAGAGTAGCATCTGTGGATCCAAAGGGGAAGGAAGCCTGCGAAGCCGCTGAGGTCAGACTGTTCTCTAAGGAGTGGCTTTGAAAGGTGGGTCACAGGGAAACTGCTCTCCAACCAAAGTTGTTTTGGTCTCCTAATTGGAACATGCTCATTCTTGCTTTTCTCTCCTGCCCATCCCTTCTAGTGGCTTCTCTCCGGGCACACACCATTAATCATCTCTCATTACTTTATTTCTTTTTTTTAATAGAATAAGCAAGTTCATGGGTGTCTGATATCCATTCTCTTGGCAGGATAATAATTGACACCATAAGTGACCTCATTAATCAGCAGGGACAATTAGAAGGGTCTAAGTGGAGGGCAATTTGCTGGGTAGCCTGTCTGGGAAAGAAAGAAAGGTCAGCGGATCTCTGAGTTGGACCAGGACACTTCTCTGGGTCACTGAGTCCTCATTAGTCCACTTTCTTGAATCCTTTCAAGACAAGGTAGGCGTGGGGGCCACAAGAAAGTCCCAGAGAAAGGTTAGCATGTAGGGAGACAAGGAGACTCAGCATGAGCCCATTGTTATTACAGGGTTGTTCTACCACCCAGGAGAGGAGGCCAGTTCCCTCCCTTCCCTCTGTGTACCTTTGCCTTGTTCAAGTAATTTCTGAAGAGGCCAAGGGGAAAACAGCTTTAGTAGACAAACGTCTTAAGGCAGAGGCGACCTCCGGAGAGTCCTCTCTGATCGAGGGAACTGTCTCTGCAGAAGCCCTTACCACCTGCAGTTCTTTGTAATTGTATAAATGTACGGATAGGGCAAAATTGCTTTCTTTAAGGAATTATTTATGGGCCAGCAAGATGGCTCAGCAGGTAAAGGCCCTTGCTACCAAGGCCAATGACCTGAGTTCAATCCCCATATGGTTGAAGGAGAGAACCTTACTCCTGCAAGTTGTACTCTGACCTCCACATGTATGCCATACCATGTGTACACATGTATGCAAGCACACACGCTTGAAACAAACATACACACACAATCAATCCAATATGATAAAATGCTTTAAAATACATTATCTTTAGTTTATTTGTGTGCGTGTACACAAGCATGAACGCACATTACATGGAAGCCATTGGTTGACATCATAAGTCTTCTTCAAGAGCGCTCCACTTTAATTGTTCTTGAGACTGTCTCTCCCTGAGTCTAGAGTTCACTGGTTTGGCTAGACTGCCTGGCCAGCAAATCCCAGGGACTCCTGTCTCTACCTCCCCAACTCTAGAATTCCAAGCACACACTTCTCCCTCCCTCTCTGCCTCCCTCCCTATCCCTCCCTCCCTCCCTCCCTCCCTTAAATACATGGGTTCTAGGAATTGAACTTGGGTCTTTATGCTTGCAAGGTAGCCACTTTAGCAACTGTGCTGCCTCCCCAGCCCTCACGCCATCAGACTGAGGAACGGAGGAAGGGTGGATGGTCATTTCACACGTCATATCCGGAAATGGGTAAGACACATTGATTGCTTTATGTCTCACATAAAGCCATAAGGCACCCCTTGCACAACCAAGAGCCAGATCCAAAAAGTTCTATTCAGCAGCAATCTAGAGGACTTGCATTAAAAGCAGGAAAAAGAAAACTGTGGTCTCTACATCCTAAACCCAAAAGAGAGAAGCCCTTTCCAAACAAGCCATTGCCTGGGAGCTGTGGTCGACTCTGTGAGGCTTGGGAGGCCTTAGGACTCTTCTCTAGAGTTGTCCCCAAGGAAAGACTGATGGTTCCCCATCTCTCCCCACATTTGTCTTCTACATGTTTTTGTTTCTAAGTCACAAAACACGGGAAAGGAGGGGCAGAAACATAGTTTGCACCTGTGTGTCCAAAACCTGCCAAGAAAATGAGCGTCACAGCCCAGTGGGGAACCCTGGGTAGCGCGCTCTCTCTCTCCTGTTGGCATGGTGACACGACCCTGCCTGTGTTTGCTGCTTCTCCTCCCCTCAGTCATCAGCTCTCAGTTCAAACACACAGGATCAATTAACAAACAAGGAAAACGCCAGACGCCAGTTGGCTGCCAGCTCCGCAAACCTCGGGAACGTCAGTTTCCTGTGTGCCACAGTAATCCGCTAAATCTAGACTTTTCCCCATCGTTCCCCAGGTCTGGACTGGGCCTGCCACCTCAGCCACCCTCTGTAATCTCCCTCCTCACTTTCTCCTGGAGGCCTCACCTGAGTGACACCCGCTAGGCAGTGCCAACCCTGTCCCCCTCGCCGCCCCCCACCCCCGCTCCCGTGTGCTCTACCTCTGCCTCCCCTGGCTTTGTGCCCCTCCAGGCTTCACTATGGATTTGCGTCCTTCATGGTCTGCCTCAAGACCTGGAGTTTTCCAAGATCCAAAATGGCCTGCTTCAATTCTGGGTCCTAAAGATCGGGCTGAAAGTCTGGAAAGGAGAGATACTTGAAGAATGCTTGAAAGGCTTAGAGTTTGGTGTCACAGTTAAGGAAACTGTCAGGCTTTTTGGTTTTCAATTTAGTGTGTGTGTGTGTGTGTGTGTGTGTGTGTGTGTGTGCATGCGCGTGTGTTCAGGTGCACAAATGTAGGCACCCATGCGTGTGTGTGCATGTGACTGTGGTAGCCAGAGGTCAAGACTGAGTGTCCTCCTCAGTTGTTCCCCACCTTAGTTTTGAACCTGGCACTCACTGATACAGTTAGTCTGGCTGGCTGGCAAAGCCCCAGGCAGCATCCTGTCTCTGCTCCCCCAGTGCTGGGTGGCGATGGCAGCATGCCACCACCTTCCTCTTTTATGAGAGTCTTAGGAACCAGACTCAGCTCGTCGTACTTGTTGGCTGAGCCATGTCTCCTATGAAATGCTTGGCTCGGGATCTGGCTCAGCTATGTGGCCTTCACATTGATCGCTGCGGCCCATGGAAAGGTTAGAAAGGTTAATAATGGCATAGAGCTTCTAGACTGCTAAGATGACCCAGTGACTTAGCACCGATTAAAATGTTGTAAATGGTACCTGGGACACAGAGTGTTTCAACGGCTAAGAGTCACTCCTACCAGAGGCTCAGCTTCTAGAAGCAAGGGTCGCTTGGGTTGGGTTTCCAATGAGGCTTGGCTAGGGAATCTGGATATAAGTGAGTTTCGCTGGGAGCTGAGTTCAGGAAACACAGGGCAGAGCCTCTGAACTCTCTTTTATGACATTAGAGGACATTAGCTCTAACCACTGAGCTACAGGTGGGGTGGACCTGGCAAGTTCTCTATACTCCCACCATCAATTGCATAGCTAAGGCATGAGCCTGGAGGGCTAATGCCCCACGGGACCTTCAACGAGGCCCTACCTTGCTTAGCACCTGGCTTGTTCCAAATGTCATGGGCCCCTTGCTAGGTCTCTGTTCCCCAAACAGGCACCCTAGAGATACAATGCTGGAAAATACTGGAGGAAACCAACTCCCAGAGGCTGATGTCTCCCTTCTAGACCCTGAAACTCGAAACCTGAGCCTCCTTCACCTCTTCCTGATGGCATTGTCCGCATCCTTCCTGGGGAGAACCTCCTGGCTGAGCAATGCCTAGCACAGGGGCAGGACCCACACCGGCCACAGCTCATTAAATTGATTTATGGCTTGGTCTCTACCCTCCCAGCAGGCGGTTTGGTTCGGAGGCTGGGCCAGTGGTGTGGGCACAGACTGGATCCAGCTGCTGCTTCCAGCCCTCCACTCCCTGCACCCGGGCTCCCAGCCACTGCTTCTCCTTCTCTGCCCTCCCTTCCACACACCCTTCCTTGCCTGTCCTCGTGCACACAGTTAGACTGTGTGTATCAAGCCGTGGGATCCCGCACCGCTCACCTCCGCTCTGCTTCCCAGAGATTTTCCCGCTGGGCCCGCAGAGATCATAAAAACAACAACCCACCTTGTCACTCTGGCTTATTTACTAACTCGGCCATAAATAATCAGGGTGATTTGCATATTACTATTCGGCTTTTTATAGCACCACACATCTGAACACTGGCAGGCAAGCTGGGGGTGGAGGTGGGGCCAGGAGGTGAGCCATGCTCCGGGCAGGCAATGGCACTGGCCCGAGTGGCTCCAGGTCCCTCTTCGAACCCACAATGCCTGGCAGTCCTGACTTCCCCGGGCCTGAAAACGGAGAGAGAACCACGGTGGTATAGGGAGTATGTGACAGAAAAAGCCAATCATTATCACCTGATTGGGGACAGACACGGATACAGGTGTAGCTGAGGATGATAACTCTGAGACAGCCAGTAACAAGGCACAGTGTTTGAGCTACGAGCCCATTCACCTATCCTGCATTGTCTAGAAGCCAGCGGGAGCTGATGCTCACACTCTCCAATCAGACAGACCCCCTGCCTCTGCCGTTCACACTGTGCAACCCTAAGTGGGTCACTTGCCCTCTCTGAGCTCTCTTTCCTCATCTGTATATAATAGGAACCATGGTAGTGCGTATCTCAAAAACCCTGTGTGCTGATTCAGTTATTCGGGTGGGAAGGTGCTCAGCAGGTCTAGCACAGGGCAAGGAATGGATGCAGGGGTGATGATGGCGGAAATAATGATGGTAATGATGATGATGGCGGTGGTGGCGGCGGCAGAGGCTATGATGGTGATGACAGAATATTGAATTCTCATGGGCTAGTGATGCAGCCGAACAGTACGCTCGAGCATAGCCTGTGCAAGGCCCTGAGTTGGATTCCCAGCACATCCTCCCCAAAAATGGAAGGAAAGAGGTAAGGACCAGAAGGAAACCCTCAACATGGGATGTAGCTCAGCTGGCAGCGTGTTTAGCGAGCACGCAGTTAGCTTTAGAGCCTGCCCCCAGAACCAGATTAAATAAAGGGTGGTGGGCACCTGTCATCCTGGTACTCTGTAGGTAAAAGCAGGAGACTCTGAAGTTCAGGATCATCTTCAACTACATAGCTACATAGTTCAAGACCAGCCTGGCTTATAGGAGACCCTGCCTCAAAAAGAAAAAAAAATATCATTTTACTTCTACAGTATTAATGAAGAGAAATAAGAGCTCACTCCTAGGAAAAGGAGGCCATCAGTATGTAGGACTGTGTATCACATGGAAGTGTGTGAAGGACCCATAGAAGCAGAGATTCTGTCCACTACAGGATCTGGGAGTGTCCACCAGGGTGCCTGTCCTGGCTCTTGGTACACTCCTGGCCCTTCACTGGCCTGTAGCCATACCAACCCCATCAAGTTCATTCCAACCCCAATCCAAGAAGCCTGACTCCTCCTGCTCACTGCACCCCAGCCCTGAATGGCCTGTCCATTCCACCCATGCTGGGTATAAAGCATTTATACAAACTGGAAGTCCAAGATGCTCTGTTCTCAGCTCTCAATGGGTTTCCCGATGAAGGTGGTGCTCCATGTCACACCAAGCTTCGGGATCCTCTACCTCTCTTGCTGGTCAATCAACAGTCAGAGCAATAGAATCCAGTAATTCTATTGTATTCCTATTGTAATCCTGGTAATTCCTATGACAAGGTCCCTGCTGGCCTGGAGACTGAATTGAATGAATATTCCATGGGATGGAAAAGAGGTAGTTTGAATGTAATTAGCCCCCACAATCTTATAAGAAGTGACACTATTAGGAGGTGTGGCTTTGTTGGAGTGGGTGTGGCCTTGTCGGAGGAAGTGTGTCACTGTGGGGTCAGGCTTTGCGGTTCCCTATGCTCAGGATACTGTCTAGTATCTACGTCCACTTCCTGTGGCCTGCCTATCAAGATGTAGCCAGCACCACGGCTGCCTGCATGGCACCATGCTCCCTGTCATGACGATAATGGATTGAACCTCTGAAACTGTAAGCAAGCCACCCCAATTAAATGTTTTCTTTAAAAGAGTTGCTGTGGGCATGGTGTCTCTTCACAGCAACGGAAAGCCTAACTAAGACAGATGCATAAGGACCTAGCAGGACACAAAAACTGAAGAAGTGACCACAGCTGTGTGCCTGACTTCTCCCTGCCAGGCTCAAGAACACAGTAACACTGTGGCGAGACGACCACTGTCACCCGGAAATAAGAAGGACAGTTACCAGTGTTTCCAGGAGACAAGGGGCTTCCTGGACCAGGCAGAGCTTCACTCTGATTGGCTGAGGTGGGCGAGTTAGGGACTGACGGACTTTCTTTAGTGCCTGGAAAAAGGACCACCTCCTTAGCCAATGGATTTTTGCCTCTGTCTCATCCTCTTCGCTCAGAGGCCCCAACCCTTGTAGCCTCCCCTGCCATGAATACTCAGGAACCCAACTGCCCTGCGACTCTGCCCAAGTATCCCATGTCTTCCTTTAAAAGCTTAACAAGGGGTTTACGGTGCAAGCAACGAGGAGCAAGCTCAGATCTACCCGGGCATGCTGGTGAGTGTCTGGAACCTCGACACTGGGTAGACACGGACAAGAGGATCCCTGTGGCTTCCTTACTACCCAAGTCTACCCAAACCCGTGGGCTCCAGGTGCAGACACACGGCCTCAACCAGTAAGGTGGAGAGTGACGATGGAGGATAACCAGTGTTGACCTCTGACCTCCACAAGCACAGAAATGTGTGGGTACTCAAACATGTGCACATACTACACACACACACACACACACACACACACACACACACAGAAAGAGAGAAAGAGAGAGAGAGAGAAAGAGAGAGAGAGAGAGAGAGAGCATGCTTATCAAAACGTTAACCCTCTATCTTTTACTCTGTTTATTTGCTTCTTTCAGAAGATAGGCTGTGGAGAGCCAGCCATTTGTGAGTTGTGCATTGTGTTTCTCATTTTCCAGAGGCTTTGTTGTTGGTGTAGAGTGACCACTGCCTGGGATAATTGGCACTTGATAGGATCTGCTCAGTTCTCGGCCCCTGATAGTGTGCCCCTTGGAGGATGAATGAACCGCACCACAAAATCCCATTCTATGCTTACCATAGAACACCCGGGTCCTGCTGGCTTTCTTCTGCCCTTCAACTCCTCCAGCTCCTCCTCTGGACTGTTCCCGGCTCTGCCTCACCTGTGTTCCCAGCAGTACCCACTTCTGTCCCCTGGCCAGGCCTGACCATCAGACCATCATGACAGGCCCTCCCTAGACCGTTGATGCCATAATTGTGGTTTGAATTGCATCCTTGGTTTCCACCGCGCATGAGGTTTAGAAGAGGAAAGACCAGGAAGACCTGAAGAGCAATGAGCCTCTTGGGAGGCCGTTTGAGGGGGTGTGGCTGGAAAGAGCGGTGCCGGAGGGGCGGGGACAGAAGAGGAGCCAAGAGGATGCCACCACCAGTGTGGGAGGACATAGGGCAGAAGGGGCCAAAGGTGGTTTGTGTGATCCAAAGGGATAAAACCAGGTCTCAGTGTCCTGGAGTAAATGTAAATGATTCTCTCCGGGTGACAATATCCAGCTGAGTTTTTAAAAAATCCATGAGGATGGTCTGCATTTTCCAAGTTTCCTATAGTTAGAATGTCTACATCATGCAAATGTGTACCAGAGGAAGGGAAGGAGGAAGCCAAGAGGCTGAGGAAGTGAGGGGGGATCCTGGAGGAGGGTGACTGTGCTCTGCTCCCCACAGGCCATCCGGGAACTCCTATTCTGGGCCTCACCGCTCAGCTCCCTGGCAGCAAACGGGCGAGTTGAGCAGGTCGTCGGGCCCCCTGTTTCTATTTTCTTCCTTCTCTTTCCCACTTTGTATTTTGTAAGAATCTAATTTTAACCTCTCCAGATGCCGTATTTTTGATCTTTTCAATTGATTCTTTGCGGAAATGGAGTAACAGAAGGGCCATGAATCTTTTTTAATGGAAAAAGATAAAAAGTAATTGTATGGCTGAGAAACAGACCCTGTCTGATCCCCTCTCAGCCTGGCCTCGCCTTCACGGTCCCAGCCTCCCATACCCCTGCTTCAGTCATGAGTCTGAGAGGCACAAGGCATGTCTGGCCTTCTCTGCAGGTGGCTGACCATAAAGGGCCCATACACAGCCTATGGCATGAAAGAGACCCAGATCGGGTTGGGGTACAGACATGTCTTGTCTCTTAATTCCCACAGACATTCCGACCCAACCCTAGGGACATTGAAAACATCTTGGTTTGTGCAGTAGAGGCAGAAGTGCTACTAACAGCCAGGAGTGTAGAGGTCAGCTCCCACAACAAAGACTGTGCACAGACTCAGAATTCAGCCATGCCACAGTGGAGAAAGGCTACTGAGCCATGTGCCAAGCTAGGTCTCATCTCCCTGGCCCTAATATGCCAGTAGCTCTGACCACTGCTCATCCTTGGGTCATCCAGACATTCAGAATGATGGCTCCTTCTGGAGCTAAGGGTTATCACTGACTGCTGTCCCAGCATGGAAAATATGTTTAATTCTCCATGGACTAAATTACCATTGTAGAGCTGAAGCTGGGTGAGATGAAGTGAGATGTAAATAGGCGTTCTGGGGTTCAACTCATGTAGGCGAGCCCTGAGAACCACCTTTAATAGTGGGACGGCATCTAACACACAGTAGCTGTTTCTCTGGTAACCCAGGGGACCGAACAGCATCACTGGGCTGGCCCTAACCATCATGCATCCCCATCGACCCACAGATTGACCCACACCTCAGTCCCCAGATCCCTCTTTGAGGCCTATTGCCTGATGTTGCTGCTATCGTCCATGGGCATAGTCTAAGACTTCGAAACTCTCTAGAAGACTTGCTTCAAGATTCCCATACCCGCAAACAGGATCAGTGTGCCGAGTCACACCATGGGCGCTAGAATGGGACCACACCACAGTGCGGGACTGGCCAGCCTCCCCATTTAGGGGTAAGTCAAGACAGACAGACGTGGCTCTTTCAACCCTCAGCTTCTTGACCTTGAAGAACCAGAAGTCAGTAAAGACAGGTAGTAGTGTTCGTATGGCGCTTGATCTCAATGGAACACAGAAACCGTTCAGAGGGGACCGTTCAGAGGGAAAACAGTAAAACACGAAGCAGGACCCCTGAGATGCCGCCATTACACTCTGAAGCAACCTCAAAGTAAACGCTCAGGCCTTCAGTTGTTGATTAGCATGTAAGCCCTTGGTAGCAAGTGAGAGGCCTGGACATTCTGATAGTCATTGGAGCGCACATGCTTTCAAACACTCAACCAAGAGGTCCCACTGTGGCCACGTTTCAAGGATACATCTAAGCCATTACCATATCAGACTAGGGGACACAGAGACAAGGAAGGGGTGAGAAGAGAGAGAGAAGGCCCTAGGGCAGGCCCACGAGCATGAGAACCCACACTAGAGGCTACCCCAGGAGGATAGTCAAAAGCAGCCTCGAGTGTCTGTCTGGGCCTGGCCTGTTCAAAGACCCCAGTCTATCCTTGCCTCTGGTCTCTAAGGCTCCATTCTCTGAGACCCAAGACTAAATCCTGAAGGAAGCCAGCAATGACGCTATAGAAACACACACTCTA
Organism: Myodes glareolus; assembly: GCF_982192425.1. Taxonomy (NCBI): domain Eukaryota; kingdom Metazoa; phylum Chordata; class Mammalia; order Rodentia; family Cricetidae; genus Myodes; species Myodes glareolus. The sequence continues at coordinate 66,478,396 of NC_142028.1, forward strand.
ACCCTTACCTACAAGATGGGGCCCCCTAAAGGTGCTGTCTCAATCTATGACAGTCTCTACTCCAAGAGTCTTCTGGAACACGACTCTTCCTTCCAATGTCCAGTTCTGTCTTTGTCACCCCACATCCCTGGCTGTCTTCCTGCCTTCAAAGTGGGGTCTGGATAACTGTCAGATCTTTCTGGGGACCATAGTGACAAGTAGCAGGCCCAGTCGGACTGGACTCAGGTCCAAATCTCTCAGGTGTGGAGGGATGGGTGCCAAAACTCTCATGCACATGTGCACACACACGCCACGAAAAATAAATTTTTAAAAGTCTTCCAAACTGTCCTTGGTCCTCTGGAGCCTGGGTCTAGCCGAGGATCACGGACACCACCCATGTCTCATGGGCCACTTCACAGTGTATGGAGTCTGACTCTGAGCTGAGTCTGGGCTTAGCACTGTGACTTGATCTCTCCAAGCCTCTTTTTGTTGTCATTGCTGTTTTTTCAAGACAGGGTTTCTCTGTGTGACAGCTCTGGCTGTCCTGGAACTCCCTTTGTAGACCAGGCTGGCCTCGAACTCACAGTAATTCACCCAACCTTGCCTTCTGAGTGCTGGGATTGAAGGCACATGCCACCACTGCCCTACTCCAAACCTCTTTCTATCTGTGAAGTGGGGGGTAATGATGCTCACCTTGTGGGACCAGTGTAAGGAACAAAGTGTTCAATTCAGTCTTCAGTCAGTGCTCAGAGGGCTTCTGGCCTTCAGCCAGGATACCAGGGCTCATAGTAGGAACTGGGTCCAGGACCCAGGATGCTAAGTCCTTGGCTACTACCTGGCAAGAATGGGGCCTTCTGACAGCCAGGAGAAGTAGAAAGGGCCCAAAGTCTAGAGGAGGGATGGTACTACAAACCACCAAGCAGGAGTGATAGAGAGTGAGGTATAAGACACCAGAATCTTCTCACCGTCCTGAGAATGAAACTGCTCTGCTGGGAGCAGGAGAGCAATCAATGGCATTGGCAGGCCCCTCCTGCCCTCACAGATTCCTGGAAGAGGAAGCTGTTCCCACCCCATCACACCTGCAGGGAGGGCTAGCGTGTGTGTCCTCACCAGAGCAGGAAGGGGCAGCCTAAGAAGCCTGGCACTGGGGGCTGAACTCAGCTCCTTACAAGGACTCGTGGCCACCAGGAGAACACAGAGGGGGAAGCACTGAGATGCCGACAGACATTCACTCCAATCCCATGCTTGAGCGGAATGAAGCACACACATCATTAGCCGGAAAAATCAGATTAAGACAGCATGGTATTATTTGCAAATGGTAAACAGACATGGATACAAGCAGAACGCTGCAAAGAAAATGTAAATCTGAGCCCTGGTGCCCAGCTGTGGAGTTGCTGAAATTCAATCCGGCACACTTGGATTGGTAAAGGGGAGAGGGTGGCTGAAATGGTCCTTTGTGCCTTTCACAAGGTGACCAACCACCAACTTGAGTCAAGTGACCAATACCCCACCATTCAGGGAAGCCAGGGACCAAGGGGCTGGCAGGAAGGGTCCCAGAGCACAAGATGCATAGGCCGTGAGTCCAGTGACCTCAAGGGACACACAGATTCGTGGGTCCTCCTCCGGCATTCTACATGAGAATGGACATTGCCACAGATGACCAGGAAATACCTGAGAGGTACCCACCTAGACCAGGCAGTCAACCATGAAAATGCCCAGAATCCCTAAGAATCCGTATAAAAAATAAGCACTCTGTTATTGTCTAAAGTTCAGAATAAAACACATTTAAAATATCAAACTGGGACCAGGGAGATGGCCCAGGGGTAAAGGGCTTACAGCGTAAGCATGAGGACCTGAGTTCTGATGCCTAGCGCCTACACAGAGAGCCCAGCACATGCCTAGAATGCTAACACTAAGGAGGCAGAGTCAGGAGGATCTCTGGAGCTCACCGCCCGGCCAGTCTAGCTGAATTGGTCATTACACTCAGGGTTCAGTGAGAGATTCTGTCTAAAAAAATAAAGAGGAAAGTAATTGAAAGTGACACCTGGTGTCAACCCCTGGTCTCCATGTGCATATGCGCACACACACACACAAACACACACACACACACACACACACACACACACACACACGTCATGCAGAGTCGTCAGCTGTTATTCTCACGGCCTTTTCTTAGCCTGTGCATCTCTCGCCCCTCTGGTTGTCATAGGACACAACTCTCCAGACATCCAGGGCTGCAGGAGGTATGAACAACCCCTCCCCAGCTACAGAATCATTGGTGCAGAACTACAGACCCACCATGCCCCACAGAGGGGCAGTCCCCAAAGCGTCAACTCAACAGTTGACACTGATGATTGCCGAACAAGGGAGTCCCATCCCAGAGAGATGTCAAGGTCGGAGGTGGATTGAAGTTTGCTCTCCCGGAATGTCCGCAGCACAGCCTGAACACAATGCCACCATTTGATGCAGCTCCAATGTCCTTTCCTACAGTTGTGAGACAGACCTCACCCCATCCCCCAAGCTCCCCTTTTTCCAGTTAAGCACCAACACACACCTTCTCTTCATCCTGGACTTTGCCCTTTGGGCCCACCAGAGTCTGTCCCTCTGCCATGTGGGTGGGGAAGAAAGTGTTTATGGTTTTTCTTTCTTTTCACATTTAACTTTAAATCGACTGAAAATGCAACATTGTCAAAAAAAAAACCCTCTTAAATAAAGAAGAATTTAAAACTACTAAACCCTCCCCGTGCTTGTCTGGTCACCATGTGCCTTTTTCTCCTCTGTGCCTTGTTGGCCACATCCATGTTTCCATACAGCCATAAACCCCATGCACAGATCTTTGAGGCCTGTTGTGTGTGGTTTTAAAATCGCATTTACGTATTTACTGTTGGGAGTGTTGTCAGCATGGCACAGAGAACATATGAAGGTCAGAGGACAACTTGTGGGAGTCAGTTCTTTCCTTCTGCCATGTGGGTTCCAGGGTCAGCACCTGGCCTGATGGCAGGTCCCTTTACCACTGAGGCATCTTGCTAGCCCCCGCTTTATGTTTTTAAACTTCATCATTTTTCTAGGTTATATCATCATGATGGTAGAGCCTCCTGCTCCAGTTTGAAACTGAGAACGCATCTTAGCCCTGAGACCACTTGACGTGGTCTAAAGAGAAAGGATGTAGGCTCCCCAGCAACACTTACCAATGGCTACCGCCCACCACGATCTACATCCCCAAGCTTCGTGAGTGCGGCAATTTTCAGCACCATCTCTTCCACTCTCTACTGGTGTCACTTGCTTCGGGGCCCTCTATGTACCTAACACTCATTCATTTCACTAGACCAGTATTTGCTGAGGCTTAGTATGTATCAAATAGAGGTGTCAGCAGCTACACGTGCAATAATGACCAAGGTGGCAGTGGCCCCATAAGCTCGTAAAGGGTTGATGGTGGTGGTGACTAGAGTAATTCATCAAAGAGAGAGCAGGGAGAGGGAAGGACAGACATCCAGTAAGATCCCAGCGCATGCAAGACAAGGATGCTTCATGTATATACATCAGTTCAACATGTCCTCTCCAAAATGTGCCCTTTACAGATGAGGGAGAGGAGTTAAAGGGTGCATTCCCAGGATCGGAGAGCAAGTAACCAGCCAGCAGAGGCAAGACTCAAACCCAGGCCTTTCTGTCTTCAAAGCTGTGCCCTAGTCCCTTTCACGTTCACTGAGGTGAAGCTATCTGTCTCTACTGAACCTCCAGCAGGACTTAGACAAATTAAAGGCCATTGCAAAATCTCCACAATGTGTTTCAATTATTTCAAAAAAAAGAAACCACAAAAATAAAAAATAAATGGGATACTGCCTAGCCTCTGGGACATGACTACTTTTGGGAACTTTCTACCAGGCACATCAGCCAACTCCATGACTTAAACAGAAGGTAACTTGGGCACCCTATTTACATGTGCACAGCGAGAAGACATTTGTGCAATTTCACCCTTTCCAGGACCACTCTGACAACTGAGTACCCAAGAGGCGACTCCATCTGCCTCTTCTCGCCATCAGAATTTGAAAGCCCCCTCCTCCTGCATAATTGCTGCAGGCAATCAGCACCAACTGATCAATCAAACAAAGAAAATTGCAGGTTTGAAGCTTTAATTAAATCTATCCGGCACTATCTAATTAAAGAAAATCTTTACGATTCTACATACTCCAAAATAGAAGGAGCCCACTCCTTTGGGGTTCTACAGATAATTCACCATGCCATGTCAGGGCCTTCACCCTGCTAACGGTGTAGGAAGAGGCAACAGATAAAGACAACTGGTCTACCTTGCATTCTATTTAAGCTAAGTTCAAATCAATTTTAACATGGCGGGTCTACGGGGTTGCAGGAGAGGATGGCTATATGGAAGAGATTGTCTTTCATTCACAACACTCTCCACATTCCTTAGGGCAGATAAGCATTTATTTAGGTCATGGACCTTTATCTTATCCACCAGAAGACTGGTCACCATATGACCACGTTGGGGCAGAGAGAAAATGCTGAGAACTGGCTTCTTTTCAGCCATGAGTTTATTGGTCATTATGAACTTCCACTTTCTCATCTGCAAAGTGGAATGAATGCAATATGCCCTGGATTGTTAGAAGACAAAATTACATTTCTATGACCAGAAAGCTTCAACAACTATACAGGACTGGAAGAAGCTGCATTCAATAGCTGCACCGGAAGGGAGAAACCAATTGGGTGGTAGATTTTCAAACTCACCATGGTCTGGGAGAACTTTACGAATTCCTGCCCTCTCCTACCAAGGGTCTGATGGCTTTCCAGCTTTCTGAGAGACTTTATCTCAGGACAGCTACCCTGTCCTATTATCACTAAAACCTGCTAGATCATGAGAGCTGGAATCTGTCACTGTCCTCTGTATTCTGGAGTTTGCATATGTCTAAAATCAGCACTGCCTGTGACATGTAGCTGCAGGATTCTGGAGGAAGGACAAGTTGGTGGCGTTTCTGTCAGTCAGCCAGAACATTATAAAATAGTCCAGTCTTTTGGGATAAAACAGAGGAAGCAGAGGCAACACACAGGCATCTTCCCTTCTGTGGCTCAACAGGCATGTCACTGTCTACCAAAGAATAAAACTTAGAAGGTGATGAGAAAACTGAACCAGGGGCTGCAGGGCCGCACTCTGTCATGGGCATGGGAGCTCAGCCACCCGGGCTCAAGGTACTGTCTTGCTCAAGGGCATCACAAGGTCAGAAATCACTTCAGTGATTGCCACCCACAGACCATGCCACTCTCTGTATTGCCCTGACTAACTTCATCACTGCTGCTCCAGACTGCACAGGTGCCATGCTGTGCACCTCAGTGTCAATCATGTCACTAGGAATTTCTGGATGTCAGGCTCCTCTCCCTTAAACTTCGTGCATAAACACACAAAGGCAAACAAGTAGACAACAGGCCCCTCTGGAACAGTGGGAAATGGGTAGAGACACCCAACTTTTTTCTTCCGGGCTATGACTCAATAGTTAGCTGCCTAGTTACAAAGTCCTTGGTCATCCTATTCGCTTCTTAGCCTTTACAAACATCTCTCCCTGCGCATGAACTCATTTCATACTTATTATTGTTGCTCCCTACTCCCTGCCCCTCTCCAGACTGGGGACTGAACCTGAACCCCAGGGCTTTTTTTGTTTGTTTGTTTGTTTCTTGGTGTTCTTTGGTTTGTTTGTTTTTCGGTTCCTTGTTCCTTTTTGATTCACTCTAAGTGTGGATGGGATGGCATCTTTGTTCAATGATTATAACAGAGACACTGAGGATGATGGGATAAGACAGGGCCAGAGACTTTAGCACAAAGGCTGGGAGGAGAGGAATAAGCAGAGGCAGGGCCAACCAGAGAAAGAGAGAGAAAGTACCAGAAGGTGAGAAGGACCTGTCTCCATTTCCCTCTCTGTCCTAAGTATTATGTTATTCCCTAAACAACACAGCATAGCAATTGTTGACATAACATTTACATTGTATCGACATACATAATCTAGAGAATAATTAAAACGTAGGGAGGGTTGCATACACTGTATGCAAATGATGTGCCATTTTATATGAGACTTGAGCATCAAAAGACTCCAGTGTCTCTGGGGGTCTGTGCTTATTTGAGCTACTTATTGCTTTGACAAAGAAAAAAAGGGAAACGCTGACAAGAAACAATTAAAGATGGAAGAGTTTATTTAGAGTCACAGTTTGAAGGTAAAGTCTGTCGCGGTGGGGAGTCATGAAGGCAGGGACTTTGAGGCAGCTGGTCACGTTTTGTTCAGCCAAGAAGTAAGTGGAAAGCATTGAATGATCATGTTTGATTCGCTCATCCCCACTAGCCAGCCTATGGGATAGTGTCACCCATATTTAGGGTGGGCCTTCCCACGTCAGTTAGCCTGACCTAGGCAGTTCCTCACAGTCACACTCAGGGTTTTGTCCCCTTGCTGATTCCAGGTCCCACTAATCTGAAGCTCACTACCAGCCATCACAGAATCCTAGAGCCAAATATGAGAGGCCAATATTTATTATGTTTCTGTAGGTTAACCAATGGCTACTGTGGTCAACTATATTTAAAATGCCACATTAGAAGCCATGACCGCGTCTCCCAAGAGAAATAGGAAAATACAGTCGAGGATAGGAGGTAATCCTAATTCCAGCCAGGAGCCCCCAAGTGTCTCTGGAAGAAGCGACACATCAGCCAGGAGTGAGCAGGTGGAGGGTGGTGTACGGAAGAACAGCAGCAGGTTGAGGGCTGGGAAGAGCTCACAGCTTCTAAGACAGGAAGGGCAGCCAGTGGCGGAAAAGGAGAACTCCAGGGGAAAGCGCAGCATCCTCCCTAGAGAAGAGGACCTGTGAGACAGTCCAGCCTGGCTGGGCTCCAGCCCTGCAGTCCATCGCCAGTCGGTACAGAAAGGCCCTGCCCTGTGAGAGACACTGCATTTCAAGCCTGCACACACAGTCCCAGAAGCCCACTGCTAGAAGCCCACTGGATTACATGAGCAACTTGAAGGTGAAACCCTTGCCTTATGGATGCTATAACGCAGTGCACTGAATGATACATGATTTATAATGCTGGGATGCATGAAAAAGCGGCCGTGTCATTCATTCCTCAGCCTAATGAGCAGCTACCGTTTGCCTGGTTTGGTTACTGGGGATACCAGAGAGGACAAAGCCCCAGGCACATGAACCTTACATTCCAGTCCACAGAGGCTGCCAGTAAGCACGGAAAGTTCAAAGTCAGATGGTGGTCTGTGCTACAGAGGAAAATGGACAGTTGAGAGCATGCATGCAGCATGTCAAACACATATGAAAATCAGCAAGGTAGCTCTTTATGTGCTGGGTACTTGCTGCGAGGGTCTCAGTGAAACGTCCACCAGGGCTGGAGGACAGTTAGCAAAGGCCCAGGACTGGAGGGCTGGCTGGGGTGGAGTGGGTAAAGCGTGACAGAGAAGGACGGGGACAAACCCCAGAAGACCTGACTTTAATCCCTAGAAGCAACATTTGAAAAGCCAGGTATGGTGGTGCATCCCAGGAGGCAGAAACAGGACTATCCCTGTCTCTGGGGCTCAGTGGCCAGCCAGCATAGTCTCTAAGGGACTCCTGTTTCAAGGAAAGGTTAATGGTTCCTGGGGAACAATAGCAGAGGGTGTCCTCTGGTGTGTGCATGTGTGTGCATATGTGTGCAAACACACACACACATACAGTCTCTCTCTCTCTCTCTCTCTCTCTCTCTCTCTCTCTCTCTCTCTCTCTCCCCCAAGGGGGAAAGGAATCCCCTGTCCCTGTATATAATTCAGGGATAACACTACTCTGTATGCGCTTTTCATGGTGGATACCCAGAAGCATGCATTTGTCAAAACTGATGGAACTTCACAGCACTAAGAACGAATCCCTGTGTTCATAATTTAAAAAAAAAATTCATCGAGGGGGTCCTAGGATGACACGTTGGAGTAAAGGCAATGGCGAGGAACAGATCTGCACTCCAGACGTATTGGACAGCATTGCTAAGGAGAAGAGAGCACTGCTGGGTGACTTTGGGAAGCTTCAATGGCTGTCAGAGGAAAGGCTGCAGGAGCTGCAAGGAGGCCTGAACTCTAGGCTATAAAGCCACCATGACCCATGAGAGTGTGGGCTAACCGTTCTCACTTACCACTCCTGCTGGACAAGTGTGCAGACGCCTGGTGGGTGGAGCCACTTCTCTTGCTGTTGGCGTAGGTTATGGACTAAGAGAGACACGTCATGATTCACATGTGATTGAACTCAAGACTTCAGTCTGAATGTATGCTGTGTTTCATAGAAATACTGGCGTCTACACGTGGGGATAGAGATATATTTCCTACGTATGGGATACTGTGCTCAGATAGTCCCCCTGCCTTTTCAGCAAAGAGAACCTCAAAACAGTGACATTCCAATGATCACACATACACCCCAAACCCAGATCCTCATTTCTAGTGCATTTGTCAACAAAAGAAACTGAAGTTCCCGGGAGAAGTGACTGATTCGAGAGCTGGGATAGGAAATGCAGGTGACAAATGTGGAGCACCATGACAGGTGACAGCAGCAGTAACATAAATAATAATGACGGGAGCATCAAAGACACAGGAGCCCACACAACAGCTTCCAAGGAAATACGTGTGAGCAGCACTGGTTCACAATCCAAAAAAATTCAATAAATATTCATGGTCCAAAATGATATGAATGAATGATTGAACAGATGCACAAATGAGGACTGAGAAGATGGCTCAGTCAGCAACATCCCTGGTTAGCATCCCAAACATGAGAATCAAAGTTCCATCCCAGCAGACATGTAGAAACACAGGAGTGAGGGCACACACCAGGCAAAGAAAGGCACTGCCAGCCTCTCTTACCCAGGAAACCACAGGCCACAGTGAGAGACCTGTCTCAAAAGCAGTGTGGATGGCCCCTGCAGAATGACATCAAAGTTGACCCGACCTTCGCACGAGCATAGACATGCATGCACACCGAGACACCAGACACACAAGTACACAAACACACAAAAATGGATACGTGGAAGAGAATAGATAAAACCCTAAGGCAGGAGAATCCCACATGATGTGAGAAGACTTCACTCTCAACAAAAGGAAGCAGCCAGGCATCTCTTAGGTGTGAGCTATCTATAGCAGACAGTACTTCCTTTCACAGTGCGGGGGGTGGGGGTGGAGTAACTGGAGCACACAGTGTGGGGTGGAGTAACTGGAGCACACAGTAGTGGGTGGAGTAACTTCAGCACACAGTATGGGGAATGGGGGTGGAATAGCTTCAGCACATAGTGGAGGAGATGGAGTAACTTTCAGTGGGAAGTTTGACAAACATTACCCCTACCAGATCATTTAAATAAAAGTTTACTTCTTAAATTTTATTGGCTTTATTTATCTAGCTCTGGGAATGGGGGAGGTGCATGTGTGTCACAGTGCACATTAGGTCAGAGGACGACTTTCAGGGCATAGTCCTCTCCTCCCACCATGTAGGCCCTGGGGGTGGAATTTGGGTCATCAGACTTAGCTTAGCATTGAGTGCCTAATCTGAGCCATCTCCCCAGCTGCAGAAGTTTGTTTTTTAATAAGAAAATATGCAAACAAACAAAAGAGTTCTCATCTTTGACCTTAAGGGCAGAATGAAGAGACAAGGATGATAGCAAGGAGACCCAAAAAAAGGCCTTGGACTCACTCAGACAAGAAGTGACATCAGCGTCACCAAGGTGAGGCATGGGGTGGAGGTGGGTGGGGCTAAAGGGGTGCCTAGAAGAGATGGACCTTTGGACAGGACAGTAATATAATAGGGGAACATTTTCTGCATGTTCACTGCGTGTTCAGAATATTCTAGGAATATTAATTCTTTCTGAGAGCTGGGTCTTCACAACCTGTCTACGAGGTCAGCAATATAGAAGCCTGTCCTAGCTTCATTCAGCCTGTTGTCACGATTTAAAAAAAAAATCCTCTGACCAAAAGCAATATTAGGGAGAAAAGGGTTTATGAGGCTCATAATTCCTGGCTGCAATTCTTCATTAATGGGCAGTCAAGGCAGGAACTCAAGGCAGAAATTCAAGGCCGGCCTGCCAGCCTGCTATTTCACACAGCAGTACCTCCAACCAAGGCATTCAGTTCACAGCCAATGAAGTACAGCAAGAACCATAGACAATGCTAGTCCTTGGCTCTCAAGCCAGTTTATACTCCGTTAGTTTCTTAGGCTGCTCAGGGCCACCAGCCTGGGGATGTGGGTGCTGCCCACAGTGGGCTGGACCCTCCTACATCAACGGACAATCAACACAGTCACCAACAGACTTGCCCACAGTGCAGTTTGATCCAGGCAATTGCTCCGTTGAGATGACTGTAGGCTGCATCAAGTTGTTAGCTAAAAACAACAAAACAAAAAACAACAACAACCAGGACAGAACCTGATCATGAGGGAGTGGAAACTGAGGCCCAGAGGGGGGTGGGAAGCCTTCTCAAAGTCAAGCTGTTAGCAGGAGGTTGAGCAAGGATGTTCACCTGGGACACTTTTCTTAACCTAAACCTTCCTTCTTCTCCCCATAGCCTGTGTCCTGCCTGCTGCAGGGAAGGCCTGGGGGAGGAACTGCAAGAACTGTACCTTGATGTCAAGAAACAGGCACCAGAAGACAGGGCCACGGTCAGCCCTGGGGCCACACAACTGTAATCCAAATTATTCATGAGATTAAAGCAAGAGAGTTAGACTCACCTGGGCTACAGAGTGAGTTCAGAGTCAGCCTGGGTAATTTCAGGAGACCCTATCCCTACATAAACAGCAAAAAAATATATATGACTGGGGATGTAGTTTGGTGATAGAATATTTGCCTTGCATGGGTAAGGTCCTGGATTTAATACCCAGCACTACAAAAGGAACAAGGAGGGAAGGAGAAAGGGAGAGAGGGAGGGAAGGAGGGAGGGAGGGACAGAGGGATGGAGGGAGGGAGGGACAGTGGGCCAGGGGCACAAAAAAGAATTGCTTAAAGTCACTCCTTACTGCTTAAGGGTATATGGGGCCAGCTTATAGCATCAACTTTTCAGGGCACACAAGGCCCAAGGTCAGCCTGCCAGGGAAGCTTATGGCCCGGGGTGTCCTGAGTCCTTGTCTGCCTGTGAGCTCGAAAATAAACTTATAAATGCATCTCAGAGCTTAAGCAGCTAAGGAAGCACCAGCTGCAGTGCAAGGTGAACCTGGACAAGGGTATTTCTCCCTTATGTAAAAGCCAGTCACTGGCCAGGAGCAGTCGATGGGATGGGGTTGGCTCTGCCTCATGGAGTCACCTAGGGACCCAGGTTCTTCCAGATCCCAACTCAGGGAAGGAGACAGAAGAACACAGTAGGAACGCCTTTCTGGGCCAAGCCTGGACAGAGAGCACATGACCTCTGCCTCCTGGCCATGAAATCATGTGGCTCTACCTAGCTGAGCGGGCAACTGCTTCCCACCAACATATCGACACGTCAGAAGGGAGGCAAGATGGATGGTGAGCAGTCAGCCTTCTGTGCCATGCTGCCTAATGTGCCAGGAGAAAACAAACCTTGACGTCAAAGACAAACGGTGGCCTTGTGGAGAGCTAATCTGCAATACCTGACTAGGGCAGAAATCACCCCAGAAAGTCAATGGTGCTTTCTGGCCCTTCTACACACACCTTGGGCATCTCTCCATCATAGGATGTCGGGGCTGGACCAAGCGGTGGGGCTCCCCTAGATCTGAGTCTTCTTTTTGTATGTCAGGAGAATGTAGCTAGCCGTGTGAGGGGACAAGATTAAAGTAAGTCTAGGATGTGACTCAGTCGGTAGAGTGCTTGCCTGGCATGGGTGAGGCCTGCGCTCAATTCATAGCACAGGGTGAAAAAACCCACAAATGTGATGACACTTGCTTATAATCCCTGCACATGGGGGTAGATGCAGGAGGATCAGAAGCTAAAGGTCATCTTTAGCGACATGAAGAATCTAAGGCCAGGCTTGGATGTCTGAGATCCTATCTCAAAATGCCAAAACACTACCACCGCCACCAGCATCGCCAGCATCAGCACCACCACCACTTCCACCACCATCACCACCACCTCTACCTCCACCATCACCACCACTTCCACCACCATCACCACCACCACCATCTCCAGAAAAGCATTGGCCAGGAGGGGATGGAACCTAGGTCTCCTAATGCCTCTTACCATAGCTCACCCTTACACATTACAGCCCAGATCATCTAACCGTGTAACAGCTTGCCCTGTTGCTTACACAAACAGGATTTGGTGTCCTTTTCTATTTACTTAAATTCTAAGAGAACAAGAACTCAAGCCTCAGGTGTGTCTGTAGGTACCATCTCTGCTGATCAAGACAGAAAATTAGAAAGAAACGCAGGTTCTAACCTGTCTAGATCTTGAAAAGAGCACCCCTGAGTTATTAGGGGAGTCTGAGTAACAACTTTTGCTGCCCTCAAATGTCCAGGTAGAATTGAGGGTAAAGAAAGGGTGGCTGTACTATCCTAGCAAAAGTGGAACTGGCAAGAGAGGAGCAGGTGAATATGCACTTGTCAACTTCACTCTGAGTGATGCTGAGTCCGTGACCATGGCAGAGTCAACTTCACTCTCAAGTGATGCTGAGTCCGTGACCACGGCAGAGTCAACTTCACTCTCGAGTGATGCTGAGTCCGTGGCCATGACAGAGTCAACTTCATCTTGAGTGATGCTGAGTCCGTGACTATGGCAGAGTCAACTTCACTCTTGAGTGATGCTGAGTCCATGACCATGACAGAGTCAACTTCATCTTGAGTGATGCTGAGTCCGTGACTATTGCAGAGTCAACTCCACTCTCGAGTGATGCTGAGTACATGACCACAACAGAGCCAACTTCACTCTCGAGTGATGCTGAGTCCGTGACCATGACAGAGTCAACTTCATCTTGAGTGATGCTGAGTCCGTGACTATGGCAGAGTCAACTTCACTCTTGAGTGATGCTGAGTCCGTGACCATGATAGAGTCAACTTCACTCTGAGTGATGCTGAGTCCGTGACCATGACAGAGTCAACTTCACTCTGAGTGATGCTGAGTCCGTGACCATGACAGAGTCAACTTCATCTTGAGTGATGCTGAGTCCGTGACTATGGCAGAGCCAACTTCACTCTTGAGTGATGCTGAGTCCGTGACCATGGCAACACAATGGATGGGGCCAGTGGTGAGGATGGGTAGAGATAGAACCACCTCTTTAACCTAGGTCTAGAGTTCCACAGTGTCTTAAATACTGACGGCTATTAAACAGTACAGCTGCACATTAAGCAGGGTGAGCCTTTGTCACAACAACGGTGAGACCCTGCTATGGATGGCAAAGCATCCCAGGACCCCAATTCTGCCACCCACCTGTCTCTGTACATCACCTGCAGCCACCTCGCCCCTCTACCATATCTGCCCAGACCTACCAGGGCACAAGGTATCCCTGAATCACTGCAACTGATTGCCAGAACTTTAACCCTGGGGGACTCCTCCCTCAAATTCCTGTCAGCCAACCTGTGTCAAATTGGGTTTCAGGCAATTCTGAGAGTTAGAAGATGGGTGCCACAGCTGCACAGGCTCAGAGATAAAAATGGAGGTGATAATTCTCATTTCTGGGAAGATTAATAGAGAGAGAGCTAACAAAGTCCCTGGCACTAGAAAGAAATATATTTACTCCAGTCCCATAGCTGATTCTCTTCTAGCCATCTAAATGAACAATCACGAATCTAAGGCCACACAGAGAAATCTTTCTTCAGAAACTGTCCTCTAGACCCAGCCTTACTCTCTAGATGCTCTGGGCCTACAACTTGTGGTGGCATTGCTGTAGGGGACCTCAGCAGGCATTCATCTCTTCAAACTTTTCGTGGTTAGGATTAACAAGGATGTAGACTATAGTGGCTTCTAGCTACCAACCCTGTTCTGCCCCCCAAAGCTCTAGCCAGCCAGACCCCACAAAGTGTGCTGTCTGGACTCCCACAACGACTCTTCATTCGTCATAGGTAACTCTTCTGAGGGAAGACACGGTTCCCAGAAGCACATGTCCCCCGGATACAAATTTGAGCATTTAGGGCAAATCAAACATATTTACTTTTGCAATGTTGGGGGCTTGAGAAAATCCATAATGTCTTTGGCCTCAAGCCCTTTTCCTATTAATTATTAAACCCTTGTGTGTTTCGAGGGTAATTGAATCCATGTTTCTAATTAGTTTACACTTAATTCATCAGAACAATTTTTAAAGGGCTGATGGATGTCCCAATAAGCCTCATGGGCAGTTAATGAATCTTTATTTAAGAAGAAATTGGATACCCACCAAACTGCTAGCAACGGCTACCTCCAGAGAGCAGGCTGGGACAAGGGCAGAGGACGAAGGCACTGGGGCCATGTTTTCTCCTTACACTATTTGACTTTTCTGTAGTGATGGGTACTAACTGCTCTTACTATTGGAAGGAAATTGCTTCAAAAGATGTGAGGTGAAGTTTCTTTTCTTTCAAGAAATGAAATGTGTGTCATGGACCCAATGGAACGGTCAAAATCTCTGGTAGAAAAGGCTAGTTTGAGGCTCTGGAGACCACAGTCTACTTATTCCCTGGCCTCTTGGCAGTGCAGAGACTTGAGACACTGAACCTTGCCACTGTGTATTTTTGACTAACAGGTGGCATGAATAACACCAGTTGAAAACCTTCCTGTGTGCCCTGATTCTTGCGGACATAATGCAATGCCAAGCTCCCTATAATGGATGCAAAGCCCCCGCCCCGGTGATCTGGTCCCCTCTCTACCTCACAACACTCCAGCCACAATGAAGCAGCCCGCTGTCAATCATTCTCATCTTGCCTCTCTTGCTTTTGCCTGAACCTATCATCACAGCTTACCTTCCCCACGTCTCCCTCTACACTCTACTGCACTCCCTTCCTCCAGAGAGCATTTGTTCATTCATTTGCTCAGTAGATATCTGTCGAGCACCTGTTATATGTCAGTCTCTGGGGTAGACCCTGGAGCTACAGTAGAGGGGAAAGCAAGGGTTCTGGAATCACAGAGCTTATAGTGTTGTGGGGTGGACAAACACCACACACATGTATAACCTGGAAAGATGGATGCACGGTCACCTGAGTGGGTATCAGATCAAGAGGAAGTGTACAACAGCAAGAATCCATTACGGTGTAACTGTGAAATGTCTTCCATGGTCTCATATACTCAGAGACTTGTTGTGGATTATTCCTTTATACTGTGCGACAATATATCACTGTGATTGGTTTAATAATCTAAACGGTCTACAGTTAGGCAGGATTTTCAGAGCAGAGAAAATGTTGGGAAGAAGGACAGAGAAGACAGACAGACACGGAACAAGTCAGGGATCGAGGTAAAAGCCATGTGGTTGAACATAGATCAATAAAAAATATGGGTTAATTTACATTATAAGATCTAGTTTGGAACGAGCCTAAGCTTTCAGCTAAGCTTTCATAAGAAATCTCTGTGTGGTTATTTGGGAACTGGCTGGTGGGATGGAAAAATTCACCTACAGGGTCTGGCCATAAGCTAATGAGCTTTCGGGAAGCCCCCGAATCTTGACGAGTCAAATGTTCACCCTCATCTCACTCACCTAGTATTAAGGGTGTGGTCACAAGCTAAGTCACGGACTTTGGGGAAGTGACTGGACATTGAGTGGCTAGGCCTGATAAATACATAAGTCAACTCATAGAGTCAGCATTTTGGCATTTTTAGGAGGTGGGTCCTAGGAATTAGCTCAATGCGCATACATCCTCTATCGTATATCCTGCCCTAGCCTCTTCCTGTGCTCACCTTCCGCTGCTTCCTAGCCACTACGATGTGGCTTTCTCCACTCTGCCACACCCTTCCCACTATAACAGACTAATACCTCCAAAGCCCTGAGCCAAAATAAACCACGCAACCTTTTAGGTTGTCTGTGTCCAGCCTTCTGTTGCAGCGACAAGGTAAGCAGAGACTCCAGACTCCCTGGCTGAGGACATGACAATTGAGTGGAGATGTGGAAGACGAAAGGTAGCCAAACAGGGGGTTAGTTGGAAGGAGAGCATCTCAGGCCCCAAACGCGCATCCATAGATGTCCCTCACCCCCAGACCAGGACGCTTCCTAGCTCAGCTCAGTGTTGTCGACTGTCTGCCCGATTAGTCACCTGGCTCCCTCAAGATTCTACAAGTTCCTTGAAGGAAGATGCTGTCTTGTTAACTGTTATGTCTCCAACACCTGGCACTCCTGGTAGGCATCCAATAAATGTCAAACCCTGACAGTGAACGGATCAGAAAATGCGTCCAGCATGGTGGCAGGCACACAGTGGGCTTGCTGCGTCAGGTAACTTCTTGTCCTTCCCCAGTGTCCTCTCTCCCTCTCCCTCCTACCAGAATATTTCTTCCTCACCCCCAGGGGGCCTCTCAGCCACCTCCTGTTCACAAAAAGCACATTCCCGAAGGACTCCAGGGAGCGGACTAGCCAAGGACGGCCCTGTCGCTGTGCGAAGCGCACTACAGAATCCATCGGGAAGGTCCTAGGATGGGGGGAGAGGGCATCTGCTGCAATTCATATTCATAAGGAGACCGTAAATCTGGCAAATTTGTGGATCATTACAGTTTCCAAACAGGTGTCTAACGCCAGTTGAGTGAGATGGGGCACCAGCTCCAAACGGCTGCGACTACGCTCCACCTTAGGCTGATGACAGAGCGTCTACTGCCAGTAACGGAGCGAACGAGTCGTAGTGCTTCCCATAACTGGAGCCTGAACATCTAAATTAAGGGATGCTTAGCTGTGCTTAACTGGGGCAGTCATCACCAGCGCCCTATAAGCCCTCCGCCTCACAGAGACGCGGTTTATTAGCAGAGCCTCCATAGATTATGCTAGCTTGCGCTCCATTAGCAAACTTCATTCCACATTAAACTGCAGTTCAATGGGATGTTTGCCAGCTCTGAAAGGCCATCTAATTGTACAAAAGCAGAGACGTGGGGACTGTTTCAGTAATTCATCCAGGCAGGGCTGACACTGCATTATCTGGGAGGCACTTTGTTCTTTTCTTACTAATTTCCAAACTCCTACAGGCTCCCCCCAGCCTTCAGGACCGTTCCCTACCCCATTCTCCCACCCGGATCCATTATGAGAAGAATCTGATCAGCTTCTATTGTAAATGTGATTTCAAGCAGCCAGACGCTGCCTTCTGGCACCCCGGGATGTGGCGGCTGCTGAATAGCACTGGATGAAATGTGAGATCTTGCAAGGAGATGCTCTGAGCTCCCGCTGGAGAGAGGCAGGCGCGGGGAGACGAATGTTGTCTTCATAGGGCATAAGCTGCGCACACACGGCGCCCGGTGCCTACTGGCACCTCTCTGTCAGCGGCGCCAGGTGCGGCTGCCAAGGTGGTCTCATTGAGGAAGCTCCATCCCGCAGAGGAGGCAACTGAGGCTCACGCGGGTTGATTTGTTTGCCCAAGGTCACGGACAGATAAAGAAGACCGACGCAAGACAAGTCTGAAGCTGAGGTCCTGGAAGACTCGAGCGTCCCCAGGGAGGCTCAGCTGCAGAGCTACTGCATTGGCAGCCAGAGTTCTCTGCTGGGCACAGGCATCCTGCATATCATGGGGTTTGTAGCAGCATCCTTGGCCTCACCCTGCCAGCTGCTCCTGGCATCCTGCAGACATGCAATCAAGAATGTCTAGGAGGGCCAGGATTGTAGCATAGTGGTACAGTGCTTGCCTCACAAGCCTGAGGCCCTAGGTTCAATCCCGGACACTGCCACCTTCACACACACACACACACATACACACACACACACACACACACACACACACACACACACACCAATTTCCAAGTGTTGTCAGAGGGTCTGCTAACTTCTAGACTGCCTCCAGTCAAGAACCACTGCTCTTTCTTTCTGACAACTTGGAAATTTACACTTGCATTTTCTAGGTTTTTCTGTAAATGTTGTTTTTACCCATATCTAGCAATATTCAAGCCAACATACACATGTGGTTTTATTTAATTCCCACTGCCAATCATGAGGAAATTAAGATAGGCATGATAGGCCCATTTTATAGATAGGGACACTGAAGGTAGTGTGGAAGCAGTCTAGCAGGCCCTCACAAAGAAAGACCTGGAGCTCTTACGTGCTGTCTGCTTGCAGGGTGACAGACAGCACAGGTCCCTGCATGGTTCTGTCACAGTGAATCTGGTGAGAGGCTTGACTGCCTCAAGGCGCTTAGATTCCAATGTGTGTGTGGGGGGGGGGGATTTAAAGCACAGCTCAGAACCCACCCCAGGAGTGAGCAACTGCAGAAAGGTGGGTGGGTTAGAAGGGTTGGAAGCTGACTATTGATCAGGTGTTGGAGGGATACAGAGAAGAGAGGGGTATATTAGGAATGCAGAGAGAACGGCCACTGCATCGCGCCTGCCTGCTATGGTGCAGGCAGTAAACAGCGCTGCAAGTGATGCAGGTGGAGGGAAACCTGCTGCAGGCCTCTTGGTGGTTCCACTCCACCATCGGCATGGAAAGGAAAGGGAAAGAGGAGCATTATGGGATCTAGAACATACTGATACATTACATACATACGTGGCACACGCACCATACCCTGCACACACATTTCATACACATACACGTTAGACAGATTTGTGACACACTTCAGACAGCTAATGCTCCTTTACATATGTACACATGGCACACCTGTGCATGCTACATGATCTGCATATATGTTGCATGCATAAACTGGCTGCATTGCGTAACGCATATCACACACCTTGATGCATGCACAATCAACTTCCCTGAGCACAGCGCTTTTCCCGGCATCTTCCTACAGTGCCTGCAATTTCCTGATGGAGAAGTCTGACAGGAAGGCACAGGTGAAGTGTCAGGACAGGCCCAAAGTCTTTCAGAGACGGCCGAGTCCTGAGGCCTCAGCTCTGAAGGGCAGCAAGAATGCAAAAAGCAGTTCTGGAGCATGTCAGGAACTACAGCGGAGAGCTCTCATGTGACGACCCTGGGAGGTGAGACAGTCACCTCCATTTCACAGCTAAGGCTCAGAGTAGTCAGACTTGAATGACATCACACCATTAATAAAAAACAGAGATTGGGGGCTGGAAATAAGACTTGAGGTGGGGTAGAGTGCTTACTTTGCAGGTGTGAGGCCCTGGGTTCAGTCCCTTGCACCATAAAACAGGCATGTAAATACGTGTGTATGCGTATTTACACATATATACACATTCTCTCTCTCTCTCTCTCTCTCTCTCTCTCTCTCTCTCTCTCTCTCTCACACACACACACACACACACACACACACGCACAGATTATAAAATCTAGGCCTATATTCCTGTGAGTGTCCCACAGGAGAACTCTGCCAGAGATGACTCACCTGTTCTACTCGATGAGTGAAGAAAAATATCAGTGCACAAACATGCTCGCCAGCCACGTCCTGGCCAGATGGTAGGACACACTGTCCTGTACCCACACTTCACACATCACATCACACATACCTATTAAATGTCTGTGTCCTATATTGCGCACATCAAATGCATGTTCATTGTACATTGCATGCATACACGTCATATACATATCCGTGATATATGATATGCATGCATATGTAGCATGCATGTATGCAATGCACGTTTTCCTGTGGACTGGAATTTACTACAGACTCATGTGACCTGTTTCCTGTCTCTGAGCAACACATCACTGAGTCATCCTCTACTTACTCTCTTTCGTCCCCTCCAAGTCCCCAGAAAACCACTAGTGACCCTTGGGATAACTATTTCTCATAACATAAAAATCCATCCCATCTCCCTCTCCATTGTTCTGGTCCAGGCTGCCACAGTTCTACCAGGCCTGGCAGTCTCCTGAACAGACCCCTTCCCATGTATTTCTCATATAGCATCCAGATTATGCCAAAGTTCTCTGCTTAAAAACTTGTAGCTGAAGGGTATCTGCAATATATCTATAGCTAACATACTCCATGGTGGGACCCCCGTTACCCAGAGACAAGGCTGCCACTCTCACCACTTCACAGTGTTGTGCTGGGTCTTCTGGCCAGTAATTCCAGCAAAAGAAAAAGAGGACTATCCCAACTACAAAGGCGGTAGTCAAACTGCTCTCACTCAGAGATGTACACAGAATTGGATGAAGCAGGAGAGAATTCGGTAAGGTTATGGAGCACCAATCAATACAGCGAAGTCAACTGCATTTCTCCGGATTAGCAAAACTCAAATCGGAAAAATCGATTCTAGTCACAATGGCATCAAAAGAGCAAAAACCTGTTCGTTGTTCAGTCGGGAACGGAGCATCAAGGCAACAATGGGACTCCACTCCACCTGATCTCAGTCCTCGTGGAAGTGACCCGGGGTGTGAAAGAAATGCATCAACTCTGGAGACGAAGAAGAGACCTCGATCCCTATGCTCTGCAGCACTTAGGAACTTCCTCCAGATGACACCAGCCCAGCCAGCCAGACTCCATTAAGGGAAAGGTTAGCAGGATGTTGACAGAGAGATGCCACTTAAAATATGCTTCAAGGGAGTTGCTTTAACCACGCGCAGAGTGAAAAGCAGGGGAAAAGTAAAGAGACCTTGTTCTCGAAGACAGGGAAAAAAGGAGTGACAGCAACGGAGCTTAAAAATGGAAAGCGCTGAGCACCAGAGCCGAGTAAATCCATCATTTACACTCCAGAAGGTGAGCCAACGAAACTCTGCCGCTGAAGAACGCAGACCCTGTTAGGAACCCTTAAAAGCCCGGCGATGCTTAAGGGATAAGAGCTATCCCTGAAATGATGCCATAGGTAAATTAAAATAGAGGAACTGGCAAAGACTGCCCCCAATAAATGCAATTCTAAAAGAAATGAAAAGCTGGCAATATCAGTATCTAAGCAAAACTAAAGGCGAAAGAAATCACTGAATAAGGAAGAGAATTTTTTATATTGAGAAAGTAAAAAATTCACTGTGAAGATTAAATTCAAAACATATTTATCAGGAGTTGGGGAGATGGCTCAGTGGCTAAGACCATATTGATCTTACAGAGAACGAAGTTCAGTCCTCAGCACCCATTCTAGGCAACTTACATGTGCCTGTAACTCCAACTCCAGGAGATCTGATACCCTCTTCTGGCCTCCAAGGGCACCCATACTCATGTAGACACCCATGCATGTCTACACACACACACACACACACACACACACACACACACACACACACTTTAAAATAATGAATATAGGTCTTTTTAAGATTTATTGGGCAGGAGAGATGGCTCGTGGGTAAGAGACTTGCTGTGCAAACATGGAGACCTGAGTTTGAATTCCCAGAACCGGGCTGAGCATGGCCATGCAAACTCATATGTAACCTCAGTGCTGTAGAGGAATGGAGACAGAAAGATCTCTGGAACTTGTTGGCTGCCATCAAGTCCTGTGTTCAATGGGAGACCCAGGCTTAAATGAACGGGGCAGAGAGCAGCAGACTGAGGTGCCTGATGGACTCCTCTGACCTTGCTGCACGCAGGAGTACCCACATACGCATGTGTGCACCACATACACATGCCACACACTCACATCAACATGTGAAAATAAAAATATGCGTATGTTGAAGATACTGCAGCCAAACACGTAAAGTTAAAGCTTAGCTGTTATGGATAGCAGCAAGGATAACAGACAGGCAATGCAAGTCTGAGACCAGCCCACTGCTTATCTTGATGAATATCAATTAAACAATAAATACAAAATTATTTATTTTTAATTATTATTTATTAGTCACAAGACTAATAACGTGAATTTTCATTCATCAATATGGAATATTTGATTTTTCCAATACTTATAGAACATTTATAAAACATGATCTTAAAAGGAAGGAGGGTGATCAACAATCCCCTAATGTTGAAAGGCACAATCCAATCATAATGCAATAAAACTAGATCATCAGTTTTAGGAGAATAAACAAATAATGCATAAAAATTTGAGGCAAAGCCTCTGGAGTCAGGGAAAGAACAAAACTGCAATTAGAAACTCTTTCAGAAGTAACAGCTACCCATCAAAATTTACAGGATATGGTCAAAGTTGCACTTAGGGGGAAAATGCCTCTTAATGCTTTTATTATCAAACAAGAAATAATGGGACTAATTCAATTCATGAAACCCTCAAAGAGCAACGCCAGCCTCAGGTAAGTGGAAGAAAGGAATGGCTAAAGATGAAAGCAGAAATCGATACGTTAGATAATGGAGAAAGAATAAAATTGATAGCCCCAGCACTGGAGGTTTTAAAAGACCAATAAAACAGGAAAATGCCTGCCAAGACGGAAGAGATGGAAAGGACATGGGCGCCCATGAAGAAGAAGAGGCGGGCCTAGCAGCCATGAAGGCAGGAGCACCCAGTCCTAGGCCCCTCCATGACAGTGACTGATTTCTTTGAAACACGTGAAGACAACTGACGCGTGAATAAGAAAACCAGAACTCCATAATGTGAAGGGGATTCAGACAGACCTGGGAGTCCCCACCTGCGAGAAGCACCACCCCACCCCTCCCAGGGTGGCACACAACCATGCTCTCCTGGTGTGAGCTCCCATACTGCCGAGGAGAGCTCAGAGGAAGTGGGATCCTCCCAACTCTTCCTCCTAGCTGATGCTGCAAGACTCTGGCTTCTTCCGAAATGAACTGAAAGGAACATCACGGACACCACACAGGAGTAACCTACCAAAGGACAACTAGAGGCTGGTAACCAGAGCAGGGTGGGCTGTGCTTAGAAGGAACGCCCTCCCAAAGGCCTCAGTACCACCTGTGCCTGTGGCCTGGACACTCTCCCTAGATGCCGACAAGGTACAGCTGTCACTTCCCTTTCAGTGCCTTGCCCCCCAGTTACCTCCCCCCGCACTGCCTCCCCAGCTACCTTCATGCTTCTTTGCCTGCACAGCATCCACCGAGGAGATAACCCACACCAGGCTCCACATCAGCATGTGAACTCCATGGCGACAGTGGCTTTGCTCTGCTGACTGCTATGTTCTCCAGCCCTCAGGTCAGCACTAGCACAAAACAGGGAGTCACAGAATATTTGCTAAATGAATGAAAGGGGACTTTAGTCCCTTTCACGAGGTTTCATTAAATATTGCCTGTGTGCCACACCCTGTGCGATGTCACGGGAAGATGGATCAGCTTCGTCACGCCGGGAAGAAACCACCTCTGCTGCAGGCTTCCCAGACTCACTGGCCAGGGGCCTGCCCTACACATGGGGTGTGACATATTCTAGAAATATCCTCAAGCCAGGTTGGAGGGTAAGCCTGAGATAGGCAAGCTCACCCCAGACCTTCCCCTGACACACACACACACACACACACACACACACACACACACACACACACACACACACACACACACAGAAACTTGGCTGGTTAAACCATTAACCCCTCAGCAACCTGAGAAGTTTGGAAGCCTAGGTGAGAAGGCAGGACCAAGGTTTGTGATGGAGAGCATCAGGTCTCCAGGCCACCAACGAAACATAAGCTTGTCCTGGAACTTTCTGCCCAGAAGCCTGCCGTTCCTGCAGAGGGCAATTCCCTCTGTCTCCTCCTCCTCTGTGACCTCCTTGTCTTAGGAGGCAACTCCGTGGCCCAGCTGTCGGCCATCTTAGCCTCTCCGTGGTGTTAGCTTCCACCAGATGTGATGGCGTTAAAAGGGATGAGGGCCATCCCAAAGTCTCAGCTCTAGTCCCACACACAAGGCACCAAATGCAAGGGTAATTTTATCAGGTCTCCATGGTCCCTGACCCAGGATGCATGGCAGAGCACCACCCATCGCTCACAGCCTTCAGCCTCACAGTGACTTGGAGCCAGGCAAAAACACCAGCATTCCTCAGTGTGGGGAGGACATGACAGAAAGACAGACAGACAGACAGACAGACAGACAGACAGACACAGATATACTTGTGCTGGCAAAATCAATTTCAGTGAAAAGACTGGAATTTCTCCATCACCCCTTCTGCTTTTTACCCAGTTTTCCCAGGTGCCTGACATGGCCTCATCTATTGGATTCTTCAAAGAGAAAGGAATTGAGTGTCTTAAATGAAACTGAGAAGCTAGGCAGTCTGTCAATAAACCCCACACTCGGGAGACCGAGGCAGGAGAATTACAAATCTGAGATCCTGGGCTACAACGGCAAAACCTTACACTGAAAACAACGGCAAACAAAGGTATTGACGGAGGACCTCACAAAAAGGAAGTCAATGCCCTGCAGAAGACTTCCAGGGAGGGAGGGGCACACCTCTCCCCTTCCTGGGAATGTTTTTAGGTAGTTAATGATTGCTGGAGGTGAGAAAGATGCATTTTCTGCAGTGGTGTGGGCACTGGTAAGGTGTCTGTGCTCCTGCAAATAAGGCCTCACCCATGCCCTGGAAAGTAACCCTAATCTATATCTTTGGTTCACACATAAAATCAGAACATGAAAGATATGAAAGAAGAAGGGGAACTAATTGGAAGATGTGAAGGGGTCAGTGGGAGTAAGGGAGGGGCAAAAGAGCGACTATACTATACTCAAAATACATTCTATACATTATTATTTGTAATTGCTATATACTAACAGAAACTTAAATAGTAAAGCAGAGGTCCTCTCTTCTCCAAGCTTGGCTCGGGGCCCAGCCATCTGCAATAGGGAGTGGGGAGAACGGACCTTGTACGGAGGTTCTCTGCCTGGGGTGGGCCATCAAACACTGACAGAACATCGAAGTCCTCTTCCAGGGCAAAGGATTGGAACACGAGCTGGATCCGGTGCTGGTCCTCCGCGGTGATGGTCCATGTGCAGTTGGCATAATTGGGGTAGCCGTAAGGGAACCCTGGGCTCTCCACTGTCCCATTGGGACCTTGCAGTTGGAATGTGCAGTTCTGTCCTGGAAGAGAAAAAGGAAGCAGTTCAGCGTGGCCAGAAGAACTCCAAGACGTTTCCAAGAGGTGGAAATACTATCAAAGAGAACCAACCATCAGTCACTTTTCCAAGTGCTTCCTATGGGCTGCCCTGGGCTTGGCAGCCAGGGAAGAAAGATGGGGAGGGGTGGTGCATTGTGTTCAGTGATACTGAAGCTGGGGGACTCTCTCCAATCTCCTCTCTTACCTGAGGTTCTCTGTTCCCTGGCCTCACTCCCACCTTCCCTAGAAAACACAGCTACCAACGCATCTGCCCCATGCTACCCTCCTTCCTCCTCCACCCAAATGGGATTGTTGGAGTTACTTACTTTCTAGCCCTTTAAGAACATTTCTCACGCACACCCTGTTGTCCCATCTGCACTGAGGGTGCTTCCAATTTCAAATGTGCTTCAGACTCATCTTTCATAAACACTGCTCCATGCCACTCCTCCTGCAGTCTCTCTCCTCCCGCCCACAGTTAATTGAAACCACAGTAGGTCCCCTCATCCTTGGCCATGTCCATCAGGTCTGCCTTACGGTCCTACATGTTTGTCTGAAAGCAGGTACAGTGAGGTCCCAGACCAAATGGGCTGGGGATGTGCAACCCAGCTTCCTGCTAACAGGTCTCTCTGAGCCACTTACGCTGCTGCCGAAGCTCAGGCTTCACTCTGCTTCCCAGCCACAGATCTGGCTCCAGCAGAGCTTTCAAAGGACGATAAGTGATAAGCGGGAGGTTAGGAGGGGTTGGCGAGGTGGCATTTCTCCTTGGTTCTCCAGTACCTCCCTAGAAACAGCCAGTATGTGGGACCCTCCTGTACCACTGTACCTTCTCTGAATGCTCTGCTTCCTTTCCGGGCTCCATGCTGGAGTCTCTTGCCTCGGTCTAGCATAGAGGACATCCCATTTATGCACTGATGACGTACACTGCACAGTGCAAGCCAGCTGCCATTCCTGGGCCCCCAGGCCTGACGACTGCTTTGACACACACCCACTCTTCCTTTGGCTGCCGCTCACTCTCTTAGGGGATGGGATGGTATCCCCGTCACGGTGTCTACAAGAGACTGGAAATGATATCTTCCTCTCTTCACAGCCCATGGCCAGTGTCTCTGTCCACCCCATTACACCAAGCTCTTCCTTAGACTCCCAAGTACTCATTCATGTACTCTGGTCCTTACCAATCTCTTCTCTTTTCAACTAGGACTGGGTCATCCCCATCACCACTGCCTCCAACATCCAGGGGCTCCTCTCTGCTTTCAACAAGAAAAGAAAACTAATATCCACAGTGTTGGGGGGCCGGGGGGGTCTCCACGTGGTTTGGTGCTTTGAAAGCTCTCCCTTCCTATGCTCCAGCTTCCGGGCCAAAGCCCCACCTTCCTCAGTCCTGTGTCCACAGCCAAAGGCTTAGCAGTGCGCTGAGTTCAAGCCACCTTGCCCTCCGTCTGCCAGCACTTGACTCAACAGCACACTTCCACACTTCCACATGAATGTGGGAGGCTGTAAGCAGAAGAGCAGGAACCCTGTGGGTTGAAATTTCTAAATCCTGCCATCTCAGTAACAGGCATGCACACAGTCAGATCTCAGTCAGCTAGTAGTAGGGCCCACGTAGCCAGACAGTCTTTGTCTGGACAGTTTAAGAGCTCTGCCTTTAGTGACTTAAATTCACAACAGCCACACATTTGGACACTGTTAATATCTTCACTTACAGAGGCAGAATTAGAGCAGAGGGGAGTTAAAGAACAGGGCCAGTCAGGCAGTGGTGGCGCACACCTTTAATCCCAGCACTCGGGAGGCAGAGGCAGGCAGATCTCTGTGAGGTGGAGGCCAGCCTGGTCTACAAGAGTTGGTGCCAGGACAGGCTCCAAAACTACAGAAACTTTGTCTCAGGGAAAAAAAAAAAAGAATGAGGCCACAGCTACTCAGTATTGGGACGTCACGTAGGCAGGACACTTCCTTTATGATTGTGCTGATAAGTTGACTCAACACTAATTTTTTACAGCCACTTTAGGGATTAACTGACAAAGGACACTTAATCTCTAAAATGACCTTAATATTAAGAAATCTCTTAATACAAAGTATTCCATTAAGGGGGGGAGTTAAGAGCTTGTGAATAAATGCTAACGAGGCATTTAATAAAATCAGACATGTAACTCTGATTAACATAAGCATTCAGAGCAAGGCAGAGCACTGCCTTTCCATTCAGCAGCCGCTGACACTGTGCTTTAGATGAGGCATCTGACAGGAATCAAACACGCGACAGAGATGTCAGCATCCTCCCTCCCTTGGACCACGTGCCTGACTGGAAGAGCTCAGTGTGCAACGCCCGAGAAAGAGATGAGAAGGGAGACTGCAAAGAGATAATGGGCAGACAGTAGGCTCATATGCCTGGGAAGCCCAGAAGAATCGATTACAAAGCTATTAGAACGAAGAGAAATCTCAGCAAAGTAGCCCAATGCAAACTATGCAAAATCAATAAGGTTCGTACATGTCAGTCACAGATGAAAGCAGGAGGCTAAACTTCCTTTCATGGCAACTGCGGAGTGCATAGTATACACAGAAAGGAACCTAGTGAGAAACATGGAGGCAGATTCCTGGGTGTAGTGTATGTTACTGAGCTCACCCGGGGTGAGTGAAGCCCCGGGTTCTACCCTCAGTGTCATAAAACAGAGGGGGAGAGTGAGAGAGGGGCTAAGAGAGGCAGAGAGAGAGGGAGAGAAGGTCAAAGAAAGGGATGGATAGAGGAAGGAAGGGAAAAAGAAGTGGAGGGAGGAAGTGAAGGAGGGAGGGAAGGAGAGAGGGAGGGAGGGAGGAACGGAGGAAGGGAAGAAGGGAGGAAGGGAGAGAGGGAGGGAAGGAGGGAGGGAGGGAGGAAGGGAGAAAGAAAAAGTGTAAGCACAGGTTTTTAAAAATTCAGAATAAGCAGGGCAGTGGTGGCGCATGCCTTTATTCTCAGCACTCAGGAGGCAGAGACAGGAGGATCTCTGTGAGTTCGAGGTCAGTCTAGTCTATAAGAACTAGTTCCAGGACAGGCTCCAAAGCTACAGAGAAACCCTGTCTCAAAAAGCCAAAAAAAAAATACATTCAGAATAATTGGAGAGAAATGATGTAGTCTTGAGTGGAAAAGCCTAAGCACTGAAAGGTTAATTTATAATATTAACCTCTCAAAGAGTTATTGAAAAGTTAATTTATCTGCCTGATACAATGCTCATCAAAAGCCCAAAGGCATGCTTTAACTCTAGGGAAGTGATACCTAAATTTAACTGGGAAAATAGGCTATTTGGACAGTGTATTGTCTTTTAAAGGATAGAAAAATTAGTATTCTCACAGTAAAGACTATCAAATCATATCATGAATGGCATGGGGAAACTATCTGGGGCAGGAGGTTCTCAGTGAACAGATGCAGCTAATGCAAAAACTGAGATAAAGAGATATTTCTTGATCAATGAAAACAGAAAAAAATATTTTTGGAGAACAAAATAATTAACTATTTCAGGAAAGAATTATCCTCCAAACTCAGATAATATATCAATTTAAGAATTTTAAAAATTCTTAAATATATCAATTTAACACATTTAAGAATGTGTTAAAAAAAGAAAAACCCATGTTATCTGCTTTTCTAATTTCCTAGAAGACACTATAGGTTAACAGTCTTATATAAAAACGAGTGTATGTGTGTGCCTATATATGTATGTGCACATGGGAGTGTGTGAATATGTGTCGGTGTGTATCGTGTGTGTATGTGTGAGTGTGTGGATAAATGGGTATGTGTGAGAACGTGTGTGAGCGTGTGTGAGAGCCAGAGGGGAGAGAGAGCATATGTTGTGTAAAGTAGACAAGCGCAAAAGGCATGCAATCATTGGACTGAAGAGTAATTCCTTCAGTATGAAAGAATGAGTACTGATTACTAACCACAGCAAACAGAACGAACACTGTATGTGAGCCTGGACAGGGTATAAACAAGTTCACAAATGAAGGCACCCAACTGCAAGAATAAAGAAACAAAGCTTCCATTTTACAGCCTTCCAAGGGGCCCAAGTGCCTCTCCCTGGGCACCCCCTTTCTGTCATAGGCACCAAGACTGCTTCATCTCGGAGCCGTGAAAGCCTGTGATGTCACTGCACTAAGTCATTGATTAGTTTGCTCCTCTAAACCAATCCTATGATCAGCCATGGGGCCTAGATCATGGATTAGATAGGGCCTCCATCCACCCATGGAAACAGTACTTTAATAGTACACCTTTAGGAGTACATGCAATGTTTCTGAAGTCTAGACCCCTCAGAGGTTTCAACTTAAGATCTGACCTCGTTCATGTCTAGTACAACCACTGGTATCCATATTGCCACCGTCCTCACTATAGGGATGGCTGCCCCAGCTCAATCCTGTCCAAGCTTGGAGACACTGACCTGGAATCTACCAATGATCTTTCCTACTATAAAGGGAAGCAGAGGGGCTCAGAACATGGGCCCTGAGGACAATGCCCGTATAACCCACGTAATGGGCCAGGAAGGGTGAAAGTGACAGTCAGAAGACAGAGACAATGGAGGAAGAGACTAGAGGGAGCTCTTAGGGAAAGTGACAGAAAGTGGAGGATGTCACCGAGAGACTACGAAGAGAGTCTTGGATGAGATCACTCAGTTTGTTATCTGACCGGTCCCTCTGGAAGTAAGATCCTGTAGCTTGAGAGCTCAGTACTGGCCCTGGCACGTGCCCAGTGCCCGGAATTCAATCAGCAATTGCAGAGAAGATGCCATCAATTCCAGTGAAGGTGAACAAGAAGGGGTGAGCAAGGTGAGTGGAGGCTAGGCTGTTCCAGGCAGAGGCAGGATTGGCCAGCGGGAGGGTGCGAGGCCGCCGTATGTGAAGTCATAGCATACACTTTGCTCTCTGTAGCGCACTTGAAAAATACAGGCCAGGTTTCAAAGGATGAAATGATTTTAATCTCACATTCCTTTTCAGAGGCGATGGCTATTAATGTTTTCATTTTCTAGACACTTCCATGCACAGTTAAAATTGTTTAGAAAATATCATACATATTCTTTGGAGGGCTCTGTAGTAAATTATCCTTCCACTTAGATTACAAAAGGCAGTGTCTACTTATAATACACATAGACACTCAGGCATAAATAACTCTATTTACAGCCTTGTTTCTTTAGGACTCTTACTGTACAGGCTGAGCTAGGAGGACATACTATATTCCCTTTCTTAAGCACTGACCAGTTACCCAGGTCAGCATCCAAGATGGTAGCCCACCAACCCCCACCAGTGCCTCCTCTTCTCTCATGCAAGCATATAGACACATTCTGGGAGAAATTCTATGATTTTGTTTTTAAAATGAGATTGTGGGTTAGCTCATTTCTCTGCAATTTGCTTCCCAACTTAACAATACGTTGGGGACACCTTTCGGGTCAGTAGCTACAGCTCTAACTTATTTTTTAAATAAATGTATAATGTTGCCTGGCATGGATGTATCTCAATGTGTTCAGTCATTCCTCTGTGTATGGCCATTCAGGTCATTTCTTGGTTTTCTTTTATAACAATTCAGTAAACACAACATGAATTTTTTCCCCAAGATACTGAAACGGCACATAAGCTGCAGCTTTTATTTTTTTTTCCGAGACAGAGTTTCTTTGTAGCTTTGGAGCCTGTCCTGGAACTAGCTCTTGTAGACCAGGCTGGCCTCGAACTCACAGAGATCCGCCTGCCTCTGCCTCTCACGTGCTGGGCTTACAGGCGTGCGCCACCACTGCCCAGCTATAAACTGTATCTTAAAAGGACGCCCAATGTCCCAATGTACAGTTAGCCTAGAATTTACCCAAGCACAACCATCTAAATCACTTCTGGATCTTTTCTTTCTTTAATCCTGTTTATAAATGCAACCTGTACCAGAGCAAGGTCTGGATGCCAGTCGGTGCAGGAGAAAGTGGGTTTCCATGGCCAGAGGCCCAGGATGGGCGTCCATTTCTGTGGTCACTGCACCCAGCTTTGCGCTTTGCCGGGACACTGTAAACCCAGCCCGACTGACCTCTGCAGTGGGCACTGTTGGATATAGTTAGAAAGGAATGAAAGTGGGGTTCATTTGGAAGCTTCTCTGAAATCAAAGGGATGTCAGTAAGTCGAGAAAGTTAAAACCCAGTGCACCTGCTGCCGCCAGAGATGCTGATGAACTGGAAGCCGGGGCTCACATGGCCAGGAGCCCTTTAGTGTCTGGGGGTGGGGATGGAAAACCCGTGAGGGCCCCTTGCATCTTCTCTCTTCCAGTAACCACAATGGTCTTCCTGATCCCGGGGCTCTGGTTAATATGGTTACTCCACAAAGCCAAAGACTCAAGAACAACCCCAGAGAAGTGGATGGGAAGTTTTTTTATTTATTTGTTTTTAGATGATTTCTCAATGACAAACCTTCAAACATGCAGGTTACTGTGTCAAAGAGGATGAAGTTCCCTGTGGCTATGAGTCTAGATTGCCAAAATGCCTTCCAGAACGTGTGTGCCGGTTAATTTTCTCACAGCTGAGTCTACAAATGCCAGGCTCCAGGCATCTTACCCAACATTGTGAATTGTCTTCCTGAGAAGGTTTCGCGAATTTGATTGACTCAGAATTATATCTAGCTTTTTCCTTGGCATGTGTACACATGCTCGTGTGTGGACACGTGTGTGTGTTAGTTCTATGGCATCTGTACATAATTGCACATGCCCATGAACAAATGTGTGAGGCCAGAGGAGGACCTCGGCATTCTGTTTGTCACTCTCGACTTCCTTCATGTGAGGCAGGATCTCTTCCTGAACCTAGAGCAAGGCCTGTGGCCGGCAAGCCCAAGGGCATCTCTAATCTCTACCTTTCATGGTGCTGGGGTTGGGTTGGGGACTTACCTATAACCATGCCTGGCTTTTTACATGAGTACAATGGATTTGAACTTAAGTCTTCATTCTTATATTCCAAGTGTTCATATCCACTGTCACCTCTCCAATTCTTCTTTCCTTTTCTTTTTCCTCCTTTCTTCTCCCTCTCTCCATTTCCTCCTCCTCTTCCATTATTTCTCATCTTTTTTACTTTTATTTTAGGGAGGGAGATTGGGTCTTCCTATGTAGCCCAGGCTGGCTCAAAACTCAAAATTCTCCTGCCTTAATTGGTATTGTAGACACACACCATTATATAACACTTCACCTTTTCTTAATCATTTTAATTCTTCCTCTTGGGAGTGACCAATCAGATGAAATACTTTACTCATTTTTTGCAATCATTTTTCTAGTGATTTACATATTTATATAGCATGTATATTACATGTAAATCCTCTCTGCATTCCATGTGCCTTTTAATCTTATTACATTTGACACAGAAGTGCTCTAAACTTTTCTCTCAATTCCTACATCCAGCCTTGCTCTTTCTTGTCTGTTTGCATTCACCCTATAGAACCAAGCTCTTAATCTTCCATCCTGTTTGGTACCAGCATTGTTTTCCACCTGGTTGTGTGCCTTTGGTTTTGCTTAGATTCCGCACAGAGATTAAAACAGATTAAAACATTCAGTTTATATGAGCAGCCGCACTTATCTCTCTCATTGTCGGTTACATTCCTTCTCTATTTACAATGACGAAGTCGCTCAACCAGGAATCTGTTAGCTGTTCACCACAGTCATCAGAAAAAGAAGACAAAGTCCTTTCCTGGCCCCAAAGCCTTAAAGCACCCACTGCCTGTTTCCTGCCTCCTCTCTCCTGACCACCATCCCGTAACATGCTGCCACGCATTGGGGATGCACCCACAGCCCATCACGTGCCTTCCTCATGACCCTGGCACGTTCTGGCTCTCTGGCCCCTCCCACAAACCTCCTGCTTCAGTAGCAGGTCTGACTGACATCTGACTGACGTGCTCACCTCTCTCAGGAGTTCAAGCCAGTGTCACACCTTCAGAGGTCACCATGGATAAGGTCCAGGTCTTGCTCTTCTAAAACCAGCACTTGTGTATTGTGACAATCTGCATGGCCACCTAGCCTCCAAAAGTGCCCCCCATGACAGCAGGGCCCTATTTATTCTCTGGGGTTTGTCTGGCCCCCAAGCCTGCACCTGGCCCTTAAATGATGCTCACAGGGGCTGAATGAATGAACAAACGCTAATCGCCCACCCAGCTCTGCACACAGCTATGCCTCTAACTGCAGACACTTAGAGCTTCATTACCTCCTCCAGAAGCCTGCCCACAATTCTCAAGGCATCCTTGAGTAGCCTGTTGCCCGCTCATCACTCATTCTGAGCATCGTTGCTTCTACCAATGGTGATATAATGACATGTGTATGTGTGGCTGTCTTCATCAAGAGCCTCCTGGAGATTGCATTCAGATTGTCTCTCTAGTATGCAATCCAATAATTGTCTGTAGCGGGAACTCAGTACATAGTTTTTCGGTAGATGATTAAGTGAGATGAATGAATCTTTATTATAGCATTCAGAAAATACCCACTGACTTCACGGGACAATATACGGGTCATTTGGGAGGTAGATGAATGGACAGGTAACAGGGACAGAATTCAGAAGCCAAAGTCTTGGATTCAAATGTCATGTTTGCCACTTTAATACCATATGGGCTATTTCTGTAGACTCATTGAGACTTGGTTTCAGCTCTTTGAAAATGAACACTATGCTCAAGTAAGATGGCTCAGCAGGCAAAAGTGCTTTACCATACAAACCTGGCGATCAAATCCTTGGAACCCTTGTAAGGAGAGAACCGATCCCCCAAAGGTTGACCTTTGACCTCCACATGCATTGTGACGCATGTCCATGCATGTATGCACAGACAAGCCTTAATAAATAACACTTAAATAACTGAAGTGAAAAGCCCCTTCTGAGATGGCTGCGCAGGCAGATAGGGTAACACCAGCTACATGGCTCACCTTTCAGTAAATAGTTGGTTCACAGCAAATGATCAATAAATACAAGTCAACCCTAGAGGGGAGATTTGTACAAATCTTTATGTAAGTCCTACCCCATCTTGTGCAGGAAATTCATGTACTTTTTGTTGCTCAAGCAAACAACATTTTTCCTAATTTCTCTAACCGTTATTACCAATATACAGAAAGCCCATTGATTTCTTACATATTCATCTCACATCCAACCAGGTTCTTAATTCGGAAATTTTCCTCAGTTGATTCCCTTAGGTGCTTTAGGTACACAATCGTGTTGTCTAGAAATAATGATAATTTTTGAGGAGATAGCTCTTTTGAGAAATTTGGCAGGAAAATCCAATTCAATTCTGTAAATATTTATTGACTGATAAGGTCAATTTTGGACAAATTTAGTTGGAGATACCAGTGGGACATGCAGGCAAAGATGGCCAGAAGGCAATTAGGCTGGTGAGTGGTGTCTGGGAGTGCAGTCTGGGCTGGTGATACGGATTTGTCAAAGCCTTGCAATTAATGAACCTGCCTGAAGAGGAATTGCAGGAGACGGTGGCAGATGCTGGATAAATCATCATGACCGAAGGTACCCCACTAGTCATACGGACACCACTAAACACCTCCGGTGTATATACCACTGGCTACTGGCCCATCTCTATGATGCTTCTTGGCAGGGCATCTTGAATGCAGATGGCAGAGGCTGGGCCTAGCAGCATCACTGGCTTTTCAATAACCCCTGAAGAAAGGACCAAGGACTCCTCAGCATCCAGGATGCTGGTGCCAGCTGCAGCTTAACTCCTCTCACAGCGCCTCGTGCTTTCCATACATGACCAACAGATGCCTTACTGTGAACTCCCCAGGTCCTTTCAGGCCTTCACAGTTCTGGATACTTTGCCTGGTGCACCCTCCTCTGCTGAGTCTAACTCGCTGTTCCATGTTCAATCTATAGCCCACCTCTCCAGAGCCTTCCTAGTGGGTGACTGGCAGATAAAGGACCCTCCCCTCTCCTCCAACATTCTTTCCAGTCTAACATCCCCCAGATAGCTCCGTCCTTTCATCCCCAATCATTTCTCAATCCAACACAATCGTCCTTCATTTTGAACATTGCACAGAAATTAGTTCCATCCAGATTGCTTAGACTCCTCTTGGTCTAAGTCAGGATCCCATGGTTTATTCTTCATCTTCTCAATTGCTTGGGGGCTATCTATCTTCACCTAGTCAGCTACCTCGTGGTTCCACACTCGCGTGACATGGCGACCTCAACAGTGTCCCAGGTTGAACAATTCTCTCTCCCCTTTCCAAGAAACCAGGACACCCTGGCACTCTTGCCTAATGCCCTTCATCGGCTGTTCCTCCCTTGGTCCCAGTCAGGGCACCCATGTTCCTCAGGAGCCTGCCCCTGCTCTTCTCCCAGGCTTGCATCCTGACACCTCCTAACGGATGCTCCAGCTGGAGTCGGTCTCCTTTGGGGTCCAGTGATGGTCCATGGTGTCACTCACTCTGAGATCTGTAATGTGTTCCTTTCTCTGACTGAAACTTCCTTTCTTTGTAGCTCATTTCCACCAACTCCACTCACCCTTTAGTTTATAGTCCCTTTACACTGAGTGGTACCCCCACCACACACACACACACACACACACACACACACACACATTCACACACACACACACACATACACACACATACACACACACACACATACACACACACATACACACACACACATACACACACACACACAAGTACCCTGCCATGTGTTCTCAGGCAGCCTTGCAACTCTACTGGGTCTGGGTCATAACCCATTGTTTAGCATCTGTCTTTCCTGAGATACGGATGCTGTGAGGGTGCAGACCACGACCTATTCCATCCAACCTAGCCCCAGGTGAGTGTATTACTCTGTCTCATTGCTTCAGCATCCATTTGAAATACAGGTTTGAGTTTCTTAGAAGACTCTTCAGCTGCCCCAATGCAATCATGGCCCTCCAATCTTCCCTTCCCTCACAGTGCCTCATTCAGATCCCAGTCTCGACCACCTGCCTAAGGGGCAGTGAGATATGGCCTGCCTGTTGCTCCTCTCACCCCTATGCCCCAAATGGACTGTATAAAATCGCAGCATGATGTCCTGGAACTTGAACCTGATTGCTCTAAATTACCAGCTAGAACATCTGACGGAGAACGCACTTGAACAACACTCTGCACCCCAATAAAGGCCTTGACTCACAGGTTCATTTCTCTGGCCACTGCACCCCACCCTCTGAGTATGGGTATTCCCCACAATTTCCCCCTTCCCATTGATCCTGGGAGAAAGGCTGTTTTCTTCTTTCTAGGATCTGGAAGCAATAAACACTGGAGTAATGGAGGTAGTATGAGCAATGCTAGTGTTTCCAGCACTCTCCTGAGCTGCTTTCCTCACCTGATGGGCACACCCAAGCCTAACTCTCCTGTCAGAACTCTTCCAGAGAAGAGCTGTTGTGGAATATACCAGTAAGATCAAGTTAAGTCAAGAAAAGCAATCCACGCCAATGAGCCGAGGCTCCTACAAGAGGATCACAGGTTGACAGCCAGTAGGATATCTGCCAGGACAAAGAGGCCCTATGAAACACATGTAAACATCTGTGTCTCCCCTAGGTCCCATCAGGGCAGGGCTACAGCTTATAGCCAGATGCTCTGAGAGAGACTCAAAGGCCAGATTCCGGGAAGCTATGACAACCAGCAGTCAGCACACTGTCTGGCACTCGGCAGCACCTAAGTTCAGAAGGTCATATCCTATTGCCCTTCAGCCACAGAGCTGCCTCAACACACTCCCCTCCATGGTCCTGGTGCTCAGGCAAGCATAGTAGAAGCGCAACAAGTGTTGAATGAAACGGTGATCGTGGATATTTTCAATGAAGTTAGAGGCTATTTTTTCCCCCAGCAGATGTAAGAATCAAAGGTGCCCAGACGACTGAGCAGCTAACCCAGTAGTTCTCAATCTCAGCACTACGGACATTTTTAAGCATCTTTGTTTTGGGGTCTTTCCTGGGCATGAAGAAAGCTTAGCGATGTCAGTGGTCTCTATTCACAGGACAACTAGATACCACCTCTCATTTATGACAACCAAGAACCGCTCCAGAATTGACAAGTGTCCCCACCCCCCCCCCCGCCGCCGCCTTTGAGGTTGGGGAAATCACACCCAGTGGAGAACTGTTCTAATTCTCTAATACGTGTGGGAACTTAACCTCTCACATGGTTTTATTCCCCTCAGGAGATTTTTGTCATTTTTTTTTTGTACCAAGATTCCCTTGAGCAGCCTGGTGACCCCTTTGCGAAAGATCGCTTCAAACGTGTAGGAAAAAACATTATGAAGAATTGCAAATGGCAACCAACTATGCTGAAATACAGTTTTCAAAAATATTTTGAGATTTTGTTATATAGTACTGGAGGCCCGCATTTGTCCGTGAGCTCACTGCCATCAGGAACTGGCAGCAGAACTGACAATGGCTGTGAAGATGGTTTTAGCAGCTGTAATATTTTATGGAAATAACCTGTGATCATATCAGGGGCAAATTCACAGGTGCAACTAACACTGGTGTGCTTTGCTGTCTGTGTGCATGACTGATAGGAATGCTAAGTTTCAAATAAAGATGTAATTTCCCCCATCCAAGTTAGGAACTCCCCCTGGTTCCAGTGAGAATCTCAGAGGCCCAAGTTAAATCCAACCTTTCATTCAGCAGGAAGGGGGAGGGCTGCTTTGTTCCAGGCAGTTCTGGTTCCTGGCAGAGCTGGAGAGCAGTCAGAGTGGGGGAGAAGGGAGGCAGGTTGTGCAGTGGCCCTTTGCAATGGCTGTTACACCTCCGGCCTTGTCACTTCAAGGTGAAGGCCTTGGGTTCTTCAAGGTTTAAAAACACATTCAATGAAATTATATCATTTTCAGGAAAATGGATGGAACTAGAGACCATTGTGTTGAGCAGAATAGCCAGACTCAGACAGACACACATTACGTGTTTTCAAGATCTTATATATGGAATTTAGATAGGAAAAAAACATACATGAAGAGCTGATAAAGGGCTCGCTGTTGCAAGCAGGAAGACTTGAGTTCATATCCCTGCATTCATCAGGGTGATGATAACACCTGATGCTTCTGCATGTGTCTGTAACCCTAGTGCTGGGGGAGACAGGTGGCTCCCAGGGACTTTATATAGCTAAATAAGCAAGCTTCAGGTTCAGTAAGAGACCCTGTCTCAGAAAAGCTAAGGTGCAGAGTGAGCGATAGGGGACCATATCTGATGTCGACCTCTGACCTCCACATGTGCAAATACAACCAGATTCCTCCCCTCTCATGCATGTGCCCCTTGACATTTTTAACAACACACACACACACACACACACACACACACACACACACACACACACTCCTACCTTAAAACGGTGTGAAATAAGAAAGTCAAAGGAAGATGACTTTTCCCCTGAGAAGATGCAGGGGACAAAGAGGGAGAAGAGGGAGGACAAGAAAGTGCAATGGGGAGGGGGTTATGACTGAAACACACAACGACGTATATGACAGTGTTACACCAAAACCCGTTATTCTGTATTGTTCGTGCATGTCGAGGAAACGGGACATGGGAACACTTCAGGGTTAAATCAGTAGCTGTAAAAGAACTGGAATTCAAACCCAGACCAGTAAAGGCAAAGCTCAGGATGTTCCGGGCCACTGCCCCTTCCCCCTTGGCTGGCTCCAAGGACTGCAGTCACCATCTGGGGACAAGCTCTCAAAGCCACAGCCCTGGCTGTCTTCTGCATCTAGCACCTCAGATCAGAGCCTAGGATTTACTAGACAGAGCTGAGCACAGTCATGTCCTTCAGGGACATGAAAACCAACCAGGGATCCTTTTTCCTTTCAACCCCAGGACACGGGTAACAAAGACAGGACACAATGCATGGCAGGAGAGGCCAGGCAGCAAGCCTGTCCCTGAACCACAACCAATTGCTCTGTGGGAATAATCTCAAGCCACTCGGCTTCCTAATTCCACCTCCAGGCTCTCAGATTCTGTTGGACACATCAAACACGGAAGCCACCGCTGTGGACTAAAGTCGATTTTCTCTGCCTGGCCATCTAGATGCCGCTTGTTTTCATGATCATCAAATGCCACCAGCCAGGAGCTGTTCTCCGCTGAGGAGTCCTGGATTCCAGACAACATGGGCATCTATTCTCTGCTGGTGGCAGACTCTTGCTGGTTGGATTATGCCATGTCTCTGGCTGCATTCACCAAAGCACCCAGGTGTGTCTGGAGACAGGTATCTCTGCCGGTCTGGGACTATTCCTTGCTGGCTCTTTCAGAATGAAAACAGGGAACTATCACTGAGTTGTCTGAGTCTGAAAAGACCCTTGAGCTATGGTTTTTGGCCCAAGGGAGAAAGACCAAGCAGTAGGCCCAACACCCAAGGCTTGATTGATCCCACGTCCTCATCTGAATAATAGCACTGTCCAGGGCATGACCTCTGATCTTCTGGAGCTTAGGGTCTAGTCATGGGTCGTTCTGTGGTTTTTTTCCTGTGCCAAGTTCTGTTGTCTAATGCATTTTACATGTAGCAATCCATTTCATAAATCCTCATAATTGCATTAGATGGACACTATTATCATAATTTCCATTTCACAGATAAGAAAACTGAGATTCAGGAAAATTGGGTAACTTTCCCAAGATTGGTTGCTAATAAGTCATAAAAGCAGAAATTAACCTTAGGCAATAGGAGGCAAAATTCTACCTCCTTACCTACTACTCCATCATTCATGGATGGATGTATGGATGGATGAATGGATGGATGGATGGATGGATGGATGGATGGATGGATGGATGGAAGATGTGCGATAGAGGATGTAGAAAGTTTAGCCTCTTCCTGGAGCACTTTCCGCATTATCTTCGGCTTAAGAACCTCTTTCCTCTGTTATCAATTAGGTCAGATGGAACTCCTAGGGTTCTGCCAATTTTCTCTTACTTGGGGCATGAGCCCACAACAGCAGGTTCTCACATAGCAACCCAGGGGAAACCACATGGGGAGAGCTGTACACTTGGGGCTTCCCAGAAGGAAAATAAGAAAATAGCAACAGGAATCTGGCTAACAGAAATGGAGTGACGAAAGTGTGAGACCACAATGGGTTTTCTACCAAATCCACAGCCAGGTGGTGGTACCTCACAGCGCTCCGCCTGCATCTGCGGAATGAGCAGATTAATGTGCGGTCATTACCCGTGCCTTTATGTACTTATGCTGGATCTCTATTTGCAGTTTTATCCATTAAAAAACCCGTGGACATGAATTGGTCTGATCTTTTCATAGTGGAAGTGGCCTCAGTCCAAAGAGAAGCAGACCAGTAAGCCCTTTGTTTGCCTGAGAATCAGGCCAGTAAAGGCACTTGGCCTTAAGTCTGATTGGGTGAGTTCAAAACCCCTGGGACCTAGATGTTGGAAGGAGAGAACTGAGTCCCACAAGTTGCCCTCTGACCCCCCCCACCGCCAAATACACAATATCACATATGTGCTCATGTGTGTATGCAAGTGAACACACAAGCATTAAACAAATAAAATAAAGTTGTTGGTTTAAAAATGGTGAAACCAGGCATGCTGGTGCACACCTTTAATCCCAGCACTTGGAGGGCAAAACAGGCAGATCTCTCTGAGTTTGAGGCCAGCCTGATCTACAAAGCGAATTCCAGGACAGCTAGGGCTGTTACACAGAGAAACCCTGTCTTGAAAACAAACAAAGCAAAACAAATGTTAAAATCCTTACATGGTTTAACAGGAAGAATCTAAAAGCCTGGGCCTCTACCTCTGCTATTCACTAGCAAGGGGCATGGCTGTGTTGCTCAGTTATCCAAAGTCCCAGTTCTGTCAATAACATAGGGTTCTCGAGCCACATAGAAGACAGCGATGGGGTGCCCTGTCCATGGTGCTGAAGTACTAAAGTCCTGTGGTGCAGCTGCTTCTCCTGAGCACAAGTCCATGATGGATAGACGGACGGACGGACGGACTGACAGACAGACGGATGGATGGATGAATGGATGGATGATGGATGGGCGGGTGGCCGGGTGGGAGGGTGGGTGGGCGGGTGGGCAGATAGATGAATCATTGGGGATACCTGGGCAACATATCCTAGGGTGGGAAATGAAAAAATAGTGGCTAGATAGTGACAAAGGAGAGGGGAGAAGAGCAAGGAAAAGGGACTGAGAAGGACATTGACTCTGGAAGTGTGCATGCTGTGCCATTCAGCCTTGTTTGAGAAGGAAGCAGGGTTCCTGTCTAAAGTGATTCGCCATAGGAATCTGGGGGTGAGGGGTGAGGGAGAACGGTGACCCCACAAAAGTGCTTTCCTTAGGTTCCGGGTATTGTGCACCCAATGACAAGGAGGAGGATAGGCAGGAGACGAAGAGATGAAGAGTAAGAAAGCTCCAATCTGACAGCAAAGGTCTGAGAACCGCAGCACACAACCTGCTAGACACAGCCTTGCCTTCCT
Source organism: Myodes glareolus (assembly GCF_982192425.1). Taxonomy (NCBI): domain Eukaryota; kingdom Metazoa; phylum Chordata; class Mammalia; order Rodentia; family Cricetidae; genus Myodes; species Myodes glareolus. The sequence continues at coordinate 66,519,595 of NC_142028.1, forward strand.
CTGTAGCAACCTCAACCCCTTACTCATTCAGTCCCTTTGAAAATGCCTCTGGTGGAGACACTCACAACAACTATAAGGCCAGCCCAGCCCAGGCTTCTTCAAATGAAGACACTCAGGGGGCTTTCGCCCTGTCTCCCCCCATCTTCAGCGGATGTGTTGCCCGTTTTGCATGCAAACGAAAAGGGCTTTGTGTTTTCCTGCCCCTAACTGGACATTTGAATTGTGCATGAGCTCTGCTGGTGATCTGGAAATTTCTCCCATCCAAAGGGAAAGCCCAAGCTAATTAGCGGGGGATCAGTCCTGGCCTGCCTCAGCTCAGACCAGCCTGGGAACCAATAGAGATTTAACATGGAGGGGTTGTTTGCTTCTGGCCCAAGCTAGGCACAAGGCAGACAGCCTCTATGCTCCTGGAGCTTCCTACTCTTGTTCCCATCTCTCTGGACATATCTGCACCCCCTGCTCCCCCAATAAATGGGCCATGTTTTTTCCTGGAGCCTTTGAACCTGGTTTCCCCTCCTTCTTCCTCCAGAGAAGCCAAGCTCACTTTGCTTTCTTCCTTTAAATCTCTGTTCAGCATTGCCTCCTGCATGAGGTCTTCTGACTACCCTCTATGAAAGATCAACTCACTGCTTGCCCCTGCCCCTGGCTCCTTGGATGCCCTGACCCATTCCATATGCCTTTTCTTTGGTAAAGTGTATCTCTCTATGGCACTCTATGGCACTTACTTTCATACTGTGTTTATTGTTTGGTTTCTCCTGCTAGAACATTTTTTTTGATTCATTCACTGATGCATCCCAACCAAACAGAATAGTGCTTATCACATAGTAAGCCTTCAGGAAACAATAGCTGAGTGAACAAAGAAGCGGACTATAATCTAGTGCACTTACAGTAATAAAATCCATGTGACAACCACAGGCTCAGAGAGCACAAGCAGTTGCCATGGCTCTATCTGAAAGCATTTGGGGACAGAAGAGTCAGAGATCAGCACTCAGGGCAATCATAGTTGGACAGAGTGGATTCTGGGTACAATCTGCTCGCCACTTCTCAAGATGCCCCTCCACCATAGTGAGCCCCTGGTGTCAGAGAGTATGGCCTACCTCTTTTCTACTGCATCCTAGAAGGCGCAGCATGGGATTCAGATATCAGTGAGCAGACAGTCAAAGGAAGCGCCGTCACCTGCTATCCAACACTATGTGGGTTTCTTACATGTATTAGTCACTTTTAGCCCTGGTTACCAAATAAGGGTTCGTACAAATAACCCAGCCACGTCCACACATAAAGAAAAAGCTGGCAAAACTGGGGATCAAACATCGCTTTATCTGACTCGAGAAAGAGATCTTAACATACTTGTTCTATACTGTGGTGGAATGACAGGGAAGGACAAGGCAGAGCAGAGGGAGAAAGAGGGGGAGAATAGACAGAGCTGGCCACATGCCATGTGCATCATGGAGAGCTGAGATGCTAACTGAAAATGCTGGCTGCAGCTAAGAAGGTTTTGTTGTCCCTTAGTAGGATATGACAAGACGACTTCTTGACAGCTTTGTCCCCTCTCCCTGTTCCCAGAGGGAGGACAACATGGCATATCTCACCTGGAAGAGAATTTATTTTTAAGTCATTCGTTTGTCATCTCTCTCTCTCTCTCTCTCTCTCTCTCTCTCTCTCTCTCTCTCTCTCTCGACAGAGATAGACACAGAGCTTGAGTGAACAGAGAGAAAAAGTATTTCTGAGTGGGTAACAGATAATCTAAAATGTTGCTAGAGAACAGTTAAGAGATACATTACCCTAAACATCTCTATAGAAGTAAATCCTAATGGTTCTATCATTGTCCTTTCCCCATATACAAGTTAACCACAGTAAACTACACTTGAGCCTGGGCATCTGCAAGGGTCTGGCCCAGAACCTGCTTCTGGGACCCCAGTGGCCCCAGTCTCCCAGCATCATTTCCATGACCATTTCCCTAGACATCCAGTTCTGACCCTCATGGTCTTTGTTAATGCAGCCCCTCACTCACTCTGGTCAGCCCCAGCTCCAGATGACATGCTGAATGTCCCAGCATCCTCCCCACTCCAGCACTGAGTACTATCCCTGAACACTTTGTAGAGGATTCCCAGCAAATGGCTTGCTCTGAATCCAAATATAAGGTACCCAGAACCTTACAAGAGCTCCAAAAAATGTCTCTAATGCCAGTCCCCTTTTCCTGCGTGCATACTGAAGTAAAACTATCAAGACAGAGACGGGGGCAGGAAATTCCACCTTTGAAAATAATCGTAATTATTTATTGAATAAATGAATGAATATATTTGCCTCCCAGCAGGGGAATTTGGAGTTAGCACAGTCTGGTACGAGTTTCTAGAATCCACATGGTCCCCAGGCTGAGGATTTGATGCAAAAATTTTGTGGATTTAAAGACTGTGGGACTATGGAAGGTCAATGCTTCTTCACTAAGGCTTCTCCACAAGACAGCATGACCTCCCAACAGCGGTCACAGCTGAGGGATACTGGCTGAGTGGGTGGGACCCAGCCTCATCTCTGCTGCTCTGAGTCAAGTTCTGCTCCTCCTTGGCTTCAGGCCTCAGAATTCTTAACTTTATTGGGAAGTATTTCTGCCCCTCAGTCTCCTGGAAACACATCTTTTCTGACCTTTACCCTTGACTTATGCCAATCACAACAGAAGCATGAGTATGGCCATGAGTGTCTTGACAGAGGACAACACATGAGGGCAAATCACAGTGGCAGAGCTGGGAGCCACATCCTCTGGCTCCTGAGAAAATCCCAGAGCCACAGCATCCTCTTAAAAGCAGGCCCATCTCCCAAGTGCCCAGAAGTATGGATGCTTTCCTGACTAACATGGGTGAACAAAACAGTAGCACACGTTCAATTCCATGTTAGTCTGGAATACCTTGATCTAGTAGCCCCTACTGAGAGACAGTGGGAGAGAGTGCCTAGAGGGCATGACATTTAAAGGTGGCAAGGCCCAAACACGGTGGTACATGCCTGTTACTCTAGTACTTGACGTAGAAAAGACAATATGATCCAAGTTAAAGAACCAGAGACCAACATTTAAAAACAATACACTTATGAGTTACCAGAGAATTCGAAATGACATCTTGAAGAGGCCCATGAGCCTCAAGGCCACACAGATAGAAAAACCAATGGAGTCAGGAAACCATTGCAACAACAAAGTGGGAAAGATGAAATAACAAAATAACCACAGACACTGTGGAACTGAAGAACATAATATTGAGAGCAAAATTTCACTGGAGGGCTGGAAAGATGGCTCAGTAGTTAAAAACACTCCCTACCCTCCCAGAGGACCTCAGTTTGGCCCCCTGCACACAACTGCCTGTTTCTCCAGCCCCAGGGGATATGATGTCCTCTAAGGGCACTGCTGGAAACATACATGTACTCTCACAGAGACACACACACACAAAGACATATAAATAAAAATAACTCTAAAATGAATAAAATTTCATTGAAGAGTTCCAATGACCAAAAGAATACATGAATTCAAGGACAAGTCCCATGAAATTATTGAGTCAGAGGAACAAGAGAATGAAGAAAAGGAAGTAATCAAGCCTGTGAGACTTAAAGGAAACTGTCCAATGGGTTGATCCCAGAAAAGGGACTCCCCTCTGCATGCTGTGAATATGTTTTATTACCATTGGTTAATAAAGAAGCTGTTTTGGCCAATGGCTTAACAGAGTACAGCCAGGTGGGAAATCCAAACAGAGATATAGAGAGAGAGTAGGTGGAGTCAGAGAGAAGCCATGTAGCTGCCGAAGGACAAAGATGCCAGCCAACCACAAGGAAACCAGACATGTAGAATATGAGGTAATGGCATGCCCTTGTGGCAATACACAGATTAATAAAAATGGGTTAATTTAAGACAAAAGAGCTGGCTAAAAATACGCTTGAGCTATTGGCCAGTGTTGTAATTAATATAGATTCTGTGTGGTTATTTGGGTCTGGGCAGCTGGGAAACAAACGAGAAGTCTCCAATTACAACCATCTAATGGGCTGATCCCAGAAAGGGAAGTGGAGAGTGTATTTGAAAGAATAGTTGCCGGAAACATCCTAAAGCTAAAGCGGGAAATCAATGTCTAAATTCAAAGAGCATTTTAAGGATTCCAACTTAAGTCCAAAGGGGACTCCACACCAAGACTCACATTAGTCCAAAGTCAAAAACAGAGAGGGAAACTTGAAAGCGTGAGGAAGTGACTCATCTCATGCTAGAGAGGTCTCTCAAGATTAGCGGCAGACTTCTCAGCAGAAACATGACAGGCCCAAAGGGAAAAGGGTGATGTGCTCAAAGTTCTGAACGCAGCGGACTACCAAGAACACATAATCTGGCAAGCACCCGTCCTTCAAAAATGAAGGAGAAAGAAAGGCCTTCCCCAATAAACAAAAGCTAAAGCAATTCTTACCAATAGATCACACTTATAAGAACTGCTAAAGAGAATCCTTTGAGTGGAAACGAAAGGGCATGGTGGACAGCAACATGAAAGTGTGAAAAAACATGCAACTCCCTAGTATGTGTACATGTACATAAATATATAGACAACAGGGCATCCGGGGAGGGGGAACTGTAATACTGGAGCACAGATCACGGCCTTCCTAAGCAGCATTTTAGAAACGAAAGTATAAAAACAAGATAACTCTAAAACTGTGGTAACTGATGCAAAATATAAGGAAGAAATGTAACTTGTGACATCAACAAGATGTGTGGAGGATGTAAAGGAGTGGAGCTCTTCATTGTGATTGACATCTACTGGTTGAAGATTTAAAACAGATTGTTATTAGTGAGATGCTTGATCTAGTATTCATTTTAACCATAAAGAAAATACCTACAGAGGATACACAAAAGGAAGTAACAAACACATCAAATCCTGTCATAACAAAACAGAAAAATCAATGAAACACAAAGGAAATGTCCTACTTAGCTTTCGCTGTCAATCTGACACAGCCTAGAGTCATTGGAGAAGGAAGTCTTGATTAAGAGATTGCCTGGCTCCGATTGGACTGCGGGCATGTCTGTGGAGGATTGTCTCAACTGTCTTAATGGATGCAGGAGAGCTCGGCCCATTGTGAATGGTGCCATTGCCTGGGTATGTGACCCTGAGCTCTGTCAGTGAGGAAGGAAGTCAGCAAGCAGTAGTCACCTACAGTTTCTGCTTGAGCTCTTACCCTGACATCCCTCTATGATGGACTGCAATCTGGACACATAAGACAAATAAAGCCCTTTCTGCCCGCCCTTAAGTTGCTTTTGGTCAGGGTGTTTTATCACGGTAACAGAGGGGAAACTAGCACGGCAGGGAAGCAAGAGAGGGAAAGAGGGAAGGAAGAATTGGAAAACAGACAGAAAAGAAGTGACAAAATGAGAATTAAACTTCCCTACTGGCAGCTGTCTCCTATGGCAATGGATTAACTCCGTCACCAAAATACACTGAATAGATAAGTGGATTTAAAAACAAGCTCTAACTATACACTCTCTACAAAGGATTCTCTTTAGATACAAAGGCACACGGAGGCTGAAAGGAAAAGGATATTCTTTTGAGATGGTGAACACAAGCAAGTAGAGTGACCAAACTTACTGTGGACAAAACAGAATCAAAAACCTGTCCTCGGGAACAAAAAAGGGCATCATACGATGAAAGGAGGTTCAGCTTGTAATTACCCTTGTAATTATAAACACATATGCATCGAACAGCAGAACAAATGGATATATGGAGCAAACACTGGCAGGATTAAAGGAATAATAGACACTTCACAAAACAAGAGGTTTCAGTAGCTCACCTCCAGTGATAGATCAAGGACACAGAAAGTCAACAGAGCCGAAGAGAACCTGCATCTCAGATAGACCGTGGGATCCTTAGAGACACAGGATGCTACATCCAACATAGAAAATAAAGAGCATTTTCCAGACTAGATTACATGTTAAGCCACAAAGAAAAAGAGACTAAAAGAAAAGGACAAGTCTGAAGAAGTTTCAGAATGGCCAGTAGACGGCTCGGTGGAAACAAGGGGCTACAAAGAAGCCTGACAGCTGGTGAGCCATTCTTAGCCTCGGGAGTCTCACCGTAGAAGGAAAGAAATGACTCCCAAGTTATCCTCTGTCCTCCACATGTGCACTTAGGTATACAAACACACACACGCACACACACATGCACACACACACACATACAAACACACAAATAAATTCATTTTTAAAAAAGGCTAAATCACACCAGTTATCCTTTCCAACTAAAATGGAATGAAGCTACGCATTGACAGCAAAAAGGCATTCTAGAAGATTCACGAGTATGTGGAAATTAAACATTAAATCCCTGAAATGAAATGGCTTCGAGCAGAAATCATGAAGGAACTCAAAAACATCTTAAATGAAATGAAAAGACAACAAAGCAAAATGATCAGAATTGAGGGACAGGGGGCTGATAGCAGTGCACCTCACAAAACTCCCAACACAATCATTTACAAACAAGCTTTAACACCTCAAGAGCTAGAACAAACTAAATCCCAAACTAGGACGAAAAAATTAGCAAAGATAGGAGCAGAAACTAAAAGAAAAAATAAAAAACAAGAGAATAAATCAATAAAATTAGGAATTGCTTTCTAAAAGTCCAACAAAATTTACTGACTTTAACCAAACCATCTGAGAAACACTCAAAAATAAGAAGTTTTTTTAAAAAAATGCAGTGATATCACCTAAATAAAAAAGATAATAGTGGACGACTTGGAAAAGAAAAAAGACTAACCTAGGAAAAATAGATACATTTCTAGAAACACACTGTACAGCTACAACTGAATCAGAGATTAAAATATGTGCAGACATAACCAGCAAGTAGATTGAATCAGTAATCAAAACCCTCCCCCAAACAAAAAGCCTAGGACCAGATGGTTTGACTGGAGAATTCTACCAAACATTTAAATAGGAATTATCACTAATCCTTTTCAAACTTTTCCCCCTCAAAAGAAAAAAATGGATAGAGTACTTCCAAAATCATTTGATGCAGCCAACATTATTGGGTTAGCAAAAATCAGATGAACTATAGAAAAACTAGTGGCTAATATCCATGATATAAATTATCAACAAAATACTAACAAATCAAATTCATCAATACATTAATAGGTTAGACATCACGGCCAGAGAGAATTCATTCCTGGAATGCAAAGATAGTTCAACAGATGAAAATCAATCTCAATATGATTTGCTAGTCAATATTATAAAGGTCACACACAAAAGGCCAGTGTCACACTTATTAATGGAAAGCTAAAAGTTTGTCCTTAAAATTCCACAGCAAGCTAAGTATGCCCTTTTTCATCATGTCTATTTAATATAAATATTGAAAATCCTAGCTAGAAGACAAAGAGAATAAATAAAACACAGCCAAAACAGAAAGGGTTAGAAGGAAATTGTTTCTGTCTGCTGAAATGATCTCATATATATATATATATATATATATATATATATTCATAAATATTATATTTCATGTACACACATAAAATGTGTCAGAAATATAAACTAATTAAGCAAGGTTGCTGGATATAGAATCATTGACACACAAACGTCAACTTTGTTTCTATGTACAAGCAATGAACAATTTTAGGAGAGAATTGAGAAAATAGTCTCATTTGCAATGGCATCAAAAAGAATAGCATAATTAAAGATTAAACTTCACTAAGATGCTAAGAGACATGAATAATGAAAACTACAAAATATTGAAAAAACTAACAAAAACACAAATCAGCAGAAGGACTCCTAATCCTAAACTCCTGGATTGAAAGAAATAATGTTAAAACATTCATATTGTCCGGAGCCATCGATAGACTTAGTACAATTTATATGAAATCTCAATGGAATATTTTCAGAAAGAGAAAGTGGGGGAGGTCCTAACATTAACGTAGAATTTCAAGACCCTGAATAGTCAAAACAATTTTGAAAATGGAGAAATTGCATTATGCTTTCATCTTACCCTAGTAAGGAAAACTATCAAGAAAAAACAGGTTGATGGTGGCACACACCTTTAAACCCAGCACCTGGGAGACAGAGGCAGGAGGATCTCTGAGTTAGAGGCCAGCCTGATCTACACAGAGAGTTCCAGGACAGCCAGGGCGAACCCCCTGCCTCAAAAAAGGAAGGAAGGAAGGAAGAAAGGAAGGAAGGAAGGAAGGAAGGAAGGAAGGAAGGAAGGAAGGAAGGAAGGAAGGAAGGAAGGAAGAACACTTCTAGTTCTACACTCAAAAGATTCAAAACTACCTGCACTATTTGCAAGAGTCAAAATATGCAACCAGCCTAGCTGCTCATCAGCAAAAGAATGGGTAAAGAACACATCCTACTCAGGCATTAAAACACAATAGAATTATGCTGCTTGCAGAAAAACGGATGGCTCTGGAGATGGTCGCCTTAGGTGAGATAAGCCAGTCCTACAACGATGGGTTTCCAATGTGGGGAATATAAACTGGGGGACCAGGTCACATGTCCTAGGCTGCTTTCTCTTGATGTGATAAAGACCATGGCCAAAAGTAACTTGGTGAGGGAAGGGTTCATTGCATCTTAAACAGTTAGGGTCAGAGTTCATCATCAAGGGAAGCCAGGAAGGAGCTTAAGCAGAAACCCAGAGGCAGGAACTAAAGCAGAGGCCATGGGGAATGGGGCTTGCTGGTTTGCTCCTCATGGCTTCCTCAGCATGCTTCCTTTTATGTAGAAGGAGCAGCGGGCTGCGTTCCCACCTGGCTCCCGCACAGCTAGCTTTATACCCAGAAATAACAACACACAAACTGTATTCATTTAAACACTGCCTGGCCCATTAGTTTCAGCCTCTTATTGGCTAATTCTCACATCTTGCTTTAACCCATATTTAGTAATCTGTGTAGCACCACGAGATGGTGACTTACCGGGAAAGATCCTAACCCGCGTCTGTCTCAGAGAGGAGAGTCATGGCAACTGCCTCACTGCCTTCTTCCCAGCATTCTGTTCTGTCTACTCCACCCACCTATGTTCTGACCTATCAGGCCAAGCAGTTTCTTTATTAATTAACCAATGAAAGTAACAGAAATGCAGAAGACCCACCTACATCACTTTTACATCCCTGAACTATCAGTCCGTGAGAGGCACCACCCACTGTAGGCTGAACCCTCACACATCAATCATTCATCAGGAAAAATGTCCCAGGGGCCCCAGGCCAATGGAGGCAATTCCACCAACTGAGGTTCTTTCTTCTCTGGTAACTCTACTTTGTGTCAAGTGGACAAAAGCTACCCAGCACACTAGGGAAGTAAAGGGGACTGTGAGGGGTGAGGAGCAGAGTAACAGGGGGAGTTAGAAAGTCACCCAGACACATGAGAGGCTGCTCAGAGGGGAGGGATGTGCTGCTCTTGCCGAGGCCCCAAGTTCAATTCCCAGCACCCATGTCAGGGGCCTTATGGCTACCTGTAACTCCAGTTCCAGGGCATCTGACGCCCTCTTCTGGTCTTTGTGGGCTCATGTACTCAAGGGCACAAACCCACGCGCAGATGCACACACATACACACACATATATATAATAAATTACAAAGAGCTATGGAGTGGATAAGTATAATCAAAGCACATTACATGTATGTACTAGAACCGTCATAGTGGAACCATTTACTTCACACAATTAGTATACACTACTACAAGGGAAACCTACCAGTGAAATCATGTGATCAAAACCATGTGATCCTAAATAAAGGCATAAGGACTAGTGAAGAGAAGAGAATCCCAGAAATAGAGCTTAGTATATATGCTCTGTGAAAGGCTGCCAACCTTCCACTACAGGGAAAGGGCAATACAGTCAACAAAGGACTTTGAAAAGGCTGGACACTTGTATACAAAAGACCTTAAAGAGCTTAGTTAGATCAGTGGTTCTCAACCTTTCTCATGCTGCAACCCTTTAATACAGTTCCCTGTATTATAGTGGCCCCCAATCATAAAATTATTTTCATTGCTTCTTCATAGCTATAATTTTGCTCCTGTTATTAATTGTAATATAAATATCTGTGTTCTCCAATGGTCTTAGGCAAACTCCCACCACAGGTTGCAACCCACAGGTTGAGAACCGCTGCCTTAGCTTATACTACAGACAGAAGTCAACTTAAAGTAGACTTAAAAACTGGCACGCATTAAACCTGAAACTATGAAATCCTACAAAGACCATCAGGAAAATGTATTCATCTTGTTGGGCAAGAGAAAAAGCCCACAAACCATGTTTCTCAAGGGGTAAGCGTCCAGAATGTGTGAAGAACTTCTTGGGGCTGACAGATGGCTCAGAGGTTAAGAGAGTTGCTGCCCTTGCAGAGACCCTGTGTTGAGTTCCCAGCATCTGTTTCATAGGGCTCATGAGCATCTCCAGCTCCAGAGGATCCAGTGCCCTCTCCTGGCCTCTGAAGACACCTTCACACATGCACATGTGATCTCTCTCTCTCTCTCTCTCTTTCTCTCTCTCTCTCTCTCTCTCTCACACACACACACACACACACACACACATACACTTTTAATTTTTTTCAAGAACTAAAATGCAACAATAACACAATAATCTGGTTAAAATAAGAAAAGTCTTGAAATTTTGCTTCTCCAAATAAATTTTACAAATAGTCAACAGGCATGCAAAATATGCTCCCAGCCAGGTGGTGGTACACGCCTTTAATCCCAGCACTGGGTGACAGAGGAAAGCAGATCTCTGTGAGTTCGAGGCCATCCTGGTCTACAGAGTGAGTTCCAGGACAGCTAGGGCTGTTACACAAAGAAACTCTGTCTGGGAGATGGGGCTGGAGGAGAGATGATGATATTGCCATTGGACCATCAGGGGAATGTCAATCAAAACTCACAAAAGGAGGGTCACCTATTTCACAGCTGTTTTTGAGTGAGCATGGCCCCCACAGGCTCATGTGTTTGAATACTTGGCATCCAGTTGGTAGAACTGTTTGGGAATGATCAAACGGTGTGGCTTTGTTGGAAGAGGTGTGTCACTAGCGGGTGGATACTGGGGTTTCAAAAAGCCCATGCCATTCTTAATTAGTTCTCCCTATCTCCTGCTTGTGGATCAAGATGTAAGTTCTCAGTTACTGCCCCGGCACCATGCCTGCCTGTCTGCTGCAAGCTTCCGTCATGATGGTCATGGATTCACCCTCTGAACTGCAAGCCCATGATAAACTCTTCTAAAAGTTGCCTTAATCATGGTGTTTCATCATAGCAATAGAAAAGTAACCAGACCAGCGGCCATTATCCAGAAGAATGAGATACGGGTGCTGCTGAGGAAGCAGGGAAATGGAAACAATGAGTCAGTGGTGGACACGAAGATGGTACAGTTGCTGTTTTAAAAAAAAAATAAAGTATGGAAGTTCCTTAATTTTTTAATAAAATTATTATTTGACTCTGGAATCCTACTTCTGGTTATGCCTATAAGAGAATCAGAAATTGGTTCTCAGTGAAATCTGCCTGACAGTCATTATTGTTATGCCCCTTATTATAGCAATGGAGAAAAGCTGCAAGAATGCTCACCCATGGGTGTCTGGAGGAAGAAACTGTGGTGGGCACACATAACAGCGTATTATTTGGTCTTTTCAAAAAGAAATCCTTTGGTTGACTCCAACACAGATAGACCTTGAAGCTACAATAGTAAGTACAATAAACTCGTCACCAAAAGACAATTCTGCTGATTCTCCTCATCTGAAGTACCCAACGTTGGCTCAGAGAAAGAAAATACAGTGGCGGTTGCCATGGACGGGGAAAGTGGAAATAGCCGTTGTACCAGAGTCAGGGTGTCCTAGTTTGGTTTCAGTTGCTGTGATGAAACACTGACTACAGGCAACTTGAGGGAGGAGAAGACTTTCTGGACTGAGAAGTCTCGGCCATCATTAGAGGAAGCCAGGGCTGGAACTCAAGGCAAGAGCCTGGAGGCAGGAACTGAAGCAGGAACCACGGATAGTCTGCTTGCTGGCTTGCTTCCCAGAGCAAGCATTCTCAGCTAGCCGCTTATACACCCCAGACCGTCCTGCCCAGGGACGGCAGCATTCACAGTAGGCTGGGCCCTCAATGAGCAATCAGGCAAATGCCCCATAGTCATGCTAACAGGCCAGTCTGAGGGAGGCAGTTTCTCCATGGAGGTCACCTCTTCCTGTGGGACTCTAATTTGTCCTAAGCTGACAACAGCTGGCATGGGGTTATTTCAGATTTACAAGAGGAAGATATTCTGCAGGGGATGGGGGAGATGTTTGGTTGGTAAAATGCCTGCTATACTAGTGTGAAAATCTGAGTTTAGATCCTGAGAATCCTCATAAAAGGGAAAGCAATGGAATATGCTTGCTGATGGGGTGTGGGGAGATCGAGGATCCCTCAAGCTTATGAATTGTTGAGCTTCAGCTTGATGGAGACTGTCTCAAGAGAAAAACAAAACAGCCGGAAGGTAGAGAAATGATCAAGGAAAGATACCAACATCAACCTCTGACCTCCACAGCCACATGGGCATACATACCATGTGCACACACATGCATGCACACACGGCACATTCACATTCATGTGCAATTACATGCACACAAACATGCATACATAGTACACACATGCATGAACACAGAAACACACACGCACATGCACACACATACACAGGCACACACACAAACACACAGTATTCTAGAAATCTGTCACACAAGCAAGTGTACACACTTAGCACTGCTATATTGTACCCTTAATAGTTATGAGAATAAACTTTATGCTACTTTCTTTTGAATCACCATAAGATTTGGAAATTGATGTGAGATTAATAAAAAAGCAATCCGATGAGTTGAGCAGAGTGATAATCTCAGTTGATAATTTTAATTTCTCTACCAATTAAGGGGGAGGGGACTTCCCACCCCCATCTATATGTTCTGAGAGGTCTTTTCAATCACTGTCTTCTGCTTCTTTTCCCACACTGCAGTGCTTACCACTCAACACAATATTATGTATTTAGTTATGCTGTTTGTAAATTCTCAGATTCCCTCAGGACAGGAATTTCCTCCCTTCCTTCCTTCCTTCCTTCCTTCCTTCCTTCCTTCCTTTTTTCTTCCTTTTTTCTTCTTTCACTCCTTCCTCCCTCTATCTGTATAAAAACATATATGCATGCATATATAATACGTATGTGTGTGCGTGCACACGTGTGTGTATTGTCTTTGGATTCTCAGTGCCCATAAGAGTGTGTGGTAGCCGGGCAGTGGTGGTGCACATCTTTAAGCCCAGCACTCAGGAGGCAGAGGCAGGCGGATCTCTGTGAGTTAGAGACCAGCCTGGCCTACAAGAGCAAGTTCCAGGACAGGCTCCAAAGCTACAGAGAAACACTGTCATGGAGAGAGAGAGAGGGAGGGAGAGAGAGAGAGAGAGAGAGAGAGAGAGAGAGAGAGAGAGAGAGAGAGAGAGAGAGAGGTGTGTCACTCTGTGCCTAAAATCCCTGATGATTATATTAGGAAGTATGGAGGTGGGGAGGAGCCTGGACCTTCTTTCCTCATTCTTCATTCTTCTTATTCTTCTTGATAAAGAAAGAAAAGAAGAGAGGGAGAAATACACATAGCAGGCATAGGAGATGTCTTTTCACCCAGACAGTGGAGGTAACCAGAAGGTGGTCCAAAGCCCAAATACTAGGCAGACACATCTCTGACGCTGTCTCTGTCCCTTGTCCCTTCTGCCTTGGCAAAAGAAACAAGACTGTGTCAGGCTGATGTAACCGTTGTTCTGTAAGAAGGCTGACATCAACTCCAGCACATCCTTCTTCCTGTATGTCTAGCCAGTGCATTTCAATTTTGGTGTGTGTCATGACCATCCAGGTATTCAGAGGGTCTAGGTGTGGGCAGAAGGGGCTGAAAGCCTGCATTGCGCCCACATATACTCACCCTTGCTTGAGGTTTTGTTTGCTTTTTACAATGCTCAGGATAGAAACCAAGCACTCGCTTACACCATCCCATCCCATCCTCAGCCTCACAAAGCCTTACTTAAACTGGTTGGCTTGCAACTGTATGGACCTGGGAATTTGTGAAATTAGTGTCCAGGATCCCTACCCCAGACCAATTACACTTGACATCCACCAGCAGGGCCCTAGCATTGGTGTGGTTTGCTTTGAGAATCAACCCTCCAGGAGTTCTGGGGGTGGGGATACATACTCACTCATAAAGTCGTATGTTTGGCTCTAGAGCCCTTGACCAATCACTGTGTCTTTTCTCAACAGAGTCCTCGCTTCATTATGGTGCTGAAAGCCCCATGCTAACATAGGCCTGTCTGGACCTCGGATATGCAAGAGCATTCATGTTCTGGACAGCTACAGGGAATTTTTGCTGTATTTTTTCCTTCCTTCCTCCTGACTTCCATTTGTCACTTTCCTTCCCAGCTGGTAGAGAGTGAGCATCCTCTCCCAGTCCCGACGAACAACTGGGGGCTGAAGTTGCTCCCAGGGAACATTTGGTAATGTCTAGGGATGTTTATGACTGTCACAACTCTGGAAGAAGAGGGCTGAGGTGTGATAAACAGATGGAAGGGATGGATGGGCATCCACAATGGTCAGGTCAGCACTCCACAGTGACACACCCAGCCCAGGGGCCAAGGCTGAGACACTGCAGAGTAGAAGAGGGCTTTACAGTTGAAGTATGAGGCAATTCTTTCACCTTTTCCAAGCTGCCCTCTCCTTCAGAAGGCACTGGCATCTGTGGGACATGGGGGATAGGGCGGCTTACACCGATTACACTCCTGCCTTCCCCTCACGGCCCTTGTGTTTGGGCTCTCACTGTCAGATCCCTTCATTTTCCTCAAGTTGTTGTTCACATCCAGTGTTTGTTAACTTTCCTATGGCCTTTCCCCAACTTAGCAGACACATTCACATAAGTTCCACCTGTGCTCAAGATTCTAATTCTTCCTCAGTAAGTCCTTCAACACCATGGAAATTGTGGGTATGCTTGGGTACCAGAAAGGTAAGGGTCGGCTCACTGGAGAGCATGTGGCCTGGTTTCTAGATGCCTTCACATCTGCATCTTCACCAAGACACCCTGCTACACATGTCCTGTGAGGGCAGTACTACACTCATCCCCATGGATGAGCACAACTCAGGCAGAGAGCTGGGCATGCAGCCAGGACATAATAAAATGAGGGTGAACTCAGGAAGCTTAGGCCCAGGTCCCATGAGTCCAATCATTGCCCTGAATGGCCCCTTGTACATTTCTTATTTACAACAGCTTGGGCATACTCGAGATGTGTTCTTGGTCTTTATACATAGAAACCAGCAAACTAAACTCCCAGAGTTTCACAGCTAGCTTAGACTGGAGGGAAAGTCTAAGATAGACTTGAAATTCTGTGCTCAGTTCAGGAGAGAGAAGATATAAGCTCTAGAAGGAAACACCATCTATTCATTTGCTCATCCTTCTTTCATTCATGCATCACTCATCCATCCATCCAGCACACATCCATACATCTATCTTCCATTCATTCATTCATCCATCCATCCCTTCACCATCCATCATTCACCTTCATCCATCTATCTGCTTTCCATCCACCCATCCATCATCCACCCATCCACCCATCCACCCATCCACTATCCATCCATTCTCCATCTATGCTCTTTCCATTCATCCACCCATCCATCCACCCATCTATCCATCCATCCACCCATCTATCCATCCATCCACCCACTCACCAATCCATTCATCCATCCACCCATCCACCCATCCATCTACTATCCATTCATTTTTCATCTATGATCTTTCCATCCATCCATCCACCTATCCATTCTCCTTCCATAATTTATCCATTACACGGTCAGTTTACCCATAAATGCTTCTTGTAGGTCAGGCTTGTACTGTGAGGATCCAGAGAGAAATGAGCTAGGCTCCCTCTGCTCAGGAGACCACATCAATTGGACAGTATAGAAACATAATATAGACCAAACGGGCTGAGGATGATGGGGAAGGTAGAGGGCATAGAAGGATATATCTACCCTTGTCCTCTGGGAAGCTGACCAGACGTGAAGAAGGTGCCTAGCAAACTCCAAGGGAGCCATCCCATACCCAGGGTAGTCACCTGAGTCACATGGGGCTGACCCATGCTCACCGGCACAGCTATGTTGTCTGACTTTCTCCCCATCTGTTCTCCCTGCTTGCTCACAACTCCCAAATCCTGAGCACAGCTCGGGGAGAGACGGGATGAGGCCATGCACTCCCCTCAATGGATCAATGCAAGGTTGGCATCCCAACTTATCATCCCGAGGTCCCAGAGAGAAACCAAATTGTGACTGTCAGGAACACGACAGAACTGTCAAAAGCAGGCAAAATCAGCCCATAAATTGTGAAACCAAAGTCACAGTTCTATTTGTTCTAAGAGAGTGAGCAACTTATTTTTTTTCTTTTTTGTCAAGATAGAAAATAAAAATACAAGACAAACTGGGAGACTTGCAAGAACTTCATTTCTGTGGGAGGGGAAAAAAACTTGCCCCCAATCATCAAGTCTCAGTGGTTAGCCATGCCACCTCACCATGATCCTATGTCCACTTCCACTCAGTAAATATTCTAGTGGACTCCTGGTGGGGCTAGTGGAGTCCCAATTAGAAATTATTAAGATCGAATCTCTGCCCTTGACCACTTCATATTCAACTAGCAAAACTGAACATAGGGGATGGAGAAATGTCCCAGTGGGTATGAGGCCTTGCTGCAAAGGTGGGTGTGGAGGACGGAGAAGCGGCTCCATGGTTAAGAGCACTTGCCGCTCTTCTAGAGGACCTAAGTTCAGTTGCCAGTACCCACAGAAGGAAGCTCATAACTGCCTATGACTCCAGCAATAGGAGATCCAGCACCTTTGGCCTCCGTGGGCACCTGTACTCAGGTGTGTATACCCACATACAGACACACACCTAGGCAAAATTTAAAATAATAAACAATAATCTTTTTAAAAGGTATAACCTTGTGTACATCTATAAACCCAGCACAGTGGAGGATGGAGACAAGAGAGTCTCTGGGGCTCACTGGCTGCCATATGCTCCAAGTGGCCACATAATACCTGGGCAGAAACAAACTTGTCTCAAGGGGATAAGACAGAGAGAGATAGAGCAAGATGTTCAATGTCTTTACCTGACCTCCGAGTGCACACACAATGTATGTACACACACACACACACACACACACACACACACACACACACACAGGGAGAGTGCGAGAGAATATAGAGCAGAATCAATCAAATATAATAAAGCAAGAGATAACCCAGAATGTGAGCTTATGGCAGAATCAGAAATTGTTTCTTGGCAAGAGGGAACGTCTGCACTGGTATTTGGAAGATGAATACAATTTCACTGGTATAAAAAAAGAGGAAAGGAAACTACCAGAATAGGGGGAGGCCGATATGAATGAACAGAAATGGAACAGATAGAGAAAATGACCCAGGATAAGACGGGTGCAACAGCCCGACGAGGAAGGCTGAACTTGCGGGAAGACCCTGCTAGCAGTCTGAGATACAGGGATCCATGACTTGGAAAGCAGGTGCTGGGCTCAGGTGTGTGCTCCAGGGTGCACACAATAGGCTGTACTCAGGCAGTGCAAGCAATCTTCTGGTCAGCCTCAGTCATACACATGCGAGTGTATGACTGGGGATATGTCCATGCATACGTGAATATTAGTCAAGGTAATGGGTGTGTATGTGTATGTGCGTGCGTGCGTGTGTGTGTGTGTGTGTGTGTGTGTGTGTGTGTGTAGCTGGAGATGTGCATGCGTGCGTGCATGTGTGCACATGTCCAGGGCAATCTGGCAGGCCTTCCTGCAGAAGCCCTGCAGCATTGCTGTTTCGCACCAAAATAGCACCAAGCAATTTAGGTCAGGAAGTAAGGACTGTGTTATTATTACTAGTTACTGGTGAAGTTATTTAATAAGAATGTCACATCCAATTGAGAGCATGGTGGGAACTGTCAGCAGGAGGGATGTAATTACACTAACCGAGGCGCTGCAGGGCCTGATGCTTCAACACCTCCACGGAGCCACACAGACAGATTTCCCAGGCTCCACGGCCACTGGAGGGCAGTTTCCTCGATGGGGTCACAACATTTTGCCCAGAACATACATTACACCTGTCTAGACCCTAGGAGAAGCTCTTAGGGGGATTGTCATAGCCCACTGGGGGTCCCCTAAAGAGCTCAGTATGTGGCCCCTGACCCAGTGATGCTCGAAGGACACGGACCCCAGCCTCCTCAAAAGAATCTAAAATCCAACAGGCATCACTGCAGCCACAGAAGACAAAAACACTGTAGACAAGAAGACACAAAGACGTTGTAGACAAGAACCCGTTCCACCTGAGTGGCGGTCCAGACAAGCACCAGGTGCCCATATGGCCTAGAAACAAGCCCTTGCCTGAAGCCCACCAATCCCCATTCCCCAGCTGGTGTTCTGACCATCTCCACTTAACCTACTGCCACCGGAGCCCCAGTTTTAGGCCTGCCTCAAGGGACCCCGAACCAGACACTCTCACTTCACTTCCCATCCGCGGTACTCCCCAGTTCACTGCCGCGAAGGTAAAGCTAGGCTTTGCCTCACAGTTCCTGGCTCAGCTCATAGTCTGCTTCCTGCTATTGAATGAGCCCAGAAATGAAACACCTTTCCTTAGCTGGGCAAGGACCCTGGCCTGGCAGAGATTCTTCGATGCTGTAGGGCTGAGTCTGTTGAGGGTGCTGCTGCTATGGTATTCAGAGTTGGGGTGCCCAGCATGAAGCCACCGTCCAATCACCAAGTGTCATCCCGAGATGCAGAGGGTGCTGAGTTCCCATTTTGCTCCGACATTTACACCCAGTGGGGTTTCTAAGAGTCCTGAGTACTGACTTCCTCGTGGTAGCAGCTGGATATGAATCTAGAGGGGGGAAGGGGAGGGCACAGGATCCTATGCTCTACCACGGGGAGGAGAAGCACAGAATACTGCATTGTCCTGGGAGTGAGGCGGAAGACAGGAGATTCTGGTAAGGACAGTAGAGAGGACACAAAGGAAGAGTGGGATGACAGGACAGGGGATGCAGTGACAAGGACACAGAGACACACAGGGAGAAAGGCGGACAACGGCAGAGAGGATGAGGGGCTCGGGAAAAATACCAGGCTTTAAAGGAGATGGGCTGATAGACAAAAAGACACAAAGGCAGTCTGGAAAAGAGTCAGTGAGAGAGCAAGGGAGCCAGGCGGGAAGGACCCAAAAGGCACAAGTGTCAGGGACACAGTGGAGAGGCAGACGTGCGCAGAGACCAAATCAGGAGCAGCGCCAGGCAACAGCCGAGTGACAGAGGCAGACAGGAGAGAAGTCAGCGTTCCCAGAAGGGACCATGACAAAGGCCCTGTCCCTGTCACCTGCTGTTCAGAGCCCCGTGCAGGAGTTACCTGGGAGGAAAAACGAAGGACATACGCAGTGAATGCCATGATGTTAAGTGGACGAACAGGGCAAAAGGGGATTCGGAGGAGAGAGGCGCGCACCCATGCCCCTTTTTACTGTGAATGCTCTTTAAATGTAAAGAGGCAAGAAAAATAAAATGAGTGGGATCTAGATGAGAGACAAAAACCAGAGGAGAGAGAGAGGAGTCGGGGCTCCAGGCTCTGAGAACCCTAGGGAAAAAAAATCATACCCAAAGGCAGCAGGTGTGGGTGGACCCCAGGAGGGGCAGAAAGCCATAAAACTAAATTCATTTTTTTTTCACATGTACATATAGAGGTCACAGTTCAAGACCAGGGTGTCTTCCTCAGTCACTCTCTACCTTCAGTACAAATATTTTCTTAAAGAATTGTTATGTTTTTATTTTATGTGTGTGGGTGTTTTAATATCATATGTGTCTGTGTATCCCATGCATGCCCAGTGTGCTTGGAGGCTGTAGTAGAGGCTATTTATTCATTCCCAGCCACCCAGACCCGAAATAATCACACAGAGACTAATTAATTAAAACACTGCTTGGCTTATTAGCTCGGGCTTCTCATTAACTAACTCTTACATCTTAAATTAACCCATTTCTATTATTTTATATTTTACCACAAGGCTCATGGTTTACAGGGAAGGCTCTGGTGGGCAGACATCTTTCTCCTTTGGTGGCTGAATGGCGTCTCTCTGACTCTACCTTCTTTTTTCCTCTATCTCTGCTTGGAATTCCTGCCTTGCTCTATTCTGCACTGCCATAGGCCTGAAGCAGCTTCTTTATTAACCAATGGTAATAAAACATTATTTCAGCATACAGAGGAGAACCCCACATCAGAGGCCAGAAGAGAGTATTGGATTCTCTAGGACTGAGGTTATGTATGGTAGTAAGCTACTATATGGGTACTGGGAATTGAACCTGGGTCCTCTGGAAGAGCAGTCAGCAGCCACCTTTCTAACCCCTCCACCTTGGTTTTGAGACAAGGTCTCTCACTGAATCTGGAGCTTGATGAGTGGGCTAGGCTGACTGGCCACTAGGCTCCAGGGATTGCCCTGTCTCTGCCTCCCCAGCATTGGATTCCAGGTACATCTACCATACCAAGCTTTCAATTTATTGATAATTTAATTCTATGTGTATGGAATTGCCTGTATGTCTGTTTATCACTTGTGTGCCTAGTCCCTCCAGAGGTCAGCAGAGAGGATCAGATCCCCAGGAACGGGAGTTACCAATGGTTGTGAGCTGACTTATGTGTGCTAAGAGTCTAAATCAGGTCCTCTGCAAGAGTGGCTGATGTTCTTAACCTCTGGGTCACCTCTCCAGCTCCAGGCCCAGGTTTTTGATTTGGTTTGGTTTTATTTTCTTTTTAATGTAGTTTTGGAGATTCAAACTCAGATCCTTATGCTTATGCTACAAGGACTTTACTAGCTAAGTTATCCGCCCCTAGCCTATGAGTCAATTATTGATAGCTCTCAGCAAGATGTACTTGTGACTATCCCAGGATGGGGTTAGAGGTTGGCTTAGATTAAGTCAAGCAGCTCACAGGAAGGATGGCAGAAAGATGGTCAGACTGGGCTTAAGTTAGGGTTTATAGAGCCCCAGTGGCAGCAGGGTCCACATTCCAAGGGACCAGACAAGATCTGTCTTTGGGACTGCCACAGGTCAGAGGGCACAGAGCCAGTGCGGCCCCAAGAGTGAGGGCAGAGCAGTCCCCTGGGCCAATCAGTGGAGAAAAACAGCAGAGGAGATCCTCCCCAAAGAAGGGAACAGACTAGGAGGAACTCCCTGAAGAGGCCAGGGAAGGAAGAGGTTCAACCCACAGCTCCGGCAGAGTCCTGAACAGTAAGGCACTGCCCATTCATCGCCCCACCCTCTTCTGGTACCTTTTCCACCCTTGGCTTCCATGACCACAAATTAAGTCCAGTGAAAACCTTCGTTTGCCGTTGGCTGCCGTTCCTGGTTCACTCCTCCCATGTGGGGAAATGGCAGCTCAGCCGCACTGCGGCCAGATTCCACATGTGTGACTCCCACCCAGTGTAGGTCACGATGTCGTCCCCAGCCTCCTGGCTAGGCTCTGAGCTCCATACTCCTCCACTGAGGCTTTCTCCACTCCTCCAGACTAGACCGAGCTCAGCAGCTGGCACTACCTGCGCAGAGCCTTCTAAGGCTCCTTCGAGTGGTGGAATTGGGAAGTGTGGACCTGCAGCTAGGCTCCTGTGATAACTTAGACAGGGGAGCCACTTCCCAGGGGACCATGCCCCTTACAAAGCCACTTAGTTGAGCCTGAGGGGAGGAGCAGCTTCTCTCTTCCCTCAGCAGTCACGCACAGCATGGGCCCCAAGTTCTCAGCTTATCCAATGAAAAGCAAAGTCCTAGGTGTCCAAAAAAGTCAGAAGCTCAGAGGTACACTCTGGCTGCTGACCTCCGTGTGCCAGGCCGCAGCCTTCCCAAGCAACACAGGGCCCTGCAGGCTCCACCTGCTGCCAGCCTCCACGATCCTCGCCTGTTGCCAGGCACGGTTGCCAAGCACAGACTCACATCCCAGCCTTCTGAAAGCTGCCTAGAGACAGGAAGGAGCAATCCTGGGCTGGGCGGTGTTGGGGACAGGAAGGCATGGCTTCTGTTTTCCCATCCAACTCATCCTACACAGAACCAGCAGTGTGGTCTAAACAGGAGCCAAGGAGGCCCTGAGCTATACCAGCTATCAGAGAGGGCTTGGAGTGGCAGGGCAGGGGGCGGTGTTCAAAGTCAAGGCCTGATTGCTCCTGGGTCTATGCTTCCAGAATGGCAAGATGTTCCCAGTGCCCAAGAGCTGACATGCAGACTTCATGTTCACACATGAAAGTGGGGCACACACACACACACACACACACACACACACACACACAGCACAGCCTCCTGATGCCAGATGTGGCACAGCAGGATGGATCTGGCTTGGCTTATGGAGTCAGACACATCAGAGTTCATGACTGCTATCAGCTACTTACTGGCTGTGTGACCCTGGGCACCAGTTCACCCTCTCTGAGCCTCAACTCTGTGATCTACACTAGCACCGCCCTTACAGACACACGGAGATGATTAAATAAGCTTGTGGGTAGGATGCTCAGTCCCTAGGGAGCTTGATACACACTAATCACCATCCATTCTCTCACTGCCGCCCACCCTGGGGCCTCTCATTCATGCAGCCGATAAATATTTATGCAGCGCTAACTGTGCGTCAAGACTGCCATAGGCAATGAGGGCTCAGAGTCCTTGTCCTCACGCCCCACCCAGTTTGTTTTCTAGTAAGGGAGACAGACGACAGCAAGGGAACAGTAACCAGATCATATATGATCACCATGCCGACAGGTAAGACGGGGGCGACAGGCATGTGCCTCCTCTACAGTGGTCACCCCTTAGGGTGTCACGCCTGAGTAAAGACGGGCAGGCTGAGTATGAGTGGGCTATATGAGGAGTAAGAAGGAATACATTCCAGGCAGTGATGATGATGATGATAAATATCGGGCATAATGACAGGAGGTGGGCACATTCTTGCTGTGGACAGGGTAGCAGTACGATCACAAATCATACTCAGAGCTTAGTGAGACTGAGCCAGGTGTGCGTGTTCTAGGGCTTCCCTGTCAGTGCTGGGAGGACTGAACTTGAGCTGAGACTGTGGGACAAGCCCGGGGACAAGTTTAAAAGACTCTCCTGCCCCAGCCTGTCTCCCACACTGTCGCTACTTCCATCATTCTGGGGCCCCCTCTCAGGAGCCTCTCATGGCTCCACGCGACAGAATCCACTTCCCATGTGCCACTCCAGAGTCCCACAACCACCCCCGCAGGCTGAACCCCGCAGGCTGAACCCCTCAGGCTGAACCCCGCCAGCACTTCTCTGGGACACCATTTCTGGATGGTGGGGATTCACCAGACTGGAGAGTCACAGGAACCAGTTTCTAGGGAATGGGCCTCTCTCTTCCGTGCATAGCTATGTAAGTCCTGCTGGATGTGTTCCTCAGGGACCACCCACCCAGGGGAACTCCAACCCATTCAACTACAACACTATTCAGATTTCCCTGTAGCCCAGGCTGGCTTGGAAATCCCCATCTTCTTCCTCAGCCTCCTCTGGGTGGCTGGGATTAGAGGAGCAAAGCACCCACTGTGCCTGGCTCCCACACTGGTTGAACATCTTAGCCTTGAGTCAGGGCTTAGGACAGAATGATGGAGAGGACATTGTGTTAGAACCTTCTAGAGATATACCTCTTGCTTTAAAATTTGTTTTCCTTCCCAGTTGCTCACAGGTTGCCAGTCCTTCCTCCAGAGGTCTCTGGCTTATGCTGTCCCTGCCATAAGCCCAGGACTCTGCACCTGACGTTGTCTAAGCAACTGAATGCAAACATTGTAACTCCATGACGGAGCATTCCTTCAGTCTCCCCATCCCTGTGGGTTGTGCAAAGGGCTGTTTCCCAATTTTCTAGGTCTGGACCTCCTTTCGACAGCAATCCTCGATACTCAATCAAAGGGACAGGTCAGGGGACAGAATGCGAGGAGACAGCTCTGAGGAGGCCTTAGGAAAGGGGGTGGGGGAGTCTGTGTCTCCATCTCTCTAGAAACATCTGCTTGCCTGGAAGCGGCCTCCTCACTTTGACACACTTGGCCCTCACACATCAAACTTTTTTTCTTTTTCATCTCAAGTTTATCACAGCAATCGCCTGAAGAGGAGGGAAGCATCAGATGGGGGCGTCTTTTCTCTCGTGGGCCCAAGGGACGAAAATGCTGTGCAGACAGCCTTCGGGTTAATTCAGAAGTCAAAAAACTTCACATTTTCATATTTCATTAGGCAATTACTCTATCGCCATAGTAACATTTGCTGTTCTGTTTCAGTTTAGAAATTAAAAAGAGAAAGAGGCATCAAAATTCGTTCACGGTTAACTTCTGCATAATATTAAGAAAGACCTTTCTATGAGTATGACACACACTCAGAGGGATAAAATACTGGCAAATACCATAGTACAAATGCGGAGCTTAGATAGATAGATAGATAGATAGATAGATAGATAGATAGATAGATAGATAGATAGATAGGTAGGTAGGTAGGTAGGTAGGTAGGTAGGTAGGTAGGTAGGTAGATAGATAGATAGATAGATAGATAGATAGATAGATAGATAGATAGGACAGACAGATAGAAAGTTAGATATCACAATGGTACAGACAGCATTCAAATGGGGGAAAATAAACGCCAAACAACTAAACAGTGTGTGCCACCCACATGCAAAGTGTTCTCACAAATCAGCAAGGAAAGCATGATTAACGCTATAGAAAATGATCAAGAACCCATCAAGAAATGCAGAGGACTGAAAAATAAATACATGGAAAGATGTCTAAGAGCTTGGGAGATGGCTCAGAGAGCAAAGTGCTCGCCACACAAACAAGAGGACCTGAGTTTGATTCCCAGCACCCCCGTAAAAAGCAGGACATAGTGGTGTTTGCCTGTAACTACAGAGCTGGGAGCTGGAGGCAGGAGGATCCCTGGGGCTTGCTGGCCAGCCAGTCTAGACAAATCAGCAAACTTCGGGCTCAGGGAGACACCCTGTCTAAAGAACAAGGTGGAAAGAGATAGAGGAACACACTTGAGGTTGATATTGACCTCTGACCTCAATGTATACTCAAACAGGAACATACATATACGTACGCAGACACATACATATACAGACACATATATATATACACACATACATACACAGAAAGATACACATACACACGATGTTGGGGTTTATTAGAATCAAAATAATCCAACGGTGATATTCCTGACTGGTATGCATCAGATTGGGAAGTTCTGCCAAAGGTCCTAGGGGACACGAGGAGTGGGACTTGAATGCTTCTCAGAATCCACTGGCAACTTAAGACAAGTAAATCCTCTGGCTGCACCCCAAACCAGCTCTCCAGCAGACATACCCAGCACAGGGCCCACTGAGCCATGAACTATGAGACCCGGAAACCTGCACTTTAATAAGCCTTCTAGAAGATTCTGAAGCAAAGGGGAAAGTCACCAACTCTCAAGTCACCCTGGACAGCATTTAAACCCATACAGTCTAGCCTGAGTCTCAGCAAAAAAGTGTTCACCCTCTGGGGTAACTTATCCATCCTACAGGCAGGGTTTGCTCCAGTTAAAATCACACACACACACACACACACACACACACACACACACACACACACAATTCTTTTGTCGTGTTGTTTGGGGGAGCCAGAAATCATAAAAGGCCTAAATAATACAGAACTGATTGACTAATTCATGCAATTTATGAATATTATGCAGCCACCGAAAGAGGGGAGCTCAGTATGGAAATGCCTACCCAGAAAGATACACTGAAACATTACCGAGTCAAAATAAACAAAACAAAACAAAAGCCCCGCACCTTACAGAGTGGTCTCAATGTTCCCCAGTGACTCTCTTCTGTGAAGCTGAAGTCTGTTTTATGACTCCATTTCCTTCTTAAATTTTCTAGAATATTTCAGAGAACACTTTTAATAATCAAGGCTGGGAGCTGGGGGTAATTTTTTTTAACCATCTGTTCTTCTACGCTGTCTTGATTTTTGCCTTGAGCATGGATCACTTTTATAGTAATTGAGAAGTAGTTATAGCTAATTAAACTTAAAGGAAAGAGAAAGAGTGAGTATGTGATAGACCCATGGCTGGGAGGGGAAGGAAATTGGGTCAGTGAGGGCTACCTACAACTCGAGACTGGGCCCTGCCTGCGAACCTGGAGACCTGTGCTCCGGCTTCGGCCGCACAGATGGATTCGCTGACACAAAGCTTCTGGAAAACTCAGCTTCGCTGTATCTGTTGCTTTCGAACCAAATTATTTGGTTCCCAAAGAAAAATTCCCCTATCCCTGAGCTAAGCCATCACGCCCAGGTGAGTGTGTATAGATGTGCTATGGTTTGCATCTTAAAAAGTCTCAAAAGCCGGAGTTCAAGGCTGGACCTTCTCGGAGCAGCACTGAGGATGGGGCTTTAGAGGGGTGACCGCTTCTTGAAGGTTCCGACCTTATCAATGGGTGAACCCCTTGATAACAATTCATAGGCTAACGGCTATTGGAAAGTTCTGGAGGTGAGTCACAGAGATGTTCCTTTGGAGGAGATATTGGGGTACCTGCCCCTCCCTCCTTCCTGGCCACCACAATATGAGTATCTCCGGTTCATCGCAGGAGACATCACACTCAGTTGGTTGAGCACTTGCCTAGCAGGCATGAAGTACTGGATGCCAATCCTTGCCACCGCATACACCATGCTGTGATCCGTCCTTCCACTCCAAAGGATAAGGTGGCAGGATAAGAAGTTCAAGGTCATCTTCAGGTACATAATGAGTTTGAGGTCATCATGGGCTACATGAGATTTATCTCAAAACGACGTGGGGAGGAGCCGGGGAGATAGCTCGACCTGCAAAGCTCTTGCCACACAAGCAGAAGGCCCCGAGTTTGGGTCCCTAGGGCTTGCTTAAATGCTAGATGGGTGTGGTGTCCTGCCTTTGATCACAGCTCTGAGGAGACAGAGACTCCACTGGGCAAGCTGTAGAGAGAGAAGAGCCAACAGCAAACTCTAGGTTCTGTTGACTCTGGTTCAATATGTAAGGTGAACCACTGTGATGTAGGAAGACAGAGGACACCAACCTTGGACCTCCACAGACGTAGGCACATCTCACACATCTGCACACACATGTGCACCAACTCAGCCACATACATACACACATGCATGCACACCATATGCACATACACATGAAAGAAATGGGAACTTCTGCTCCAGCGCACGCGCCCCACTGTGATGCTCTGGCTCATCAAAGACCAATGCCAGCAGGGAAGTCATACAATGAACCCTTGAAACCACAAGTTCAGAAAAACCTTTCTTCCTTGTCATAGCAAGAGAAGCTGGCACAGGGCTGTTAGCCACGGAGTCTCATGTGGCTCCAGGCAGAATCCAAACAGGTGGTAGCCACTACTGGTAACACGCTGAGTGTAGACACACCCAGCATGTGTGTGTGTCAGACTCAGTAAAGACTGTGCATGTGAGTTAGAATAGACACTGGCTGTTTCCATGGAGCTGTATAAGCAGGGTCTGTGTCAGTGCTCCTGCATTATGTGCCAAGAGATTCCATTAAAAATATGAGACTTGGTAAAAAGGCACTGAGCCACAGACATTCCCTCCAAGGAGCGGCTATATGTGACTCTCCAGTTCATCCTGACTTGCCGCTTTGAACTAGCTAGTCCTTAAATGGGTTTGCTTAAGGAATAAATTCTGAAAACCTTGATCTATCTATTATATAATCATCTTTGCCTCTACCTATCCAGGATTCTTTCCTTTGCTCCATCCATCTACCCAATCACCTTGAAGTCAACCAGTCACACGAACGTGCTCATTGTCCTCTCCACTATTCTTTTTCCACTTAGACACCCCACAGCATGTCTATAATCCCAGCCAGTCCTTCCATCTATCAGCTCATCCCCGAGCTCACTCTTCCATCTCCTCATCCATCCCATCCTGCCTTCCTCTCCCATCCATCCCTCCATTTTACCGGCTCATCAGTCAGCCACTTCCTTCGCCCTGTTCCCCCAAGCATTCATCGCTCCCTCTGCATCCGAGGCCATCCAGCTATGCATCTGTCCTATAAGCTAACCCTCTCTAGGTCTCCATCTCATCTACCTATCTTTCCCTCCATCACTTACAATCCATGCAGCCATTCATTCAGCAATCCCATCTCCCCACTCCAGCCCAAAGCCTGCACCTGACTATGCCACTGGAGCCACCAGGGTCTAATAACTTTCCAAGAAAAGAAGTGAATGAAACCCTACTGCTTCCCAAGCCCAGCTACATTCTTTCTAACACAGAAACTCCCTTAGCAGCAGTTCATCATCCAAACTCCACCTCCTCTTCTCCCTTCCCTGTCCAGGCTTCCCCACTATTCTCCAATTAGGTGAGACTTTAGTATCCCGACAAGAGAAGACAACAGGCTTAACCCTAGCCTGCAACCTCTAGGAGGCTAACCATGTAACTAACCATGCACCCCTCTCCCTCCTTTGCTCTCATCCCAGCTTTGAGCCCTCGCCTGGGATGTCCTGGCTGTGATCTCTGCAACCCTGGACCAGTTTCACCCTGGTTTGTCTGACCTATTACCATCCAGCCTAATCCAATGACAACCCACTGGCATTCAGCAAGCTGTCAACCAAAACATGTGCCTTCTAACTGAGAAGACAAGCAACCTACCACACAACAAACACCCAATGCGGCAAGGCAGGGAGGATGTCAGGGTCTTTCCATTTTGCATCTGCAATTCTCTGACTCAGGTAGGGCAACTCAGAGAGGTTAAGTAACTCATTTACAATCACACAGCAGCTGAGACTGTTCCAATCTGGATCGAACTCCAAATCTTTAGTTCTTTCCACTCCAACAAGCTGCCATTAAAAGAACAATTCGCAGGGTACCCCAGGGAGAAGAAATTAGAATATCCCATTTTCCCAGCTGATTCACTAGCTACTAAAACATGACCATGTGAATCAGCAGTTAAAGTACTTATGAAGAACTCTGTCGCCAAAGGGCTTCCCTTCTATAATTTAATTTTAAGAAGCTGGGAGTGGACATCACTGTTGATCTTTCGGGAAATTCCCCTACACACCATCGCTGGGCAGATCCTAGGCTCCAGTGATCACGGATGTACACCTTACACCGTGGTGTTGCAAAGCCTCCACCAGGACTTGGGTTAAGCAGCTGGTCCACCTGTATCTCAAGCCTAACAGTGACATCATATCCAAGCCTAAGTTCCCCCGCCCCTGCAGAATGGAGGCAATCTGAACGCCTGCCTATACAGGACAATCGAGACACCTCATTTCTCTTTCCGAGGCAGCTGCCTATTTAACCTTCCTCTTAGAGTTAGCGGCGGAGTTTCTGCTCTGCTCGTCTACTATGAAGAACAAGACACATCATACACATAAATGGCTGCCTGCACCACCAGCTATTCTTCAGGGTAACTCTTTGAAATGGAATACTGAGTCCAAATATATGAATATTTTATAGGCTGTTGATAACGCATTGCTAGGTTGCTTTCTAGAAAGTTTGCAACAATTTACACTGCTCCAGGGGGTTTAGAAAAGAGCCTGTCACTCTGCCCCCTTGCCAGCAGAGTCCCTTTCTCCTGGAACAATCTCGTCCTTTCTTTCTCCATACTCACTCCCTGGCAATCTTGCCTGGATGCATATGTACGACCTTCTCATGAATACTGGGATTACACTGTTGCCTTTGATTTTTTTCTTCCCCCTTTTCCACTTGGCTTTGCCTCCCTTACTCCCATCTCCTCTATCCTCACCATCCACTAAGCCAACGCACAGTCCTAGGTGCCTGTTTTAAAATCGATTTTTGCATCTTTCAGTTTTATTCTTGCTCATAACTCATACACAAGCGTAAGCTTACATATCCCGTATATATGCTCACATATGCAATAATGGGGTTATTTTTGTCTAAGAAGCATTTTTATTCTAATTGGGGTGTTGGGGTGCACGCACACGCTCGTGCCTCTGTGTGTGTGTATGTGTGTGTGTGTAGTTACAGGTATCTGTGAGCTGCCTGATGTGGACGCTGGGAACTGAACCCAAAGCCTCTGCTAGAGCAGTAAGTGCTCTTTAGCACTGATCTATCTCCAGCCCCGCTTAGCTTTCCACATGGGATCACAGCACACGCCCTTCTCAGGATCCTGCTTTCCTCATTCAACAACGATGCTCCCCCTGAGTGCAGTGCTATGCACAGGGTGCCCGGTGCTTCGACTGGCGCGTGAAGCACAGGGTAGCCACTGCTGCTGCTGTTTCTAAGGAACTGGGACTCTTCTAAAGCTGAGTGAGTCTCAGCTCATGTGGTTCCCTTTGCCATTCTCGTTTGAAAGGAACAGGGTAAGGCAACTATGTATGTCATGTCCCTTCTTAAGTCACATGTGTGTGGACATAGATACATGTATGAAAGCGTACCCATGGTGGAAGGCTGAGAACAAACTCAGCTGTCATTCCTCTGCCATCAACCACCTTGTTTTTTGAGATAAGAACTGGAGCTTGCCAAATAGGTTAGGCTGGCTAGCCAGCAACCTGCCTGTACCTGGCTTTCCCTCCCCAGTACTGGAATTACAAACACATACCACCATGTTCTGATTGTTTTTTTTTTTTTAATGTGTGTTCTAGGGGCTCAAACTCAGGTCCTTGTCCTTGCAAGGCAAGCACCTTACCAGCTACGCTCGTGCTCCAGCCGATATTATTGATATTAGCTGGGGACCTAGCATTTCCTGGGGACTCTCTGTGGCTCAGAGACTGGATGACACACAAAGCCTGTTGAAGCTTGTTTGCATTTCCATAAAGGAAGATGACAGTAATAGATAAATGATTCCGGCATATGATCAACTGAGATAAGCCCTCTGAGGAGCAGGGACACAACCCTATAAGGACGACCTAGACTGGGGCGTCCAGGAGAATATGAAACCTCAGTCATGGCTAATGGAGTAAGAAGAGCAAGAATCCTCCAGAGAGAGAGAGAGGTCAGCATATGCAAAGGCCCTGAGATGGGCAGGAGGGAGCATGGCCTTCCAAAGGCCTGAGGGACAGGCACTGCTGGCTCCCAGAGCAAACACAAGGCCCCTCCCAAGTGGAGACCAAGACCACCCTGTGTCTCATCCTGAGCTTAAGGAATAAGTTTCCTCTCAGAGTCATTGATCCCACAGAATTCAGAAGGCCCTGTCACCTTGGCAACCATGACTTAGGACCAAGCCAGGCCTAGCCAAGTGCTTTGTGCACACTGTCTTTCTGGTTTCACAGCAAAGACATTGTAGACTAGGGATTAGGGGAGGGGAGCGGAGGCCAGAGGAAATGGCAGTCTCTTCTACATCAGGGCCTGGCTAGCAGCTCTGTCCCTCCAAGCTCCAAAGCTCCTACGCTTCTGATGTCTCACACTGTCCCATGAGACCCTCCATGATCATTTATCTGCCACCAGCAAGAGTGACTCACAGGGCTCCCAAGACCGAGCTGGGTCCAGACTTACTTTCCCATAAGCACCTACGCTCATCTACCTGTCCACCTCCAAACTCACTTCCTGCTTCCAGCCCCTGTTCAGCCAGATACATTCCCACCATGCGGCGGCTGTCTATTCCTGTGAAGACAGTCTACCGGGTCTCCTTTCCCAGCTCTTCCCACCCCTACGAACCCGCTGCTCCTTTAACCCCTCTTCCGACACCCCAACAACAGTAGGCAATGCTTCCACACCCACACCGGTGCTTCCCCCCTTGAGTGGGCTCCCATGAATATTTACTGTCTCTCCCTCTCTTTACTCAATACCACATAAATATTCATAGGGCCCCTACTGTGTGTAAGACATCTTTCCTGGCATTGAGTATGCCACAGAGACTGAGACAAACTCCCCAGTGGCGTGAGACTGAGTGAAGGAGAGCAGCAGGAAGTGGGAAAGGAACGGACGGATAATCCGTTGGGTGTTCAGAAGACTCTGGAAGTTCTCAGAGGGAGGGCATAAAGAGAGTGTGACTGCAGATACAAGAAGTGACATCCACCGGAGGATGAAAGGGATGAGCTGAGACTGAGGTGCCCAAGGGACGGGAGCCCCGTTATCAGATGGGCAAAGATGGCCTTAGCAGCACAAGCCAGAGCAATATCGAGGTAGAGGTGAGGTCTGGGGAGAGGAAGGGGCATTCCCCTTCATGGATTGAAGTTCTCCAGCTGCTGGGCAGTAGGAGAAATGGCAAGATCAAAGATGTCTTTCTTTGGGGAACCACAAAAAATAAAAATAAAAAAACGAAGCTAAGGAGGGGGGCTGGGGCATAGATGGAGCAAAGAGGATGTGCTCACGTTTCAATGAGAAAAGAGAGGAGGGTGCTGCCTGGCTCCCAAGGCCCCACATTGTGTAGTGACCACTTCCATGTCTCCTTGACAGGAGCGTGAGTTCAACAAGGCAGAGACTGTCATCTCTGTAGCCCGTGCAGAGAGGATGCGGGGCAAACAGCTGAGTCACAAAGTCCCTGAGCAACTTCCCTGAGCCCCTCCCACCACCGTATGCACACACTTACTGCTATGGCCTTCAGGAAAGAGATGGGTCATCGTGTCCCTGTGGTCTCTCCCTCCGTCTCCAAAGAGATCATCTTTCTCATCTGGTGGCCATGAGAAATGATATACATATCCAAGAGACAAAAGGCTGGATGATTGAGCGGGGCAGCCTGTCCATGGAGCTGAGGCCCAGAAGCGGTTTCTCAGTCCCTTCCACCTCCTTTCAGACAGACACCCGCTCCTGGGGAGATGGCAGCTCAAAGTTCATCTGCAAGCATCTCTCCTGCCCAGCGAAATCAACATTCGCCAGGTCTGTGGCCAACTCCGTTCAGCAGGACTTGGAGTCGAGCTGTTTGGTCTGCCTCCCCAACACTGACCCACCTTGAACATCACTGAACCTCAGTTTGCCCATCTGCAAAAGGGAAACAATAACACTATCTGCCTTGCTTTGAGGCTTCTACGAGTTGGTAAAGAGGCCCACATCAAAAACCCGGTATACAAAGGAAACAGTATGACCTTTGCCTGTGCTGGGCTCTGCCTAGGGCTCCCTGGCTCAATTCTGTGGTGGGAAAAGCTGTGGAAAGACCATCAAGAGGCTCCACATGGGCAGAGGCCACTGTTCCAGGCCCACGTCTTCCTTTCTCGCAGTGGGACTTTGGTGGGAACTGTTCCATTCCTCCAAACCTCAGTTTCTATGTCCATGAAATGGACTGTTCCACCATCTCCCTCACTGAGGTCTGGAAACCACAGAAGCTGATCCTGAATATTAACCATTCAGCATGATACCCGGACACAGTAGCACCCCCAACACCATCAGAGTCAGAGCTGGGCAGGGGCCCCAAGGCTCCAGGTGCAAGTTTATTCTAGAGGAGCCTCTTCTCGTGCCTTAGCAACAATGGTGGCCAGTGGGAAAGTCCTCATTCTCTTTCCCCAGCCTTGACCAGACAACTCAAGGTATCAGTAAACATGGTCACCCTCAGGGAGTCCCTTCTGATCCCCAGTCTGTATCTTCCCCTTCCTTCCACTCTGCTCCCATAATCCCCTTCTGATGTCCTTCTGTCAATATAATGCTTTTACTGGATGATGAATAAAGCTGTTTTGGCCAATGGCTTAGCAGAGTAAAGTCAGGCAGGAAATCTGAACAGAGACATAGGGACAGAGTAGGTGGAGTCAGAGAAACACCACGTAGCTGCCTAAGAAGAAGGATGCCGGAATCTTCCTGGTAAGCCACAGCCTCATGGTGACACAAAGATTAATAGAAATGGGTTAATTTAAAATGTAAGAGCTAGCTAGTAATACGCCTATGCTATTGGCCAAACAGCATTGTAATTAATATAGTTTCTGTGTGATTATTCGGGTCTGGGAAGCTGGGAAATAAGCAAGCAGTCTCTGTTTACTTATTTACCTCCCAGACCATGCTAATCACACTGCATTTAAATTATCTGTTTAATTATCTGATGTATTGGAATGAATGAAAGCCTAAAGGACAAGGTGGGGTGGCAGATGCCCTGACACCCTCAGCGACAGCCTAGAGCAGTGCCTGCCACAGTGAACCTACATACAGCTTGATTAGATGACTACATGGGTGGCTAGATATATAAGAAGAAAATGGCACAAAAGAAGGGAAGAAGGGGGAGGAGGGAGGGTGGAAGGGAGAGAGGGAACAGGGGAGTAGGTAGGGAGGGAAGGCAGATGCAGGAAAGCAGAACAAGGTCCTGGATTGTCAGGTCTCCTGCTTTAAACTTCCTTTGTCCTTCCCAGCTCCCCTTGCCCTGCACCTGTTTCCCCCTTCCATTTTGTCCCGTCACCTACAGAGCAAACAGGACATGGAGCTGTTAACCAAGGCAAATGAAGCCTGGCTCCATCCAGCGCCCTCATGCGTTAAATGGTGCCCCAGAAACCGCCCCGCCCCCCATTTACCTGTTGAAGCAACTTCCTCCCCCACCCACTCTTCCCAGGGACAATGAAGAGAAAAAGAAAGACAGTCAATTTCTTTTCTTATTCAAACATGTCACACAGATGAGTGAGCCGGGTGATCAATGCCTCCTATCAGTCTGGATGAGGCCTCCCCTTCCAGGAGCCTCCATGCCAGTGGCATCTACAGCAGAGCCCAAGGTGGGTGGGAACCCTGCCTTCCTCCCTAGCAGGTGAAACAGGACTTAGCTGCCCCAACCCGGCTCAGTTGCCAGTGGTACTGACCCATTAGGGACCAGGTCCACCTGCAAAGATAGGCCAGAGAGCTGATTTAAATCCTGTCTGGGAAGCGGGGGAGGGGGGATTCCTACTCCAATGGCCCCGCAGACAGGCAGGGTACTGATGGCATACGTCTCCTTTTGGTCTGTCTCTGGCATCTATCTCTCCCCAGACTGAAACAGGGGGATTTAGGGGAGAGAATTTGGCTCCCTGAGCTAATATCCAGCCTGCCTCCACTCTTGACCCTCATCTATCAGCCTGGCCCTGTGAGGGAGCGTGAGGTCATCACCTCTGTAGAACAACGGGTACCTAAGTCCTTCTGATTCAAGAATAGTGTATTAAGAAGCGAATTTGGCCACACATCAAAGGCTACGTTCTCCAGTGTGCTTGACCAGCTAGAGAGCCAGCATAATAATCTCTCCGTTCAACTCCTATTGTGTTTTCTACTCTCTTGGTTCCAAACTGAAGAGGGAAATAGAGGCATGTTGGGAAGAAGAGGGTACAGTGGGGAATGAGACAACATCTGTGGTCCCCATCTGGGGTTCCCAGACCCCTACGGGTCTTTAAAGGCAATAATGAGAGTTTGGGAGCTATTTTCAATATTTCAAGACTCCATCTACCCATGATCAGAATGCACAGGCCAAATAAGTGCCAAATATCTGCTTCAGGCTGGACCAGTTCCTAATCAGTGAGGTCACAGCTCTTTGTCTATGGGTCTGAGTTATGGCCCACTGGGGAGTCCAGAGGTTTGACAGTTAAAGAATGCTATGTCCCCAGCCCCCTCTGCTTGACTGCATGACGAACTCTCACCCTTTTGGCAAGACTGCCTGTATCTTTATTTATTTTTTTATATTTATTTATGTATACAATATTCTGTCTACGTGCATGCTTAAAGAGGGCACCAGGCCTTATTACAGATGGTTGTGAGCCACCATGTGGTTGCTGGGAATTGAACTCAGGATCTTTGGAAGAGCAGGCAATGCTCTTAACCGCTGAGCCATCTCTCCAGCCCCAACTGCCTATAGCTTTGAATGAGGGGATTGAAATGAAGTACATTTGGGAGAATGGATGGGGTAGCTTCAATCTTAAGCCAAATGAATGAGAGCCCAAGAAAAGTGCTTCTCTTGGGTTCAAGGAACAGAAGCACTGAAGTTAAGAAAGGGAAGAGTTAGCGTCAGACTTACACAGAGAGGGCAAGAAAGGCCTCGCTCCTCACCTGGACGCTGTTTTGCCCCCTCACAGCCTTAGTGAACTAGGAGGCCTTTGAGTACTCTGCGGAACTTTGTCCCACACCACTGCTGCAAGGTGACTGGGATTGAAGGATAGAGCTGACATGGGCCAGAAGACCTGAAAACACAGCCATGGGGCTGGGAAGAGAATCCGTGTATTTCCTAAGAAATGCAGCCTGGGGCGGGTGAGCCAGTTAAAAGAGTCAAGTGCTTGTCACGCAAGTGTGAGTACCTAATTTGGATCATCAGCCCCTGTAAAAAGCTGCATGTGAGCCCAGTGATGGGGTCAGGAGGGAGACGGACACCTGGAGATCACTGGACCTCCAGCCCAGGGTGGGGGGTGGGGAGCACTCAACATCAGTAGCCATGACACAGCTGGGTCATATCAGAGGCAGGAGAGATAGCTAGGCCTCTCACCGCTGCCTAGGTGACAGCGTCACGAGGAGAGGGAGTTGCTTTCCTCTGTCCACGTGATGGAGATCTAGGAAGGCAATTTGCCCTCTTCTCCTCTAACAAACACCCTGTTCTCTTCTGCATGTGGAAAATGGGGCAAAGTCCCTGTGTTCATGCTGAGGACCACCTAGGAAGTGCACGCTGGGTCTGAGCTGGAGACTCAATCCTCAGCCCGGTGCAACAGATGTTCTAGATTTAGTTCCCGATGAAAGACAGGCAAGAGCCTGTCTGCCTCAGGGGGAACTGTGTTCTCCAACATGAGGCTCGCTGGCCTGTGTTGGGAGAGTGTTCCATGCACCCAGCCACCAGGAAACGAATCCCTTTATTGCTTCAGTTTGCCTGTTGCTTGACATTTGGAACTGCTGCAGGAGAGGGTGCCAGTGGCTCGCCCCCTCAGACATCTTCCGTGACCACTCTTATCCATTTTTATTTCATTGGCTTTCCGCTCTTCGCTGCTTCCTCAGAGACATCAACTTCTCCCCGATTCTGATCTTGTCTCGACTCCTCCAGCTCAGAGAGGAAAGCCAGCCCTGGTGTTGCCCTATTGATTCATAGTCCACTCACTGAAGGAGGTCAAGAGAGCCATGGGGGACAAGAGCACTGTGGGGACAGTGGGTTCCCACAGTCCAGGACAAAAGGAATGTCAGTTCCAGGCCATGGCCGAAACAGAGACAGGGGCAGGCTGGAGGATTAGTGGGGAGGTAAAACCCCAGAGGCTTCATTAGCAAAGGGGTAGATGAGAGAGAAACTCAAGGGTGGCTTCTAGGTGTCTGACTCAGGAAGATGCATGGCTGCCAAGGTCATTCATTAAGGTGGGGCAAAGATGAATGTGGGGTGGTAAAGCTATGGGGCTCAGGGGGCAGGCACAGAAGGGAGCACAGACAGGAAGAATTCCTCCTGTGGCTTTTGAACGCAGACCATTCGTTGCTATGTGGGTCTGAAGAGCGGTGAGCAGTCACCAATCCCCTCCAGAGACTTAATACAGCGACAGTCAGCATTCGCACGAGGCAGTGAAAGCCCCAAGAGCCAACAAAATGGAGACTAAAAGCAGAGCCAGCCAAAGGGTAGGTAACATTGAGAAAGATTTAAGTGGGAAGGAACGAGGAGGCTCTCCAGACCAAAGCGGGGAGGCAGGCGGAAAGACAGCAGGAAGGTCAAGAGGCTTTGCGGCCGCCAGACTAGTGATGGTCCAGGAGTCAAGAGAGCTGCCTGGAGTTGGTAAATAGGAAGTCACATGGTGCCCTAGGCTAGAGCACTTCCCCTGGGCTGAGGAGGGTGAAAGCCAGATGACGAGCAGTGAGAAAGGACTTGGCAGACGCTCTCGCAGGAAGGCAGGCTGGGATAGGAGGGAGAGAGACGGGGTGAGAGCCAGGAGCGGATGCAGAGTCAGGGAAGGGTGTCAGTGTGTTTTTAAGATTCAAATCAAGCATGCTGCTGGGCTAAAGGAAACAGAGGGGCTGGCATACAAGGGTGGGCATGAGAGAGATGGGAGGGAGGGTCCCCAGCAGCACAGAGCATGGGATCTTCAGCCCCCTGCTGCCTACATTTAGTGGCAAGGCGTGCACACACACACATCCATGAGAGTCTACTTTTCCATGATGCAAGAGATGAAGAAGTTCAGCAAAGGTAGAGGTGGCAGGGAAACACCCCAGAGATATGAACACTATCAAGATGGAGTATTGTGTCCAGAAGGGACAAGAGCCAGGAGCAAGACACACCACAAACAGCGACAAATGGGAGGGGCTGCTGAGGGCCAGAGCAAGAGCGAAGGGAGACAGAGAACTGGTTCAAATTAACGTTTTGGGATGAAAACCTGATATTTCTCCTTTCAAAGCCATCAGTTCATTCTTACTGAGGCCCCCATCTACCTTAGTACTTCACTGCAACAGCGGCTTGCAGCCCAACACATCTGTAATAATCAAGTCTTCCTGGACATAGTCTAACGAGAGCATACCCTCCCTCCATATCTAAAGCATCCCCTGCTCCCTCGTCCTGCCTCTGGACAGCCCTTAGCCAGGAAACAGCCACCATACAGAAAACAGAAAGAAAAACCCGCACTTGCTCTGGGAAGCAGCCTCCAGGACGTCCAGTTTGACTGACAACCACCGGATGGGCATTCATTCACTCAGTACTTGCTGAGCATCTCCCTGGCTACAGACAATGTCCCAGGTACTGGGGACAATGCTGTAAAATAAAGGTCCAAAGCTTGTCAGTGGACAAGAACACCTGCCAGGCACGTTGCAAGTGCGGGTATTCACAAGCATGGTAGTGAAGACACAATCTCCGTCCATTTTACCAGTGCAATCAAGGCTCAGGAGAACCTGAGCCAAGCTTCGCTCCCTGCTGACTTTCAGTCCGGAGTTTGGGCTCAGAGAATTTAACACCTGAGCTCTGAGATTCTTGAGGGGGTGTAAATTACCTATGGATCTTGCTAAAATGGAGATGCTGATTCCATAGGCATCACCTAGGGAGGTGAATGTCTAAGAAACTTCCTAGTGCTTTGGGACATGTTGCCAGCCAGTCTACTGTGCCTATTCTCCAGACTCACTAGTCTCTCCCTCACTTCCTGAATGACTGAATACATGAATAAGTAGGTAGGTGAGTGGGTGGAAGGGTGGGTGGATGGATGAACAGATGGGTAGGTGGAAGGGTGGATGAGTGGGTGGGTGAATAGATGGGTGGATAAACAGATAGGTGAGTAGAAGGATGGGTGAGTGGATGGAAAGATGGATGGATGGATGGATGGACGGACGGACAGACGGACAGACAGACAGACAGACAGACAGATAGATAGATAGATAGATAGATAAACGGACAGATGGGTAATTAGAAGGGTAGATGAGTAAATGGGCAGATGGTTATCTAGATAGAGGGAGGGAGGGGAGGAGGGAGGAAGGGAGGGAGGGAGAGAGGGAGGGAGGGAGGGAGGAAGGGATGGATGAACAGACAGATGGGTGGACAAATGGGTGGATGAATGGGTGGATAGATAGATTGACAGGTCTATCCCTGAGCCTTCTATTGTCTGTAGACTTCCGGTCTTAGCACTTCTATTTGCATAACTGACAATTTACCTCAGTTTCCCTGATAAGCCTCTGACTTTTCTCAGGGAGAGTTCTAAATACCAACAACTCTGGTGACTTCCTCCTGAGGAGTAGGTCCTTCCCCATCCTGGGGAGACATGAAGACTGGACTTGGCTGGTCCACTCTGGAGTTTCCTCCCACGCTGCCTCCCACTAGCAGACCTGAGAAAAGCAGGTAGGTGCTTCTGTCTGCTTTTCAACAAGCACTAAATCTAGAGGAGTGGGAATTCGTACACAAGGAAAACTGAATCAGGCTTCTAGAGTGTCCTGAACTGTCACCTAACAGATCCAGGCTGGGGGAAGGACTTGGAGTTCCCACACCTCAGGGCTTGTGTGAGCAGCTCCGGAAAGCTAAGCTTGCCCAGTCTCCTCTGGGGGCTGCACATCTCACTAACACAGCTGTCACCTCCAGGATGCAGTGGCCTCAGGAACGGGGCTGGGACTCATAAGAAAGGTGAGGCACAGGGGCAGGAAGTAGGGAGACAGAGTGAATGGAAAGGCAACTGCCAAGACAATGATGACCTTCCTAGGTTCCTTCGTGGTCAGGGTCACAGGGATGGGACTGCTTTGTGAGAGGGTAGAAGCTGATCTTCAGTAAACTTTCCTTCCGCCCCTGGGGAGCTGGATCCCTGAGTGGCTCCTGGACAGGCACAGACAGAAGGTAGGTCAGGGCAAATGCATGAAAAAATGCAGGGATTTGGCTTGCTCCTAGATACTCATTCAGAAGTTGAGAGAGACGGGTTGGGACTTGATGTCTTAACTGAAAGCTGTGAACTGGCT
Organism: Myodes glareolus; assembly: GCF_982192425.1. Lineage (NCBI taxonomy): Eukaryota > Metazoa > Chordata > Mammalia > Rodentia > Cricetidae > Myodes > Myodes glareolus. The sequence continues at coordinate 66,559,772 of NC_142028.1, forward strand.
GAGCCTATGGGCTTTTGAAATAACAAAATCTCAAGTCCGGACTCTCCCTTCCTGCCTGTACTCGAACAAGTAACCGATCTTCTTAAGCCTCAGTGTACCCAAGTCCAAGAAGACGCATTTCTTTGGAGAGCTGTAAAGTATTCGGGAGAAAGGTGCAGTCCTCAGCACAAGAGTTCTGTCAGGAACAGTTCTGGAGAAACAGTAACGATGCAGAAACAGGGGTGCAAATGTAACAACCCCCAAAACAGCCTGCTACTCCAACATCCAAGCCTGTATCCTTGGCACCAATTAGTCACCTGCTCATGCTTGAAGAATCTGCAAGACGAAGGCAGCCCAGGGCAGCCACCCCCCCTTCCTCGCTTTGTTTAGCGCTCCCTGGGCCTTGGGTACCTTTCAACTGTCCTTCAGGGAGTGAGTGAACTTGGTTTGAAATGGCATTTGCATCTGTGTCCCCAGCTCAGGGCCACTTGGTTCTCAGTTAATGTTCTAGTGTGCTCTAGCCCTCGGGACATAGGCAGATGGTGCAAGTGAAGGTCTTAAAACCCTGCTAGCTGGCAGAGCTGTTCCGGCTGAAGAGGGACTTGAGGAGAGGCCAGAGAAGAGGTCCTGGGGTCAAGTTCAGGAAGAGGCTTGGCTCTGAGGAACGGTGAGGGTTGGGTAGAAAGGGAGACGACCTCCACAGAGACTGAGGGTCTTGGTGTCCAAGGAGGAAAAGGACTAGGAAAGAGGAGTACCAGAAAGGAAAGGGGGGAAGGGAAAAAAAGGGCAGGTCAGAAACCAAACTGAATGGTACCCATGCTCGCTCAGATGAGGTTGCCTATGCAGTCTCCCCACAAGTGGAAACCGCGAAATGCCTCTAAACCAGTCCCAGCAGCCTCCAGCTCTATTGTCATTTTTCTCTGGGGATGAAAACTTTGTGACACTGACGTGGAGGTAGCACAGTGACCTAGGATCCAGGAGTGGCTTTTATCGGCTTCTGACAGCTCCTTCAGGCCCAGGAGACTGGGGCACAAGGCAGAGACATGAGACGTACGGGGTCCTCTGAGCTTCTCCCAGCTCCCCTCTCTCTATAATCCTCTAGGTTCCCCCAGCAGCACCTGTGTTCACCAGACCACCCTACGACCCCCTCTCTTCCTTAAGCCCGCATTTAATTTTGTTGGATACTTAACCACGTCAAAGAGAAAATTAACTAGCACAGGGCACAATTCAACATCATTAAAAACACTTGTATTTGAGCTACCCTCACTGGCATGCATTTATCCCTTATCTGCCACTTACATTTAGGTGGCTACCACCTTTTATGTGAAAAATGATGCCGTGAACACGCGTGAGATTACTGAAGCCCATCGAAGGGCCTGGGACAGTGCAGGCCCTCAGTAAATGCCTTCAAAAGGCCTCTATTTTCTCATATTCTCTAAATGAAGCCCCCATGGATTAGTTAATTTTTTCTTTAACTGGGGGTCTTCAAGAAACAAAGCCTTGAGCCAGAAGGGGGAACTCTTGGAGAATCTGAGAGTGCAGAATGGATAGGAGGGATCTGGGACTCTGTAACACAATGGGCCAGGTGGGACTGGGAGCCTGTCTTGTCCCCAAGCTCACCAACACACCCAGATTTCTTGGCTCCTGCCTTCCTTACAACACTGCTGACAATGAGGTTGTAACCCAGTTGCTATAATGCTCATTTTGGCATGCAAGAGGCCCTGTGCTCAATTTTCAGCTTATAAACCAGGCATGATAGTATATGACTATAATCCCAGAATTTGAGAGGTCAAGGCAGATAGAGTAGAAGTTCAAAGTTATCTTACATAGCAAGTTCAAGACTAGGCTGGGACATATGAAACAAACAAACAAACAAAAAAGTGATGTGTCAGAATGAGTCAGAGTGAAACGCCTCTCTCCAGAGAAAGAGGTGGCAAACAAGACAGAATATCTTCAAAATATACAGATTTGCATATACAGATATGCAAATCAACCCCTCAAAATTTAAGAAACCATTTAATTTAGGGAGCTGGAGAAATGGCTCAGAGGCTAAGAGCATCAGATACTCTTCCAGAGGACACAGGTTTGATTCTCAGCACCACATGGCAGCTAACAACTCTCTGTAACTCCAGTTCCAGAGGCACCAGGCACACGTGTGCACAGACATACATACACGCAAATCACCCATCCACATAAAGTAAAAATAAGTAAATAAGAAGAGAGAGAGAGAGAGAGAGAGAGAGAGAGAGAGAGAGAGAGAGAGAAGAGAAATATCCAATTTAGCAATTTGGCTAGGTCTCATGGTATAGGTCTATACTCCCAACTACTTGGGAGGCTGAGACAGGAGAATCACAAGTTCAAGATCTGTCTGGGCAACTTAGGCAGATCCTGTTTCAAAGTAAATGTGAAGGAAGAGGAGACTGGAAATGCAGTTCAGTGGAGAGTGCTTGCCTAGAATATTAGAGTTCAGTTTTCAACTTTGCAAAAACTACTATAATTTTAATACATAATGAATAAATATAATATGCATTAACAAGTCACAAAAAGAAAAGGCCAAGAGCTGACAAGCAGATAGTAGACTTTCAACGTGACTAGTAATCGGACAATGCAACAGTCATTCAAACAGTGACATGTCACTTTGACCTCACACCCATGGCAGAATCAGGAAAGTGTTGGCAATAGAAAGTATTGAAGAGGATATGGGAAAGCAGAAACTCAGGGTACTCAAAGTAGAGCTGGTATATCAGCCGCTACAAAACACCATGGAAAAACAACAGAAAATCAGCCTGCTACTGGGGACCTCAGGCCCCCGCTCAGAATAACAGAATTATCGTCAAGCAAGGTCACAAGAAAGCATGTAGGGGATGTGGAAGGTACAAGGAGGTTCTTCAGCACTTTGTGCATGGTCAGAGATCAAGGAAAGCAAGGGTGGAGGATTGAGTGCAGAAAAAATATAAATAATTCCTGATGCAACAATGTCTCAGAAACGCAAGTCCCAGGCTAGACACACATAAGGAGCCCAGCGGGATCTCTTGCTCTGACTGTCCTGCAACTTGCTTTGTAGACCAGGCTGGCCTTGAACTCACAGAGATCCATCTGCCTCTGCCTCCCTGAGTGCTGGGATTAAAGACATCCAGCAGGATCTGCAAAACACAGGGTTGAGTAAAACAAGTAGGAAAATGGAAACGAGGAAATGTATAGGGCAATGTCATTTAGAAACACCCCGCCATATTGGATAAGGACCATGCGCATTTCAAGAAGAATGGTGAAGGATGGATAAATTTATCAAATAAATACATCAGGCAAAGTTGGAGATCTCAGCGTAGATCTTGTCTCCTGAATGGATGTGTTTGGGGAGTTCACAGAGTATTCCTGCCAGAGGTCAGGGGTGTGGGAGCTGCACACAGGAGATCTGGAGAGTTCAAGGTTCACAGCGTACTGCTGCCAGGGGTCAGGGGTGTGGGAGCTGCACACAGGAGATCTGGTGAGTTCTGGAGGGGATGAGTTCTTTCTTCTTTCCCAGTTATGGACTGACTTCTAGTAGACATCCATCGGAGGGGTGAGTTTGCTTCTGGCCCGTGGCAGAAGCCCGGCGAGGAAGAGTTCAGTCTTTCCCTGACCCCCTAGACTCCCAGGTCATCCTGCAGTGGTGGCTCTACCCTGTTAAGCTCTCCCGCCCAGTTATGAGGAGCAGTTGTGCTGGCTTTATAGCAGGGGAGGTGGGTGAGGGGTTGGATGCTGAGGTCCATCCTCACCCACTGCCCTGAGGACCCCAAGGCACAGGCAGGCAGACCATAGGCATCATTTCTACAAGCTCACGTGCATCAGTTTGATTACTAAACAGAGCTTACAATGGTAAACTTTTGAGTTCTAGCGTGACAATTCTGGCTTCCTTCTGTTTTGTTGATGCAAGAGCTTCTAAGTCCATCCTGGCACAGACAGGGTGGGCCTTACTGTTGCTTCCATTTTACAGGTAAGGAAATAGAGACCCAGTTAAAGAGAGGGAATTATTTTCATTATCTCAAGGCCATACAGGTTGTGAGAGGCCAGATGAAAACTAGAAGACTGGCTTGCTGATTCCTGGGTCATACAATGCCTTTCTCTTGGTCACTCTGCTGGGAACCAACCTTCTAGGATTGTACATACGACAGGAACCAAGAGGAAAAGAAACCAGGGTGTTATCGTGAAGGTTTTATGCTGGGACAGTTTAATGGGGAAAATAAACCATTACGTTTTCATCCCCTCCTCTCCATAACATATCAGACACACCCACTCATCCCAATCCTGCCAACCTCTGACTTTCTGGCCACCTCTGACCTCCATGTCACCTCAAATGACACTATATGATTGTCGATGGGACTCAAGCTGGGGCGGGGGTAGGGCAGGGAGGCAGGCAGCGCTGGAGAGACAAGCTCCCAGACGCCTGCCTGCATCAACTCTACCAGACCCACTCATCTCAGAAAGAGCCATCGATCAGGCCACACAAAATGCCTGCACGCCCTCTGATAATACACCCCACCAACAGTCTAAATTTCAGTCTCCGCTTTCTCCTTCCAGAGTTACAACCGTCACACTTGCTTACTTTCGATCAATAAATAGATGTCGCGACTTAATAGTGGGACTTACTCGGTTTTTCTTTCTGGAAACCTAGAAGACGGACACGATTCCCGTTTGGAAGTTTCTGGATCATAATTGCACTTAAGTGAGTCTGAAGGAGACACTGGCAGAGAAAAGGCCTCTTTGTGCAGCAATGTGAGCCCTAGACCACACAGAGAGTCTCAAATAAACTTCTAAGAGATATTTGGTACTCTCAGTAATTGACCTGTGCTATTTTTAACATCACAAAAAAAAATCCTTGTGATGATGATTCTGTCTCGGAGAGGACCAACATCCTTTTAGAGATCAGTTTTAAATTTTCCAATGATATAGCAACAAGTGATAGGTAGAAAGTAAAATGGGGTTTCCGATGGGAAAACTCTCCCCAGTAAGGAGAGTACAGAGTCAATGCCCCCTTGTCCACCCAGGCATTAAATGTTGATGGCCCAAATCAGACACAAAGGCGTTCTATGTACTGGACTTGACATGAGTGACCATTATACTCCTGGCTCACGCCAGACGCATTTCTCTGATATGGCTCCTGGTGGTGGTCACCCAGGACTCTCCCTGAAGAATGTTCTATTATAGTGGGATAGGGAAACCCACAGCATCTTGGGATCCATGTCATGTGGGAGAAAAAGGTGAAAATGAAGTCTTTGTTACCCTAGAAACTTCACAGTCCAGGCCAGAAGCTCACGGGGTCTTGGAGAGGAAGACAAAGTTCCTCCTGTCACATGACACAGGGTGACATAAGCGCCCATGTCAGAGTTCTCCCTAGATAGGAGCCTGACGTTTAAGAGTAAAATGACTTTACAGTCAGTCATCTCTGAGACATCTGTATGGACGATGGAGGAGCCTTGCTTTTTGATGACTACAAGTTTGGGATCCAGGGCAGAAGGATTCCAAATGATTGATACCTCTTGTGTTCCCTGAGAAAAATGGCATCTGGAGGAATGTGTAAGGGATCTCAAGTCAGGTAGACCTGAGTCCAAACTACGCCTGGGCCGCTGCTGTGCACACAGAGTTAACACATGCCAGAGCTGGAGCACATTAGCCCGTAAGTTCTCAGTGCACCTTGGCTACAGGTGTCACGTCCTGGCTGTCCACACAACTTTCTGAGAACCCCAGATAAAGGCACACAGCCTCCCTGGCGGGCCCCTCTGTCCTCCACGTTGCTGCTGGGACCCACCTTCCCCTTTAAGCAACACCTTCCGGAGGCAGGTACAGTCTGAGTCGGCTGCCCGAATAACTTGTCCCCTTGGAGGTGGGGGCCCTGTGCCTTAGCTCTGAGGATCAGCCTGATCTCCAACAGGAGCATGTGTTCTGCTGACTCCCGCTGGCCTGCCAGAGACAATGACGTGGGTAAGCCAGGTACAGGGGGCACTGCTGCCAAAGCCACCTGCTGGAGTCTCCAGGACCAGCAGAGCCCATCAGTGTTTCAGACCCTTTACAATAATTTTCCAGTCCCTTTGATTCAACAAAACCACACAAGCCACCAACCCTAGACAGGGCCAGCACTGCCTGCCTTGTTTTTTTTTGAACCCACAAATTAATTATAAATGAGACTCCAAACCCAAACACATCTTGGTGACCGAGCAGTTAGTTACCTTTTTTTAGACATTCCCCTGTTGGGAGCTAGGGGTGTTGAGGACTTGTTGCGTTGCTTCTAGAATCTAGAACACTAGCTCATCAACCTGTGACATTTAGTTGTAGAGCAAAAACAACGGGGAACGGAACTCAGTGTCTGTCACTGCGTTACCTCTACAAACCAGCTGGCTCTCTTAGTCCCTAGAACTCAGTTTTGCTTCATCAACCCCTGGGAAACTCTCCAAGGAAAAGAATATGAAGACCGTCTGCTGGGGGAGCAGCTAGCTGTCCGTCAGACACCAGCTCGATGCTCAGCAGACCTCATGCAGCTGGGTGCTGGGGCTACCAAGAGACATAAAACCCTGTCTCTGCTCCCGGGGAGCTCATGGGTCAGTAGCTGAGACAGACAAACACATTTCCATTTCCTTGGTACCACAAGAGAACACTGGCTCCACGAGGTGCAAGAGGCAGGCTGAAAGCCAGTCCTTAAGAAACAAGCAAGACAAAAAAAACATCAACTGCAATTCATTCCTTTTAAACCATAAAGGTGAGGACCTAGAAGAAAATCAGAACTCTTTACAGGTACGGTTTCATATCTGTTCTATTTGTAATCACTCCTTGGGGATGAAGGGACATCCCAGCCTTTTAAAAACACCGTTTCTCAATCCAGAGAAAAGTAGCTGTGCTTGAGAAGAACTAAGGGTGTAAAATTGCAGGCCTCAGTGGCCAGTGATGCAGAAGGTGGGGGCCCACCTAAGGCTCTGGGATGGGTAACTGTGAAGTTCTGGAAGGGAGATATGAGAGCAAATACCTTAGGAGGGAAGCACCAAGGTAAGGCGCCCCAAGGGCAGGTGGATGTACACGCTGAATGGACTGAGCGTTTCTACGAACCGGGAAGCCAGCAGACATATCTGGAGATGCTTCACAGGACATAGCTGTCTGGAAGCTTCTGAATAGTGTTAGAGGACTGAGCAGGGATGAGCTCATCTGGGGAGTGGGGACAGGGTGAGGAAAGTGAGAGCTCTGGGACACAGCACTTCAGGGAGAAAGCTGAGTGTTAGAGAGTGGGAGGCAACGAAATCTAAAATCCCAAAAGCCCAGAAAAGAGAGACTTCAAAAGAAGTGGCTCAGAGTGGCCAAGGCCACAGAGAGTGGGCAGGGGAAGTACAACGGGATTGCCAATGAGGAGGTGTGCACTGATCTCTTCTGGAATGTTTCAATGCCAGGCTGCTGGAGTGACTGGGAGCAGGGGGGTGAGTGAATATCCCCTTGGATATTGGGAAGGTAGATAAATGAGGTTAGGAAGGCCAAGTGTTTTATGGTCTGATGTGAAAGATACACTTGCTTACAGGCCAAGAGGAAGCAGGTTTCAAAGAGGGAAGTAGAAGGGGCGGGTTACCAATGAGAGGAGGGGAGGCTGGGGTCCAAGGGAAGTGACGGTCGGAGTGTGATGGGAGGCAGGCAGGAAAGATGAAATGGAAGGAAACAGGCATGGACGAGAAAAGCACACACACACTCGTACACGTGCCCCCCAAGTCCTCCTGTTCACTATATCCGGCAGCCCCCTAGCCAAAGCAGGTGCTCAATTCCCAAAGCATCTTTTACAGTCAACAGTGTGAAGAGATCCCAAAAGGAATGCCCTTCCTTCCCCCCATGCCTCACATACCACATCCTGCAGATCTGTCACTAACTCTGTTTCCAAATGTCTGCTTGACTGCAAGGCCAGACAGCGTGTGGAAGCACAGGAAAGCTACTGAGAGAAAGGAACCAGAGCTGCGCCTGCCAGAGAGCAGCTGCCCCTCCTTGAGACACACACACTCTCAACTTATATACCTACCCAAGAGACAACGACAAATGGGTCTCAAAAAGGCAGTCTTCCAGCAATGCTGAACCCTGTGAAGGCCCGGGTGAGTCGGTCTTTTTCTCTCTCCAGGGACCTGGCATACTCAAGGGGGCACAGACAAACCCAGCAAGAAAAACAAATTTGGCAATCCCAAATGAGTTCCAGTTGGCCGAGGCAGAGAGGGCCCTGGCCTGGACAACCATTTAATGGGCCCTACAGCACGTAACAACGGAGCCCACAGCCCATGTGAGAAGTCTTGGTGACTAGAAAGAAGCATTGGTATGAGCAGCCTCCGGGTGGGTGTGGGTGTGTGAGAGGCCAAAGCTGAGAGACAGGTGCACCACGGGCGCCCCTCTCTGGGTGTCAGTGGCTATGACTCTTTTGGTGAACTGAGAAAGTCCGGTCTAGAAGGGATAGACAGGCAGGACTGTTTTGGGGAGCCCTCCCTCACAGGGAACCCCAACATTGAATGACTATGGGACCGATGGCAAGGTCTGAGTTCACAAGATGCTGTAGGCCAGAGACAGCCTGAGAGTTTTTACCGTTTACTCACTGGACAACCATGGGTGGGGTGCACTTTCTAAGAAGCGGCAGGGTTTGGGGATGGCCCAAGCCAAGGCTTCAGAGGCTCAACCTGTAGTTTTAAAATACCAAGCAAACAAGCAACAACAAAAGCGCTACTCTATGCCGGAGGAGTGTCCCGGCTCCAGGCCCAGGCATCAGGTACTTGGGGTTTTCTTCCCCAGCGGATGTTAACATCCAGTATCCAGCGAAGTGAAAATGCAGCTCCAGGCATCCCTGCTTGGACTGGTCCCCTCACAGGCACAAGGAACTTTCTAGGTTGTTGCTAAGCTTCAGAAGGTGCCATAGGGAAAGTAGGAGAAGACCAGTTGAAACCAGTAACCTTTAGTGTGTCTGGGTTCACTAAAAGGTCCACGTGCCTCCCCCCCTCCCCACCCCTACTAACTGTAAGCTGCAGTCAGACATCCATCCTAAAGTCCCAGGACTCTCCGCACCTTTCAAGTCTGTCCCGACTGGCTTAACGAGACCGGGTCCTGCCACCCGCGCCACGGTTGCCGCAGCCCAGGCGTTCGGCTGCAGCAGGGCGCGGGAAAGGGCACTTTGGCGCGGAGTGGGAACCAGGCAAGGGGGTATGTCGCACGGACCCTGGTGGCGACATTCCCCTTCCTCCCTCCCAACTCAACAGGATCCTTGCCTCCACCACCAGTGGTTCAGCCCCTTCCAACCACCCCACATGAGCCCTTCAAGAAAGACTGCATGGGACCCCCAACCAGGGCGCGCGCCTACCTGCATCCCGCCCCCAGCCCGAACACCGAGGGGGCGGAGGGCATGTGAAGAGGGGGGTGGAGACCGCAGTCTCTGGGCTGCTTGGGCGGGGGCAACGGCTTTGGTCTGAGAAAATGGGCGGGGGCAGGGGAAGACCGACCCTGCAGACACGGAGGGGGCGCGCCAAGCCTCTTTAACCCCCGGGACGGGCGTGCCAGGCAGAATGGGGGAGCAAATGGGGGAGTAGGGCTCCGGGAAAGTTTATACCAGAAAAGCCTGGCACCTTGTGGGGCTGGGAGACTGGAGAAACTGAAGCCACAATCCAGGTGCCCCGCAACACGGGGAGGGGGATGTCTGTCTCCCAGGCCCCACACACTGGCCGGATCCGGCCAAGTTGCGGCTGGGCTTGGGGACGTCAATGAGGGTAGAGGTGAGGACGTGGTCGAAGATGGAGTGGAGGTTCTAGGCAGACAGAGGCGAAGATGAGAAGCAGGGTGGGTAATCAGGAGGAGGAAGCCAAGCTGGGGTGGGGGAAGGGACTGGGACCGCGTCGAGGTTGGGTGGGCTCGGGTGGGGCGCGCGGCCCGGCCGGACTCACCCGCGGCAGCCGAGGCACTGAGCAGCCCCCAACCCAGCAGCAGCAGTAGTGGCGGCGGCGGCGGCGGTGGCGGCGGCGGCGGTGGTGGCGGCGGGCGGCCCCAGCGACTCCCGGTGCCCGGCACAAGCGCCCAAATCCCGGTTTCGCCGCGAGCCCTCCCTGCCGGGCAGCCGCAACATCCCTGCTCCGGTGCCCGCGAGCGCGGCATGGCGCGGCCGGCAGCCCGAGGGAGAGGCTCCGCTCGCCGCCGAGGAGAAAGGAGGTCAGGAGAGCTCTGAAGCTTTTTTTTTCTTTCTGCTCCGGGAGGAAAAAAAAAAATCCCGGTACGCGGGAGCCCTGAGCTTCTGCGGCTGGAATGAACCAAGTGTCCGCCCGGCCGGGGAGAGGCGCGCTGCGCTCTCGGAAATGACTCGCTCCAATCCCGCTTCGCGGGGTTCGCGCCGGGGGGCGGGGGGGTGAATTATCCCCGGATTAATCACTCCGGAGCCGCTTCTCCGCCGCTCCAAATGCTGGGGGTGGAGGCACAGCTAAGGAAAAAAAAACGGGGGGGTTAGCTTCAGCGCCACCCGCACCTCCAGATAAACCACAAATTACATCTAAAGGGTTGTTTATTCCTATTTGTTTTACAATTGACCAGTTTCTTTTAAGTTCAGTCCTCCAGCTTTCATTTATAATATCAGCATTAATACAGCCCCTCCCGTACACACACATACACACGCATAGAGGCACACAGGCACATACACGCCTCCTCCACGCTTGAAAATGGGAATGCTGGCTGGGGAAAGGTAACCGAGAAAGATCGCAGTTCCCCGAGTCGTGGCTCTTAAAAGATAATTTTGGGTGCTGGCTTTGAACTTGCAGTCTTGGAGCTGGGGAGGACACGCTGTAGCTCTTCCCAGGAGATGGATGCGTGGACAAGGAGGGAGGCAGGGTTAAGAATTGAAGAGTGGGTGAAAGGGGTTGAAGGGTCCCTTTCACTCGGTCCAGGGCAGTCCTACCCCTAGCCTAAGAAAAATCGCAGGGTTGGGGCAGGGATGTGAGGTTGGGGCGAGGACTGTGTTAAGACTTACTTGTACAATTTATCCTCAAATTTAAGTGTCTGGGCCCTGCTTGTCCCCCACATCCTCCCAGCCAGGGTCCCAAATCAGATGAGTTTTCCCCAAGGAAGTGAATCCTTTTCTTCCCCCAGGTTGGGAGCAATTGTCATCAGACCTCAAGGGCTCAGGGTAGATTTTCCCTCACCCCATCCCCCACCACGCCTAGGCAACAGTCTCGGTCTGGTCTACCCAAGGCTGCTCTGCCAGTCACGATGGCTCCTTCGTTGTTAACGCCAAACTCTTGCCTAGGGCCAAGAGACGCTTGGAGAGGCCGGAGGGGACCACGAGCGACAAGGCTGGGGGAGGAGGCCCCGCCTGGCGCGCGCGCAGCGTAGAAACACCTGCCTGTGTACACCCCACCCCCTCTGCCAAAAGCACCCAGAGAGGCAGCTCTTGCGTTTAGGGAGTCTCGCAACCGAGTGATTTGGCTCAGGAGACAAGGACCACTGATGACAGGCGGCGAGGCCGGGACATTTCCTGGGAAGGACCAAGAGAGGGACTTCAGGGTTGACGACTTGGGTTTGGAGTGAGTGTGTGTGTATGTGTGTGTGTGTGTGTGCACGCGTGTGTGTGTGTGTCGGGGGGGTGGTAGTGAAACGAAAGTTGGCCAGCAGTGAGAGAGCCTGGGAATTTTCCGGGAAAGGCTTGCGGGAGGGCTTAGGGGTTATGGCCGGGATTGGAGAGGAGGGGGACAGGCAGGAGGATTGGACACTAGTTTCTTATTCCCACCAAAAACTTGCTCTGCAGAGCCATGCTTTCTCAGAGCGCTTGGTATGAATCTTTCTCCCTCCCCCATCCCACCCGTGGTGGTTCCGGTTTCCCTGCATGAGCTCATCTCACAGCTGGGGAGCCAGTCCGGTGCCCCCCCCCCGAAGTGGGCACGGAGAAGTCTCTGAATCTCAGTCCCCACCCCCATCACATTTGCTTCCCCTGGCCCTTACAGACACAGCCTCGCTGAGTGCCAAGAACCAACTGAAGCAGCCAGAAAGCCTCAGTGAAAGACCTGCTTTATGTGCCTGGGGCAGGGAGGAGAGGGCTATTCGCTTCCCATTGTCCAGACCCAGCCCCCCAAAGAGCTAAGCCAGCCGAGGCTCCCACCAGCCCTGCGAAGGGAGGGATAGTATGGTGCCTTGGCCTTAGGAAGGTTTCCTGCTTCCTGGACCTTGCCTAGGGTGGACTCTTTTGGTCCTTCTCTTAGCTCTTGTGGGCAGGGTTCTCTTCCAAGGAGAGGCATGCAGTGATGGCTAGGCCTCTGCAGCCCACAGCTGGGCTCTTCCATAATTGTGGGGCTCAAAATGTAGGACTTTCTCCTACCCAATAAACCGATTGACTGGAACTGGCAGATAAAGTTTACCCTGGATTCCTCTGGGAAAATGCTCTCCACCCTTCCTGGGTGCTGTGGAAGGCCGGGGCACAGTTTAATCCCTGTAAACGACCCACTTACTCATATCCTCCGCCTCTGGAGCTTACTCTGATCTATTTGGGTCCACACAAATTTACACAGGGCCTCCTGTGTTCAGGGGCCCTGTACTAGGCTGTGCTGTGAGCCCTGCAGAGATGCTCAGTGTGTGGTCCTGATTTGGGAGGAAGCAGGTGGAAACCCACAGGTAACTGATGCAGTCAGACAGCTATAATCTCCACAGATGAAGAAGAAGCATGCTGCACAGAGCCATGTCACTACACACTAAGGTGGCTTTGGACTTGGTGTATCAAGAAGGCTAATTTAAAGAGGCCAGGAGGATCTGGGCAGGACCTTGATGCCAGTACAAGGACAAGAGGATGAAGATCCACATACACAACAGATACTTACTGAGCACTAACGTGTGTCTGGGCACCATCTTAGAAAAGGACAGTGGATGTTTCTTAACTTGATGAAACCATTAGGTAAGCAAACATGCCTAAGGTCTCTATGAAGGATGTTGATGAAGGAAAGGGCGAAGAATGCGGGGTGAATTTCATGGGGACCATCTGGGAAGCCCTCTCTGATGTGACCATGAAAACGTATCTTAAATTAAGCAAGTCACAAAGGGGTTTCTGTACCGAAGGATCACGCAAGACCTTCCTTGTGGAAGGCTCCAAGTGACAGTGGGTAAAGCTGGATTGAGGTGAGCAGGGAAGATGGCCTAGAGAGGCAGAGATGGGGAGCCCAGGCCGGGAGGCAGATCATACAGATCTCCTCAGGGCTGGTGAGGATTTGGGACTTTATCCCGTGCAGTAGGCAAGAGCTGGACCTTTTTGCTGCGGCCGGAATAGCTGCAGATGGTGTGGCTTACGCAACAATGACTGCTGCACAGCCGTGGAGGCACAGGATGCCGCTAAGCTCGGTTCTTCCTGAGGTCTCTTTCCTTGGCTTGTAGAGACAATGGCTGTCTCCTTGCGCCCCTACATGTGCTCCCCCCTCTACCCACCTGCATCCAGAGTTCCTCTTTTGAGAGGAAATCAATCATTTGAGGTTAGGATCCCACCCTAACAGTCTCGTTCTAACTCACTTACCTCTTTAAAAACTGTATCTCCAAATAAAGTCACGTATTAAAAATGGGGGAGGGGCATCGAATTATGTCTTTTGTTGAGTGGAAGCACCACCCAGTCCCTAACAAGTGGAAAGGGCTTTGCAGGTGGAGGAGGAGCAGTGGGATGACGGTCAGAATACACAGGTAAGGAGGTATCTGTTGGGGCTGAAGGTGTCCTCCAGGGTAAAGTAGCTGGCTGGCACACATGAAGCCCTGAGTTTGATCCCCGGTGCGGAGGTGGGTAGAGGAGTAAGAGAGAGGATGTGTGCTAGGCTGTGACCATCACAGGGGGCTGTAGCAGTGCTTACTGTGGAAGCTGGATGCAGTACTGGCTTAAGAGGTATATTTTCATTTCTAGCCCATGGAACCAAGTGGCACAACACTTCATTGTACTCTGACCTCTCTGTGAAGAATGAAAAGGAAGGGGAGGAACACAGGAAAAGGTTGACACTCTAGAGGCTACTGCAATGGTCTGAGCCCCAGATCTGAGTAATATGGGCAAAGGCAGGACTGGAGAGACCAGGACAATGGCGATACCTTCGGGGAGGCTGAGAAGTAGGAATTAAAGATATTCCAGGCCCTCATCCCTTAAGCATGGGAGAGGGTGGCTGTCAGCCCAGAGCCGGAGCCAACTCTTTGCTCACCCCTTCCATTCCCCAGATAAGCAATAGGCAGCCTTGGGTCAAGGTCTCTTCATAATATCACATTGTAGGAAGAGAAGGAAAGAAAAAAAAAAAGCCAATGCAGTGTAGTGACTTACCGAGATAAGCCTAATATCCAGATAAGATCCTGGTTTGTTTTAGGAAGAAAACAAAGCCTGATGCTTCGGAGGACTCAGGCTGATTCGACTAAGAACTGTGGTCTGGGCGCCCTGAAACTTCCATCCTGACCCAAGAAGAAAATCAAAGAGCCTTCTGAAGCTGGGGGAGAGAGAAGGAAAGAGGGAGAGAAGACAGGGTGGGGGAGCAGAGAGAGCACAAATGGCTGCTCCAGGGGTGGGAGGGCCAGGCTGGGATCTGGATGCTGAGCCATAGGAGAGAGCCTGCAGGGAGTCTGTGGAGCCAGGGCTGGCCTCAGAAGGAAGGCTGAAGTCCGGCTTAGGGCTGAGAGTGGGATTCTAATCCTGAGTATGATTTCTCAAGGGTGAGGCTGACACTATGGTGGTAGAGGCATGAGTGACAGAATCATGGGTGAACAGCCCAGGAGGAGCCACAGTGAGCTCCACAACACAGAGGCAGAAGTGAGGAGGGCCAGAGTCCAAGCTATTCCCTCCAGTGTTCCTGAACGTCAGGGTCACCAGATTCTCATATTCTCCCAGGAAAACCTCTAGCTGTGAAAGGAGGGAAGAGACGGGGCTCACATCAGGGACAAGATGCTTCAGGTTTTCCCCCTTTGCTGCCAAGTCTTAGTCCACAGAGAAGGGGCTGCCCCCGCTTACTGGAGCTTCTTCAAGCTCACCTTAATAGCGATTTGCCTTCCTCATTCCGCTTCCCTGCCTGCAGCATCACTTCTCCTAACTACCACCCAGCTCAGGTGCCACCTCCCCCTGGCAGTCTTACATAAGTCCTACCGGCTCTGCCCCACTGCTGGATGAGATGACCCTTAGGCACCTGCTACTAGCTGGACATCACAAATACCTCCTCCCCTTTGCAAAACAGAGACATTTAATGGAGGGTAATTTTTCCCTCCAGGGGACTTCTGCTCATGTGTGCAGACATTTTTTGTGTCACACTGACGGGTACTATTGACATCTAGGAGGCAGAGGTCAAGGTTACTGCTAACCTTCCTATGATGCCTAGAGAGGCTCTTTCCAGCCCCAAGAATGGTCCCACCCAACCATCAATAGGTCTGAGCTGTCGGTGAAAAGTGAATGCCAGTCAGGACTACATCTCCCAGTAACCTTTGCATTTGGGTGCTGTGTGAGACAAGGTATTAGCCAAAGGAATATAAGCAAGAGTAGACTAGAGGTAGACCATTTGGGCATGGCTAAACCGCAAAGAGGAGGAAGCCTGGGTCTCGAAGTCACCACGGGAAGGAAAGTCACCTGCCCAGCAGAAACACCCATTCTGGATCATTCTGGGTAAAATATTCTTGTACAGTACTAAGCCATTAAGTGACTGGGGGCTGTTAGAGCAGCCTGCCATACCCTGGCATAGCTTTGGTTCCTCTGTGTTTTCCTAGGCAATCACAGTCATGAATCCCTCACTCATTCATTCATTTATGCTACAAGTGTTCCTTATGTGTCGGGCTCTGTGTGAGGATCCAAAGAAACACTTGTAATGAACGAGACCTCACACAAGGTTCCTGCCCTTACCTGGCTGATGGTGTCCTAACAGTTAAATGACAAGGCACAGTTAATGATGCCAGGAAGGTGATGGGATGCAAGGGAAGCAAGGGCAGCTCCATGCTCGGTCAGGAGAGAGGGAGGTAGGTAGAAGTAGCATTTTCTAGAAAGAAAGCCCAGGGTGCAGGGAGGTAAGATACACTAAGAAGATGCTGCACCAGACTGTGGCACCAAGAAAGGGCACAGGGGCACCACAGGCCTCTGTCTGTGGTACTCTGGGCTCTCGAATGGCCAGTTTTCTCATTTGCTATGAACCAGGCTGACTGGATGCTCCTGAAGGCAAAACCTTTTTCTTGTCTCCTGGGTTCCCAGTGCTTGTCTCGTGCCTGGAATTCTTTCCTCTCGGATGATCCAGGAGGTTTTCCCTTCCAGCCTTCTCAGACCAGAACTCATTTCTAATCTCCGTTCAGTCCTCCTGTCCAGCAGGCATTGTTCACACCCACAGAGACTCCAGAACCTGCCTGGATAGTCACCCTGGCCCCCCATGTCCACATGATCATCAGTCTCCTAAAATCAGCCTCCTTAGTGCCTTGAAGATCCTGGCCAAGACCTGCTTATCCTTTTCCGTGTTTCCTTCCGGCCACTCCGCCACAGGCACCCTGCCACTGCTCATCCCCTTGCCCGTCTTTCTCTGCCATCAGTTAGCCTTTACAGTACTAACGTCATAATTTTGCTGCCCTCCCTGGACTTTCTGTGAGCCTGCAGGGTGAAATTCAAACTCCTGCCAGGCCCTCCCTGCAAGGGTCTTCATTGTCTGTCTTTGCTCTGACATGCTCTGCTCTGGTTTCTGGTTTCCTTAAACTTGACCTCCTAACTCGAGCCCTACTGAGGCCCTGGCACTCTTAAAGGAAGCCTTCCTTCAGGGTCTTGCTGTGTGCTCCTGTGTCTACCTGGAATGCTGCCTACCCTCTTCTGTGTCTGGCCTTTGCTTATTTGCCCTTCAAAACTTAGCACAGCTGCGAGAGCTCTCCAGCAGTCTTCCGCCAGTGCCTTGGTGGATTTTGTCACTTGAACGTGAAATGTCTCACGTAGGTTCACATGCTGGAAAACTCAGTCTCGGGCTGTCTTGAGAAATGTCTCACACAGGTTTCCATGCCGGAACACTTGGTCTCCGGCGGTCTGAGAAAGCGGTGGAAACATTAGGAAGTGGATCCTTGTCAGAGGGACAGGCCTTGGGACTTTACATTCTGACCCACTTCCTGTTCAAGCTCTTTTTTTTCCTGAATGTGGATAAGCCCTTTCTCCTCTAAGCTACTTTTACTAGGGTATTTTAGCGTAGCTACAGACAGTGGCCATTCCGTGAACTTGGTTGAATAGATGAACTTTGGGCTGGCTAGATGAAGGAATGGATGGGTGGAGGGCTAGATGAATGAATGGACAGATGACTAAATCTTTGAGGTTCTCAGTGGTATTTGTGAAATGGACTCACTGCTCTCTCCTGGACTTCATTGACTGACTTCCTTAAGGAAACGCCCCCCCCCCGAGTTATGATTTATTGCTACCCTCTCTGTCTTCAGAGAACCCTGTTATGAGAAACTGACCAACTTAACAGCATTTCTGTCTTTTATGAAAGCAGAATTGAATATATTGCCCACTGTGTTACTCGGTGTCCTTTATACAAGGACTCATGATAAATTCATGCTTGGGGTTATTTCCAGGAAACACTTTGTCTCCGCAGATAAAGATGTGTGCTTTCTGCTGGCGGGAAATAAAAACCGCCTCTTGACCGGTTTCCACTTCTGCTTTAGCTCACGAGTAGGGATACCTAGTTTTATTACCTTATTAACTCCATGCAGTCAGATCAATTCAGAGGCCTGAACGTGGCAGCTCTTCCTGCCTTCTTCCATTGGAGTCAGTTTGGGCTTTACTCAGTAAACGTTTTGCACTTATAAGTCTGAAATCTTCCTTGAGCCAGTATTGGTGGACCAATGTCCCAATGCGGAAGTCGGGAAAGGGAGGGTAAAACACGAAGCTTCTGGTTGGTGGCTTAGTTAGGGTGTCTAGTGCTGTGACAAAACACCATGCCCAAAAACAACTTGGGAAGAAAAGATTTATTTCATCTTGCCCTTCAGGTCACACTTGAACACTCAGAGAACTCAGGAAGGACAGGAGCCGATGCCGAGGCCATGGAGGAGTGTGGCTTCCTGGCTTGCTCCCCATGGCTTGTGCTGCCTCTCTGACAACACCCTGAACCAGCAGCCCACAGCTATGGACACCACCCACCGTGAGATGGGCCCCCTCCTATTAATCATCAATTAAGAAAATGCTCCACAGGCCAATCTGGCGTGGGCCTTTTCTCAGCTGAGGTTTCCTCTTCCTGAATTACCCAAGCTGGAACCAAGGTGACATACACTAGCCAACTCAGCAGGGATCTTGTATAGAATATCTCCAGAAATCTTCACCTGGCTAAGCATAACTGGGTCTAGCAGGGAGACCAAAATGGGAGGTGACGAGCCAGCCTGATTCTGGCTTTGTTGCTGTCTTATTGGGCAAGCCACTTCCGCAGACCATTAGGTTTCAAACCTGGGACAAACTACCAAGGTGCCTATTTAACATATCAAACTGGGCCCTGACAGCCAGGTTCTTCCAATCTCTTCCTGTTACAGCCCCCCCCCCCCTTGGCCAGCATACCCTGCCCCCTACTCTGAACTCCAGCCCAGGGTCTGGGTTGCCCTTTCCTATACAAGTCAAGCATTTTGGTTACCAGGTCTTCTTGCTTACTCTCTTCTCTCTTTAGGCTCCTGGCTGTTGCACCTGATTCCCATCCCCCTCCCCCATTCCTCACATGGCTTGAGGGTCACGTGCACTCTGGACTCTCCCAGGTATCCCTGCCTCTGGCTATGCTCTCCTGCACTCCCACAGATCTATAATAAACTTTCTCCTTCACCAAACCTAGGAGCTGTCATGTCCTTGCCTTTTTATTTCTTTTTTGTTGTCGTTGCTCACCAACCATGGCCTTTCTTTACCCCAACTTTAAGTGCAGATCTCATAGACTGACATTTTTACAAGATTGCTCATAATAATTGCTGATAATAATATTGATTTTCCTGTACTGAGGACCAGACTTCATACCGGGAATCTTACATGCATCTTGCCCTGTTTATTCTTTTTTTAGTACTGGGGACTGAGCCTAGGGCCTCTCACTCATGGTAGGCGAGAGTCCTGCCACTGAGCTATATTTATCCCTAGCCTGCATTTCCCTATTCGAAATCCCCTTAACTACTTGTGTTTGCCCTTTGCATGTGAAGGCAATCCCAAAGGCACACACCAACTCAGCAAATAGCAGAGCAGGCATTTTAACTCAAGGGCACCAGTTGCACCTTCCAAGCTTCTGCCTACCCCCTTACCTTGGGCAAAAGGGAGCTTGAAGAATAATCCCCCACCACACGGCCAGGAGTGAGGGATTGCTGGCGGTGTTGCCAGGAGACAGATGACACAGTCACAGTCTTGCTTCCAGAACACTCTATGTTCCTTTCCAGAGCCCTGGAAATGACTGTCTAGCTTACAGCCTGCTTCCATTGCTGAGACAACATGGCAGCAACTTCCTCTTTCTCCTGATACTTTGTCCTCGGGTGTCCCAGTCCCACCTCTGGGCAGTTTGACCCTTTAGATAGAAAAGAAATGGGGAATGGAGTACAGTTGTCTATAGATTTTTAGGGACTTCCAAAAGAATTTGAGGCCTTTTTTTTTTTTTTTTTTTTTTTTTTTACCGGGTTTCTCTGTAGCTCTGGCTGTCCTGGAACTAGATCTTATAGATCAAGCTGGCCTCAGACTCACAGAGATCTGCCTGTCTCTGCCTCCCGAGTACTGGGACTGAAGGTGTGCACCACCACCACCTGACCTAGGCCTGGAAATCTTTGTTAGCCCCACAATAAAAAGAAAATGACAACATGGAAATCAGTAAATATTCAATCAAATGCAAAGTATAATATTATGTCAACTTCATTAACCGTCAAATTTGGTAAGCATAAAAATTTTATTACATTTCATAAGGATTTATAGGTAAGACTTTTTCTCGTTGCTCAAGGTTTCTTGAGTAGGCACCAAGATGGGGTAGAAACCTCAGTTGCCCAGATATTAAATAAATTATTCATGGCCAAAAAAGTTTTAAAAGAAAAAGGCAAAAAAAGCTTTGCAATTTTCTTTTTCTTTTTTCTTTTTATTTATTATGTATACAACATTCTGCCTCCATGTATGCCTGCAGGCCAGAAGAGGGCGCCAGATTTCATTACAGATGGTTGTGAGCCACCATGTGGTTGCTGGGAATTGAACTCAGGTCCTCTGGAAGAACAGTCAATGTTCTTAACCTCTGAGCCATCTCTCCAACCCTGTAATTTTCTTTTATACTTGAAAAGGCGTATGTATTGTAAGAAGTGACATATGCCAGATGAGGAAAAGGGTGGGAGGCATTTGGGTTTCTGTTTATTTATTTTCAGTTTTTTGGTTTGTTTGTTTAAGATAGGGTCTTACTATTTATCTCTGGCTGTCCTGGAACTCAGTATGTCCACTAGGTTGGTTTCATATTCAAAGAGTTCCTCCTGCCTCAGCCTCCTGACAGCTGGCTTTTGGAATTCTTTTTCTTTATGTATGCTAGGGTAAGTACTTTGAGTTGTACCCTATGCTCCATTAAGGTTTTAAAAGAGCCCAGGACACCCCCACTTTTTTGAGTTTTGCAACCTGGTCATATTTGTGTCAGAAAGGGAAGTGGACTTTGGAGGGCGCATAGGAATGCTGCCTTCCCCTGAGATTGAAAGCACAGGACTGGAAAGAGAGCTCATAGGTAGAGTGTCTGCCTAACATTCATAATACCTTATGAACACGGTGTGGCAGCGTGTGCCTGGAATCCCAACATGTCTTTGGGAAGTAGGGACAGGAGGGTCAGAAGTTCAGGCTTGTCCTTGGACAAGCAATAAAACAATAAAACAAAGTGTTGTTTCATTGAGAATCAACAGGAAAGGAAAAAACTTTATCAAAGTTAACTAAAAGGCAGAAAGGTAATATCCAAATTAACAGTCAGAAACAACCGTGTTTTTGTTTCTCTAAGCAAGGAAAGAAAAGTAAAAGAAAATAAGTAGGAAAAGCAGGGAGTGGGGGTTGGGGTGGAGGTGGGGGAGCAAGAGTCCCCACTATGACAGCTAACTTGCAGTGGAGACAATGTATTCACCAAACCACTGAGCTCTTCCCATATATTGTCTCAGTTGGCACCAAACAGCTCTCTGAGGTCAGGGTTTTATTAGGTCTATTTTGTAGAGAAGTCAACTGAAGCACACAGGGTGAAACAAGCTGCCCAGGGTCATATTCAGAGTAACAGGGAAGTTAAGAACTTTCCCAAGTTAAAAATAATTCATAAATGAAATAGTGTCTGTGACCATTAATGCCAGGCTTCAAGAAAAGAAGTGGAAGGCAAGCCTGTCTTGTTCAGTATTCTGTCTTCAGTCGTGGGTGCTAGGGGGATGTAACTCCCTGGACACTGGAATTAACTTAGTCTGTGCCAAGCACTGGTGGCTCGCTTTGGTATATACAAATTTTGTATGTTGAGATTAATTTTGTTAGAACATACTGTACATACATTTTTACTCTTGTTCAAGGTGTTATACATACATTTAACAATGCAATGCAAATTTGTAGTCCTTGAAAATTATTATTTCCAACTGTTTAGGATAATAAATGCAGGTTAGTAGTTAATCACCTAAAATAAACTTGTAGTCACATAAGGTATGTTTTTAAAAAATATTTATTTTATTTATTATGTATACAGCATTCTGTCTGTGTGTATACCTGAAGACCAGAAGAGGGCACCAGACCTCATTACAGATGGTTGTGAGCCACATGTGGTTGCTGGGAATTAAACTCAGGACCTTTGGAAGAGTAGGCAATGCTCTTAACCTCTGAGCCATCTCTCTAGCCCCCATAAGGTATGTTTTCAAGGTCAAACAAAGATATATTTTAGATAGCGAGGTCATCTTCAAAAACACACATCCACACAGAGACATACAGAATATGGCATTTAAGATGTCTTAATAACATAGGCTTTTTTCTTATGACAATGAGAAGTGTGCTCCTGGCAGCACCAATCTACTTCAGAGAAGATAATGGGCATCAAAGAAACTCCATATTGAGTTTACTTTCTTTGTGGCAAAAGTAAGCCACTGAACAAGAAAATGCCCCTGCCTCCACTGCTAACAGTATGCTGTCCTAATTGGACAAAGACATAAAGGAGAGTGACTGCCAAACATTGTCAAGACAAGGAGGGAGAGCCCCTCGGAATATCCTGCTTCACAGAGAAGTCTGTGAATATGTTATTAGATATGCTAAGTATTTAGGCCCAAGATGGATACCCCAACATTGCAGAGGAACTTTGGGTGACTGTCCAGGTAGCCAACTGTTTCTGTCATTACCCACAAGTTTTGGAAGTTGCTCACTTGCACTTCCTGCTTACTCAGTTAATATCATTTCCTTCTTGGGTCTATGAGGGAGTTGAAGACTAGATAGTTATAGTTTTCCTTGTTTACCTGATGCAGAAAGCAAGTTATAATAGAAAGTAAATTAGGTGCAAGACTTTGGACTCACCAAGATAGGATAAATATGGAGTATTTTCTCTGAATTTGTCAAATGCAAATGGACTAGAATTGTTGATGTATTTATTGCCTGTTTATATTGTATATAGTTATAGTGCTTATTGTATATAGTTTTTATTATGGTAGTTGTAGCTTTTTTATTTTAGACAAAAAGGGGAAATGTAGTGACATTTCATTTGTATTTTAATAAATAAAGCTTGCCTGAGGACTAGAAAAGTAAAACAGCTACACTGGCCAGCCTTACAGACCAGGCAGTGGTGACACACACCTCTAATCCTTGTATTTTAATAAATAAAGCTTGCCTGAGGACTAGAAAAGTAAAACAGCTACACTGGCCAGCCTTACAGACCAGGCAGTGGTGACACACACCTCTAATCCTAGTAACCACACTATTTTGCCATAGAAACCAGGCAGTGGTGGTGCATGCCCTTAGTCAATTCAATATAAAACTTTTAAAACTAGCAGTTGCTTTTAAAAAATAGATTCAATAATCTACCTTTTTAATCTTGTTATATCTATTTCTTCCCATTTTTCTCTTTAGAGTAGATTCAATAATCTGTCCTTTTATCCTATCATATCTATACCCCCTTTTTCTTTTCAAATTAAGAACCATGAATCTAATCTCCTTTAACTTTTTTCCTCCCATTAATTCATAACAACTTGTAACAAATACTCTGAACAAAGACAAACATCCAAAATCTATTTTTGGAGAATGTGGGTGTAATTTTCTAGGATACTTCCTGCCAATTGGGGGATGCTGATATTTTTATGGGGACCCAAAGAAAATTTAGGATTATGGTCAAGTCCTGACTGGAGTATTCTGTTAGGCTGGATTTTCTCAGCCAGCAATCTTGAGGCTGTTCTGGATGTAGAACTCAGACGAAACTGCAACAGAGGTTCTCTGAAATGTTGGATCATCTGGGCCATCCGTTTCCATTGGAAATATTTCAGGGAGTCTTCCTTGATCAAACCTTATTTTTCTTAACCAAGAATGAATTCACAGCCTCTCACCTTCTGTGGAAACAAAAACAAAACCTCTTCTCCAAAGTAATATACCTTTTGACTTAAATTTTGTTTTTTGTTTGTTTGTTTTTTTAAAAAAATTTAATTATTTATTTAGTATACAATATTCTGTCTCATGTCTGAAGGCCAAAAGAGGGCACCAGACCTCATTACAGATGGTTGTGAGCCACCATGTGGTTGCCGCGAATTGAACTCTGGACCTTTAGAAGAGCAGGCGATGTTCTTACCCACTGAGCCATCTCTCCAGCCCCTTGACTTAAATTTTGAAGTCAAGGCATTTTCAAAATATATAGATTGGAGTAATCCAGCAGCATTTATAATCAAATGTCTTTTAGCAGCTGTTGCTCCTTCTTCAGCAGTCAAATAATTCAAAGACACCATAACATACAATATCCGGAGTCTCTGTGTATTTTCCATCTTTACGTGGAAGCTAGATTGGAGCAGGAGGGACCTGAGAGCACTTTTTTTTTTCTCCTGATCCCAGGTGACTAGGCTTGACTTCCAATTCCTAGAGCTGGAATTCCAATCCCAGTTCTGGCTTTAGCTGGTAGCTTAAAAGCCTTGGGCAAAGGACTCTTTTGTAAATTTGTACCCCAAAAGTTAAGGGCCAAATGAAGCATGATTAATAAAAACTCAGAGACAGATATTGGGGTTCAACCTGAAGACCAGAAAAGCAAAGCAGCCAGCCACTGGCTCTTACCTTGACCTCAGTCCAAAAATGGTGATCCCGCCTCCAGAAAACCTCAGAATGAGACTGAGACTAAGAACTATCTCTTCCATTTTGTAATTCTTTCTAGTTCTGGGATTAAAGACATACACCACTACCGCCTGGCTTCTGTGGAAAACTAGTGTGGCTGCTGGGATTAAAGGTGCATGTCATTGCTGCCTGGTCTGTAAGGCTGTCCAGTGTGGCTATTTTACTCTTCTGATCCCCAGGCAAGCTTTATTTATTAAAATACAAATGAAATGTCACTCCACTTTGCTCCTTAATGAGGCAGTGATCTGTCTGGGGTACAGGACTCCCCTAATCCTTGTGCCTTACACTATGGGGGCCCATGACTGGTGTTCAGAAATGCAGCCAGTGACATGGGGTGGGGGGGTCGAATAGGATGATACAGTACATGAAATGCTTGCTGCACATGCATGAGAAAGAACTCAACTGCCCAGCATTCCCATAAAAAGCCAAGTGGCTATAGTAACCCCCTTTTAATACCAGTATCCGGGAGGCTGAGAGAGATTTCCCGAGGCAAGCTGACCAGCTAGGTTAGCCCCAACGAACAGCTCTTGGTTGGGGAGGAACCCTGCTCTAGGAAACAAAGTAGAGAGACATCAAGGTAGACACCCAAAGTCAATCTCTGGCCTCCACGTGAATGTGCACATACATGTACTCATGCACTCACACACAGGAGAGGTGTGTCTACACAGGCACGTGCGCGCGCACACACACACAAACACACACACACACACGAAAAAGTAATCAGAGCCTGGAGAGGCTCACATGATGACTTCCACAGTTAAAATTCTCCGTCGCTCCACTTAGCCCAGAAGCTGCAGCTCAGAGACTCTGATAGTATGCGATTCGATGTAATTAAAAAGCAGACCAATGCATAGTGCTTCAATAGGCCTGATCCATGCCAGGTGTTCTAGCAACTACTATGTGTTAAACAATTACTTCATAATAGAGCATCTAGCACCATTCCACTCAACCCTAGAGAGTTGCTTCTCTCTGCCTCCCCAACACTGGGATTGCATGCAAGTACCACTGTTTCTCACTTTTTGCTTGGGTGCTGAGGATCAAAGCCAAATCCTCATGCTTGTGTGTCAAGCACTTTACCAATAGAGCCATCTCCCCAACCCCTCATGTTGTTTTAAGAAAAGGAGATTGAGATAGGGTCATGCACAGAGACAGTCCCTGTGAAGACAAGGGAGAAGATACTCAACAGCTAGGAAAAAGAGAGCCTGTCTTAGTTTATTTATAATCACTGTGATAAACTACCTTCAGAAGCAATGGATGTATTTTTCTCAAAGTTCTTGGTAATAGTTGAGGGGATGCCAAGGCATCAGAAACTTGAAGCAGCTGGTCACTTTACACCCATAGTTAAGAGAGGATAACAGTGACTTCGTGCATATATATTGAAGCTCAACTCATGTACTTCACTCTTAGTCAACTCAGGATCCCCTTTAAAAGAAATGTTGCCACCCACGGTGGATGGATCATCCCACTTCAACATAATATATGTTGATGATCTGTCTTAGTCAGGGATTCTACTGCTATGATGAGACCCCGCTACCACGGCAGTTCCTATAAAGGAAAACACTTTGCTGAGGTGGTGGCTTACAGTTTCCAGAGGTTCAGTCCATTCACATCATGCCTGGGGGGCATGGTGGGTGCTCAGGCAGATGTGGTGCTGGAGAAGTAACTGAGAGTCCTACATCTTGCAGGCAACAAGAAGTCGACTGAAACACTGGGGATATCCTGAGCATAGAAAACCTCAAAGCCTGCCCCACAGTGATGCGCTTCCTGTGACAAGACCATAATCACTCCAGCAGAGCCACACCTCCTAGTAGTGCCACTTCCTATGAGATTATGGGACCAATTACATTTAAAGTACCACATTGTCTCATCACCCACAGTCTTGCCCTCAAGCCACTGTAATGCTCGCCAACACTCCCTTCCCATGTTAAAGAGTCTGTCAAATTGTCTAGAGTCTGATCATCACACTTCTGAAGAAGACAACTCTGCTGATAAAGTTGGAGTCCTATATCTTGAACCCCTAGCCTCTAGAACTACTGAAAAGTGAATTCCTAATTTAAGCATGTAGTGTGACAGCCTTCACAAACCATATACTAAAGCACATGGTGCTCACCTCCGTTTCCTGTGACAGGTGCTTGGCAACTCAAAACCTAATGAAATCTTGATTTGGACCCAAGTCTTGTAGTATGTTCTTTGTACTATCCGACATGATAATCCCAGACCCAGATGGCTCTTGGGCACTTGAGATGTGCCTAGCGCAGGTGAAGAACCGTTTTTTCTCTTTTATTTATATAGGAATGGGTGTACATGCACGCATGTGCATTCATGCTTGTGTGTTCCTACGTGTGTTCCCCAATGTCTCTAAGAAGGTTTCTATTGCTGTGATAAAGCACCATAATCAAAAGCAACTTGGGGAGGAAAGGGCTTATTTCAGTTTATAGTTCCATATCCTAGCCTATCTAAAGGAAGTCAGGACAGAAATTCAAGGTATGAACCTGGAGGTAGGAGGCCAAGGGGAGTGCTGTTTACTGGATTATTCCTCCTGGCTTGCTCAGCTTGGATTTTTATACACTATAGGACTTCCAGCCTAGGGCTGTACCACCTATAGTGGGCTGGGCCCTTCCACTTCAATCGCTAGTTAAGAAAATGCCCCATAGACTTGCATGCAGGTTAATCTGATGGAGGCATTTTTTCAAGGATTCCCTCCCCTCAGATGGCTCTTACTTGTGTGGAGCAAACAATAACCTCTCCAGGATACCCAGGAATCCCGTTTCACCTCCCCAGCACTGGGGTAACAGTTGTGTGCTGATGCCTGGCTTCTTTATATTGTCACTGGGGACCTAAATCCATGGTCTTGTGCTTAAAGGAAATACTTTATCTATCAAGTCCTCTTTTTTCCAGCCCAAGAACTGAATTTTTAAACTTATGCTAAAATACAATTAAAATTTCAATAATCCCACGGTGGCGGGTGGCATTCAGATCAGGTGCAGCTTTATCCTCACTTAAGGATTTTTCAGCATCTCGCAGACGCCTGTGTGCACTAAGAACCCCATCTCCCTATCTTTGCTCCCTATCCCAGCTTGTTTTACTTTTTTCTCTCTCTCCTGTTCTTTCTGATTTAGTCCTCAGTGCCTGGATCCCTGTTCGGGGGAAGAGAAAGCAGAGGAGGGGGCAGCCAGACTGGCTTTCCGGAATCCTGTGGCCTGGGCAGTGCAAGGTCTTGGCACTCTGCTCTAAGCATGGGTGTTAGCCAACCAAATGCCAAGCGGCACAAACACCGAGTGACATTTTCAGAACTATTAATATTTCATCAGAAGTGATCACTTTTCCTTTAAATACACTCTTAAAAGGTTTTCTACATTCTTAACTATAATTTTATTCCGTCTAGGTCCTCGGAATTTTCCCCAAAGGAGCAGATCTTCAATTTCATAATGAAAATCAAAAAGGAATGAAGCTTGGCTTGCAAAACTCAGAGTCAACATTTCCAGGAACTCAGCCCCTCTGTAAAGAGCAAAGCTACACTTTATATACGGTATACCATTAGTTTATCTAACATGTATTTATCGAGTACCTACTCTGTGCCAGAATTGTGATGGGCACACTATGTAACTCGGGCTAGCCCGGAACTTGAGGTCCTCCTGCCTCAGCCTCCCAAGTGCTGGGTTTACAGGTGTGTGCCACCACACCCAGCTCAGAAATTCAGTCTTCGCCATCAATTACTTTGCAGCAACTCTTTGGTCTGTGTGTACTCACTGCTTCTGGCTTTTTGATTTAATAACTCTGTCAGAAGACAGTTCCATGAGAGGAGGTACCAACTTTTTCTCCATCATCTTCTTCAGTGCCCAGAAGTTTACCTGGTACAGAAAGAGGGTCCGTGAGTAACTGGAGGAAAAGGAAGATTCAGGTCACTGCGGCTGACTTCTCCAGACTGCTTCTGTGTGCCTCTATTTTTTCTTCCACCTCCTGCTGGTTCTTTCCCGGGTGGTCTATTGGAGGAGTAACCACTGCTTTGGAGGACCAGGGAATGCTTGACAGGCAAGGTGCTGTGTGAGCTTGTAAGGAGAAGCTTCCGGTGGGGGTGGGGACTATCGATTCCTAGTAAAGAGTGAGTGAGCTGTTTGTCTGTTTTCCACCTCTGCCTGCCTCCCGCTCCCAGCGCTGGGATCTGCTCGGGAGCCCAGGGCACCAGATCGAGACTAGAGTTTGGAGTTTTTGAATTCCAGACTCCCTTCTTGAACACCCTTTTGGATACACCCTTTCAGGACTTGGAGACTCAGTTTCCTCCCGTCGTGTACACCGAATAAAAAGTAGTACTAAACTCTTGAACTTGAATAGGATAAGATTTGAGCTCAGTCCTTGGTGATCCCTTGGAATTGCAGTTAGGATTAAAGCCAGGGGACACAGGGGCAGGTCACCCACTCTCCCAGGCTCTTAAATTTGTATTCTTTGGTGGGGTGGAGACAGTGTTTCACTTGGACTTGCTTCAAAAGGGAGGCTCCTGCGGTCTTCCCAGCAGCACCCCGCCCCCACTCCACCTGAGGTCCTTGGGTACGAACGCTCGGCCCGTGCCACCGCGCACTCAGCCGCCGAGCCGTTGCGCTTGAACCCACAGAAAGAATCCCAGCAGCTCTCGACCTCGACGGCAGGGGTGTGTGGGAGCTACTGGGCACGCAAATCTGCTGACCCCAGCCCGGGCCCGCCCTGCTCAATCGGCGCCCTTTGAAGGGTTGGGACCCTCTGCGGTGCTGGGTCGCAGCTCTGCACGGAGGCGCGACAGGTGTCCACTGGGGACTGGGGCTAGGCAGACTGCCAGCACAACACCGCATTGGAGAGTTCTTTCTAGGGAGGCAGAGCAGCGGCAGCCTCCACAGCGGAGGGAAGGGCAGAAGGGGGCGGCCAGAAGAGCTAAAGCCAGGACCTGCTGTCGGCGGGCGGGGGCCGTTAGCCCTTGGTGTGCACCTGATCTCTGGGAAGGTGGGAGGTGACAGTCTTATGGCCTGTCCCCACTCAGTCTAGAACAGAGTCCAGCCCTTACTCAGCCCTCCTGGCGGCTTTACAGTCGAAAATGGGCTGAGTCTCAGGCCCTGAAAGGTGTCTCAGGAGTCTCGCAAGGGGGAGTGCAGGGTTCTGTGGGAGAGCCAGTCCTCCCCTCCAGTCGTTCCCAGATGTCATTCTGCCCGCCCAGGCGCTTGGTTCCTGAGTTCCGGGGCATTCCACGGTTACTAAGTTACTGGTTTTTGTTGACTTTTAAATATTTTCTTCTACGGGAGAGGGGGAGGGGGGCAAAAGCCAGGAAAGAGCAAATAAAAGTAAGTCAACATAAGCCCCCCCTCCCCAAAAGAAAGTTGCTCCCTACTTCTCATCCCCACCCAAACAAAAGGCCTCTGGAACCCACCCCTTGGCTGGAGCAACAGCCGGCCAGAACTGACTGCTTCCCAGGCCCAGTCTTCATCTCCCTTTCTGGTGAATGAGGGCTGGTGGTGGACAGTCCCTTTGTCTCCCAGCCCTGGGTGGACAAAGGGGCTTCCGGAAAGAGAGAAAGAGGATGGCTAGTGGAAATGGGCTCCCTCCATCCTCGGCCCTGGTGGCCAAGCGTCCATCCGCCCTGGGGCCATTCCCCAGATACGTCTGGATCCACCAGGACACACCCCAGGATAGCCTAGACAAGATTTGCCATGACATCTGGAAGAGAGTTCAGGGCTTGCCGGAATCCCTGCAGCCCAGGACCTCACTGGAGAAACTCTCCGCGCCGATGACTGCGACCGTCAGCTTCCAAGAAGAGTGAGTAGTCATCTGTTTGGTTGATTATCAAGGAGTGGAGGGAAGAGGAAGGAAGTCTGACTTTGGGTTGACCACTCTGTCTCTCCATCCCCATAATCCTCAGTAAGGGAAGGGCGAAGGAGGGAGCTGACCAAGGTCCTGAAGTTCCAGGGACGCGGGCGGGTATACACCATTCCTGGAGGCTTCTTTCTAGCTGTTAGGGAGACACTTCTGATTCTAAAGGCCTGGGTAACTAAGATGAAGCTCTGGGGTCATTACAAGAGCATCCTCACCAAGCCTAGGGTTTAGATTACTGTATCCCGAGGCAACTAGAGGCTCTTTCCGCTCTCCCAAGAAAAGTTCAGGCTTCGGCACAGATGAGTTTGGTGGCTGGAAACCACATCTGGAATCCCCTAATACAGAGAGCAGCTGTCCCATTCAGCATCCATGGAGCTACTGCAAGAGCGCACATCAAAATATTTACTGGGAAGGCATTGACATATTCAGAGGACATAATAGAAAATTAAAGTGCTGGGAGATGGCTGTAAATAGCCAGCTTCCCGGATGGGAAATCCCACGTGTGGGAAACCCAGAGCTAAGTGTTTCTGCATTAGGGAAAAGTTGAGGAGATATTGTTGGGCCTGGATATTGGAAAGGAGAGGAAGGATCAGAGAAAAAGAAGGGATCTCATTAGGAAAAGGAGTGCTTCCGCTGCCGTGATTAATGTCACTGTTGAGTACTCTTTCAAGGCGCTGCATCTTCAAAGTGGACTGCAAGCGTTAATTAATCCTCCCGGTATCCCTGTGAAACAGGTATTAGTGTCCCCATTTTGCAGATGGATTAAGTGTTAATAATTAAGTGCTAATTAAGGACTAAGTGATAATTAAGTGTTGTCTGCCCCCCAACACATGCTCCGACTCGGTTCAGAGATGGGGGAAACCGTTCAGGCATTTATTTGTCTGCCGCCTCAGGTTTCAGGGCTCTCAAAGCTATGGCTGAGAGGGAAAGCCAAGGGCAGCAGATGCTCAGGTCTGCACTTGCTGCAATCCCTTCGCAAGCTCCTTTGCTTGATGCAGATGAAGGTAGAAGGCATGCTGGCTGCTTCTGCCTCCTCTGCCCTGTGCTCAGCAGGACCGGCTCAGATGGAAGTGGCCTTTCTAGAGCCAGAATTCTGTGGCTAGTCTGTTCAGCGGCACTGAGCTCCTCTGCCCGTTCATTGCCATCTGCTTTAGGACAGCACCTTGGCACGGGAAACCTTGGGGCTGTAGTCAGCTCTCTCAGTGGCCAAGGAGCTGATTGTCCACTTTCTGGATCAAAGGTCAGCAACAGTTTCCAGTAGATAGCCCTTCCTCTGCCAGTTCACCCCGAATTCATGGAGACAGACTACTACTTCCAGTTCCCTGTTGGCCGGAAATTGAACTGGCCTAACTTTGGCCGGCTGATTCACTCCATTTGGCCTTGATTTCCTCATCTGCAAATGGAGGATGACGTGCCCTGCCTTGTCCAACTCAGAGTTGATAACGAGGGTCGAATGTGATGGGAAACCAAGAAATGAAAGATGCATTATGCAAACAAACCTGCCTTACTATGTAATTCATCAAGGTTGGGAATGGAGGGTTCCTGCTATCGGCTATCATCTGGAGTTTTCATGTTGTGCTCCAAGGCCCGAGGGTCCTTCAGATGGCCACCCTGGAGTCAAGTGGGCTGTGCGCTGGGCCCCACACATGCTTCAGCCAGAGCTGTCCAAGCTTTTGCTGGTTTTACTAACTGGAGTTCTGAGTATGATTCTATTTGAAAGAGTTCAGAGACTGAGAAGAGACCTGGGAAACCATTGATTGAGGTGAATAAACCACACCATAACTGTGTAAGCTATCTACCTAGTAGAACGCAATGAGTGCTTCTTGAAACGAGAGGCTACCAGGTTCAGCCCTGTGCCAGCTGCAGAACCTGTGACTGTCAGTGGACCTGAGCTTTGGTTTCCTCATCTGCCAAATGGGGGTAATGGTAGGGGTTGCTGGAGGTGGCAAATCAGAGTCATTCAATGATCCTGCTAGTAGTTAGGGTGATAAATTCCTTCTAATGAGAACAGCTAGAAAGCAAACCTTGCGTGCTTTGCAGGAGGTAGGTACCGTTTCAAACGCCCCATTTTTATCCATTATACAAATCTGCAAACCTCCCAAATAAATTTAGGTAGTGAGAGTCTATAGATCTAAATTTCTATAACTATCAAACTGCCATTCTGGTTTCTCAGTTGCTCCTCTCTTCCCTTTAAATGAAATTCATTCTCATTTATTTGTTTTATTTTTATTTTTTTTCTTTTCTTTTTTTTTTCTTTTTGGTTTTTCATGACAGGGTCTCTCTGTGTAGTTCTGGTTGGTTTAGAACTTGCTCTATAGACCAGGCTGGCTTTGAACTCACGGGTATCCACCTGCCTCT
The DNA here is from genome assembly GCF_982192425.1 of Myodes glareolus. Classification (NCBI taxonomy): domain Eukaryota; kingdom Metazoa; phylum Chordata; class Mammalia; order Rodentia; family Cricetidae; genus Myodes; species Myodes glareolus. The sequence goes on from NC_142028.1 coordinate 66,592,164, forward strand.
GACTCCTGAGTGCTGGAGTTAAAGGCCTGTACCACCACCAGCTGTTTGTTTTCTTGAGACAGGTTCTCACTACGTAGTTCAGACTGGCCTGGAACCCATTATACATCCCAAGCTGAGCTCAAACTCACAGTCTCCCAGATGTTAAAATACTTTGTTACAGAGGAATAGGCTGAGGTTTGAAGAAGTTCATTTCTTTGCCTGAGGCCTGAGGTTCGACTCTTAAGAAAGGGTAAAATTTCAGAGATGAAGTACTGGACCATCATGGCCCAGCTGTAACCAGAGTGGCTCATCTTCCCCTAGAACACGAGGCATCTCGGCACAGTCACGTTGCCTAGGAACCCCATGTTATGAGGGATCATGGGTAGACTTTAAAACTAGAGAGCACACCAGGGTGTCTTATGTGTTTGAGCCATGAGACCCCGCCTGTCGGTCTTTTCCCTGACCAGTCTGTAAAGTTTAGTTTGATGGTGTCGCTTTTCAGGATAACTAAGCAAGTTCTTGGATCTTAAAAACTTTATAAACTTTAAATAGTTATGTGTGTCGGTGTTCTGTTTGTATGTCTGTGCATCACATGTGTGTCTGGTACCCACACCAGAAGAGGGCATTGGTCCTCCTCAGTCTGGAGTTAGAGACAGTTGTGAGCTGCCATGTGGGTGTTGGGAATTGAAGCTGGGTCCTCTGGCAGAATACCCGATGCTCTTCAGTGAGTCGTCTCTCCAGATCCCAGAGAAAGTTTCTTGACCCTGTCCCTAAATGTCTCAGAAACCTGAAGGCAAGGTTTTGGAGGCCATCCTGGTCTGTCTGAGTCACTTCCACGATGTCCTTGCCAAGCAGCCATTCACACCCTCTCAGATGGAGGAGTGCCACGCCTGAAACCGCCACCTCTCTCAAAGGGGCTTGTTCTCCCTGGAGCTGAAATTGGTTCCCATCAAACTAAGTGAGCCGTATTCTTTTCTTGGGACTGCAGGATTACTCTCTCTTCTCTCTACAGTGCTTTAGATGGCAAAGGACAACAGCAGACCCCTCACCGGACTTCTCAGCTTTGCAAGCTGAATACCCCTGGTTTCCTTTTACTTTTTATCTGACTCATATATTGGCTTCCTGTTCATATTCCTGGTATTCATGGCAATGGGGTCCTCAGAACCAAGTGTGGTGGGATCCGTGCATGCTGACTGTATTCACCCCTGTATTATATAGTCCTATTACTGGTAACTGACACAGCAATCACATTCTTTTTCATACCATGTTTGCTCTGCAGGTGCATAGGAGTTCATTTACTCAATCAGAAAATACTAAGTAGCTACTGTGTGCCTAGTGCAGTGCTAAGTGATGGGGGACAGGTCTTTTGAGTCAGATAAAATAACAGAAAACAAGTAAGATTTAAACAAACAAACTAACAAAAAAAATTATGATAACATCAAAACGTGAAGGTGTTCTCATCGGAGGAGACCAGTGATAAGCACATAAAAGAGGTGAGATAATATCACCTAGTAACAAGTGCAATGGTGGAAACAGCATCCAACAAAGAAACACCAGGAGACCTGTTAGGCTGAAGTGTAGGCGCCTGTGAGCTGAGTCTCAGATGCCAGTAAGCAGCTGGGCGTCTGACAATCCTGGAAGAGACATCTAGGTGGAGCGCAGGAGACACAGCAAGCACAAGGACTCGAGAGAGGATGATGTGAACTTTGGGAGACAGAGTGTGGCTGGGGGTCCTGAGGGATAGGGGGGCGCAGTGTCAGTGGACACCCGAATCGGGCTGGTGAGGTCTTATGTGACCTCAAAGTGTCACCGCACGGAGCTGAGATCTAGTGTGTGTGTGCCGGCACACTCTGGGAGCTTTTCCAAGATTCCTTCAGTTTCTGCACAAGCGTGGCTTACAGTGCATGTGAGAAGTCAGAGGTCTCTGGGAAGATGCTGTGATGGACCAGCTGAGGCCCACTTGGGGCAATATCTGGCCCACAGTGACTGTACCACGGATGGAAGGAGTAGGGGGTTCCATGTGCAGCGTGAGGGAACCAGGGACGTTGCTGATGGCTTGGGCACATGGAGACGAAGAGGGAATGCAGGGTTTTTACCTTGGGTTGTAGGTTGAACAATGGTTCCTTTTAAAGAGGTGGGGGAAGAAGTGGGGAGAAATGGGTTTTGGCAAGAAATCAATAGTTCTGTCTAGAGTCAATTAAACTCCAGAATCCTGCTCAGTTATCTTTTAATTATTCTTAAATTTGGGCTCAGAGAATTGTGGCAAGCCACTTACTAACTCATATTCGAGGATTACATATTCATTCATTCACCACAGCATCACTAATAAAGTTCCTCAGCCTCAGAATGGGGGCTTTGGGTTTTCTGCTGTCTCCATTGCTCCAACTACACAACAGTCCTTGTTCATTCATTTCTATTTTGATGCCTTCGGTGAATGCTTGCCATTGCCTTCTGCAGACCAGGCCCAAGTGCTGGGCCACAGGGATACAGGGCTAAGAAGGACAAATCCCCTTGCCTTGAAAAGTCACCTGTCCAGTGAATAGGGTGGGACACAGACTCAGCAGGCTGCAGCAATACCCAGGAAACACTTAATGTGCACTTACTGGCTTTGGTGAAACATTATTTTGTGATGGAAAGAGGACACAGGCCCTGACATCTTTTGTGGCGCTTCGGTGCCTTGCAAGGACAATGGGTGACATATGACAATAAGCATGCTAATGAAGGAGCACATGACTGAGGCTTGGGGAAGGCTTTTGGAATAGGTTGGGCACCCCCGCACTGTAGCAGAAGACATGGGTACAGTTCCATGGTAGGAGACTGTTAGTTAACCATAACTAACAGTTGTCAAGTCTTCCCAAGCGACACGTGTCCCAGGTCTTGAGGATGGAGAAGGTGGAGCTCGAGGAAAGAATCCAGCAAGTTTAGGGAAGGATGGGAGCTTCCTAAGGGGTGAGTACATGGTGAGAGAGGAATGGAATCGGAAGGTGATCTTGGGCTGGCTGGCTGTGAGCAGCTTCCCTGACTGCTTCCAGGCCCTTCCTGGGCACCTGAGCTTGTCAAACCAGGTTGAACCTGGTTTGCAGAGTTCAAAGGCTTTACTGAGCATTATGCAAAGTCTGGCAGAAAGATAAGTTGGCAGAAAGAAATCCGAATTAGGCATTCAAAGTCCAAGCAAAACAAAAAGCAGAATCGGGAATGAGCCTAGCATCCTGGTGGTTCGCACTGACTTCGTTTGTTCCAGTAGGACCCTTGCTCACCCCATCTACACGGGTGTAGGCAGCGACTACTCCTTTGTTCCTGGCTGCCCAGACCCAAAATAGTTCACACAGAAACTATATTAATTGCAATACTGTTTGGCCAATAGCTTAAGCCTATTTCTAGCAAGCTCTTTCATCTTAAATTAACTCATTCCTATTATTTTGTGTTTTACCATACAAAATAGTAGGTTGTGGCCTACTGGTAAAGTTCCAGCAACTGGAACTTTTTTTTTAAGTTCTTCTTCGGTGGCTACTTGGCATCTTCTTGACTCCACCTACTTTCTCTCTACATTGCTGTTCAGATTTTCTGCCTGACTTTACTCTGCTAAGCCATTGGTCAAAAGCAGCTTCTTTATTAACTAATGGCAATAAAACCTATTCATAGCATACAGAGGGCAATCCCACATCACCTCCCCTTTTCTATCTAAATAAAAAGAAAGGTTTTAACTTTAACGTAGTAAAATTACATGTAACAAAACAGTTATAAAGCAAAACTTATAGTTACAATATTTAGTCCATTTACATTTGGCAAATTAAGGAAAATGCTCTATCATCTTTCCTATCTTTGTGAGTCTAAAGTTTTATATCTAATTCATCTTTTATAATTTTAACTATCTTTCTTCAAACTCCACCAAAGACTACAGAAGGATATAATATTACTAAAGTAAACAGGAAGTGCATTGTAAGCAACTTACAAAACTCTAGAATTGACACAGACATCTCACTACCTGCACAATCAGGTATAGTTCTTCTATAACATTGGAGCATCCATCTTCAGCCCACAGGCCCATAGTTTCTGGCAGACTTTTCCATGAAGCAGGGAATTTCAAAGACAGTTCCACCTGTGCTGATAGTTTGTCACTCACTTTCTTCTGTGTCCTGCAGAATGTCTGGCAGACTCTTTCATGAAGCAGGAACCTTGAAGAACTGTCTCACCTTCTTTGGGCAACTTCAGCAGTCATTTTTCTGTGGGTCCTGCATGTCTAGTTTATAAAGCATGCCACCAAGCAGTAAAAGCAAGAGCAGTTTCTTGCCAAAATGGCTAACCAACTCCATACGAAACCTCTTTGATACCCATCATCCTCTTGAAGTGGATTGGTGCTGCCAGGAGCAGATGTGTCTCACTGTCATGAAAAGTCCTAAGTTTTTAAAGCATTTTAAATTTCATATCCTGTTAGTCTTTGAAAGGTATGAAGAATAACTGTCCATCTGAAATTTATCTCTGTACATCTAGAAAACATAACTAACATAATTACAAGCTTGGCTATTACAAATGATTGTCTATTAACCTGTATTTCTTAATTATACATTATATTTTTAAATGAGTTGCTCAAACACAATGCTTTAATCAAGAGTTGAAATATACAAATAATAAAATTGACCTTTAATTTGTATTAATAAATCGAGATCCATACCAGTGAAAAGTATTCATCTATATAGCACATCTTTATAAGCCAGAGAGACTTGGGATACTAAGGCACTGCCTTGTTTGAATGACTCTCCCAACAGGGCAATTCTTTCTACTATTGTTATTAAGGAATTGATTGGATTTACTTTACTGGAGAAATCGCTTCAGACATGCATTGTCTTTTATTATTATCTTGAAAGCGTGGAGCCTGGTGATGAGAGTAAAAGCAACAAGACCCACACGTAGAGGGAGACCCAGCCTGACACATGTCTTCCATTCTAGGCAGTTCTGGGTATCTTTGTGGTCTAAAGTGATAAGCGATGCTTTCTTCCCCTCCAGGAGTTAGTACCTCCTTGAGAGTCTGTGGAAGGCAGTCGGGCATCCTGCTGCTGGAACACATTGTCCCACATCTCTCAATAGTTGGAGGATGATGTCAGGAACCCATAAATAGGTGTGCCTCCCTCCTGAGCTCCCCATTCCAGGTCTCAGCATCTGTACTACTGGCATTGTGATACCCACACCCCCATCCTTGCTTGACCCATGAACTAGTATGTGGCATTCAAAATCCAAGCAAAACAAACTCAGGAATGAGCCGGCAGCCTTTTGCACTGAAGTTCATGTGTTCCAGTAGATCCTTGCTTACTCCAGTCTTCCACACAGGGTAATCCAGAAAAACTTGAGATGCAAAGACGCTGCCTTGTTTGGATGATTCTTCCAATGGTACAATTCTTTCTACTGTTGTTATGGAGTAGTTGGATGAATTGGGGACATGGAAGCTCAACAGTCTTTGAGCCATTCTTCCTCATTTTTGTCATGTTTGCCATGGTTCACCTTCCTGTTCCAGTGCCTTTGCTCCCTCTCCCTTCAGGAGGTTCTCCACCCTTCATGAACTTCATCCTCCTGAAGCTTGTCAGTAGCTCTGCCCAAACATCTCATGTTGGCCTCTGTTCTTTTGGCTTGGGTTGGAGTCTGTGTAGCAATTCTTAGTAGTATTTCTAGGCATACACGTTGCTATTTTCTTTCAGTGTTCTGTAATCTAAGATGAGCACTGGTAAGCATGCATGGCCTTGCATCTGCTCCAGGATGCATGGCCTTGCGTCTGCTCCAGCTGCTCAACTATCAGAAATACCCTTTTGTTTTCCTGTTGAATTCCTACCTGCTCTTAGAAACAGGAACTAGGATACTATCTTCTTTTTCTCCTCACCCTCTCTCTCTCTCTCTGATGCTAGGGATTGAACTGGGGACCTGGCAAGTGTACTGTTCCTAAACTTCCTGCCCAGAGATTTGCTATTCACATATACCACTTCTTTCTTAAGAGTTTTATATGTTTCCGTATAACAAAACTAGACAGGAGGATTAGACTCACGAATCCTCTAGTTTTTCTAGTTGAAACCAAGTTCCTTAGGATGTGTCCCTTGTTGCCCTCTTCTGAAAAATGGAGAAGGGTCATAGTGACTACCCTGAAGGGTCCTGTCAATGGAGGAATGAATGTGATGCCTGATGGCACTTGGGATAGGATAAAAAACTCATGTGCCTCGTTGCCATTATTATCATTGCTCTCCCCATCACTGTGACACCACTGCCATCATTGTCCTCACTGCCATCATCATGATTGTCATGGCTGTCACTATCATCATCCATCATGATCATCGTCATAGCTATCATTACCATCACCAGCACAAATCCTACCAGTATCATGCCATCATCACTATCAGCATCACACTGCCACCATCACCGTCATTGCTATCACCCCTATGGCTGTTAGAATCATCATCATCACCACATCACCAGCACCTGCATCATTTCATTGTCATCGTCGTCATCACTGTCACCACCACCACCATCATCACCACCCTTATCACAATTATGGTCAACATCATCACTATCAGCATGATTATCACTCCACCACCATCATCGTCATCATTGTCACCCCCATGGCCATTACTACCGTCATCATCACCATCACCACCATCACCTCACCACCATCATCATCACTAGTCACGCCACCACCACCATTGTCCCCATCATCACCATCATTATCACCATTATCCAAATGATAACTCTCAGCAGCAGCATCACTCCACCATCATCCCACCACTGTCATTGGCGCCATCGTGACCCCCATCCTTCTCATCACCATCGTCACCTTCACCATCGGCACTGCTGGTAGCAAAGATGAAATGACAGCGCGAGAATGCAATGAGGAGAGGAGTGTCTGGGTCTCATCAGTCAAGCCGGAGGAAGGAAACTACTCAAGTAAGGAAAAGAGATTTGCGGGAGCGAGGTGGATTTTGTAACTTATCACATTTCACGAGAGAAAGCAGAAGAGATGGGCACAGGAGACAAATGCCTCCCTAGCAGCATGGGCAGGGCAATGTAGTCTCTGTAACGGTGATGGAATTGAAGAACTACATTAGAATCCGTGCTCTCGTTGCCTGTTGACCAGAAGCGTGCCTGTCAGCTCCATCCTATCACGGGATTCTTTGTGTTCTGATGGTCACCTGACGCATATTGTGTGCTGCCTGTGGCGATGGTTCTCTCTAGCACTGCACCATGGGGTTCCTTAAGGACAGGCCTTGTGTCTTACTCATCTTTGTCTCTCCGGTGTCCAGCCAAGTTCCTGGCACTCCGTGATTATGCAGTTTGTATGAATGAGGGAGGAAGTGAATGATGGATGAGCCATTAAAATGCCACCTTGAGGAGAGTGAGGCCTAGCAGTGGCTAGGATCCAAGCAAAGGGGCACGGCCCTCAGAGAGAGCATGGAGGCATGTAGGGCGAGAATATCATGCCCGCCAACACATGGCAGATTTTGCCCTTCTGCCTTAGGCTGCATAAAAGGGAGCTAGCATGTTCTTGGGCAGCTTGTATGTGCGAGGCTCCAGAAGTCAATGTACACTTATTTCCGTTCCTAGCAACCTTTCCATGGTTGTAGCCGGTCACTGTTATTCTCATTTTGTGATGGGGATGATGCTGGGGCTCAGAGAGGCTAGGCAACGTGACCAGCTGGAAGGGAGCTGAGGTGAGATAGGGAACCCGAGGGGCTTCAGTGCCTGAGCTCACTGGACACAGGCTCCCTTCTCAACAGCCGTCTGTGCCTGCTTAATGCCAGGAGCCATGGGCAGCAAAGGAAGACGAATCATGATTAACGTCCGCTTCCCGTGTCCCCCTTTGTAATTTGATTTCATGGGTTTCGGGGGCTGTGTCGCAGGTTGTGGAAGCCTGCAGAGATGGGCCACCAGTGGTTTGGTTTAATCCCCTTTTTAATATCTTTGTTGCAACGTTCTTTCCAATTCAGCTCCCAAGTCACATTAAAAAAATACCTCTTCCTTGGGGTAAGCCTTCCCTTATTAAACAGATTCAAATGAAAAGTTTTAAAGATAATTTGAACAATAAGAATCACTCGGCAGCTCCCAGCCGAAGCTCCTTTACTGCTGTGTTTATTCCCAGTATTTCCTGTCTCATTCCCCAGCTCACTGAATCCCTCATTCCCCAAACCCAGCTCTCTCAGGCCTTGGCTGCACTCAACACTTGATTCCTTGGGCAGTAGAGGGCGGGGGGGGGGGGGGGGGGGTGTGGACTCAAGGAAGGGGCGTGGTTTGAAGAGGTGTGTCTCACTTCCCCTTGTCAATGACTGTTAGTCCCAGGACTGCTGTGAAGAATCTAGAAGGGGCTCTGGAGAGATAGTTCAGCAGTTAAGAGAACTGACTCTTCTCCTAGAGGACCCGGGTTCAATTCCCAGCACCCACATGGCCGCTCACAATGGTCTCTAAGTACAGTTCCAGGGGACCTCACAAAGACAAAACACCAGTGGATAATAAGTAATTACACTTCTGGAGTACTCTAGGGGTCCAAGGAGAGACATCCTAGGCTGATGGGTTTCAAAGGAAAGCGTGGCAGGTGATCTTTGCTGAGTCCTTCAGCAGCATTGCTGGGACTGTTAAGGAAACGGATTTCACTGTGTGCGGAGACCTGTGCTGAGAAATGCGATAAACAGGCTTGGCATTCTGGGAGCAGAGCGATTTTATAGTGTTGCTGACCTTTGACTGGGAAGGTGTCACCATCCTGTCCCCACTTAGCAGCTGAAGAAACGAGGTCTCAATGATTTTACACCTTGGTCGGCCCTGGTGATGCGGGACTCAGGCTATGTGTGAAGCTGGCCTGTGGGACTCTAGCGCCTGCCACCAACCGGCCAGGCTGGGTCTGACTCCCCGGCTCACCCTGCTGCCTCTCAGTCAGAACCGCTAACATTTGCATAGTGCGCCTTACAATTTACCCAACGCTTTCGCATTCATCATCTTACTTAATCCTGCTGAGGGCTGGAGAGGGGAGGAGGGCTGGAGGCAGGGCGGCCAGTGCTTTTTCAAGGCCCTCCTTTTCCACTCTCCACTCCCTAACAGAAAAGTAATAGCTGGGAGCTCAGTGGGGCTCCAGGTACTTTTGGGACCTAGGCCACCTAGACGACTACTGCACACCACCCCTAAACTGAGAGAGGTGGTCAGGGTCTCCCGGTGGCCAGAGAGTTGGGCTCAACCTTGGTTTGCAAACGAGACAGTTAGGGTGTTGTTTATGTGTGTGTGTGTGTGTGTGTGTGTGTGTGTGTGTGTGTGTGTGTGTGCTTGTGCATGTGTGTGTGTGGTTTTGGGGTATATGTGTGTATACACAACTGTGGTGTGTGCATGGGTGCATGGCTACAGTTTGTGTGTATGGTTGTGATGCGTCTGTATATGCCTGTGGTGTGTGTGTAGTGTGTGTGTTTCACTATGGCATGTGTACATGATTGTGTGCCTGTACGTATGTTTGGGGTATATGTCTATGTGCATGGGTGCATAGGTGTGTGCATAATTGATGTGTGGGCATGGCTGCATATTGTATAGGAGAGAGAGGAGACCCAGCAGTTCACCGATTGCACCTGAGCAGGTGAGATGGAGGATGGGTCAGTTTGATGAGCTAGCTGCCCCGCTTTCCTCCCAAGCCGTCCCAGGTCACCCTGGGAGGGGTGATATATGTGTCATGGGAATCGTGTTGGCCTCTGAACCCATGCAAGTAGAAAGGCCAGAAACACCATCATCTTCAACCTGAGCTGACATGGGTCTCCCTTGGGGAAAATTCAGACTGGGTTCCAGGGCTTCTGGCTCCTCAGGTAGGCCTCTCTTTGAAGCCCTTGGATGCAATAGTGTAGGTTGGCATCTGTGGTTGTCCAGAACTTGCAGTACATTGCTCCAGGATCCTCTGGATTTTAAAGTTTGCACTAAGGAATCGTGTTATTCTGATGGGTTTTCCTTTATATGTGATGTGATTCTTTCTCTTGTATCTTTGAGAACCCACACTTTGTTGCGAATATTTGGTGTTTTAACTGTGGTAAGACGTGGGGAGTTTCTTTTCTGGTCTTGACTTTTTGGTATTCTGTGTGATTCTTGTATCTGAATGGCGGTGGATCAAATTTCCTCAATTTGGGGACATTTTCTTCTGTGGACTTGCTGAAGATATGGTTCAGGTAACTGGCCTGTCCTTCCTTCTCCTTCATCTAGGTCTATTTTGAGTATTTGGATCTTTTCGTGGTGTCCCACAGTTCCTGTGGGCTCCCTTTATTTCTTTGTTCTTCCCCTCCTCGTTCCCCCCATCTCTCCGCTTTGCTTTGTGGTCTAATTCCTCTACTTTAACTTCAGGTCTTGATAGTCTAGTCTCTACTTGATCCATTCCACTTGTAAGGAGTGAGTGGGTGGTGTCCTCTGTGCAGCTTGAGCAGGCCAGAGACACGGAGGCAGAACCTGGAGTTTTGGTTGAGTTTTTGGTTGAACAATGAAGACATTTAAAGAAGTGGGGGAGAAAATGGGTTTTTGTAAGGAGTCAGTCATTCTCTCTAGAGTCAATTAGACTCTGGAATCTTGTTGAGTTGTCATTTAATTAATCTTAAATTTGGACTTAGAGAATTGTGGCAAGCCACTTACTGACTCATAGCCGAGGATTACATCTTCATTCATTTGCCTCGTTACTGAAATTCCTCAGCCTCAGAATGGGGGCTTTGGGTTTTCCTTTGACTGACGGACAGCACCTGTTCATTCATGGTTTGATTTCTTCCACGAATGCTCATCATGGCCTTCCGTAGGCCAAGCCCTGAGTTTCTAATTAGGTTGTCGAGTTCTTTAAATTCCATCTTGATTTCAATTTGAGTTTTCTTCAATATTTCTCTACTGCATTCGGTTTTCAAGTCTTGAGTTGTCTTAGACACTTCTCTCTGCCATATGTTTGTGTTTTCTTGGGCCTCAGTCAGGCATTTACTGCTGTTCTCACAGAGTTCGCAGAGCTGATTTCTTATCCTCCTCTTTAAATCTGAATTTGAAGAAGCTGATGATTGTTCTTCTAAGTTCTGTGTCTTGGAGTTCATCCAGGCAATTCTTATTAGAGAACATGTCTATGGGACTGGTGGACTTCATGGGATACAGAATATAGCCTTGGCCTTTGATATTATTTGTGTCTGTGATGAGACCTGGGTTTGTGGATTTCTTTCTTTCATTGGTTGTGTCTGTGAGTCTGAGACTAGGCCTGATGGTTGGGGATAGTATGGGCAGACGAGGTTCCCAGGACGCAGCCAACTGGGACACACATGTGTATCCCAGGCTAGCCCTGGAGGTTGGGCATGGTGTGGAAAAGTTAGCATCAGGCAGACTTATGAGGCTGAGATGGCACACAAGATATGTGACTGGGTCTAAGCCTGGACACATCTGTACAACCCAAGATAGGTTTGAAGATTGGGGAAGGTACTCGTGGACTAGTGTTAGATAGAATCACCAGGCTGTATTGGGGCACAGCATAGGATATGTGACTCAAGCTAGGGCTAGCAATTGCAACAATTAAAAAAAAAAAAAGACAAGGTTTCTCTGTGTAGTCCTGGCTGTCCTGGAACTCACTCTGTAGACCAGATTGGCCTCAGACTCAGAGATCTGTCTGCCTCTGCCTCCCGAGTGCTGAAATTAAAGGCGTGCGCCACCGCCACTCAGCCACAAGCACATTTTAAGTCTTTGCATCTTACTACATCCTGAAGAGAAGCAGCTACCAAAGGATCTGATGAAAGCATGATGAAGTAGAGGTGTTTCATCAGATGATCATGCTACCCCAGCCAGACTGTGGTGGGGCTGGTGCTCAGAGCTGTACCATGTAATCAATGTAACACTTGTTGTCCATTTCCATAAAGCAGACCTGTGACTTAGATACGAGGCCTCTTGCTAAAAGATCTGGCCTCCCTCTGCAAAAGGTTAGGGAGTTGAGTCTAGTTTCTGCCTCAGCACTCTACCATGCTGTTCCCCACCAGGTAGACACAGAACCGTGAGGCCAGAGGTCAGTCTGCAGTCTTCCACAGTTCAAGCCTCAACCTGCTTCAGCCACGTGGCCAGGACACTTGGCTTGCGTGATGTGTTTGCCATTGGTCTAAGATGCCATAGCTGGAAGAAAAGATTTGTCCTGGTGTCCGCCTTTGGTGCTAACTTGCTGCTTGCATTTTTCTGTTGTTTGGCTCAGTGGAGTAGCAGTTTTCATCCTTGCACACAGAGCTGTTGCTAGGGGAGCTAACCACACGCTTGCTTAGTCATTGTGCTGGGAAGGGGTGACAGTCAGTCAGTAGCCTTTATTTTTACACAGTTCTGTACACTGAAAATGCAGAAATGACACAGCATTGGAACTGCAAGCACATGATTGTCATTTTCAGAGGTTGGTGAAGTAGAGGGGCCAGCACGGACCTGGAGTCCTAGAACCTTGGCATGGCTTCCGACTTGATTCCTTTGTCAGGAGCCCAGGAGTTAGGTTGCCTTCTTGAAATGACTTACTAGATAGAGTCTGGTAGATATTATAGCATTTATCAACCCAAAGGAGAAAGCAAACACCAGGGGAGGGGGCCAGTACTAACAAAATTCAGGGGGGAACCTAGAGGCTGGTGAGATGGTTTCTGGGTAAAGTGCTGCGTGTGAGCACAAGGACCCGAGTTTAGATTCCTGGCACTCCAATAAATGCTGGGTATGACAATGCACATCTGCAGTCCCAGGGCTGGGGGTGGGGGTTAGGGACAGAGGTAAACAAATTCCCCAAGCTCATTGGACAGACAGTTTAGCCAAATTGATAAGTTCCAGGTTCAGTGAGAGATCCTGCCTCAAGGCAAAAAAAAAAAAAAAAGGTGGAAAGTGATCAAGGGAACCGTCTAATATAGAACTGTGGCATTGATGCTATGCGCGAGGGGGCATACACAGGCATAACTCTCTCTCTCTCTCTCTCTCTCTCTCTCTCTCACACACACACACACACACACACACACACACACACACACACACACACACTTTCCTGGTGGATTCCAGGAAATATGTGCTTATCTTTGAACTTAGCAAAGTTAAGTGGTGCTTAGACTATGTGCCCATGAAACCCCAGCTTACAACATGAGAGACTGCTTGTTGGGGTTTCTGTCCTGCCCAGTTTCCACAGCCAGCAAGTCCCAAAGAAAACCACACAGAGGTCTCTATAAGTTATAAGCTCAGGCTTCTTATTTACTCTTATAACTTATATAGCCCATTATTCTTGTCAACATGGCTCAGTACCTTCTTCAGCGAGGCAGGTCACATCCTGCTTCTTTCTTCGGCGGTCTAGGCAGGACTGGGGAGGAATGGGCTTCCTCCTTCCCAGCATTCTCCTGTTCTCATCGCCCCACCCCTACTTCCTGTCTGGTTGACCCGCCTATACTTCTTGCCTGGCCAATCAGCATTTATTTAAAATATGATTGACAGAATACAGACAATTCTCCCGCACCACCAGCTCACTCACTGTTGAGAGGCAGTGCTGGCTCCCTGAAGGTTTTTAATGCATGCCAGTGGTCGGCTGATGAAAGGCCTCCACCTGTGCCTCCCGGGGATCAGGCTAAGCGGGAGCAGCAGGGTGGTGGCGAGGGCTGGGGGGGGGGGGGTGTGTCTTCTGATAAAAAAAAACAAAAACAAAAACAAAAAACTAAGGGGATGCCAGATCAGAACTGAGTGCAAAGCCAGACAGGTTGCAACAAGCAGAAGAAGCAGGCACAGTTCTTGGCCAGGAGAGGGAAAGAGAAGCACACAGCCACACAGCAGGAGGCAGAGACAAAAGAGTGCCTTCATTCAGGCAATCAACAAAGCCTTGCCTAGCTGGAGCTGTGTGCCAGGTGCTGTTCTAGGCTCCAAGGCCTCTGTGATGATAGAGTCTCTGCCTTTGTGGAGTGCATATGATAGGGAAGTAACATCTTTTTAATAATAATAAACACTATGATAAAGGCAGATGTTATGAAAGAAACAGACTGATAGAAACCCCCCACAGAGCGTGCCTCATGAGAGAGGAAGGGACTTTAAAAAAAAAAAATCAGATAGAAAAGGGCACTTGGAGACTCTGGCATCTGAATTGACACCTGAATGGTGCAGAGGAGCCAGGTAAGGAGCAATCCAGGGGGTGCCCGGAGCATTCATTCCACGGGAAATGCAAGGGCCCTTTGCCACAGGAATGAGCTTGGCATTTCAAGGAAGAGATAACAGATCAGCGTGGTGGAAGGAGCGGGAGGTGGGGCCAATTTGCGTCGTGTCCCGGGGATCATCAAGGGGTTTGGAATTTATCCTGTGAGTAATGAGAATCCACAAGGTGGTTTTAAGCAAGGGAATTGCTTGATCTGAGTTCTGAGAATGTCCCTCCTCTGTGGCCATGAAGTTTTCTAAAACAAACAAGAATGAGCCGATCTTATTTTCTTGGGGGATAGAGGGGGCTAAGGAGGCGGGGAAGACAGAGGATTAAGAATTTCAGGATACGTGACAAATCTTGATCACTGTGGAGTGTTTGATAAAGGTTCTCACGGAGGCGTGGAGATTGGCTGATATCAGATTGCTTTATTTCCCCCACATGTTGATCCCGGATTACTGTCATGCTGGATGCAGGGTCTTTGACAGTGTCCCCATGGCCTTGCCCTGGAGTCTTCCCCAGTTCGACATTTCTACCTGTGAACTGGTGGAAGACTCAGAGGACACGCTCATCAGACACACAGCCGACATGTGGCTGTCAGGGATGGCTAACGTCACAGATGACAGGCTCAAGGATCACGGTGCTGATCCTCCAAGGACTGGCATTAGGGGATGAAAGTGACAACATCCCTGATTGCATTCAGACTGGGGAACAAATGCGGTGGGACTTTGATGGAGGAACTCTCCAGAAAGAAAGCTGGCTAAGGCTGGAGGGGTGAGTACAGGAAGTGGACCAGCTGTGCTCCTCCACATCAGCCTCCTCCCTACCATGGTGACAAGGTCCCCCATCTTTGGAAGGGAAACTGTTCCTGTCTGTGAAGTAGGGATGTGGAAGGGGCCAAGTGTGTGCATGATTGCCTATACGTGGCCTCCCTGCTGGCTATTGGTAGATTCATAATAAATGATGCCTCCCTCGAGTAACCTTTGTGGGTGATACCAGGAGAGCTCATAGCCAGAGTGGGCTTCTCTATTTTAGGTATTTTAGGTACAGTGTTTACTTCTAACTTTCTTTTTGTTTCTTTTTTTTCTTTGTTTGTTCCTTTTTTAGTTTTTCAAGACAGGCTGTCTCTGTGTAGCTTTGGAGCCTGTCCTGAAACTCGCTCTGTAGACCAGGCTGGCCTTGAACTCACAGAGATCCGCCTGCTTCTGCCTCCCAAATGCTGGGATTAAAGGTGTGCGCCACCACCGCCCGGCTACTTCTAATTTTTTAACAAACCCCATCGACCTTGGCTGAGTATCCAGAGGGGAACGAGCTGGACGAGCCGGGATAGAACTGATCCAGGTGCCCACAGTCCGGTGGTGATGGCAGGCTTTACAGAGTGACCGGCTGGCTTGCTGTGTAGCAGGCTTGTGCTACGTCGGTGGCTAACTTACCTACTTCATGCTATCGTCAGAGTCTAACCCGGAGAAGAGGGCGTGGCCTTACTTGACCTATGCCAGGGGGAAGACAAGGCTTACACGGGAACTAACAACACAGAATTCCCACTCAGCATCCACTGGTCCTTGTCCACCACCTGCTTTCCAGGTTGGGAATGACGGGGTTTGGAGGAGGTACCAGTTGGGCATCAAGTAGGGACTGTGCCTGGAGTGTTTTTGATACCAGGGCCTCAAACACCTTTTAGAAGGTGTTTCTGTGGAGGACTGAGGGGATGGCTTAGTCATGCAAGTACTTGCTTTGAAGTGTGAGCACCGAAATTCAGTTCCTAGAACCCACACGAAAGCGGCAGGTGTGACCTATGTGCTTGTAATCCCCACCCTGGGGAGATAGAGACTGGAGGATCACTGGGGCTTACTGGTCAACTGGGTGATGAACTCGAGGCCAGTAAGGGGCCCTGTGAACAGTATTCCTGGGGAAGATAACTGAACTTGACCTCTGACTTCACACATTAACCCCCCCCCCCACACACACACACACACATGCACAGCTCATACATACTCACATACACAAACACACAGAGAGACACTGGGGGGAAAAGAAGCCGCTTTCCTGCCACTTTGCAATTTTGAAAATTCAGTGGTGACTCGTGTGTGTGTGTGTGTAACCCAGAAACCAAATATAGACACCAGTAGACTGACTAGCGCGATGGCCCCAGGTGTCTGCTTCCAGCTTTCCCCATGATTGACACGTGCGGCCTGTGAAGGATCTTGTGTGTTGTACCCTCTCTCTCTCTCCCTCTCTCCCTCCCTCCCTCAGCTGGCTTAGTTTTAAAGGAAGCCCCAGACATCGTTGATCTGTACATATTTAACATGTAGCTCTGAGAGATAAGGGATGCTTTTTGTTTGTTATTTAAGTGTGACCACAATGCCATGTTCACAGTGTTAAGAAATAAGCATCATTGGGGTGAGGCGAATTCAGAAGAGCTATTGGCATACAGCTGGCTTTGCAAGGCAGTGGAGGCAGGGAAGGGAAAGCAAAAACCAGTCCTTCAAGGGACTGATCCCTAGGACTTGAGACTCACCTGATTCCTTGAAAGGAGGAGGAGGAGGAACTGAAACTTGGGGGCATCCTCTTTACTCTGATTGTTCCTGGGGCACAGCAGTGAGAGTAGGGCCTATTTATAGCCCTAAGTCTAGACATGAGAAGGAGGGAAAGGGATGGGAATATTCGAGAGGGCTGGGGAGAGCGAGAGAAGAGTAGGAAGGAAAGAGAAACTGAGAAGAGAGGAAGGAAAGCAGGCTGTGGACTATCAGGGACAGGCTCTGCTCCACTCTGGAGGCAACTGTGAGCCCGCCTGTTTCTGTGCAGATCTCTGTGTATCGAGGTGTGCTGCACACTGTGTGTGTGTGTGTGTGCGTGTGTGTGTGCACGTGTGTTCTCATAAGCAAACAGCACTACCAGGAAAGCAGGGACATCCCATGAACACCGTCTTGGGTATTTTTCATGGCTTCTTGGTGGATAGCGGATTGTCAAGACAGACCCTCTTTGATTTGCCCACAGTGATGCTGCAGGAGCTGAGCCCCACTCATGCATCCCGTTCATTTTTTTTAGCCTCTGTCTCTTAACCATCTTTCCTCTTTGTGTACCTTGAGTGGCTGCTGAGCAAGTTTCCAGAATGTTCCAGGCATAGGCAACTCGATCTACCCCTCCCAGGAACCCTTCCTGTATGCATAGCAGGTACTTCTAAGCTGCGGGAACCTGACTCCCCTGGGAATGCAGTGGAGGAAGGTGCACCCCTCGCCAAGATTGCTGGTGGGTAGTTGAGAGGCCAGGCTTACCAATTTCTCCCTCACCTGAAGAGAACCAGTAACCAGCAACTAGGAATTCATTGGCTAATCAAGCGTCATCAGGCTATTGGAGTCTAGATCAGTAATGGAGACGAGGGACAGGGACACAGGAGGACAGGAAGGGCCTTGTGAACTGCTTCAGGGTCCAGCCAAGTGCTGCTGTCATCCACAATAACATTCCAATTCAGAGGCCATGGCCCTGGCAGAGGCCATGCCAGCGAGGCTAGCTACAGATATCCAGATGGTCACACTGTGGAATCCAGAGTTCAGGGTCTGGTCAGACTGAGCCTGAGCTATCTGGACATAGCTGACAGGTGTGTGACCCTTGTGACAGAGTGTCTACACTGTTCAAATGCCCCCTCCGTGGCTCCTGGAACTCACACAAGGATGCCGGAGTATCTGAGATGCTTGCTCAGGGCCACACAGATTAAAGTTGACAGAGGTTGGTGTGAGCCCTATCGCACGCTCCACTATCCTGCAAGAGGGGGCTAGCTGTGTTGTACTCCTGGGGAGACTTCTTCAGGCTCTAGATCGTTTGCTTTGAACTGCTGAGTCACAGCCAGCCCCTTTGCTGCTGGGCAAATTTCCCCAGGGAACTATCTCCCTGCTGTTTGTTGCCTCAGGGCTGAGGAGGATAGGACAGGCGTCTTCGACATTATAGCCTAGTAGGTGATGTTGGCTTTGTGTCCACCTGATGCATGTTTCCCTCTTGAGAAAGCAACAGGTTTTTCTCCTTAGGAAACAAATTTGAACAGGTTGTGACCCTGTCTTCTTCCCCGGAGGCCTGCGCCCTGCTGGCGAGCCACCCCGTTGATGAGAGGCCTAACTCCACTGTGTCTTTGAACTTTTTGCAGAGCTCTGGAGCTGAGCAGTGGCAAGGATGAGATCTCCCTGCTGGTGGAGCAGGAGTTCTTGAGCCTCACCAAAGAACATCTCATCTTGGTCCAGGAGGGCCCTGGGGAGCTGGCAACACCTATCGTCACTTCCCAGGGGACCCCGGAGCTGGCTCCCTGCTTCCTTGTGCCTCCTCTGGAGGCAGACAGCACTGACTACCCGGGATCCTCTCTAATGGCTGGTGACAAGCTTCCGGAGCAGAAGCTGCCCACTCCCATCATCAGTAGCAGGCAGGACTGTGATTCGGCCATGTCTACAGTCACAGGCATCCTGCGTGCCGCCAAGGTCAAGAGTGTCAAGGGAACTAAGGACAAAAGCCATAGCCTGGGTGCCTCTAATTCAGAGATCAGCAAGCTCCTGGCCCAGTTCCCACTGAAGTCTACCAAAACGTCCAAGGCTCCCGACAACAAGATGGTGCTGGAAGAGACCAAGGTCATTAAAGATTTCCTGCAGAATAGCATGTTCAATGGCTCTGGACCCCGGGAGCCCATGGGGCTGGGCCCGTTCCTGCTGCTGCCACCCCCACCCCCTCCTGCACTCCCTGACAAGCCCCCAGAGTTCTCTTCTCCGAAAAGGCAGCTCCCAGTGTTTGCCAAGATCTGCTCCAAGACCGAGACTGACCCCACTCTTGAGGGCCACCACTGGATTGGTGAGTGGGCCTGGGAGCAGGGATGCGAGGGGTTTCCAGGGAGGAGGGCCTTGCTCTAAAAAACTGATGAAGGCCACGTTATATCTTGGTGCAAAGCAACACAACACAGCACCCTCCCCTCTCCTGTGTGTGTGTGTGTGTGTGTGTGTGTGTGTGTGTAGGCCAGAGGTGTCAGGTGACCTCCCCTGTGCCTCTCCATCTTATTTCCTTAGTAGGGCCTTTCACTCACCTCATAGGTAGCCTACCAATTCATCTAGAGGAGCTGGCCAGTGGGCTCCAGGGATCGTGGCTCTGCCGCCCCAGGACGAAGATTCCAGTCACACATCACCACATGTA
Organism: Myodes glareolus; assembly: GCF_982192425.1. Taxonomy (NCBI): domain Eukaryota; kingdom Metazoa; phylum Chordata; class Mammalia; order Rodentia; family Cricetidae; genus Myodes; species Myodes glareolus. Next base: position 66,611,422 of record NC_142028.1, read on the forward strand.
GCTTTTTATATAGATGCTGGGAACACAAACTCAAGTTCTCAGGATGCTGTGGCAAGAATCTCACTAACTTAGCCTCTTTCCGGGCCCTGGGAATGGTGTAATTTCTGACTTTCCTAGGTACCCAGAAGATGCTGGAGGAAGTATTTACATTATAAGGAAAGATCTCAGTCTGGGGTCCAGGCTAGGAGAGAAAATTGATTGGCAGCTGAGGGTATTTGACTTCTAATGGAGGCACCCACCCTGCTCATCAGGACTGGTCCACTCTCTCTAGGGCTTAAGGTATCCAGACACAGTTCAAACTGTTGGTCCTAATTTGTTCTCTAAAGGCTTAGCTACATGTGTTTTCAACCCCTGAACGGGGACTCCACAGTCCTCCCAGAAAACTCAACCCCCTTGCAGTGCTCCCTACTCTTCCCTGAGTTTCTGCATTGTGTATGTTCAGACTGAATGACAGAGCCATTTGCCCACAGTCCCCAGTTACTAGGAGAATAGATTCTACTCATGACAGCCAAAAGAAAGGTCACCCCCCAGGCTGAAGTGTGATGGCTACCTGACAGTGCCTGCCCAAATCCACTTCTCTGAGATCCAAGAACAAGGTGACCTTCCAGAGTATTCTACATTCTGGAGCACTTGTGGGACCCCAGGAAATCAGAGCTGAGATGAGCAACTGGACTCAGTGCCCAGCAGGCCTGAAGGAGTCACAGGCTTTGGGATGATGGCCGTGGGTATGAGAGGCTTGGACCCCCACCCCCACCCCGGGAGGGAGGGAAATACCTCTCATTCTAGAGGGGATCCTTCATGTTCCTTGCTGAGAGGGGCGCCAGGTGATGGGTATCTTGTCTGTCTCTCCTCCCCACACTCATAAGAGCCCTTTGCACAAACCCATGGGGAAGGTTGCCAGAGGGAGCTTCGTGCAGGGTGAGAGCATTCGTTAGGGAAAGCACAGGAGTGGCCCATCTGAGGGTGCCTGTCTGTATATCGGGGTGAGTGTGTTTGTCATGTGTGTGTCTGTATAGTTAGGAGGCAGAGGGTAAGATAGGTGTGTGTGTGTGTGTGTGTGTGTGTGTGTATGTGTGTGTGTGTGTGTGAGAGAGAGAGAGAGAGAGAGAACCCAGATGTCAGCGGGGTCTTACAGATGTTCAAGGGGCTGACTGTAGATGTGTGAGAAGCTGCAAATATACCAGTCTCTGGGGTGGTGGTGGCTATTATTAGTGAGTATATTATTTCAGCATTCTAGCTGGGGGCTAAACTCAGCATCCAGAGGAACTCCTGGAGGAGACTCTGGGGACATGTTCTGCTAAAATTGTCCTAGACTTCTAAATTGGTCTTAGCTAGAGCAGGGCTTCCCTTTGCTGGGAAGGTAAGGTCCAGGTCCATGCAGAGACTCTCAGGGGCCGATGGGCTGGGTTTCAGGGGTCCTTGATACGGTGGGATCACGTCTAGCCATAGGTAATGACTGAAGCACAGGGCCTCAGATCCAGTTGGTACCAGAGTTCCCAGGTGCCCACAGGCTGTTCAGAGCAGCACAGAGCCATCATGGGCTTCTTAGCCACGCTCTGTGGAGGCTTTCAGAGACAGTCGGTCTGAGGAAAGAGTGAAGGGCAGAGGGCAAAACCCACTTTCTGCTTCTAACAGAGAAATGCCTTAATAATAATGATGTCCACATGTGAATACACACACACACACACACACACACACACACACATAATTTATGTGTATACACATTTATAAAGCAGTCTCTCTAGTTCTTGGTCCCAGGAACCCCTCAAATATTCAGCCCATAGATGCTCAAGAGCCTTATACATAATGGCATACAACCTCCGCATCCCCTCCTACACATTGTAAGCCATCTGTAGATTACTGATGCTGCCTAATCCAATGTAAATGCTGTATAAACGGTGATTACAGCCTCTTGTTTAGGGAATGATGACAAGAAATTCTGTGTGTTTTCAGGAAGAATGCAATTCTTACTTAGAATGTTTTGCATCCACTGTTACACACACACACTCCATTCATGATAACATGGAGGGAAATGTGGATGAGAGCTCCGTGGAGGTGTCACAGTGTCCTTCTGCAGGGGATGGGTGCTCGGTATATTTGCAGTGAGACCTGAGTCTGGCACCCATTGAGTCCCTTCTGTAAAAGTCGTTTATGATGACGCTCTTTGTCCCTTTCATGTTTCCTGGTATGTGTCTGTGGTTTCCCAGGCCTGTAATGCATGCCTGTTGACCATGAATGAGAATCTTACTAAACCTTCTTTCCTTCCTGCTTGAAGGATCTTCTTAGACAGACGAGATCCCAGTCATTGTGTCCTCTCCCATTTTGTCTCTTTGTCACCTCATGGTGCCCATCTGCCTTGTCCTAGAGCTATTTTTGGGCACATCTCCCTCTTCCTTGTGTGAGCTTCTGCAGGGCAGCCTGGCTCTGACTCATCACTTTGTCCCCAGTACTCAGGGCAAGGCCTGGTGCTGATGGGAGAGCTGAATTGCCTGTGAGAATCACAGCAGGGGTGAAGTTCATGATGAGGGCCTAAGCAGCATGGCTCCACTGTGTGTCCTGTAGGGATGTGCATCTCTTTACCTAGGCCACGTGTTCCCTCATTGCTAAACCACGTCCAAGCTACCTCATGTCCTTAGCCTGGCCCTACAGATAGAAAGAAGGAAGGGGGGCATGGTAGGAGAAGGAAGAAAAGAAGGGAGGGAGGAAGGGAAGAATGAAAATTAATGGCAGGCATAGTGGTACATATTTTTAGTCTCAGCACTCAAGAGGCAGAGACAAGTAGATTGCTGGGACCTTAAGGCCCTGGTCTACATAGAGAGTTTGAGGTCAACCAGGGCTACACAATGAGGCCCTGTCTAAGAAAGAAAAAGAAAAGAAAAGGAAAGAAAAAGACATGTGTAGATGGATAGATGAATGGATAGACAACTGGATAGATAGATGCTAGGTGGATAGATGATGGATGGACAGATAGGCAGACGAACAGATGAATGAATAAATGGGTAAGTGACTGGCTGAATAAATCAATGGACAGATGAATGGACTGGTGAGTGACAGGGAAGATGGATGGATGGATGGGTAAATAGACAGACGGATGGATGGGTGGACAAATGGTTAGATGGATAGATGGATGGATGGATGGATGGATGGATGGATGGATGGATGGATGGATAGATGGATGGATGGATGGATGGATGAATATGTGGGTGAATGGATCAATGGGCAGATGGATGAGGAGACAGGTGACTCAAGAGTGCCTGTCTAAGACAGGGAGGTCAGAATGGGCAGCAACCAGAGCAGACTTCAGCATGAACCTGGGGTTGAACCTGACAGAGATACACACAGTCCCTGGACCTCAGTATGAGATATGGGCTGCAAGAAATTAATCTACAAGACATATTTGCTTCCCAGAGGCTTTGACTCGGTTTCCCTCTCTCTGTAGAACGAACCCCTGGCACCAAAGAGCTGACCAAAGGTCGAGAGAGCCTCTTTCTCAGTCAATGGCCCCAGAACCGGAAGGACAGTTGTGGTGAGGAGGGTCACAGCGACTCAATGGGCACCATCTCCATGACCCTGCCAACCAAGAAGCCTGTGTGGCCGGCTGAGAAGAACCTGCTTTACGAGTTCTTTGGGGCTGCCAAGAACCCCAGTGGGCAGCTGAGGCTTCGAGGCAAAGTGGATATGGATGGGCTGGATCTGAAGTGTAAGTGGACCTTCCCTGGGTGAGTACCCAGAAACCATCATAAGTCCAGGCAGGCTACCTCATTCTGTCCATGGGCAATCTTGGGTGTCAGGATTTTTAACTCTGTAAAATGGAGGAAATGATTTTCTCCCAGCATCCCCTAAGGGAATCCAATTGCTAGAGGAGTGTAATTGGTTTTCAGAGATCTCACGGGCACAAACAATAACTGATGTTGTCCACAGTCCCAACCTGAGATTTATTACAGCTTCTCAGTGTGTCCAGGCCACAGAGAAACCCGTACTTTGTAGTCTTTCCATGTTAAGATTACCCAGGGTGTCTTCCTCCCCTTTACCTCATGACGGCTGCTTCGGTCATGAAGTCAAAACCCCTTTCCAAACACAAACAGATTAACACAAAAGGATGCTGCGGAGGGACGTGTTTCTGGTTCCGTTGTCCATGGATGTCTCTGTCGAAAAGAATAACAAATAATTAAACATAACCTCATGCTTTAGAACTCAGTGTTAAGTTAGCCCACACTGAACTATCTCATGTTTCTGAATACTCAGGAGAACATTGAGAGCTAGAGAGATGGCTCAGTGGTTAAGGGAGCTGACTGCTCTTCCAAACGACCGGATTTCAGTCCCCAGCACCCACTATGGGTGGTTTACAGGCTTCAGGAGTTTTAACACCTGCCCTCTTTACACACACATGCACATAAAGAAAAATAAAGATTCATATTTAAAACATTTAGGAAACTATTCCCATATAGGAACAACAACCTGTACAGAGTTTCTAGCATCACTCAGTATCCAGCTCTGGTTGGGGTAGGTTTAATCATTAGAGGGAGACCCTTTGCAACAGCTTTGCACTTGTTTGCATAAAGCTAGAATTTGGTTTTGCAAGCAGGTGAAACCCAACCTTAGCCACGTGATTTATTGCATCCCTTGCTCACCAGCCTCATTTACCAGTGAGTGATAGAGAAGCCATTCCTTCCAAACGAGCAAGCGGTGCACTAATGATGGTTTCCCGGAGCTAGAAAGCTCCTGGACTTGGACAGACCCTCCTAGCCCTTAAAGGATGTGACACCGAGAGTTTGCATCCCTGGGTAGCTACCGTGCAGCCTCCCCCTGCTGCAAGCACTGAGCTGCCCCCCCCCGCTGTGACTTGCAGTTAACCCACCGACACTGGCACCAGTACCTGACAAGAACATTAAGTATGCCGGTAATGTGTTTGCCCCACGCTTCACCGCCGCCTTGACCTCGACCACCCTGAACCAGCCTCTCTGGCTCAATCTGAACTGTCCACCTCCACCAGTGTTCTCCAGCCACTCCACTTTCCCGCAGTATCAGGTAAGCAGGTGGCTCTGGCTTCGCAAAGGAGCCTGCTGTGCCAAGGGCCTTGGGACTCCCCTCTGATGCCATCCCTAACCAGAGGCCACTTGAGAACGAGAGTAGACACCGTCAGGCTGTGAAGCTCTGCTGCTATTTCCATTGTAACTGCACCGACTCACCACTTGGCACGCACACTCATGCACACACACACACACACACACACACACTTATATGCTCACGCATATGCATACCATATATGTACACATGATCTAGGGACCCTGTCTGAATGGGAGTTAGAAGTGCCACACAAAGGGAGAGTGAAGAACTTGTAGCCGGGTTTGAAATTTTACTCACGGAGCTTATTTATGCAGGGAAAATGTAGTTTCTTCATTTTGTCCATTTAACTTAATATCCCTTAAGAGCCGTGGCCCACTTGGTAGAAGGAAGAAAGAATCAAATAAATGTCCACTCTAGTTTAAGCCTGTGTCCGATCCAATAACTTAACAGTCCCCTTAGGTAGTGCTCCGTGTTTTCAGGAGAGGCGCTCAGCATCAAAGATTTTCCCAGCTTCAGCTCCCATCCCTGGCTCTTCTCCACAGGGGCTCAGCCCTGCCAATCCAGGGCTTTGGCCATTTGCTGACCTGGCCATGTCTGGAAAGGGGGCCTGGAGAAGAAATTGGGGTCACACTTGTCTTCCATCACATACCTTCTACCTGGAGCTAGTGCCTTTTCTTTGTACATACCAGAGCAAGAATGTGTATGTGATGGCTTAGACTTCTTAGGTCGGTTGAGAGCCTCTCTACTCCAGGGGCTCCCTGAGCTGACACCCCTTCATCTCCCTCTTAAAGAGCTTTGCAAAGAACCTGTCTCTGTTTCGTTTTCAACCTTTTCAGGAAGCATGAGTCCGCGCTTCTCCCTCCCTCTACAGGTAGAACACCTTGCAGTTCAGGACGAGGTGGAGATCATCCAGGGGCAACTGCAGGGCATCCTCCTCACATTAGTAGCAACATCCTCACACAGGCTCGAGAGAGGCCTCTGGGGCATTCATTCATGGCTTCCTTCACTGGCGTTCTCAGCCCCTTGCAATCTGGGGCTTGGCTAATCCCCATTCATTTATTCACCTACGCATTGGCCGACTCAGTCTTATTTATTTATTCATTCAGTTTTCTTGAGTAATCTTAAAGACTTCTGCTCTGTGGTTACTTTAGGTTGAGCACTGCACCGGGTGAGGGCACTCAGAGGTGAAGAGACTTGGAGTCCAGTGTAAGTTCAGGAGCAAATCAAAGGCCAGGGGGATACACTCGACCTCCAAACAGGAGACAATGGCATGCATGCTTTCCCACGGTGGGAAGTCACTCTCGCTGAATGCATGTACCGAGCAGGGTGTCAGGCTGCGCTGCTGTGCTCCACTGCTTGGCTTTTTGAGAGAGTAAAGTTTCGATATATTTTTCTGAGCATCAAATCCGTCCTGTGTCTTTAGAGACACTGGCGTTCATATTGTAGGGCTGACTGTGACTTTCCTACAGAAGGAGAGAAACTGAGTCAGTGGCTCTGGATGGCAAATAAGTAGAGAATACTTTCTTGTCGATCACATGGTATATTTTTCTGTAACACACACTGAAAGTTCAGCTCAGTTTAGTGTCTCAGACAGCTGTATCCCCAGGGAGATTCTGAAACATTCTCTAACTGCTGCTTATTCTGGCCTTTCTGCTTTATGTATCCATCTCTCCATCCACTTGACTGCTCATCCATTTTCCCCTCCATTCATTTACATACTATTCCTCTACTTATTTATCCTTACCCACCCATCCATCCATCCATCCATCCATCCATCCATCCATCCATCCACCTATTCATCCATCCATCCATCCGCCCATCCATCCATCCACCCACCTATTCATCCATCCATCCATCCATCCATCCATCCATCCATCCATCCATATACTTATTCATCCATCCACCCACCTACCCACCCACCCATCTATCCATCCACCCATCTGCCCATTCATCCACCCATTCACCCACCCACCCACCCATCCATCCATCCACTTCTGCAAAGAAGTAATGCCCTGGCCTAGCTAGGAGGACCTACTAGATTTTGTGAGACAGTTCAGGCAGTGAATGGGCTCAACCAAAGATGGCAGTGAAGGAACTGACCCTCCTATGTGGTGGCTAAAGACAGCATCTCTGCCTTCTCATGGTGTCTCAGAATCGCCTCGTGCTCGTTTTGAGACAACTGATCAGGAGGCCTGATAGAGTAGAGAGAAGGCAAATCTGGAAACCAGAAGATGGGTGAGAGGGCTCTGCAGCATCTTCATTGTGTGGCCTTGGGCAAGTGCCTTAACTGCCCCAGTTTGTAGGGGAGCCGGGCTTATCATAATTACAGCAGCCGCAGAAACTGATTTGGTTGTAAGGATTAATTGAGCCCAAGCATAGGGAAGAACTCTTAAAAATCTCCAGGGTGACACAGATGTTCATTGCATTAATATTCAGCTCCAAGAATAGGGGGTCAGGGAGTTCAGTAGACCTTGAGGGGGCAGAGAGAACAGGGGACTAGTCTATCACGGTCTGTTCCACACAGGGCCTAAGGAATAAAGATGAGGCCCCAAATCCAATTTACTCAGAGTTCCGTGGTGGAGAGACTCAGAGATAGGAAGACAAGGTCCCTAACACGGAGAAGCATGAGCATCTTCAGATGAAGACAGGAAGCCATGTGGGGAAAGGCCATGGCCTCAAGCGAAGAGGAGTCAACGCTTATTCGCCCTTACTTGCTCACGATTTTACAAAGCTGCAATTCTAATAACCGCAGACATCCCTAGAGTCAGGCAGTCTTTCTCATACTAATGAATGAGGCAACGTCTTTTACAAGGAGGGGGCAGGGCTGGCCAGCTGTATGCCCTCCGGTGGCCCCAGCGTGGCCTAGTACAGAACAGGTGGTGTTGGTGGATGGCTGTCTGGTGTTGGCAGTCCTGGAAGAAGTGACAGTTAAGCGTGTTAGTGGAGTTCAAAGGAAACGGCAGTCGAGGCGCCCTGAACAGCCTGACCAGAGGCCTGCAGCCTGGAATGAGCAAGGTCATTCTTTTGGGAAGACTTTTCTGACTACTTTCATTCTAGGGTGGGGTGGGAGGGACTGGGCGAGGTTGTGATGGGTGGTGAGTGAGGCTGAAGTAGTTGCAGAACTTCAGGCACTAGGTCATGAGGTGGGGGAGGGACTGACTTCGGGCTGGGACTGGTGGAAGCTGGAGGGGCCAAGACAGGAAGGTCTCAAGTGTCACTGCCTAGTGACGGAGGAAGGGCAGGGCTCTCTGATGGGAAGTGCGAGTCTCAGAGACCTGGAACCTGGAACAAGAGGAGCTGGGAGGCTTTTGAGGTAACTTCACATCAGAGATCCTGGGGCCCTTCATGAGGACCTAAGGGGTATCATCAGGAGCATGGTGTCCACCACTGCCATTTTGGTGATTGACCCAAACCAAGCCCAGAGCAGAAGTAACACTTTGGGATAAAGAATGCTCTGGAAAGAGGTCCCAGACTGAGAGGTGCACTGACTTTGAGCATCATGCTAGGTGCGATGTGTCCAGATGTTTAGTGTCTCTCGGCCACACGGGATGGCGATGAGTTGCCTCCAGCAACACGTTAAATCTAGGCATGTACAACCCATGGCCCTTGGGTTGCAAGAGCAAACATGCTTACTTTACATGGCATTTTGACAGGTCTTTGTCATCTGTGATGTCCATGCCCTAGAATCAACCTGTCAAGTTATAAAATAGTTGCAAAACAATCTTACAATGATGTTTTAAGTAAGCTTACAATTTTATGTTAGGCTGCCTTCATAGCTCTCCTGGTCCCCATGTGGGAACATGCAGGGCTAGGGTTGGGCACCCTTGTGATGTAGGTAACAACTGGGTAATCAGTTGGAGCCATCATGGGTTGGCTCAGTTGGAGCAGTCACGGGTGGCCCACCCTCTGTAACATTTCTGCTAGGTCTGTGAGTTTTGTATCTGTTTGAACACGTGGATATCCCAGGCTCCACCCTTGGGCTAAGCGGCTAGAGCTCCTAGAGGGAGGGGCCAGTGGGGGGATGACGGACAGACTTAACATTTACAGAGCCCTTACTATGTGCCCAGGTGCTTTCTCAGCTTTTTGTTGGCGTTCCTTTATTTATCTTCCTCCTTACCATCACCACGGGCAAAAGATACACACAGGCCGCTGGCAGAAACCCTAATGAGCACACACGGGGCCATTGTTGCACATCTGTACACAGAATCACAGCTGCCTAGACCCTAGCCCCTGCCCCTACACATGCACGTATACTTGAACATGGCTTTTTCAATACTGGGGCCCAGATGTATAGGACACCTCGCATCTTAGGTGAAAGGTAGAACTGGCTTAGGGTAAAGTAGAACAGGCCCATGGTGGCTGAGGAGACAGCTTGGTTCTTAAAGTGCTCGCCTTGCAAACTTGAGGACCTGGGTTTGATCCACCCGGATTCAAATAAAGCTGGATATGGTGAGACAGAGTTGCCGTCCTAGTACTGGGGAGGCGGAGGTGGGGATCTTTGGGACTTCCCAGTGGCCCACATAGTCTACTTGGTAAGCCTCAGGTCAGCGAGAGACTCTATCTTTAAAAAGCAAAAACAAACAAACAAGGTGGGCAGCCACAGAGACATGACACAGGAGGTTCACCTCTGGTCTCCACACCTATGTATGCAGATCCGACAATGAGAATGTGGCCGTTCCTACAGGCTTCCTACAGGCTTCACAGGCCTGGTCCCACACACCTCTGAAGAATAGCTTTCTCGAGCTGGAGAGATGACTCAGCAGTTAAGAACACTGGTTGTTCTTCCAGAGGTCCTGAGTTCAATTCCCAGCAACCACATGGTGGCTCTCAACCCATCTGTAACGAGATCTGGTGCCCTCTTCTGGCCTGCAGGCAGACATGCAGGCAAAATATTGTGTACAAAATAAATAAATAAATCTTTAAAAAAAAAAAAAAGAGTAGCTTTCTCAGAGACATGGATCAGCCTCTGAAAGGCCGAAAGTCTTTGGCACTTCCAAAACACCCCTAAACATTCAGTTAGGATTCCATGTCTATCGAAAGGGGCTTGCCAAGTGGCCTGAGCTTTGCTGACCTCAGCTGGATCCAGTCAGCTCTAGGCAACGTCAAAGAGACAGCTGAGGGATGGGAGGAGGTCAACCTAGAATGTAGATCTGGGCCTGTGAGTGAGACTCCTCTAGGCTTGTGAGTGGGACTCCTCTAGGCCTGTGAGTGGGACTCTAGGCCTGTGAGGGGGACTCTGTGCTCAGGCTAGGGACTCTCACATAGCACTGGGAACCTTTCTTTTTCTCCTTAGGGCCTGTACCCACAGCGGTCAACAAGGATGCCCTACCAGCAACCCGTGCACCCCCCACTGGGGTGCTACTCCCGACAGGTGAGTAGATACTTCTCCTTCTGTGCCTTGACTCCACAAGGCCTTCAGGTCAGGTAGCTATCCACTCCTTCATCCTAGCCTAGCTGTCATCACCATTACTTTCTAGTTCTTCACCGACTTAGCACACGGTGAAGCCAGATGTGACTTAAAAGAGTTCTTATTGCATGAAAATGCCAGGCCTTTCCTGAAGGCATCTCCTACACTACTTTAACCTTCTCCACCACCTTATGAGGCATGCTATTGATGGGGAAACTGAGGGATAAAGAGATTAAACCAAAACAGTAACACCTAAGTTTGGGTTTGCTGTGATAGCAATTAGCTTCAACGACTCAGAGACTTTCCAGGAGTCTTTAGCTCTTTCCCACAAGCCTCTGGGTTGGCTGAACTGGGCTGTGGATCAGCATCAGGGTCTGTTCTTGACCTTTTGGGGTCTGAGCCGAAGATGCAGGAGCTATTGCTTCTCCCTCATCAGGTGACAGAAGCATGTAAAGATAAAGGGAAACTCACAGTCCTTCCAGAAGCCTCGGCTCTGTGCATGGAGATGTCCACACACTTTCAGTTGGATCAAACCCCACAGCTCTGCCCAGCATGTGTGTGGCAAGAGTCATCCTCATGCTATGTGAGCTGGCTAGTTCCCAAACAAGACACTCAGTTTGCTTTGAAATTCAAATAAATAATGAATACACTTTTAGTATAAGTAAACCTTAAATATTGCACGAGACATATTTATGTTAAAAATGCATTCACAGGTTATTTCTGGTATGGATTCAACTAGTGTCCTGTAGTTTTATTTGCTGAATGTGGCAGTATGAATTGCATTGGTACTTCAGGTACCATTGCCTCTTAGGTATTAACTAAAGAGCAGCCTTGGGCTCTTGGTCACCATGCTGGACACCTCTTGCACATAGACACACAAAAGTGCTGCAGTAGGCAGCAGAGATAGTGACAGACCTACGGAGAGAGAAACAGAGAGAAATAGGTGGTGGGCTTGGAAGATGGCTTGGTGCATAAAGTGCTTACTTTCCAAGCATGAGGAATAGTTTGACCCCCTAGGACCCATGTAAAGCTAGACGCAGTAGCATGAATCTGTAATCCCAGTGTGCCTATGGCAAGGTTGAGAATGGGGACAAGAGAATCCCCAACAACTCATGGATCAGCTAGTCTGACATATATAACACTGAACAGCAAGAGACCCTGCTTCAAAATAAGGTGAAAGGTGAGGACTGACACCCAAGGTTGTCCTCTGACCTCCACATGTGCACAGTGGTGTATGTACCTGCACATGCACGCGCGCACACACACACACACACACACACACACACACACACACACACTCACACGAGAAGTCCATGTAGTTACTCACATACTCTCTAGCTGCTTGGCTGGCATACTTGCTCACATATAGCTCACATATACTCATCAACAGACATGGAAACAGGCTCAGAGGTACTAGTATTGGGGCAAAGATGGGATATGAGCAAAATCATTTAGATTGGGGCTGATGACAAGTGTTCCTCATTCCCAAGTGGATTTGCACCTCACACACAGGTCCATGGACAATCCACATTTCACTTCCAGCTTATTCTACCTTGACCCCTCCCAGGAATTCCCGTCCTTTCTCTGAAAAGCCTCTTCTCTGAGCTGGCATAATGCTGGTATGTTCTGGCGGGTAGAGACGGGCCCTTAGGTGGAAACTAGCTTGGGCAAGACTCTTTCATTAGGAATAAGAGTCTTGCCCATCCTAACTGGGATGAGAGAGCCTGTCTCAGGATCCCAGTCACATCACCTCCACCTGCAAACAGTAACACCCCCTCATGGCTCAAAGAGTCTTTTTAGGCAATTATGAGTGTGTATATATCTGAAGGATCTGTATAAAGCGTGATAGGAATTTTAAAGACAAAGCCCACTGCGGTTTCTTGGGTTCTTTTGTATCTCTCATGATGACAAACTAGTGGGACAGTCGTCCTTCCAGGGTTTCAGTACCCACACTCAGTATCGCTGGGCCCTGCATCCTTTCTTTGAGTGGCATGGCAAAGATTGGGGGAGGGGCTCAGCCTTCAGAGAGTGCACAGCATAGGAAGGCTGGAACAGAACCAGACTCTGGGCTCTCCCTGGGGGTTCTGGCTGTAATTTAGGACTGGAGACAAGTTATTTTACTTCTGGGAGCCTCAGCTTCCTTATCTCTCAAATGGAAGTAATGGGAACCTGTGTCATTTTGCTCTTTGTCATGATGAAGAACTGGCAAGGGCGACTGAAGGAAGGGTCATTCTTATTTCTCTGCCCAGTTGGAGAGTACAGCTCATCATGGCGAGAAGACATGACTCAGGAGCATGAGGCCATTGGTCAACAGTGCACCCACAGTTAGGAAGCGAAGAGAGATGAAGGCTGGTGTTCGAGTGATCTTAATCCCCCTTTTTATCCAGTCGAAAACCCCAACCCCTAGGACTCAAACTGTCCACATTTAGGGTGGTTCTATCTCAGTTAAATTTCTCTGGAAACACCCTCACAGCACAGCCTAGGTGATTCTAAACTCCATGAAACTGACAATCAGGATAAGAGCAGAGGGTCTTGTCTCACAGGGTTTGGAGCTGTAGCAACAGCCGTGAGGTGACGGGCCTCTCACAGCCTGACAGCCATGAGGTGAAGGGCCTCTCGCAGCCCGAGGGGTTCAGACACATTTGACTAAGTAGCTTATTCTCTTTTCTTTATTCATTTTGGCCTTTTGGGGGGTTTTGTTTTGTTTTGGGGACAGGATTTCTCTGTGTAGCAGATCTTGCTGTCCTGAAGCTTGCCCTGTAGGGACCAAGCTGACCCACCTGCCTCTACCACCCTCCTGAGTGCTGGGATTAAAGGAATGAGCCACCACCACCCACCAAGTGGGTTTATCTTAGACATGAACTTGTAGGGAAAGGGAAAGGGGACCTTTGAGTACGGTGGCTTCTATGATGGGAATCCAGAAACTTTGCCAGCTCTGTCAGAAACTCTCTCAGCACGCAGGAGGATCCATGTGAAGAAAGACCTGCCAGTAATGGGACATGTTGTTCCTGATGAGTGCTCCCCATCATGCCATCTGATGCTTAGTGCTCCCCCTTCTTTCCACTTCCTCCCTGGCCTCTCTTACTGCATCCACTCTGCTGTCTCAGAGCTGCAGAAAGAACAATGAATAAGATGGGTGATACCCTTGCTAGTTGGGGGTAAGAAAAGAGGAGTCCCAGTCCTCAGTGGGCATTTGCCCAGGTATCTGGCAGAAATCCCACTGAATTCCCGTCTTCCCCTCAGGTTTTTGTTGCCCTGCCTCCTTTTTGTGCTTTCTTATATGTCAGCCAATGCTGCAGCTGCTAGGCACGTGTGGCCATTTACAGGAATCACAACTCAATAGCATCCAGACTTTAGCGCCTCATTCATCCCAGCTGGATTTCAAGCCCTTGACAGCCATAGCTGACAGCTACACAGCAGTCTTCACAGCACAGATCTGTTCTTCCCTGACAGGGATGTTCACTGGGTAAGGTTGTCTAGGGCTCACAGTTTGTTGAGGTCTGAAGGTAGAAGCCAATAGCGTGAATCTCAGCAGAGTGGATAGCGTCTGTCCATTTTACAGATTAGGAGTTTGAGACTCAGATACATAAGACAAGGAAGGCATACACAGATTGATAAGGTAGCAACTGGGGTTAGGGTCAGGGCTGGGAGATGTTGATCTTTTTCTTCTCTCTGCCCTGCAGGTGACACCGTACAACCCACAGCAGATGGGACAGCAAGTTTTCCGCTCTTCCTACACACCCCTGATGAGCTATATCCCTTTCGTCCAGCCCAACTATCCATATCCTCAGAGGACGCCCCAGAAGCTGCCCGCCAACCCCCGAGATCCTACCCCAATGGCAGGAGATGGGCCTCCATACCTCTTCACCCAGGGATATGGGTGAGTCCTCAGCCATGGTGGGGGTGGGGAGCTGACCTGAATCCAGATGGCCGTCAGAGAAGGCAGGTGAGCGGGGTGGGCTTCATAGAGCCTTTCTTGGTATATGTGCCCCATGGTGGTGGTGGGGGCATGTCTTTGTGCCTGTGCCCAATGTCTCTGAGGGCCTGGAGAAACACCTGTGGAGGTGAGCCTGGGCTGGGATTTAGGAGGAGCCTTTGAAAGGTATTTTGCAGACTGCCACCTACAGGCTAGTTGTAGAACTGCAGCTGTGCAATTACTTCACAGGTGGCTCAGGATGCTATCATTATCATTGGATGATTTACACAGAATGTGGTTAACTAATCTCTATCCACTTCCTGATGCATCTGGAGTCCTTGCCAGACTAATCTTCCAGGATTAGCCTGGACTTCTGACAGGTCCTGGTGAAGGGTCCCCCACAGCTTAGCCATTGATGCCCCCCAATCAGTATAAAAGCCTGGCATTTCCTGAGTTTGTGCAAGGGTCTCAGCTGCAAACTATCAACACAAACTGGGAAATTAGGGTGAAAATTCCTTTTGGATTGTGCATGGTTTGGAGTTACAAAGTTGTGTTTGCTTTAACATAATTAACAGGTGGCTACTCACTCCCACAAGTCAAAACCTCAGCTAGTATTGGTGACCCAAGGCAGGAGGTGCCATACCATTGCTGTGGACCTCAGAATCCTAGGCAGACCATGGGGCGTGTGTGTCCCACTTGGAAAAACTCAGGTTCTAGGTTAAGGACATTGATTCCTGCCTTCCTCACTTTGCCCAGGAGATACCTTTTGGCCTCCTGACCCACGGCATGACCCCAGAATCTTGTCCTTTGTATCTTGCATCTCCCCTAATATCTTGCGAAAAGGGATCAATGTTTCAGAGAGGTTGGATAGTTGGATCTGTTCAGGGGAAACTGTGAGAAACAAAGACAGTAGGAACTCTCAGATCATTTAATTTCCCGGGGTGCTCAGGGAATGTTCAAGAGGTGGTATTTGAATATGATATCCATGACTTCTTTTTATGTCTTTCCTTTCTCCTCTACTTCCTCCTCTTTCCCCTCCTCTCCTCCCTTTTATTTTGTAGAGCACAGTGTGGCATGTAGAACCCCTACCACCATCCTCATGCACACTAGAAAGTACTGTGTTAATTCATGGGGTTAATGAGAGCTTAGCTTACAGGGAATTCATAGATAATAAGGCATACTTCTTCCATTCAAAAAATGTAGGGCTAGGGGGCTAGAGACATGGCCCAGCTTACTGTTCTTACAGAGGACCCAGGTTTGGTTCCCAGCACTGACAGTCTGACAGCTCAAAACTATCTGGAACTCTAGTTCCAGGGGATTCAATGTTCTCTTCTAACCTCTGCAGGCATCCCTCCCCCATATATTACATATGTAAACTAATGCAGACCCACATACATACACATAAAGAAAAAGACTGAGGACTGGCAGGATGGTACATGGTCTGGTACCGTGAAGATGAAATGGTCCGGGCCAGAGGCAGGACCTCTGATGGCACAGGGGTATCCTAGTGAATGCAATTCCTGGAGGAGGCAATCTAGGCAGGGAGAGTCGGGCCCTGCAGTGGGAAGGGGCTAGGCAATCATTTAAATGCCCCCTTGAGCTCTTGATTCTGAGGGGCCAGGAATTGAACCCAGATTCTAACTCATACTAGGCACATGACTTCAAGCCCTAAAGGTGCAAGGCAAACTAGAGGCCTAGGGACAAAGGCGTGTGTGGTTTGAAGTAGTAGATTTGTCCCTGGAAAAGGTGGAAAATAGGATTGGAAAAGGAGGTTGAGATGGGATTATTAAAGGCTTTGGACTGCTCGGCCTGGGGATCTAATAAAGGCTGTGCACATCAGAGTGAACACGCAGGCCTACGGGAGAGAACAGGAGACAGGGTGTAGTCAGGAGGTCTCAACAAGAGGTTATCTATTACCTTCCTGGAGGAGAGAGTGAAAGAGGCTGCCAGGGACACAGAGGACCCCCCCCCCCCAGCTAGCAGTCACATCTGTGCTACCGCCCGTGATGCTTCCCAGGGACAAACCAGAGTGCTGGCTGTCCAGAGGGCCAGAGGACTTGTAAAACACAAAGGGCAGAGGCCTGGGGCCTGCGTGTCTTTGGGGAGACAGTGGGTGGGGAGAGGGACAGGAAGGGACAGTCCAAGATGTAGGCACAAAGCTGGGAAGAGCGGGAAACACTGGAGACAGAGAAGAGCCACAAACAAGGGGAGGTGGTGAGTGGGGATAATGATGCCTCAGGAAGCTGGGGAAACCGGGAGGATGTGGCCGGAGACAGGTGCCAGCCTGGATTTCTAAAGAGGATGGTTTGTTCATTTATCAAAAAATAAACAAACAACTGGACAGTGGTGGTGCATGCCTTAAGCCCAGCACTCGGGAGGCAGAGGCAGGCGGATCTCTGTGAGTTCAAGGCCAGCTTGGTCTATGAGAGCTAGTTCCAGGACAGGCACCAAAGCTACAGAGAAACCCTGTCTCAAAAAACAAAACAAAACAACAAAAACAAGCAAATAAACTGACAAAACCCAATGGAAGGAACTGGGAGATGGCTCAGTCCATAAGTGCTCACTATGCAGGCTTGTGGACCTGATGTTGATCCCCAGATTTTGCATCGGAAGCTGGGCAGGGTGGTACACACTTGTGATCCCAGTGCTGGGGAGACAGAGACAGGTGGACCCCTGGAGCCCACTGGCTAGCTCGCTTAGTCTGCTTGGTGATCTATAGACCCAGTAAGAGAATCTCCAAAACCATGGTAGATAGTTCATGAAGAAAGACTCCCAAAGTTGACTTCTAGTCTCTGTATGCTTGAACACAAGCATGTACATGCATCTATGCATACACACACATGTATATGCGCACATATAAATCTTCTTGATTTTTGAGTTTGTGGGCACATGCCTGTAATCCCAACACTTGGGAAGTGACTTGGGAAGATCTTGAGTTTGAAGCCAACCTGGGCTACATGGTGAGATCCTGTCTCAAACAAAACAAAATAAACTGGCTAGAGCTATTCCTGGGCCTGGCACTGTCCAAGGCAATGTGAACTAGAGTGAACAAGAAACATAAAATGCTTTCTTCTCTTACAAAGCTCATGGTCTCTGTGTGTTCAGAGACAAGATGCAAACGTGTCATCAGAGAGGCCCAAAGGCGGAGAAGGCTTCTTCTCTCCACTTCCTCTTCTCCTCTTTCTCTTCTCCTTCTTGTCCTCTTCCTCCTCCTTCCCTCCTCTTCCTCTTTTTCTTCTCTTCCCCCTACTTCTTCTCCTTCTTCCTTCTCCTCATCCTCCTCTTCTTCTCTTTTCCTCTTATTTCTTCCTTAAACAAGGTCTCACTATGCTACTTAGAGCTGGTTTTGAATTTATAGCCATCATCCTGTCTCCCCCACACAGTATGTGTGCTGGGAGTAAGTTATGAACTACCACACTTGGCAAGGAAGGCCTCCTGAACCATGGCCGTTACTGTGTGTGAGAGGCAGCACTCCACCCAGAAAAATTAGCCATGCAAAGGTCCCTGAGTGAACGGAGTGCAAGGGAATGGTGAGAGTGGGTAGAACAGAAATCAGAAATCAGTCAAGGCTAGACAGGTTGGGACAGATCAGCATGGTAAGTGCTTTGAGAACAGCAGGATGTCCTGGAGACCTTTGACCTGGGGACGAGCATGCTCTCATTTCCTGTGTAGAGCAGATTATGTTGGCCAAGGTATGAAGAATGGTCAATGGGCGTGAGGGCTGACGCAGGAGTCAAGCCTGGGGTCTTCAGTGCTGCCCATGAACGGATGCTGACGGCGTAGACGGGGCTTGGTTCCTGTGAGAAAACGGACATGTGACCCCATCTAGGATGCTCATTTTCTTGGCAGAACCAGTGGGCCTCGATCATGGTTACATAGGGAATAGGGACAAGGGACGAGGATGGGCCAGCTTGGGGGGGCGGGGTAGACAGCACAAGTCCTAGGTTTCTGCACTGTGACCCAGATGAGTGGCAGTGGCAAATGCTTAGGCTGTCGTGATTAGAGCAAGGCTGTTTGTCAAGGGTTCCGTCGTGGACATGGAACTACTTGTCAATGTTAGTTACTTTTAGTGTGATAAACCATCAAGGTCAAAAGCAACTTACAGAAGGGAGAGATTATATGGTCCTAGAGGAATCCAAGTCCATCTTGGAGGGAGGCGTGGCAACAAATAGCAGGCAGGAAGGCAGGAACTGGTTGGCTGAGA
This sequence comes from Myodes glareolus, assembly GCF_982192425.1. Lineage (NCBI taxonomy): Eukaryota > Metazoa > Chordata > Mammalia > Rodentia > Cricetidae > Myodes > Myodes glareolus. The sequence goes on from NC_142028.1 coordinate 66,630,016, forward strand.
GCTCACACTTTGAGCCCCAGCCTGAATCAGAGAGAGCAAATGAGTTGTCAGTAGAGGCCTTACACTCTCAAAGGCTGCCCTTCAGCAAAAGTAGTTCCTTTAGGAGGCAGCACCCCCTAAACTTCCCCCAAACAGTGCCACCAACTGGGGACTGGGTCTCCAAATGCCTGAGAGTATGGGTGGAGGCATTTCTCATTGAAACCATCACCGGTAGATGAGTGCAACTCTTGGTAGACAGGCGGATGCAGGAGCCTGGAGCTTTGGGGCAAGTTTGGGGCTGGTAATGAATTTGGGGTTCATTAGAACGTAAATGACAGATGAAGGCATGGAACAAGATGAATCACTAGGGTGTGCACATGCATAGAGGAGACCCAAGGCCCAGTTCTGGGGCCTCCAGCGGGTGGAGGAGCTACAAGGGGCAAAGCGACTGGGGAAAAAATTTGGGAAGCAAGTTGTAGTGAGGTGTGTGTGTGTGTGTGTGTGTGTGTGTGTGTGTGTATACCATGGGGGAATCAGGAAGAGAGTGGAAGTGATGTGCAGGAAGTGATTCTGCAGGGGATCACATGATCCAAGTGTGGAAATGCAAGCCGAGCACTATGGGGGCCAACATGGGGAAACTCTGGGTAGTAGTATCGTTGTTGAGGGAGTTATGAAGCTGAGGACTGAACAAGACCTGGTGAGGCTGGATCAGGCAAGGGAAGATGTATGTGTGGCCATAGGTAGATAGTTGATCTGTTCTGAAAGACAGGAAGGGTCATCAAAAGCAAGGAAGCAATAGGTAAAAGGGGATGAAGTGGGATAGACAGGAACAAGGGCCCCATGCTCTCAGAGGAACAGAAGGAGGAGGAGGAAGAGGCAGAGGAGGAGAAGGAGGACACAAAAGAGGAAGAGGAGGAGGAGGAGGAGGAAAGCCCTCAGTCCCTCTGTCCACTTGATTTGCATACCCTATCAAGAATGAGAACTATACAATTTATCCTCCAAGCAATAAAATATTAAGTTTGAGCATTTACTGAAGCATGAGTAACACTTGCTCTGGAACAGTATTTTATCAGTTGCCTCAAGTAAGTCAGGATGCATGTTCATCACACTCTAGGACAGTGACTCTCAACCTGTGGGTCACGATCCCTTTGAGGTCCAATGACCCTTTCACAGGGTTCACCCAAGATCATGAGGAGGCACAGTTATGATGTAGAAATGAAAATAATTTGTAAATGGAGATTGTACTTTCGTTTCTGGCTGCCAAGACCCAAATAATCACAGAGAAACTTTATTAATTACAACACTTGTTTGGCCCATTAGCTCAGGTTTCTTAAGTAACTCTTACACCTTAAATTAACCTATTTCTATTAATCTCTGTATCACCATGAGGCTGTGGCCTCCCAGTAAGGCTCCGGCGTCTCTCTCCTTCGGCAGCTACATAGCGTCTCCTTGATTCCATCCACTCTCTATAACTCTGTTCTGATTTTCCACCTGGCTTTATTCTGCCCTGTCATAAGTCAAAGCAGCTTCTTTGTTAACCAATGGTAATAAAACATATTCAGAGCATATAGAGGGGAATCCCACATCAATAATCTTATGGTTGGGGGCCACAGCATGAGGAGTTGTCTTAAAGGGTTGCGGCATTAGGAAGGTTGAGAACCTCTGCTAGGAGCTGATGTAGCTCCTCCTCCCCTTCCTGTTACCCTCCCTCCTCCTCCTCCTCCTCCTCCTCCCTCCTTACCTCCCTGTTACCTCTCCTCCTCTTCCTCCTCCTCCTCCTCTTCCTCCTCCAGGAAGCATTTCTTGGTAGCTTTCGTCCATATGCACTGTTTCTCCTCCTGGCCCTCTATGTGCATGCAGTCTCGACCTTTGGTGATTTCACTGTTGGTGATCCACCCAGAGAAGCTGGGGCTGTGGAGCACAGTGATCGGATATGAGGGACAGCATGGTTGATTTATTATTGATAGTTGTTGCTACTGTTTCCGCTTTTATTTTATAAATCAGATCAAAATCTAGGGCATCTTATAATAACATCACTTCTTGCCTTCCAAGTGCTGGGAATTAAGCCCAGGACCTTCTACATGTTAGGCAAATACTCTTGTACGGAGGCACACCTCAGCCCCTGTTTTTGTGAGACAGGGTCTAGTGAGTCTGAACTGGCCTCAAATTTGTGATCTTCCTTTATCGGCCTCCCAAGTGCTGGGATAACAGGCACAGGCTGTGTTGCCATCACTGTCGATCATTTATAATTCAGAAGGCATATATATTTATTTTCATTTTATGGATATATGTGTTTTGTCTTCATGTATGTCTATGCACCATAGGTGTGCAGTGCCCAAGAAGGTAATAAGAAGGTGCAGTATCCCCTGGGACTGAAGTAATAGATGGCTGCAAGCTATCATGTAGGTGTTGAGAATTGAACCTGGATCCTCTGGAAGAGCAACCAATGCTCTTAACTGCTGAGCCATTTCTCCATCCCCTTCAGTGTGGTTTTTAAAAGAGGAAAAGAGATGTGTTTTCCATAGGCAATTAGACTGTTAGGGATGTGCTGGCAGGCCCTGGGTTGGGTGCTGAGCAGCCAGGTAACCGTTGCTGCTGTCCTGGAACTTGTTTTAGAGAGAAGGCTGGTCCGTGGACTGATACAGCTAGGGAGCCACAGAGGTAAGCAGCGGAGGCCATTAGACCCTCACCCTGGTTTGTTTTCATCTCTCCTCCCTCCTCTAACATGGCTTTGTTGTCTCTCCATCTGATGGGAGAGCGAAGGTGACTCTCCTTCGTAATGCGCATCTGCCCAGCTGAGAAGTGCTTGAGAATCCCTGGATTAGACTAAATCTTGCTGTTTGCTCTGCTGAAGTTTGTATTAAGCTCTACTTCCACCCGATGGATGATAGGAGATGGGTGAGGGCATCACAGTCAGAGCCCGGAAGTTCGCATCATCCAATGGATGATAGGATGGGTGAGGGCATCGCAGTCAGAGCCCAGAAGTTCGCATCAGTCTCATCTGAAGAGGTCATGGGACAGTCCATGGAGGAGTTGACCTTTGAACTGTTTGAAGTGTGCATACAAGTATGTTGGTGAAGAAATCAGGAAGGCGTATGGATTTCTGCTCTTTGAAGTAGAGGCATGCCTCTCCTTGCTTCCCTGAGAGTCGAGCAGTGTGCCCAGCACTCACACAGTGGTCTCTCAGGGTTGCTGCTCTGAGGAGTATAGGGACAAAGGGGCTGAGGGGGGGGGAGCAGCTATGCGGGGCAATTGCACCAGTGCTGGCTGAACTCTGAGATCAGATGCCAGGATGTTCTGTGAAGTTGTAAACTTCCTTAATGTGTTTGCTTCTCTAAGACAGATAAGTGCTCACAGGCCTAGAGGTGAGGTGCTCAGAATCGGGTCGCTTCATTTTTGGTGGCCCCTTTGTGGAGACAGCATGGACTCCAGACATGATCCATACATGCCCTCAGCAGCTCCCTGCACCAACATAGTAAGGGACGCAGCCCTTCATTGTCCTTTAACGGTGTTATTTGGGGTTTTAGTTGCCCAGAACCTAAACCTTGTATAATGTTAAAGCCTTTTACCCTCCAAGCGCATTCCAGCTTTCCAACCTTGGACAGCCACAAAATCAATAGATGATGTTTTCCCCAGTCTCTCCAGGAACACCAGAGACTTCATCACTGTTCCTATCTCCCCTCTCCAGGTTCAATTCGGCGTCCAGAGCCCCCCTGATGAACAGCCCCTATTTTTCCTCCAGTGGGAATGGAATCCGCTTTTAGACTGCTTTCTCTCTCCCCACCTCTCTGTGCCCTCGGACCAGGGCTAAAGGTTTCTGGATTTCTGGATTCTGCAACAGCTTGGTGTGAAGTTTGGAAAGTCAAGGTTCCAACCAGGTGGCCGCCAGAAAACAGCAAGACCAGACTCATCTACTGACCAACACTTAACCTGCATAGACTCCCTCACGTAGCGCACACCGCAGACACACCCTCCTATTCGTAAGACCACACAGGCACCTGTGTTTAGCTAACATGACTGGTTTTTGTTTTTGTTGTTGTTGGTAAGATAGAAAGTAAGACTCTTAATTTAGAACGTTTATATTTTATGATAAAACTATGAGCTGCTTGAACACGCGTGTGCCTGTTGGTTTATTTTTGCTGTGATTTCTGAAAGCGGCACGGCTCACTTTCCTCCCATGAGTCTCAGCGTTTCTTCAGACACAGAGTGGGGGCTTGGGAGTGCTGCTATCTACACGTGGACCCTCAGGGGTCAAAATCTTGAGTGCTTATCTCTTCTCTCCTGTGAATTGCTTTCTCTAAAACGTTCCGGATTCCACACCCCTACAATGGGTATTATACAAGGAATATTCTCCCCTGTGGTCTGCCTCAGGTAGAAGTTTTACAGAAAGTCTCTCCTGGACACAGCATTGGCATAAGATACAATTTCAAAATGAATCTTCAGGGTCGATAAGATGGTTGTGCTAGTCAAGACCCTTGTTTCCAAGCCCAATGACCTGAGTTCGATCCCTGGGACCCGGTGAGTGAACAGAGAGAGCTGATACCTAGAAGTTGTCCTCTTACATCCATACATGTGTACACACATGCACACACACATATATACACACACATGCGCGCATACTCAAATAAATGGAACAAAAGTCATTCTGAGACATGACAAACTCTGTTCAAGTGGGAGGCCTAATGTCGCTGTCCTTGACTCTGTCTGGTCCGTCTCTGACCTGCATGGCAACCCTGAGAGCCTCCTGGTCACACTTATGGAGAATGCATGATGGAAAGAGGAGACAGCGGGGGGCTGGTTCTCTAGGTCTACACCCACAGGCAAGCATCACGAGTCAGCTGCCGGGTTTTGCGCCCTTGAGGCTGGTCAGAGTTGAAGAATCCCTTTCCCCATGGTGCTGCAAGCAGCTGTTATCAGCCAGAGTTGGTCTATGCTGTGAAATCCATGGTTATCCTTTTAATGCTTGTTATCAAGATGAAATTAAATAGAAGTTGTTAATGTCAGGATGAACTCTTTGGTCCATGCACATAGATGGACCACCACTATTTCCTCTATATTGCTCTTTTATCAACAGTGCTGGGTACCTGGGAGCTGACTCTACAGGGAGAGTTGGGTCTGAAGAACATTTGACACTATATTCCAGTCCTATACGCAATGACAGGCAGAGGGTCTGAAAGGCACTGATGTCTTGGAATGGGCGGAAACCACAAAAAGTATTTCTCTTGACTCACAGTATGATGTCACTACACTCACTGACCTCTATTCTGGAAAAGTAATTTCTTCCCCACTTCCCTTAAGACTAATACCTTATCTTCCTCCATGGCCTACATTTGGGGCTCCTGTTATTCTTTGGGCCCATGCTTCTCATATTGCTGCTTCTTGCTATGTTTGGTTAACAGGCTGCCCCATATTAATTACCTTCCTGATTTCTGAAAGAAAGTATCAGAGCAAAGCAACTTATGGAAGAAAGGGTTTGTTCCTGCTCATAGCTGAAGTTCATCATGATGGGGAAGGCTTGGCAGCCAGAGAATTGAGGATGCTGGTTCTACCACATCTGCAGTCAGGAAGCTGAGGGGGAAAAATGTTGCGTCTCAGCTAGCTTTTGCCTTTTGATGCAGTCTGAAAACTGGGCTCATGAAATGCTGGTCCTCCTCTCCAATGCCCTTACAATAGAAGATTTTTTTCAAGTCATGCCCAAAGAGTTATTTCCAAGGCAAGCTCACAATGTAAACTAAGGGTGTCTTACATCTAACTTGACTGTAGTTTACCACCCTCCCTTGATCTCAGCCTGTTGAGAGGCAGAGATAGATAGATAGATAGATAGAAGAGACAGAGAACATGGGAATTATCACCGGTCAGATCCAGTTTCTTAGAAACTTCTCCACTTTGACATTGGTGAGAACTCACCCCCTCTGGACCTGAGTCCTTTTAATGGTAATGGCAAGAGTTGTGAGGATTAAAGGATAGTGTAGACCCGAGTCAGACTTAATGTCTACTCAGTGGAGGCTATGGTATAAGATGCGGCAATGAAGACATTTCTGCCCTACTCCTGAAACTTTCTCCCAAATAACATCCATTCCCTGTGCTGTGCTAAAACACCATGACTGAAAGCAACCTAGGGAAGGAAGAATTTGTTGGGTCCTCAGTCCCATGTTATAGTCCATTGTAGGAACTTAGAGCCTCCCATCCGCAGTCAGGATTGCAGAGAAACGAATGCATCCTTGCCGCCTGCTTGCTTCTAGATTTCTCGACTGTTATATAGTCAGAGCTGCTCTGTGTAGGGAATGGCACTGCCCACAGTGGGCTGCGTCTTCCCCACCTCAACAACCAAGACAATCCCCCACAGGCCAACTTGATGTAGCTCATTCCTCAGAAGGCTCTCGTCCAAAGTGACTGTAGATTGTGTCAAGCCCACAGTGAAAAGCAACCAGCACATCTACCCTGAACCTAAGGCAGAGCTGTGGTGGAGGAGTGGTAAGCACCTCGGAAGGACAGATCACGCTGAAATGCTGAAGGATCGATGACAAGAAGCAAGGTACACTTCCTCGTGAGGTTCCAGAGTCTACAAAGCTCGAGGTCTCACATGCTGAGCATCACGGAACATGAGACCAGAAGCTGATGAAAGCGAGAGGTCTACGCTGTAAAGCAACTTCCGCCCCTGCCTCCCAAACTCCATAGAGCTGTTTGGAGGACAAGAGGTGCTGTCTCCAGGGAAGCTTAGGGGTCACACACCGAGGTTGTGGAGCTTATGGAAAACTGAGACTTAAACAAATGCACTTGCATCCCCTGAGGGCAACAGCTAGGCTATGGTGAAGCATGGGGCCTTTGGAAATTAACCCACAGTGAACATCCTTCTGGAAATAGCTCCTAATCAACATCAGGACCTAATGATCGACATCAGGACCTAATGATTATTTGAAATGGATATTCCCCAACAAGAAACATCAAGATAAAGGAAAAAAATTTGGCAGTGATGATGGCACACACCTTTAAGTCTAGCACTTGGGAGGCAGAGGCATGGGGGATCTCTGTAAGTTTGAGGCCAGCCTGGTCTACAGGACAGTCAGGGCTACACAGAAAAACACTGTCTCTGGGAAAAAAAAATAAAGGTAGAAAGACAGATCAAAATTTTCTAAAGGCAGTAAGTGAAATCAGTAATAGCTATATTTACTTATTTTTAGAAAGGGCAATTTTTCTATAAGCATACTTTAAATGCCTAAAACAAGAAAACTATTTTTTTTTGGATTCATTTTTTTCTTTCTCCTTCTTATTCAGGACTTTTTCCTGTGAAGGAGTTAGAAGAAGGTTAATGTCAGATTGATCTCATAAAAAGGAGAATAAGCAAGGGAATGGGGTGACCTACAAGGGACAGACTATAAGACAATGTGAAACTAAGACCAGGGCCCCTGGGTGTCAGCAGTTCCAGTAACCAGAGAGGTGGATGCTGAGGTGCTCTCTGAACCAGAATGGTTCAAACCACTGCTCCAAGAGGTGAGCAGAGGAGACTTAAACCAATGTATAACCTTAGGAAATTTCAGAGTATAGCACTGATAAAGGAAAGGGAATAGTCTAAAAACTCCAGAAAGACCTTGAGCAACACACAGACTGACAGTCACACCAACGAGAGCTTGAGAAAAAGAAACCTTGAGGCTCACCCCACAAGTGAGACACTTCCTCCAATAAGACCACACCTACTCCAACAAGGCCACACCTCTCTCCTATAGTGTCATTTCCTTTGGGGGACCTGAAACACAATTAATAAAAGCTCAGAGAGAGAAATTGGGGTTCAACCTGAAGACCAGAAAAGTAAAACAGCTAGCCACTGGCTCGTACCTCTACCTCAGTACAAAAATGGCCATCCTGCCTTCCGGAATCTCAGAATGAGACTGTGTCTGAGAGCTGTCTCCTCTCGTTTTATATTCCTCTCTAGTTCTGGGATTAAGGGCATGCACCACTACTACCTGGTTTCTATGGCAAGCTAGTGTGGCTGCTGGGATTAAAGGTGTGTGTTATTGCTGCCTGGTCTGTAAGGCTGGCCAGGGTGGCTGTTTGAGTTTTCTGATCCTTAGGCAAACTTTATTTATTAAATACAAATGGAATGCCATTACAGAGGCCACTTTCTTTTTTTCATTTTTATTTTATACTTTATTATTTTTAATTGAGCTATGCATTTCTCCTCCCTTCCCTTTATTCTTCCCCTTCCCCTTCCCTCCCTTCCTCCCTTCCCACACATTCCCAATTTACTCAAGAGATCTTGTCTTTTTCTCCTTCCTAGGCAGATCCATGTATGTCTTTCTTAGGGTGTTCTTTGTAGTCTCGGTTCTCTGGGGTTCTGAACTGTAGGATGGTTATTCTTTGCTTTATGTCTAAAAACCTCTTATTAGTGAGTACATATTATATTCATCTTTCTGGGTCTGGGTTACCTCACTTAGTATTTTTTTTCTACTTCCATCCCTTTGCCTGCAAATTTCAAACCACCACAACCCAAGTTCTCAATGGTAACGCCATAGCCTAGAATATCGGTTGACAAAATCATAACACCTACTGAAAATGATCTTCAATCGGGAATTCCAAACATGGATGCTAACTGATGAAGGTAGAATGAAGATGTTTTTAGATGAGCAAAGTACCCAGAAGTTTATCTCCCTGCATCTTTGCCAGGAAGGTGAGGAGGGGGCATTGAAATTGGCCCTCTAAGACAAGGGGACCAAACAAGACAGAGGAGATGGTATTCAGGAAACAGAGATTCAGGGCAAGAAGGATGCTCAGGGGGATTTCCAGGGTGAGAAAGGGCTTAGCTTAGGAGTCACAAAGCAGAGCCCCTCCTAGGGCCGCCACCACTAGTTCTGATTGGAGTAGGAACTTGGTGACTGTGAGAAAGGAGGGACCTGGGAGCAGCTGTAGAATAGGAAAGTGGTCAGCCAATTATCAGAGGTGACGCAGGAGAATTGTATCGGCAGCTATTTCATGGTGTTAGTGGGAGTGGAAAAATTTAGCTGAAAACTCAAGCGACAGTGAAAACAAAACAATTGTTAACTCATCAGTGAGGGGTACGCACTCCTAATGGTACACAACAATTGTTAACTCATCAGTGAGGGGTTCGCGCTCCTAATGGTACACAACAATTATTAACTCATCAGTGAGGGATACGTGCTCCTAATGATACACAGGTCAAATGTGGATTTAAGCAAAACTGGTGATATAACTATAGTAGGAAGATGGCTGGAAATGAAGAGAGCAAAGTTGCTCATCATGATAAGAAGACAGGAGGTCACGCCTGAAATAGATGCTCCCAGAGACTCACAGAACCATCTAGAAGTCTGACTATGAACACCAGGATAAAGAGTCAAGGGAGTTGAAGGGCTCCCTGTGGGAAGTAGGATGGGTTAATACTGGGTGGTAGGGTGGGGATTGCTGTGTCAGCGATGAGATTTGCCATTTAAGCGCTCTCTCTCTCTCTCTCTCTCTCTGTGTGTGTGTGTGTATGTGTGTGTGTATGCACATGTGTGAATGTGCCCACGTCATTTACGAGTTCAGACAAATGACATCTGATTTTTGAAAAAACATCCCTGGCATTTTGTCAGCTTTTCATCACTGTGACCAAAGTGTCTGACAAAGGCAGCTTAAAGGAGGGAGGGCATATTTTGGTTCAGAAGATTCTGTCCCTTGGCTCTGTGATTGGAGGTGAAGAACACCATCATGGAGGAAAATGTTCACTTCATCGTTGACCATAAATCAGAGAGCATGACAGGGAGGGGCCAGGGCCAATGAACTCCAAAGGACCTGCTGCCCCCAGTGACCTACTTCTAACTGGTGGCCACATCTCAACGTTTCCAGAACATCCCAAAAGGGTGCTGTCTGTTTGCAGTCCTACCCAGACGTCCAAACACTGAGTCAGGAAAAGTTCCCAGGACGCCTCTTCCCGTGGCTATTTCTGGGGCCCCTTGAGAGGTGAGCTGCACCAGGGAGGGTGTGATGTATTTGGCAGCCATTGGGCATCTGTGCCAGGTCCTCCCCTAGCTGTGTTTCCCTCCCAAGAATTTCTTAAGGGGACACAAGGTCTCAAAGGCTTTAGAGAATTGATTCTCGAACAACTTTTCAATGCACGAGCCCTTTGGAAGACACACCATGTCTAAACCAGAACACATGGTCACTGTATCAAACCTTCATATAGCCCATTTTCAACTCATGCATCCTTCCCCACCCCTTGCCAGTTCCTTGACTAGGGCAATGATATTTTCAAATCTCAGAACTAACTATCTCACATGTAGTTCAGCAACAGAGTAGGAGAGTGGCATGTTTTCATGGGTTCCAGAAATTCTTCATGAAATTATAGCAGCCACTTATTGCCGAGATCTTCAGTGGGGCAATCACATGCTACATGAAGCACCTTTATTACCTAACACCATGATAACTCCACGATATACCTGCTTATTGCATATGCAGAAAGTAAAGTAGAGAGAGATACAGGACAAACACCTTACTTAGGGCCACTTGGTGATTCCCTCCAAGGCAGTAGTTTTGCCTGCTTTCCTGCTTCTGGTAGCACAAACCCGAGTGATTGAACCTTGTTATAACTTAGATCATCTGTTTCTTTGTTATGAATATTTTGGAAAACTAAGGCTTCTAAGAAACTCTCCAGCGTTAGACCGTTGTGATAAGACATGGAGGTGTAAGACTCAAAGGCTTGAAGGAGATTGGCAGTGGGTCCTCAATCAGGAAATAGGAAGGGGACTGCTTGAAGTTGGTAGGGTGACTCCCGGCCTTTGAGCACCCCCACCAGGACTTCAGGGCCTCTTCCAAGGCTTGTCTGATGGTAGGGCCTCCTCACTTCTCAGTTATTTGCTGCTTGTACTGGTTATGCATTTCCAATGGGCCCTTAGGTATAGGACCCTACTTGCAGACAAACACTTCACTCTCTAGCCTGACCTGGTTTTAGCCAGATGGGAAGCAAGCAGCAATGTGGGCACTGTTTCTGGAGGTGGGGGCTACTCTGCGAGGCAGGAAAAGCACAAGAGGGAAGGGATCCAGCTCTTAGCTCTCTCTGGCCTCAGAGTGGCCAGGCAAGTCTTGGAGTGTCTGGGCTTTGCTTATCTGAGAAGAAAGGAAAGTCTAAATAAAATAAGATGCTACTTTGAATTTCTTTCACATAGAGCCATTTCTAATTTTGGCATACTAAAAAAAAATGAAGCAACAACATTTATTTTTATCACTAGTAAATGTTCTTGAGGTCAGGTACACACATACATGCATACATATATACATACTCATAACATCTACCCACCCATCTGTCCATGTACCTTCCTGTTCATTTGCTTGCTTAGAAGACATTTTGGGGGGAGTTGCATGCAAGTCACTTATGACACACCTACCTCCTTTGCACCAGACATAGGCCTAGATGTTAACTACACAAATGGTCACATTTTTGCTTTAACAGACCTATCTGTCTGAAAGAAGAAAGCCTTTTTTTTCAACCAGGCATGTTTTCCTTGCCACAGCCTACTCCTCAGACATTAGCCAGGTGAGAGGCAGAAAACTGACTTAGTGGGGTCAGACTCATAAATGAGACACATTTGCCATTTGCTTTGCTTTAAAAGAAAGAAGTCCTGGGGGATCCAGAGGTCCCCCTGTATCTCAGGATGGCATTGTTCTGTCAAATGAGGCCAAGTTCTGGCTGTGAGTCAGAGCCAAGGCCAGAGACGATTGCCTTCAGCTCTTTCAGCAGACAGAAGTATGTAATACAAATACTTGTTAGCCCCGCACTGAAGAACTGAAAGGGCCTGAAAAAGATTTCAAGAGTAACCCCCAAAGTAGCAACTGTAAGAAGTAGCTGCCACTCAACAGAAGTGGTTGGGGTTAGGAAAATACAAAAGGCTTAGAAGCTGTAGAGAGCTGGAATTCATGTCGGTATCTGGGGAGCAGGGCTATTTGGGGTTAGTGTCTCTGGACTGAGGAGGTGATCTCCACCTCTGAGGAGAAGCTACTTTTCTGGTGTTGGTGTTGGAAGAAGCCAAAGTGAAGCTGTTTTTACAAGTGTTTGGGATTTTACAAACTGGATATAGCAACGGCTATGACGGGGGAAACACCATTGTTGGATGATGCTGACCAGAGCAGGAACTGACGATGCATGAAAAATTGTCCTTCATCTTCCAGCTTCGGGTCTCCATCCAGTGCCCCATATAGGCACAGCCTAGGTAGAAAGAAGCAGGCACAGCAGAAATGGTCTGTAGAGTTTCAGGACCATTGGGAGAGGGTTTGGGCCAAGGACCAGATCTGGTACCCAGCACATTCTTTGTTTAAGGATGAATGCTTATGTCCTCCCAAACTGAGCAGGGGGGAGTCCAAATTCAAATCTCACTGTGATGAGACAGACTATCTGGAGATGGTGTAGGACTGTCACCATGGTGTTAGAGTCTTAATAACAAGAGATACTAGAGGGCATGTTCACTTTATAAACAGGACACACAAGAAGAAAACGAGACCAAGCCACAGTGATCAACTGCCAGGCATGGCCAGAGGTCTTGGAATCAAACCTTGAATGACAAGCTTGATCTTGTGTTGGTCCTTTGGACATTCAGAACACAGAGAAATAAATCGCTAATGTTTAAGTCACCCAACATACAGCCTTTTGTCATGATAGCCTAAGCAGCAGGAGGGGCCCCTTAGTGACCTTGGTGTGGAATCTTCCTGAGGTTGGTGAAATGTTCAGAAGTTACTAGCCCTAAGAGCTGTTTCCTGAGAGCTACCCTCACCTATCTGTTAAGTCTTAGAGGAGAAACAGAGAGACATGCGCGCATGCGCGCGCTCGCACACACACACACACACACACACACACACACACACACACACAGAGAAAGAGAGGTGGGGGTGGGTGGGTGGGGGAGGGGTCCTGGAGTAAAATGCCTTGGCTAAACCCTATTTCCACAGCGTTCTCCTGCATCTTCACTCTTCAGTGGCAGCTGCTGTCCTCTAGGCTGCGTCCCAGGATCCAGGGCTTGGGGGAGGGGCTATCAGAAGTTATTCATCAACACACCAGACCTCTTCTTGCTGCATCATAAAGTCTTAAGGCCGAGCTTCAGCAGTTTACTAAATTACCAGAACGCCAAGAAAAATAGCTTTAATAACACATTTCTGCCTATCTATTATTTTTTTATAACCCAGAGTGGAGAATTAAAAGGCTCCCTACCATTTAAAATAGCATTTTTTAAATTAAAATGAACATGTTAGGAGGAATTTTTTTTTAACTCACAAAAAAAAAGCCATTGATTCAGGGTGTGATTACTCCAAGCTGAAATTTTATGGCTAACTCTTTGTGTGGTGAAGAAGAAAGAGGAGAAATAGTTTTCATTGAAAGGTTTAAAAGGACATCAATTAGAATGGGTAGATAGACAGGTTGTTCTGTCCTCTCACGTAGTTTAGTGTTAGAAATACTGTTTTCAAGAGTCGCATGAGGGTCTGGCAAGATGACTTAATAGGTAAAGGTACTTGCCACCCAATGATGCAAGCCCAGTGACCTGAGTTCAATCCCCGAAGGCCACAGAAAGGTGGAAGGAGAGAGCAGACTCCTGAAAGTTGTCTTCTGATCTTCATATGCATGCCATGTATGTGACCCCCCGACCTCAGCGTGTGTGTGCGCATGCACACACACACACACACGTAATTTACAAAGAAGAATTACAAGCTGAAGACACTTAACTATATTGTCCAGGGGACCAGATGGCCATCCAGCTGAGAACTCATAGGGAGCCAGGCCACAATTCAGTTTCTTCTCCAGAGAGCCACAAAATTAAGAATTTTATTAGATCCAAATAACGGTCTAAATGCCTAGGTTAACACATAAACTCAACTCTTATACAGATAGCTATTTTAAGACAGCATCATGCTATGCAGCTCGTGCTGACCGTGAACTCATGGTCTTCCTAGTTCTGTGATCAAAGGACTGTGCTCCATCCTTGGATCCAAAAATTTGCTTCTAATGAGGGGCTTCTCACTAGTGCTTTTTTTTTTTACCTAATAATCAAGTATGATAAGAAAATAGAAAAAACCCGCAAACTACAAGCTTCAGACTAGTGAAGCCATTATAAAGCACTATAACCATTATAAACCATTTATAATTATTATGAACAAGAACTTATACCATCACTACCAGCAAAGAAACCATGTCAGACCCCGGAACCCTCCTTTTGTATCCCTGTCACTCACTCACCCCTCAGAGGTAATCATGAGCCTGACATTTGGCGTCATACATAGTTAAAGTAAGTTTTGAATTTCATATGAATGCTCTCATGATACACATTGCTATGTTTTTATTACTTTCTTTTTAACTAGTATATATTTAATTGTACAAAATAGACATTTTCTTTCATATATGTAAGATAGTTGATTATATTTGCCTCTTCTTTCTTCTGTAACGACCTCTTTTCTATTTTCATGCCATTAAAAAAATTCCATATGTTGCTTGCCTTTTAGAGTCCAGCTTACTTTACTTAACATGGATTCCCCTTTTCCTACAATGGTGGTTTCTTTCTCCTTAGTGGGTGAGTACTAACTATGCATAAACTTTTTCTTTATCCACTGGCTTGTGTTTCCACCCCCTCGTCTATTGTTAACAACGCCACAAAAAACCTGAGTATAAAGCCTGCCTGTAGTCTGCTGTCCTTGATGCTTTGGGGTGCGTACCCAGGAGTGATATAACTGAATCACAGGTGAGTTCACTTTCCAGTGCTCAGGGGCATAGCCACACTCGTTCTCACAGCAGCTGCCACCAACAGTGTGGAAATGTTCCGTGAATTCTGAGGTTCACACAGGTACTGTGCTGTGAGAAAGCAATGAGCAAATCAGATTGTGCCCAGGGCGTTTGTGGTATGGGTGAAAGGAAGGATGACAAAAGCAGACAGTTATCTACCTAGAGTACTTGGCTATTATAGAGAGTGCAGATGCAGGGGGATGGAGTATTAGCTAGCCACCATTCTCCAGTAAATTGCTCCGATATGTGATTCTAGCTGTAGGAGTGTTTCTTTTATGAACTTGGGTGCCCTTGCATTTGGTGCATAGATGTTTAGAATTGCAATGTCCTCTTGGTGGATTTTCCCTTTGATGAGCATGCAGTGTTCTTCCCTATCTCTTCTGATTAGTTTTGCTTTGAAGTCTATTTTGTCAGATATTAAAATAGCACTGCCTGATTGCTTCTTGGGTCCATTTGCTTAGAATACCTTTTTATTTTTTATTTTTTTTAAAAAAAAACCTTTTACCCTCACCTGATATTTGTACGTCACAGTGTGGGGTGTTTTGTAGATGCACTCCAAGACCCGCTGTCCTAAAATGACAGCATTTCTTGTCTCCCTTCTGTCACTCATGGATTGTAATCCAGGGGTCTGCTGGGGTTGCAGTCTGGTGGGAGAGCTTGGCTGGGGAAGACTTGTCCCCAAAGTGACTATTCACGTGTTCGTTTCCTTGTGTACCATTGGCTAGAGGCCTCCCTTGATTCTTTGCCCTGTGGATCTCTCCAGTGAGGATGTTACAGGCAGTGGAGAAGGCAGGGAAAGTGCCGAAAAGAAAAGAGTCTACCAGCAATACGGAAGTCACAGTCTTTATACCTAGGCCAATTGTGGACGAGGTAGTTTGTCATTCTTGTCATATTCCATTTGTTGAAGGTAAATTAAAAGATCCAGTCTGTAGCATGAGGTCCTGCTTGTTGGGGTTTCTGTCCTGCCCAGTTCCCACCCACAACCGGCAAGTCCCAAAGAAAATCACACAAAGGTCTCCATAATATTATAAACTAATTGGCCCATTAGCTTAGGCTTCTTATTAGCTCTTGTAGCTTATATTAACCCATTATTTTTATCTATAATAGCCACATGACTCAGTACCTTTTTCAGAGAGGCAAGTCACATCTTGCTTCTTCCATGATCTGGGCAGGACTGGGAGGAATTGGCTTCCTCCTTCCTAGAATCATTCTGTTCTCAGAGCCCTGCCTCTTCTTCCTATCTGGTTGACCCGCCTATACTTCCTGCCTTGCCAATCAGCGTTTATTTAAAACATGATTGACAGAATAGAGACAATTCTCTTGCACTACCAGTCCACACTCAAAGAGGGAAGGAAGCTCTTCCAAAGATATCCATACCAGGATTTGAAGGATATTGGGAGCCATGTCAAGAAATGTCTATATCAGCTATCTTATTGTGAGAAGAGGTGAGTTGGGGAGCTTCTTGGAAGAGCAGAGCTCACATGTAGTTGTTTGTGATGCTAGAATCATTTTGCCTTTATTCAATGCCTGACTCTACCACCCACAGCTTTCCCCAAGTCTCTCCTTGGTAATGGGGGTGTTTAATGAGTGTGAAGTGTTTGCCAGGTGCCGTGGAAGAAGCAGAGGAGGCAGCAGTAAACAAAGTTGCTGCTCTTGTGGAGTTTGCAGTCTAGTCAAGGAGGACATGAGCATGGCTGTGGATATCAGAAAGCCAGGAGGGATGGAGCAGCCTGTAGATACCCAGGGGAGGAAGGATTTGTGGGAGAAGGAGTTGTAAGGGCAATACATAGTAACAGCGGCTACCTGCCAGGGAAGAAGATACATACTGTGCCCAGTGATGGCAAAGACTGCAGAGGAGAAGAGCAGAGGAAAGCATAGGGATGGGGCAGTGCTACACTTACTCTCTGCAAGAAAGAGTCCCATACAGCTTTTACTCAGTTTCTCTGATGTTTCATCTTGCCGGGTTCCCATTGGCATTCTTCCTTTAATACTAACCATCCTCTGAGCCATTTGAGAGCAAGTTCCTGCTAGGCTGTCCCTTTGCTTCATCCATTAATATGTATCTCTTATGAGCAAGGGCTGTTTTATTTTTGCAGAGTGACAGACCAATTATAAAAGTCAGAAAACTGTGGGTTTCTAATACGAGGAGTGCGATACCTGTTTTATTGAGTCTGGCTTCTTTCATTTAACACGATAATCCCTAGTGCCATCCCTTTTCCTGGAAATGACACGCTTTCATTCATCTCAATGAATAAATAACATTCTGTAAAGGTAACACATTTTCTTCATCCATTTGCCCACTGATGAGCTAATTCCATAATGGCTGTTGTAAAGAATGTTGCAGTCAGCATGGGCATGCAGGCTCCTGTGTAGTCTGCTGCCTTTGATATTATCTAGTATATACGTAAGAATGGTGTGGCTGGCATATTAGTTACTTTTCTTTGGCTATGATTTTTAAGACCCCATGACCAAGGCAACTTAATAGAAGGAAGGGTTTATTTGGGGCTTACGGTTCCAGGGGATTGGGAGTCTATTAGCAACACAGTGGGGAGCCCAGCAGTAGACAGGCATGGCAGCAGGAACAGGAAGCTGAGAGCTCACATTTTGGTCCCCAAACAGGAAGCGGAGAGAGCTAACTTGAAATGGTGTGAATCTCTTGAAACTTCAAAGCCCGGCCTCAGGGACATACTTCCTCTAGCAAGACCATCATCCTTCCTAATTCTTTTCAGCCACCAAGTGAGGACCAAGTGTTCAAATGCCTGCTATTTCTGGGGGCCATCTCATTCAAACCACCATAGCTGGATCATGTGGCCACTATGTTTGTAGTGTTGTAAAGACTCTCCACACTGACTTCCGTAGCAGCTGCCTTAGTCCCCATCCCCAGCATTAGTGTGTAAGTGCGTTTCCCACCCCCATCTTTGCCAACATTTGTTGCTGTTTTGTTTCTTTGATTATAGCCCTTCTGACTGGGGTGAGAGAGAATCCCAATGTGGTGTTGATTGACATTTCTCTGATGGCTAAAGATATTGAATATTTTTCCCCCTATATGTATTGGCCCTTTGTGTTTCTTCATGTGAAAACTGTTCAGCTCATCTGCCCACTTACTGATTAGATTATTTGTTCCTTGAATGCTTAATATTTTGAGTTCTTTAAACATTGTAGGTGTCAATCACATATACACACAAAACCTATTATTTGTACAATTAACAGAGTCTAATAAAATGATCTGACATCCTGAGTCGGGATAGTAACATCAATACTATTATTTCCTCTATAGACTTATTAAAAATGTAATTTATGCCAGCAGACTACTTTAACCATGAAATCCTTTGAAATACAGAGTAGTTATTTTGCAGAGTGACCTTTCCATTTGGGCACATTTGATGTGACAGGAAAACCGCAAGCTGTGGCTTGTCCCTCCTAGTGCATCGCCTCAGGAGGTACCTGGTGGCTTTGTCCCATCATTGGTGTGATTAACTCGGATCACTGAGTTAAAGTGGTGTTTCCCATCTTTCTCCAGCATAATGATATAGTCATGGTGAATGACTATTTCGTGGGGAGACACTCTGAGCCTGCATAATTATCCAGTTACGCATCAAGCTTTCCCTTACTAGCTTCAGTGATCATCCTCAGCAAAAAGACCCTCACCTGAATCAGCTCCTAACATGATGCTGGCCAATGGTGATGTCTTTAATTCTATAGTCATCCCCTCTGGATTATTAGTTGGCTTTCTCCAGGAGCTATTTCCAGACACTGTCATGTATCAATTCCTTTTCTCATCACAGTGATGATACTTCTGAACAAAAGCAACTCAAGAGGAAGGGTTTATTTGGGCTCACGGCTTGGTGGTGCAGTCTTTCCCCCACCACAAAAAGATTCAGTTCTCCCGATGGGTGCCTCGTGACTTCTCGCTGGTGCCCTTTGTTTCCATGGGCAGGCTGTGAGAACAGTCCTGTTAGTCCCTCCATAATGAAGAGTAAAGGTCCAGCGTCTCTGTGGGTAAGTACTGACTTTACACTATTTGGATAAGTTGTCCTCGGTGCTGTATGGAGCAGAAGCACAGAAGACAATGTCTGGATGCAAGGCTTTTCTTGAAGAGAGAAAGTATCTTAGTTACAGTTTCTATCGCTGTGAAGAGACACCATGACAACTCTTATAAAGGAAAACATCTAACTGTGGTGGTGCACTTACGACTCAGAGGGTTAGTCCATTATCCTCTTGGCAGGAAGCAAGGCAGCTTCCAGATAGATGTGGTACTGGAGCTGGGAGTCCTTACATCTTGATCCAAAGACAACAGGAAGTGAACTGAAATACCGGGTATAACTTGGGCATCTATGAGACCTCAAAACCCACCTTCACCGTGATACACTTCTTCAAACAAGATCACACCTACTCCAACAAGACCACACCTCCTAATAGTGCCACTCCCTTTGGGGGCCATTTTCTTTCAAACCATTGCATTCCACTCCTTGGCCCCCAAAGGCTTGTCGCCAATGCAAAAATTCATCCAGTCAACTTCAGACGTCCCCATAGTCTATAATAGTCTATAATAGATTTTTAAATAAGTCCCAAACTTATTTAAAAATCTAAAGTTCAAAATCTCTTCTGAGATTTCTGCAAACTGCAGCTATAAATCCCCTGTAAAATAAAAACAAAGCTCACATACTTCCAACATATAATGACACAGGAATACATTACTATTCCAAAATGTAGAGAAGGGAGCTTAGTGAGGAAATAGTGGGCCAAAGCAAGACCAAAACCCAGCTGAGCAAACTCTAAACTTTGTATCTTCATTCATGTCTGACGTCAAAACACTCTTCAGATCTCCAACTCCTTTCATCTTTGTTGACTGAAACATACTCCTTCCTCTCTTGGGTTGTTTCCACTCCCCGTTAGCAGCTACTTCTTGGTAGGTGTCCCATGGCTCTGGCATCTCCAAGGCGACCCAGGTTTTACCTTCACAGCTTCACACAATGGCCTCTCTAGGCCTGCATTCAGGAATGGCCCTGACACATGCCTGTCCTCAGCGGGGAGATTTCATAATGCCCCTCTTCTGTCCTTGAAGCCAGAAGCTCGTGGCCAAAGCTGCCAAGTTCTGCGGCCTATTTGAGCTGCAGCCTGGTCCCCCTATTCAGTTACATCTTCACCAGCTTTCCGTTTTTAATGGTTTCCTTCACCGCCTAAGCTTGAATGTCCTAAAACTTTCTCTGTAGACTAGACAGGCCTCAAATCCAGAGATCTTTCAATTAGATCTTACCAGTTTTATGTTTTCAATGATTTTCTTCACTGCCTAAGCTTGACTGTTTTGGAACTTCCTCTGTAGACCACAGACTGGCCTCAGACTCAGAGATCTACCAGCCTCTGCCTTCCCAGTGCTGGGATCAAAGACATATATACCACCACAATGGCTCTAAGCTTTTCTTTAATTCCTTTTTACAATTGGAAACTTAGCTGAGTGGGATCTTGCCCTGAGGTCAACTCTCCCTTTATTCCATTTGTTAATCAGTTTATCTCCTTGAATACAGAACTTAGCTCCATTCCACTTTCTGGTGCTCCTTTCCTCCTCAATTATTTTTATTTGCTCAGGTTGCTCCTTTTCATTATCTTCATTAGAGTTAACACTTGTAACCACATAACAGAGTCAATAATAGACTGTTAAGATTTCCTCTGCTAAGGGAATTAATCCAAATTTTTTTTACTTTAGCCTCTGGTAAACTTTTCATACAAGGATAAAAAGCAGTCACATTCTTTACCAAAAGATCACAAGAATGATTTCTAGGCAACATATTAAAATTCTTCTCTGAAACCTCTTGAACCAGTCCCTCGCAGTTCAAATCACCCGGCACTACTGTCTTTCACGCTTCTACTGATCTGGCCCATTAAGCAGCACTTAAAGCATTCCACTGCTTTCTTAACCCACACTCCCAAAGCCCAAGTTCCTTCAAACAAAAGCATGGTCAGGCCTTTCGCAGCAATACAGTAGTTGCCGGTACCAACTTCTATCCAAGTGTTCAGAATGGTCCCTCCCACACAAGTGATCTTTTTGGTTGAGTAGAATTGAAGTCTCATCTAGACATGTGATTTTCTTTTTAACAGGAGCCATTTGTCCCCCCTGGGGCAATGTTTTCAGACATTTCGGGTTGTCATAATAGGGAGGTGCTATGGGCATTAACTGGGGAAAGACCATAGGTAAGGCCCAACAGCCTCTACCTCACAGTCAGTGCCTTCCAATAGCAACTATGAAGACCAGAAAGTGAAGTTAAGAAACCATGATATCAACATGAAGAAGACACCCACTGCATGGTATCAACATAGAGATGCCCACTGCATGGTGTCCCGCGCTACTGTCTCGCCAGCAAGAACAACGCAGGGCATGTAGGATCCTTCTGCAGAACAGCCTTTTAATGCTTCTTGAGAGCGAGAGCATAAGCCGACATGGCAGAGACCCAGAGCGAGGCAAGCCCAGCCCTTATATAGGAAACAGTCCCTGCCTCGGACGTGTCACTGTCAGATTGGTCAGCTGCCCATCATCCCAGATGACGCCTCAGGAGAGGCAGGGACTACAGCGTTGGAAATTTGCCAACACATGCGCATTATCCTGTTCACCGGGCGGGGGAACCGGATGTCAGCGCCATCTTGCAATGGCGAATGTGGTTGCGGTCCTCTACATCTCCCCCTTTTTTTTACTTCTTTGCAGAAAGGCAACTCCCTCAGAAGGCAGAGATAGAGGTCGCACTTCCCAAAGTGGAAAACATTATAATGGGCTTGCATGGAATCTGCCCCTAGGTTCATGACACCTGGAACTTATCCGGCCTGCCCTCTGCCATTTTTCTGGGAAAGGGAATATACGGCAGGAAACCCTTATGCAGGTCAACATATCTCTCAGAGAGGGCCATTCTCTGTGCGATGCTCTTTAGCTCGACAACCTTCAGGGCTAGCTAAGCCAAGCACTCCACCCTGTGCAATGGACAGAGGTGTCCTAGGGGTGCAGGAGCTGGTTGGCATAAACCTTACTGCTTCAGCATAGATAACCACATCAGTAGAGGTTCCCTGTTCCAGGGCAGCCAGCGCTTGTGCAATAACCACACTTTGTCCCTACGACTTTGGGATTTGAGTCAGCAGACCAACCAGAGGAGAAACACTGATCCTCAGCATAGGGCTGTTCCAAACATTCCCACCCCCACCCAATAAGCTTATAAATAGAAGGTAGGGGAGCCCCAGAGTCTTATTGGTTGTAAAATAAAAAAAAAAAAAACGAGGAAACACTGCCACTCTATGGCTGACTGGTGTTGGTTTCAGGAAGGCCGAGAGTATCCCCCATCGCTGCTCCTTCATAACCGTTGTCATCCATCCGCAAAATGGTAGGAGGAACAGAAGCCAAATCTTTAGGCGAGTCCGCGTGTTGTGGGTCACCCCTCACCGTTCGGGTCAGTCTTTCTGGCACCCAGAATGGATTTTCCTGGTCCTGCGGGAACACACAAACAGCTCCCCTGGATCTCAACAGGATGGGATCCGGGCCTTTCCATTCATTAGAAAACACATCTTTCCATATAACCAAATCCTTAGGCCGCTGCGGATCCGAACCATGTCGTGTTGCAGCATTCTGGCCATTATCGTCCAGATTTAAAAAATTTATAGTGAACAGAGCCATGGCAATGGCTACTCTTGGTGTCGGGGGTAATTCCTTCAATATTCCCCCTTTTTGTTTAAGTAGATAAGATTTGAGTGTGCGATGTGCTCGCTCTACAATACCTTGCCCCTGGGGGTTATAAGGCAGGCCTGTAATGTGTGTGACTTGCATCTGTGCACAAAATTGTTTAAACTTTTGAGAAGTATAGGCAGGCCCATTATCCGTCTTTAAAGATGTGGGCTTGCCCCAAGCACTCCATGCCTCAAGACAATGTTGAATGACATAAGAGTTTTTTTCTCCTGTAAGTGGTGTGGCATGAATAACGCCAGAGCATGTGTCAATTGACACATGCACATACTGAAGTTTTCCAAAGGCAGTGATATGAGTCACATCCATCTGCCATATTTGCAAAGGCGCAATCCCTCTGGGGTTTACGCCAGTGTGTCTGACAGGGAGAAACTGGCAACAATTGTGACATTGGGTTACAATATCACGAGCCTCCTTTCTGGTAAGAGAAAAACGTTTACGCAGGGTTTCAGCTGTAACATGAAAATTATCATGAAAGGTTTTAGCGGTCTGTAACGGGGAGGCAAGAGCTACCGCAGCAAGCTGCGTAGCACGATCAGCCAGATCATTACCTAAACTCATGGGGCCCGGGAGCCCCGAATGTGCTCTTATGTGTGTGATAAAAAATGGAGCTCTCCTATTTAGTAAACAGTCCTGTATCCTCTGGAAAAGAGCTGCCACTGTGCTAGTAGGTTTTATAATTCCAGCGGTCTCTAATAATTTAACAGCATTAACCACATAGGCAGAATCAGAAACAATATTAAGAGGACAATGAAATTTTTGAAGAACCTCTAAAACCACCATACATTCCACCACCTGGGGTGAGGTGGCAGAAAAGTTCTTTGTATATATTTTAGAATCCACAACATAGGCTCCCACACCATTTTTGGAGCCATCTGTATACACCATCACTCCGTCTTTTAGCGGGGCAGAAGATGTAACTCGGGGAAACACAATGGGATGATATGCAGCAAACTGCAGCAGAGGGTGTTTGGGATAATGATTATCAATTTTTCCTGAAAAGGTGGTAACCAAAATTGCCCAATCGTCAGAGGTGGCGGCCAAAGTTTGTATCTGAAAGGAGGTATAGGGAACTATCATAACCGCTGGATGCTTACCAAAATGACTAACAGACATTTTAAGGCCTTTAAGGGCAATTTGAGAAATAGCAGCTGGATACCAATCAATACTTTTGTTAGGAGAAGCATGCAGATGGATCCACAGTAACGGTCCATCCTGCCATAACACAGCAGTGGGTAGCTTTCTTGTTTTAAATACACATAGAACAAATGGTTGAGTTTCATCAATACGGCACAGCTGTGCCTCCTTAATGGATTCCTCCACTAGTAATAAGGCTGCTTCTGCTGCCGGCGTCAAGGCCCGAGGGGAGGTAATATGAGTATCCCCTTCCAAGATATCAAACAATGGCTTCAAATCAGCAGAGGGGATTTTTAAAAACGGTCGCAGCCAATTAATATCTCCTAACAACTTTTGGAAATCATTTAATGTTCGCAAATCGTCCCTATAAATTTTTATTTTTTGTGGTAGAATCTTTTCAGGAAGAATAACAGAACCTAAGAATTGGCCAGTGTCTGTAATCTGGACCTTCTCAGCAGCTATTTGAAGACCCCATAGCTGTAAACTCTTAATGAGCAATGGGTAGACTTCCCTTAGGACCTGTAAGTCCTCATGACACATGAGTACATCATCCATGTAATGAATCACAAGCAAACGTGGGAAACGTTCACGAAGCGGTTCAAGAGCCTCCTGCACAAACATCTGACAAATTGTTGGACTATTGGCCATACCCTGAGGCAAAACTCTCCATTGAAAGCGTTTATCAGGCTCTATATGATTAATTGAAGGAACAGTAAAAGCAAAGCGAGGCCTATCAGCAGGATGCAATGGAATAGAAAAAAAACAATCCTTAATATCTATTATTACTAGACTCCAATTTTTGGGTAAAGCTGAAAGCACTGGGAGTCCTCGTTGCACAGGCCCAAAAAGATGCATTTGTTCATTAATGGCTCTCAAGTCATGCAACAAGCGCCATCTTCCTGATTTTTTTTTAATGACAAAAATGGGTGTATTCCACGGAGAGGTGGATGGTTCTATGTGCCCCAAAACGAATTGCTCATTAATTAGCTGATTCACTGCTTCCAGTTTTTCAGAGGTAAGTGGCCACTGAGGAACCCATACTGGGGTCTCTGTTTTCCATGGTATGGGCCGTGCTGCCCCAGTGGCGCCTAGGAAAAACCCAGACCCTGTTTATTGATATTAGGTTTAGGATTTACTGACTCCCGTATTCCTTGCTCGGAGCGACCCAAGCCCTTTCCTGGCCTATGGCCCATTCTTAACATTATATCTTGGGCCTGAGATGAATATGCATTAGATAAGGTCAATCCCATACCCTGCATTACATCTCTTCCCCATAAGTTGACTGGCAGGGGAAGGACATATGGTGTAAAATATCCTGACTGCCCTTCGTCTGTTTCCCAGGTTAATCTGGTGGAGCTAATGGTGGGGTTTGCGCTATAACCCAAGCCCTGTAGGGCATGAGACGACTCAGTAACAGGCCAGGACTGTGGCCACCAGCGCGATGAGATAATACTTTTGTCCGCGCCAGTGTCCAAAATGCCTTCGAAGCATTTACCATTCACCCAAAGGGGCAGTTTGGGTCGATCTTGAAGGCTAACAACCAGGTAGGCCGAATCCTGTCCTGTTGACCCCATTAATTTACTCCCCGGCCTCTGGTGGGTGTCTGCCGGACGAAACAGTAACTGAGCTATCCTGTCTCCTTTACTGATGGAAAAAACTCCACTAGGACAAGAGCACAGGGCTTGTATCTCAGCAGTGTGCTGACTATCAACAAGACCTGGGTGGACAATCAGTCCCTGCAGGGTAAGCGAGCCACACCCTAAAAGCAGGCCCACACTTCCAGGGGGTAGAGGCTCAGGCAGCTGCACAGGGACAGGCTGCACCCCCATTTGGGGCATCAATAGGAAGTCGGTGGAGGCACACAAGTCCATTCTTGTTCTACCTCCGAGGGTTCCTTGGTCGTTGCCCTGACAAACTTGTTCCCATATTTCTGAGGGCCCTGGGACCGAGGGCCCGTCACCCCGTTTTTTGGATCAGTCTGTGGGTTTCCTAATGGTGGGAGGATCTTGCCATTGACATCCCTAACGGAGCGGCAGAGCTCAGCCCTATGATAACCTTTGCCACAGCGTGAGCAGAGGGTAGGAGGCGCTCTCTCCTTTTCTGATGACCTACAATCCTTTTTTAAATGTCCTGGCTTCCCACATTTAAAGCAAACTCTTCTGTCTGGCCCTTTAAAAGGGTGTTTTTGTGACTGCATGATGGCTGCAGCCAAACCCGCATTCGTCAGGGGTCCTCCTAGTTCTCTACAGACCCTGAGCCAGTCCTGTAATCCTTTATTTTTCCTGGGGGCTATGGCCGCACAGCACTCCTGCGTAGCTTGCTCAAAAATGAGCTGCTCTATGAGTGGCGTGGCCATATCAGTGTCGCCAAAAATGCGTCCTGCTGCCTCAGTCATTCTAGCCACAAAATCTGAAAAAGGCTCCTGAGTCCCTTGTATAATCTTGGTGACCGGGGTGCTTCCTTCTCCCTTTTTAGACAAAGCTTTCCATGCTCTTATAGCTGTATTGGCTATCTGGCGGTAGGCGTCATAAGGGTAGTCTATCTGGGCAGCGGTGAAGCGCCCTTGCCCAGTCAGGAGGTCAAAAGTCCATTTTTGTTGTTCTGGAGTTAAGGCTTGAGCGTTAGCTCTGGCCTGTTCCTGGGCCGCCTCATGCCACAGAGCTTTCCACTCCAAATATTGACCCATGCTGACAAGCGACGCTTTTGCAACTGTCTCCCAGTCTGCCGGAGTCATGGCACTCAAGGCTAATCTGTCCAATTGGGCTAATGTGAAATTAGCGGTCACTCCATATTTTCTAACTGACTCTGCTAATTCTTTTATTTGGTTGTACTCCACAGGCGCATACACCCGTCCATTTTCCCCTTCGTAAACGGGGAAGGCCAGGTGCAGCTTTCTCTTGACCTTGTCAGGGATAAATGAAAAAGTCTTTGGCCCAAGGTGTTCCTCATAAGGAGGCACCGAAGGGGCAGTCGGGCGAGGGCGAAGCTCGTAAGGAGGCGGATGGGCCCTTTGGGATGACCTCATGGCCCTACCGCTGGTTAATTCTGCCTCCTCCTCTGTACCTAGTTCTTCTACCTCTTCTCCTGAGCCAGAACTTTCATGCTCACTTTCATGGTCACTTTCAATTTGCAGAGCTTCAAGCTCCTGCAGAGGATATAAACTACTGTCCTTTCCTTTTTTCTTATTGTTGGTTCCAGAAATCTTTCGACCTTGTAAATCAGTCTTCTCCCCCATTCTTATTTTCTTAAAACCACTGGAGGGTCCTTTTTCCTTATTTGAGACTGTGCGCGCACCTAACCTCTCACTGTACTCAGTTTCTGAAATGCTATCCTGGACTTCCTCCGTTGCAGCAACCGCCTGGCAGGATT
This sequence comes from Myodes glareolus, assembly GCF_982192425.1. NCBI lineage: Eukaryota > Metazoa > Chordata > Mammalia > Rodentia > Cricetidae > Myodes > Myodes glareolus. The sequence goes on from NC_142028.1 coordinate 66,656,964, forward strand.
CGTCTTTTAAGCAGTCTTTGGCGAAAAATAAGAGGACTACTAAAAGAGGTAGCAAGGCCCCTACGAAACCTTCCCAATGCGGAAACAAGTCAAGCCCAAAACCGAAAAATCCAGGAAAAGCCATATCTCTCTGAGTATACAGACCTGCAGTTCTGAATCCTCCTTGTGTCCAAGGGGTCTCCGGCGGTGCGAGCAGTTGTCAGGGTCCCTCAGCGTCCCAAGGGATTCGTCACCAGATGTCCCGCGCTACTGTCTCGCCAGCAAGAACAACGCAGGGCACGTAGGATCCTTCTGCAGAACAGCCTTTTAATGCTTCTTGAGAGCGAGAGCATAAGCCGACATGGCGGAGACCCAGAGCGAGGCGAGCCCAGCCCTTATATAGGAAACAGTCCCCGCCTCGGACGTGTCACTGTCAGATTGGTCAGCTGCCCATCATCCCAGATGACGCCTCGGGAGAGGCAGGGACTACAGCGTTGGAAATTTGCCAACACATGCGCATTATCCTGTTCACCGGGCGGGGGAACCGGATGTCAGCGCCATCTTGCAATGGCGAATGTGGTTGCGGTCCTCTACAGCATGGTATCAACATGGAGAGACCCGCTGCGTGATATCAACATGGAGACACCCACTGTATGATATCAACACAGAAACACCTAATTTATGGTATCACCATGGAGACATCCACTGTATGATACCAACATGGAGACACCCACTGTGTGATACCAAGATGGAGACACCCACTATGTGATACCAAGATGGAGACAGACACCCAGGAAAGCCTTTGCATTCTCCAACAACAGCAGAAACAACCCTTTAATGCTTATTACTCCCAAACTCAGTGTGTCTCTCATCTGACCAGGGCTGGGTAAGCATTGTCATTGCTTTGTTCTGAATTCTCTTAGGGCTTCATAGAGTACAGCTTCCCTGCACTGACATTATTTCCTTCAACCATCTCTTAGGGACAGTTCCCTGCTTTGGTATGGGAGGTCCCAAGTGATGGACTAGCCAGTGTTTGACGATCACATTTCAAACATAAAACACAGGCGATACATAGATCTGTAAGTCTGTTAAAAGGCCACTAATTGAATGGATTTATTTCATACAGCTAACAAATCTAAAATTACACACCACAGTTAGCTACAGGGCCTCTCAGGATACCTTCATTGATTTTTGCGGACCACTTGTAGCCACAGCCAACCAAGGAAAGCAGCTAGGGAATAAGTAGAGGACTGGCCTGACTGGCGGCTTGTGTTTTCTCTGCATTAAGGAGCAGGACACACATGAGGCAATGAAGGCTTGCCAGGACTCCCTCCATTCATCATTGCTGTGAGCAGCGGCTTTGCCAAGCCAGATAACACTCCAGACAATGGAGGAAGGTTCTCTCCTTGTGCGCCACTCTCTGTAACGTTTACAGACACGGCGGGCTTTTCCATTTAATCTGCACCATTAACATTTTATCCGCTCACTTTTTAAGTTCAGGCAATCAACAAAACAATAACCGAAGCCCTGATTTGTAGCTTTTCCTGATTTCCATGGTATAAACAGTCCCACCATGACTGATTTCAAACCACCAGCATGATGTCACTGAACACCGTGGGGAAGAGATTTGGGGGAGAGGTAGTACCACAGGGCACTATTTCTACCACGCATGTGCAATCAATGAAAATAATCTCAAGAGCACAGACAGCAGTAAGATAATTATGATGTGATGAGATCTGGATACTTACTATCTGTATGTTTAAAAAGCATTTGTTATTGTTAATATTTAATTTGTGTGTGTGTGTGTGTGTGTGTGTGTGTATGTGTGTTAAATGTGCACAGTTGTTATAGAGGCCAGAAGACAGTGTTAGATCTCCTGGGGCTAGAGTTACAGGTGATTGTGAGCTCCAACTACCTGTGTTTTTTAAATACAATTTAGTTATTTGCAGATTTAGAGAATTGAGCTTAAAACAATAATAAACTGCCTGGTGGTCATTTGAGAAAATTGCAGAAATCTTAGCAATCGACTTCTGCAAGTTTGTGAGCATGCCCCTGGCTTACCTAACTGTAGCCTAGTCAGACTTAATCCACAGTTGATGTCTAAGAGATCCACTATCCAAGAGGCAGCTCACTCGAAAGTTCTGGGGTTTGTGCTCTGACTATGTACACGGAGTGTGTTCACACCAATCTCATAAGAGCTTGTCCTGTCCACACATCAGAGTCTTGGCCTAATTAATGTCATGGGAAGAAGATACTTGACTTTTGGCAGGGTTTCTCTCTGAATCAGTCCTGGCTGTCCTGGAACTTGCTCTATAGACCAAGCTGGCCTCTCACTCACAGAGATCTGCCTGCTTCTGCCTCCTGAGTGCTGGGATTAAAGGTGCGAGCTACTACCGCCCAGCAATATTTGACCTTTAAAGCCTGGTGGAATCTAGCATTTCTTTATCCTCCTAGCGGTGGGATTCTCCCTCAAGAAGCTGGGCTGTGCAGGAGAGGAGGAAGCATGGACTGGGAAATCCTAAACGTTTTAAAGTCACACAATTAAAACTGTTCTGCCACCAAACTTCTCACCAAATATATTTCATGTTTGTTTTTTTATTTACTTATGTATATATATATATATATATATATATATATATATATGTGTGTGTGTGTGTGTGTGTGTGTGTGTGTGTGTGTGTGTTTATTTATGTGCTTTGGTGTGAAGATGTCAGATTCCCTGGGACTGGAGTTACAAACTGTTGGGAACTGCCATGTGGGTGCTGGGAACTGAACCTGAGTCCTCTGGAAGAGCAGTCAGTGCTCTTAGCTGTTGAGCCATCTCTCCAGGCCCCTACGTTTCGTGTTCAACTTACAGTTTCTCCTCTTGTAAGTCAGCACAGGTTCCCCTTAGTCAGTTTGAATGTTGAGGCTATGATTTGTTTTGTGGGAAGCATTTCTTTGTGATTTTAGGCAAACAGCAATAAGAGCCAATTCTGGACTAATGGTTGGGAATGCGCCAATGAACAAGGCAAACCCTGCCCTCCTCCCAAGGAGCTTTGGGTTGGGTTGGGAAGAATGACATTAAGCAGCATGGGAGAGAGAGTGTGTGTGCAGGAGCTCACACATGTGTGTGAAGGCACATATCTATATTTACCTATAGCAGTCTTCCCAAGAATGGATATGCTTTGTATTGGGGGCCAGAGAAGGTATAAGGATGGGAAGGAACAGGTTGCAGGGGCAGCAGCGTAAGGATGGGAGAAAGGCAGGAGAGGGATGATTCCTGGCCAGGGAGGAGCAGGCAGGTGATGTGGGGTCCGATGGGGGACTAAGGTAGGTCAGATAGAGACAGAGCTTGCTAGTGTTTTTAGCCTAATCTCAAAGAACCACTGCCATCTTCATACAAGGGAGAGAGCATTCCAATCAATGCACATTCTGACAGGGTCGCTCAGCATGAAAGATAGCAGTGGGCTGGGAGACAAGGGAGCACACAATGAGCCTGCGTGAAGAGGTGTTTGTAGTAGTCTGGAGGGGACATCATGGCAGCGTGAACCTCCGTGACTGTCATAGAGAACAATGAGCAGAAGGAGACAGGAGAGAGAGAGAGAGAGAGAGAGAGAGAGAGAGAGAGAGAGAGAGATCAAGCATTTGGGAGGTGGAAAGACTGAGTACCAGGGAAATAGTTCTGGTGAAGGGGATGGATGAAATGGAGGCTTCGTGGATGGAGCTCAGGTTTTTAGTTGGGCAGAAGGAAGGGTCCCTTTGGGAAGACTGTGGGTGCCAGCAAAGAAGCAAAGCATCTCCGAAGGGGAAGGATTGTCCCATAAAGAGGGGAGGAGGGGATGTGGGAGAGACACAGCTGTTGTCACCTACTTCCATTCCCTTTGAAGGCGAAGGAGACGAAGAGGGGACACCCTAGTGATGAAACAAACTGCATGCCTTGTCCCCTCCGATAATCGGCGGGTCCTCAGTCTCCCCGTGTTTTTCTGACCCAGCCCGAATACAGTGTCCTAGAGAGTGTTGAGCCGGGAGCAGCACCCGGCACCTCTTGAGCGGTGTGCATGTGACTTCCCGAGCTGTGTGGATGTGCCACCACATCACACCAAATCACACAGTGAGAAAGTAATTTCCTTCTCAATTCTTCTCGAAGCCTTGTGATTACATCAGGGAGAGAGGCTCGGTGTGGTGTTAGTATGTCTTTACACCTTTCGAACACTTGATAATCTCTCTTTTTAACAAAGAGAACAAGGCCACAGTCTTGGAGTTGTTTTTAGCAGGCCACTGTCTCTGAAATGAATTTAATAACACGGGTTTGTTTTTATTGTTAAAAAAATTAAGATTCCCTCCCACTTGGGGCAAATAATATTGGCTTTTATTTGTAGCTGTGTTAGAAGTAAATGTATTTAAAAATGAAGTTCTAAGTACATAAAGGAAGCCCCGAAACATGCTAATTAAATAAGAGTGCTCTTGGTACACAGGCAAAGCGAAGACGACAGAGGGAGAATTTGTAATCAAAGTCTAGAAAACACAGCATCAGTGAGAACAAGCAGCCATTGTTACTGTGTGCCCATTCCTTCTTGGGCCAGCGTTGCTCGACTGGCTTAATTTAATGCCATCTATTTGTTTTTCCACCTATTTATTGTGTATTTCTGTGTCTTTTGGGGGGTGCTTGTGTATATGTGTTTGTATGCCAGAGGTTGACACTGGATACTTCAGTAACTAATTTTGAAACCGGGTCTCTTACAGAACCTAGCCCTCACTGCTTCGACTAGACTGACTGGGAAGTCTCTGGAATCCCCTGTCTCCACCTCTCCAGTGCTGGGACTTGCAGACAGATTCTATAGCCATCCATCTCCCTAGGCCTGTGATTTGCTCTAATCAAATGAATCACCCTTTCTGGCACCAACTCCAAAAGAGTTCGATTTCCTTCCTGACCTCTAGGGGACAGCATGGGGCGGGAGGGGGGGCTAAATCGAGCATCTGAGTAGTGATTGGCTGATGTACAAGATGGGACCAATCAGATTCAGAGTAAGAATCTGAACCCAATTTAGCCACCGAGGCTGTGCAGAAAACCATCCAACTACCTGTCTGATGCTGTGGCTTTTGAGTCGAGGTCTCAAGGCTAAATAACAAGATTAAGAGATCAGATGACTGACGCCCGAGGCCGCAGATGTGGTCAGGGACCATCATGTCTCCGTGAGCTCCATTTCAGAACAGCAGGGGACCCCTGGAATGGTTTTTCTTTCAATATGACATGCCTAGATCAGTTCTCTGTCTGCCTCTCTCTCTCTCTCTCTCTCTCTCTCTCTCTCTCTCTCTCTCTCTCTCTCTCTCTCTCTCCCCCTCTCTCTCTCTCTCTCTCTCTCTCGTCCTCCCTCTTTTTCTCCCTCCCTCTTTCTCTCCCTCCCTCTCTTCCTGTCTCTTCCTCTCTCCTACCCTCCCTCTCTCCCCCCCTCTACCTGTTCCTCTCCCTCTTTCTCTCCCTCCTTCTCCCACTCTTTTTCCCTCCCCACTCTCTTCCTCCTCACCCCTCTCTGTTCCTTAATGCCATTCTTCCCAATCAGACCCAAAGCTCCTTGGGATTATGGTGACACACACTTTTAATCCCAGAACTCACTATGGAGACAGAAGTAGGAGGATCTTGAGTTTGAGGTCAGCCTGGGCTACATAGTGAGGCTGTGTCTCCCAAAACCAAATGTACACTACAAACCAGGCCCCTCTGGCACATACCGTGCGTAGCCTGAAGTTTGGTGTCTAGGAAATGCATTAAATTGGAGATGTCCAGTATTTTCAGTGGTGCACAATTAGGCCTCAGTAAACGTGCATCTCATCCTCTGCCCTTCTTCTTGCTTTGGAGTCTACCCTCTAGGGTTGAACCCCTAAAGGAAGCAGTTTTAAGTAGGAAGAACCCTGACCCGGAGCGGTGATGTTCAGAGGGTACCTGGTGCCGAGAACAGGGCAGGGGATGTTGCCTTCAAACTCTTGGGTTTTCAGTAGAGCTGAGTTTCTGAAGTTAAAAAGGAAAAACCAAGTTTGGATTTTAGAGTGAAGAGTTAATGAAGCAAGGCGAAGTGAGAAAAAAAAAATGAGATTTAAAAAAAGGCACGCTAGCCTTGACTGGTTAGGGAAAAGTCCTGTCTTAGCCTGAGCTGCCGGCGTCAGGGCCGCGTGCTTTTCTGGGTCACTGCCAAGAGCAGACAGCATGTTTAGCCTACAGGAAACAAGGTTTGTCTGCTCTCTGCCCTGTCTGCAAGTGGGAACGAACGCGCAGCTACAGGAAGAAGATGGGAGTGTAATTTCAAGATAGAAGGAGTCAAAGGAATTCAACTGAGAAATAACATCCTGGCACAAACTTAAGACACAAAAATAAAATCAATTTCACAAGGCCCAGAAAACCTGACTTTTCTTGTAAAGCGCCCCGCTCCCCCTTGAATCCTGGCGAGCTTCCCGCCGCTGGCTTCAGAGCCCCTCCCAGCGCAGCTCCTTTGCTGCAGCTCCCCCCCCCCCCCCCCCCCGCCTCCACATTCGTAGTCCCTCAGTCTCTTTGAGATAACCCACTTCCCCTGGCCTCTCCTTGCTCTGGCCTATACTGACTCTTATCTTTTTTCTTTCCACGTGAGCTCTCTCTCGTGTCAAGCCAGCGCGGCTCAGTTTGGGCAGGCTCTGTAGTCGGACAGGTTATCCTGGGGTATTGACACATGGCTAAGAGAGAGGGACCTTTGGTGGCAGACAGCTAGGTTTAAGTTCTGGTTTCCCCACTAACCCTGAACACTCTCTTGGATATGTTGTTTTATCTCTGTGGGACTTCCTTTCCCATGTGTAAAACAGGGATGATAATATCACGCATTAAATAAATTCACAGAAACTCAGAAACAAAACTCAAGAGTGACCTGGATGCTGAGACTTCATGCACTCGCCTCTGGCCTGTGCAGGGAGCACCAGTGCCTAGACCTTTTGACTTTGCTGCCTCTTTCCGCAAACATGTGTGTGAGGCTCCCAAATCTCCTTTTCAAGGAGTCTGGCAGTTTCCTAGTGAAAGATTCTAGATTTAATATCTGGAATGAGGCTGATCACAGAACCCACACCTACGTGGCTACCCGTGAGGGCAATAGGAGGTGACGCAGGTGGCCTTGGTGAATGGTCTCAGCCACTGTGAGACCAAGAGACCCAAATGCATCCTGGGCCTGCTTCTCTATCTCCACCTCTGCTTGCATTGAGCTCCATCAATTCTATTTCTCTCTCTCTCTCTCTCTCTCTCTCTCTCTCTCTCTCTCTCTGTGTGTGTGTGTGAATGAACATACATGTGTGTGTGTGTGTGTGTGTGTGTGTGTGTATGTATGTGGAGAACAGCTCAGAGATTAGGCTTGACTAGCTAGTCCCTGGGGTTGGTGTGGCTCTGCCTCCTCATTACTGGGATAACAGAAGCATGCCATTAGGCCTGACTGTTTTTTGTTTTTTTTTTAAAACATGGTCCCAGGGTCAGTTTCAGGTCCTTATGCTTGGACTTCCCTGACTAAGCAGTTGCCTCAGCCTCCCAGCTCCCCGTTTTCCCTGCTTCCTGGATAGGTTTCTCTCCACACATTGGCACCACTGGCTGTCACCTCAGTGTGTCATTTGTTCTCTCCTCACTCACAGAATCTCCCAGCTGGTCACTCTTTCTCTAATGAGTCTTTCCTTCCATAACCCATCACTCCGGATCAGAAACACGACGGTAAACCCGCCTTGTTTCCCTTATTGCCTCAGTCAATGGGAGACCCCTCACCCAGCCCTTCATTTAACATATCAATGTGTCTAGACACCGCCTATAACCTGAATCCATGATGGTTGCATATGCTTAGTGACTGTAGGTTGAGAGAATACACCATGCTGCTAAATATCACAGCTTTTTAAATGTATCTCAATTTTGAGAAATCATAGCAATATTTATTTACATTTAAAAATAGGATGCATAATGCAATATTTATAATTCAATACTTAGTGCACATAAGAATTTAAGGATTCATTTTGGATGGTTTCATGTCTTCAGGGAGTCAGATTAAGCATGATGGACCAGGAACTAAGCTTCTTCTATTGCTGTTTGTTTTGAGGCAGGGTCTTACTCTATGGCCCTGGACAGGCTGGAGAGAGCAGGCTGACCTCGAACTTGCACCGATCCTTTGGTTTCTGCCTCTCAAGTCTTGGGATTATAGGTGTGCCACCAAGCCGGGCTCCGTGTACCCCCCTATTGCTAACCACCAGCTCCCCACACAGATGCAAGTTCAAGCCACAAAATCTCTTTGCTTCAGCAGAGAACCCGGGTTCCTTCTCCAGATTCCGAAACCATCAAGTTCTTGTCTCTTCCTAGGCCCGGATGCTGTCTCCCGATGAGCCCAGTAGCTCTCCCCTGCACATAGAACCCAACCAGCACCCAAGTTAATGGGAGGTAATTACATGTTAATATATTTTTCCCTCCCTTTCAAAGCTTCTTATGCAAAAATCCCTAGTCTGTTTTGTACCTCTGTGTCATCCCCGCCAAGACAGCACCAGCAATTAGTGAGCACTTCATAAATGCTGGGGCTAATGAGTGAATAAGGAGCAGTTTCTGAAGAGAGCTGGTCTCTTCTGTGTGGATGTGCTAATGGCAGACAGTCGGCTCGCTGGGGAAGGAAAGAAGACGCGTTTTAGCGCAGACGTGGAAATGGCACATGGCCGGGAGCATGGATGGTACCGAAGACATCATCCCAGGCACCTGATGACCCCTCCTTGCTCATCTGAGTGCTTTCCTGTCCTCCCGTGGTTAAGAAAGGGAGCCCAAAGGCTTACCCCTTCTTCAGCTGTGCGTTTAACCCTGGGGGGGGGGGGTCCCTGCTGCCCAGAACACAATGAACCTGTGCCGGCAGCCGCAGCTCCCTGTCTAGTTCTGCTTCTAGAAGAGAGAAACTCCTCCACAGTGGCCGTGCTTAACTCATGTCGGGTCTGCTCTGCAGCCTGATCTCCTAACTCTAAGAACTGTTCTCCAGGGAGGAGGCAGATGGTGTCAACAGTGTTCATGGAGGGCGGAGAGAGCCGGCTGGTACCCCGGCCAGCTGCTAAGCCGCCTAAGGCCCCAATGCATTGGGCTTCCTTTTGCAGGCAGCGGCTAAGTCTGTTTCTTCCTCTGTGCCAAGGTTCTGGAGACTCAGGGTCTCAGAGGTTAAATGGGAGGGTCTCCAATACCCGATTTCAAATCTTTAGATACAAGTAATGTATTGAAAAAGAAAGGAGTTAGGATGGTGTTTCAAAAAATAAAAATAAAAAAAGGACAGAAACTTGGTCACCATATGTGGAAAGTAGGAAACAGGCAGTATATTTGACGCCCCTACATACCCCACTCCAAACTCATTCCTACCCGACCCTTCCAGAAAGCCCCATGGTACCGCATTACCAAATTACCCATTATCTCGCTCTTGATAGTTTCCCCGCATACACAAACACTCAGTGACAGAGATGTCCATGAGCTTGGGACATGTAGTCATTTCAATCAGTATGATGTTTATGAGACTCACCTGTATTGATGTGCTTAATATCCATTTGTGTTCTCTCCTACATCATATTCCATTATGTAAATACACTGCTATCTTCTTGAAAGCAGGTGCCTGGCTTGTTTTGAGTTAATGGCAAATACATATGAAGCTGCTGTGCACATTTAAATACTGGCCTTTGTGTGGACAAATGTGTTCGTATCTCTTCAGTAAACACCTGCTAGTGGAATTGCTTGCTTTTCAGGCTTAAAAAAAAAAAAGGGCTTAACATGATAAGAAATCTCCAAACTGTCTTCCAAACGGTCTATGCTCCTCCATACTGGGAATCAATGAGTGTTTCAGTTGTTCCATTTTTTTTTGTCAGCACTTGGTATTGTCAGTCTTGTTAACTGCAACCATTTGGCTGGGTGTGGATAACTCCATTATTTTCATATTCATTTTCCTGGAGACTGTTAGTATTAAAAAAGTCTTTTATGTATTTGCTTTTCATTCATATATCATCTTGGTAGAATCCTCTGTCTTTCTCTTTCCTTCCCCCCTCTTCTCTCCTCCTCTCTCTCTCCCTCCCTGCCTCTTTCTCTCTCTCATATCATGTGTGTATTGCATGTACACAGGTGTATGAAGTTTACTGTCCACACACGTGTGAACCAGAAGAGGTGTCAGGTATCCTGTATTATTGCCCCCCATCCTGTTCCCCTGCCACCAGCTTTCTCACTGAACCTGAAGCTAACCTCATGACCAGCAAGTCCCAGCAATCTTCCTGTCTCCCCACCTTACCACAGCACTGGGACTACAGACGCACATGGTCATGCCTGGCTTTTGAACTAGGTTCTGGGGATTCGAACTCAGGTCCTAAATGTTTACTCAGCGAGCACTCCTATCCACTGATCCATCCCCATAGCTTAAATTTGCCTATTTCTTTAATGAATGTTTTTGCCTTCCTATTACTGAGTTAGAGGCATTATATATTCTAGATACAAACCACTCATCAGACATAAGAATGTGAATATTTTCTCCTAGACTGAGGTTTGCCTTCTCCATTTAAAAAAATAGCATGTTTTAAAGATCAAAGAATTTCATATGGACATAGACTGATTTGCCATGTTTTTCTTTTTTAGATTTTGCCCTCTGCTTGCTGAGACATCTTCACCTTTCTGTCAGTTGATAAAGATTTTTAGAAGTTTTATTCTTTCATCTTTTATACTTCAGTATGCGATCTATTTCAAAGTACTTTTTGTGGCTGGGGTAAGGTAATAGCTAGGGTTCATTTTCCCATATGGACATTGAGCTGAACCAGCATTAGCTGGTGGATGGACAGGTTATGGTTTCCCCCACAGAATTGGTCCCGCTACACATGGGGTATATGAGACAACCCAACAAAGGAGAAGTCAGTACAGAGATCTATCTATGGTATTAATATTCCTAATCTTCAGATAGGGAGGCTATCCTGCATGGTTTGGGTTGAACTAACCCCTAATAAACGAAGAAGAAAGCAGAATAGAAATTGCATAGGGGCCAGGGAGATGGCTCAGTTGATAAAGCGCTTGGCACACAAACACGAGAGCCTGAGTTCTCATCCCTGGAATGCGTGTAAAAGAACTGTGTGCTCACGCACGGCTGTAACCTCACTGCTGAGGTGGGAGAGATAGAAGGATCCACAGAGCTGCCTGCCAGCCAGTCTAGCTAAATGGTGAGCACCAGGTTCAGTGAGAGACCTTGTCTCAAGAGATGAAGTAGAGAGTGACCATGGAAAACAGTCAACACCAACCTCTGGCCTTCACACATCCACACACAAAAGTAAAAGTGCGTGTACATGCATGTGTGCAACGCATACACAAGAAAGACAGTGTGAAGCAGTGTGAAGACCAATTATGCACTGTTGTTGTATTCGAAGACAGAAGGATGCACAAGACACACTCCAAGGGTTGTGGTCAGCCTTTGGTAGTCAGAAAAGGTGAGGGAGCAGGTGAGCCCTTGGAGTTTCCAGAAGGAACACAATCTTGCTTACACCTTCACTTTAGCTTGGCAGGCAGCGAGTACTGGGCTGATAACTAGTAGATTTGTAATGTGGAAGCCACTAAATTGGTTGTTGTGACCTCAGCGGAGGACTAACGCGGATATATCTAGAGGATGATGGGAATTTTTTCAGACTACTGAAATAAAGAGAGTGACGGGAGCTTTTATTTCAGTGGTGGGGGTTTCACCCAGGGCCCCAGGCATGGTAGGGGAGGGCTCTCTTCCTGAAGCACATCCCTAGCTCTTGAGTGATGTGGTTTTGTTTCTTTTTCTTTGTTGTTATTTCTGTTTTGTTTTTCTCAGTTCTTTAGTACACAACGGCTGTCTTCGTGCCACCCATGGTCCGTTAACTGGGCAATAGCATTATGTATCAGAGACAAGAGTACATCCCTTGTTTGAAAACACATAATTGCCAATAAATGCTAAGAATTCCCTGAGCCATCAGCGAGTCACATTCTTTTCTCAGTCAGCTTGGGGTGGGAGTGGCGTCTGGACCTCGAATTAATGTATTAAGGTCATGGTGGTGGCTACAGTTTCCAAACAGCAGAGCAGTTAGCCATGTGGATTGACCCTTCCCTTCACTGAGACCTGTCTGCAGTGTGTGAGGCTGTTGTCAAGCATTTTATTTACAGGCGAACTTCTCTGAGAGCTGGGACCCATCCTCTCAGACTCTGCCCCTGATTTATCAGCCAAGTGTGTGATGCCAAGCAGCCTGTCATCATCACCATGACGCTCACAGCATCTTCTCCAGGTGCAGCTTCCATCTCTAGAATCCATTCTCCTTGCTCAGCCACAGGACATAGCAGCTCCCACGGAGTTTCACAGTCCACACACACTCTCACGTTCCTAATTTGCATATATACAAGCATCAAAAGTAAGAATGTATGTGGGAAAGAGAGCGGGGGATTTTTTTTGTCTTTCAGAGACTAGGACCCTCACTTAATATAATATTTATATTACATTCTGCTTCTATTCTATATTCTGTGTCTACTCATTCTGCAAATCTCACAATTTCATTTTTTCTAAACAGCTGAACAAAATTCCGTTGAGCTTGCTGAGTCTGCCAGACCTTTGGATGAATAAGCCATAGATCACCACCAGGTCTAGCCTCGGTTGTAAATCCCGTGTTCTAGCCAAGTCTTTACTTCAGACATGCAACAAAAGGGAAGAAAAATAGACACAGCCAGGTCTCATCACAGAAACAGATGTTGTGAAAGGTCTTGAGTGTGTGCGTCACATTCACCTTCTCCATTCTTCTGTTGGCAAGCATCTGGACTGTTTCTATTTCCTTGCTATTGGATTGGGCAGCAATAAACGCGGGCATAACTGTCTCTGTGGTTGAATATAGAGTTCCTTAAGTGCTTGCCCAAGAGTGATGCAGCTGGTTCATATGGACATTTCTAGCTTGAAATTTCTGAGTAACTTCCATATCCATTCCCACAGTGGTTGTTCTAGTTTACATTCCCATCTGCAGCATGAGCTCAATAAAATTCTTTAAAGAATAAAAGGGGGAGCTTATTTGTTCAAGTTTTATTAGGAGATTGTCGCAATTCAGCCACATCTTCAGGCTCCTTTTCAGGGTTTCCTGCTATTTCTACCTCACCCGTAGTTACTCCCGCCATTGGATTCTTGGGCCCGTCCCGCTGATCCATGGGAACTGGAACCGGCTTTCTTTCAAATGCCTGTTAGTGTTGGGATTTTGACTTCCACCCTGATGCCACTTTGATAGCGGCTTCGAGGATGGCAAACCCTTTCCAAAAGACTTTTGGTGCCCGTTGCTGGAATCCATCAGAGATATCACCACCACAGCGGTGGCAGCCATATAAAATGTATTTCTCAAGTAATAAGACTTGAAAGTCAATATTATGCCTTGATCCATGGGGTACACAATGGATACTGTGCCTGCAGGCATGAAAGCGACATTAATCTCATTGTACATCTCCATCAGAGCTCCTGGGTGACCAGGTGCATTGTCGATGAGCGGTGGTATTTGGAAATGAATCCCTTTTTCTCTGATCAGTGGGTCTCAACTAGAGGCTTAAAATATTCAGTAACTGTGCTGCATGGTAGGTGCGCTATCACCCTGGGTTTTTGTTCCACCGACAAAGCAGAACCTGAGCAAATCCAGTATGATTCTAAAGGGTAAATGAGCACCGACTTTAACTTACAGTCACCAGCCATCACTAGTCTTTGGCAAGAGTTAGTCTGTTGCTGAGACCTTGAAGGCAGTGAATGACTTATCTCTAGCCATGGGAGTCCCAGATGGCATCATTTTCACTCAAAGGCTGTATCTTGGTCACCAGGAGTCTGGTGCTTAATGTATCTACTTTCCTCAATGGTCTCAGCTAGATTCACTGTGGCTCCTGTTTTTCTGCCTTGCACTTTTGTTTTATAGACAGCTTCTTTCTTTACGCTGCCGGAACTGACCTGGGCTAGCTTTCTTATACAGCTGTCTCACCTCCCAGCATTTCTAGACTTGAAGACGATTTCTGTTTTGCTCTTCATTAGACCTGGCTTAAGGACTTTTGTAGTGTGCTTAGTCATCCTCCCAGACCTCCCAAACTCTAAATGGTTCATCTATACAACCCCTTCAAGCAAGACGCAGGGAACATCATGAAAGAAGGGGTAGAAATGTGATAGCTAGAATATGGGAAGGAGGGTTTGGGAAGGCTGCCTTCAGACAGAGTATGTCCATAGCATCCCCTGTGCATGACCTGCTGCAGATGGAGCCCAGCAACTTCTTGTGGACGGGAGAGATGCCCATGAGGTTGGCAGTTAAGTTTCTTGGGGAAGGGGAGGCAAACAATTCCCTGAGTGGTGTGGCCACTGTCAAGCTGCCCATGCACCAGTAGATAATCCCCACCATGGGCATGCAAGAAACTCTGACTAAACTCTGTATCATGCAGACACAAGACACGAAGGTTGAGGGAGGCGCAGCTGGGGAACAGTAGGGACTCAGTGGGTGGAAAGGTCAAGAGAAGGCAGCAAATGGTGACTATAATTAAAATACAGTGTGTGTGTATGCATGTGCGTGAGTGAGTGTGTGTGTGTGTGTGTGTGTGTGTGTGTGTGTGTAATTACCCCCAAATGAATTAAGTAACCTTTTCTTTATATCAATAGGCTGTTTCACTTTCTTCCCCTTTTCTGTAGTGACACTTTTCTCTTAGACTTCTCTTTTGTTCCCACAGCTTGGCTACTTTAGGTACCCAAAGCCCAGCTCCAGCCCACCTTGTCTTCTGACCCACCTTCCATCTTCAGGTTAGTTATTTCTAGCTTTTCATATGAAATGAGAGCCATCTAAAGCCTTTACCTTCGGTCCTCAGTGCCACTGGATGCTTATTATTTTGCTTAACTTTGGTCCTGGTCCAGAGAATAGGGCAGACTGAGGAGAGGGAAATGACCTGGAGTAGTCAGAACACTCTTCTGTGGTTAAGTTGGTGATCTCATATTGATATGGTTCAGAGAGCCTCTGGAGCACCTCTAACATTGATATCAAAGATCACTGGTCACAGACCACCATCTTGAAATTTGAAGTGTGGCTGTGTGGCAGTTTGAATGAGAATGGCCCCCTTAGACCCACATATTTGAAAATTTGTTCCCTGGTTGGTGGAACTGTTTGGGAAGGATCAGGAGGTATGGCCTCATTGGAGGAAGTATGTTACTAGGGGTGGACTTTGAGGTTTCAAATCTAATGCCTCCATTCCCAGTTAGCACTCACTGCTTCCTGCTTGCAGATAAGGATGTAAGCTCTCAGGAGCTGTCCCAGTGCCTTGCTTGCCTACCTGTTGCTATGCTCCCCACTATGATGGTCCTGGACCGTATCCTTCTGGAACTGTAAGCCCTCAGTAAGCCCTTTAAATTGTCTTGGTCATGGTATCTTGTCATAAAATAGAAAAGTTGAGGTTGAGACTATCAAAATGTGACGGATACAGATATGTATGCCGCTGGAAAAATACCACACTCAGATTTGTCTAATACAGGATTGAAACAAAACTGTAGTTTGTTAAGAAGTTATAGTATCTATGAGGTGTGATAAAATACTACATGCCTGTTCATTACCTTTATGGAAAATAATCTGGCCAAAGAAATCTCAGTTTAAGTGAGTCTACTCCCAGAGAGGTTGCATCAGTCCGTATGGCCACCCTTGTGCTGATGTAACACTATCTCACGAATTTCAGCTTTAGCCGTGGCTCAAACCCTTAAGTCAGAGAGTAGAATTTCTGCATTTTGTTCTTTTCAAAATAGTCTTTGTTCTTCTATAACATATTCATTTTTAGCTTTTTGTTTGTTTGCCACAATGTATCACATAGATCAGGTTGGTCTGTAACTCACTACATAGCCAAGGATGACCTTGAACCCCTGACCCTCCTTCCATCACCTGCTGAGTGACAGCCCAAATGGCAACTGTGTGCCACACGTCCTGGTTTATGTATTATGCCTTTGGTATTTCACTTAAATGTTAGAAAACACTTTTCAACTTCTATAGGGAAACTGAAAGTCTTAGCTTTGGATTGCCTAAAGCTACAAACCATTCTGGAGAAATATGATAGTCCCCTTGACAACATTGCATCCATGTTCCTATAGATGATACATCTCTTTGCTCTTTCCTTCTACTTTCTCAGTTTTTGTTGCTACCAGTCTGGAACTTATTTCATTGAATTCACTCCAATGTATTTCATGTCTTTCAATGCTATTATAAGTAGGATGCTTTTCTTTCTCTAATTAAATACATGTGGTCTGCATTACTGTTGTCCATGTTGTATACTGACCTCCCTAAGTCCACTTATCGGTACCAATGGCCCTCTTTGTACATTGGTTAGGGTTTTCTACATGGGGATGGTGTCAACTTCTGCCTTTGGTATCTTTGTCTTCTTGCTTTATGCTGCCTGGGACATGGAGTACACTGTTGAATAGCAGTACTCTGAACGGGCTTCTTTGTCTTGCTCTGAATTCAGGGGGCAAAGCATTTAGTCTTTCACCATTAAGTATAATGCTGGCTTTGGTGTTTCTTTTTTAGATGTCCATTATCGGGTTGAGAAAGTTCCCTTTTATTCCCATTCGGCTGAGGGATTATGCCATGAATAGGTTTCAGATGCCTTTTCTGTCTCTATTGAAATGATCATAGGCTCTTTTCTTCCTTTTTTCTCTTACTATGCTAGGTTACATTGATTGATTTTTGAAGGTTAAATAATATTGCCTTCCCAATTAGTTAGGATGTGTTATCTTTTTATATGTTGCTGAATTCAACTTGCTAGCACGTAGTTAGGAATTCTGTGCTCATGTTCACATAGGGTAGTAGATTGTAGATTGCTTTCTTCATAGTGTCTTTGTCTACCCTGGGTGTCCAAGTAATTCTGTACAAACAGATCATTTGTCATTTATTTTTCTCCCAATTGTGTTGCCGGAAACATTTTGTATGAAACTTGGATTTTGCTTATTTTTCCTTAGGTATTTCACAGGATTTACGGGCAATGCTACCTGGACCATGTATCTTCCTCATGAGGAAGCTTTAAATTAAGAATTCAATCTGGTTTGGAAGATGGCTCACTCATGCCACACAAGCATCAAGACTTGTGTTCAGTTCCAAGACCCCAAGCAAAACATCCAGGAGTGGCAGTGTGTACCGGCAATCTTGGTACAGGGGGATTAGGGTGGGGTAGGACAGTGGGTCCATGAGACAGGCTACTAGCCAGGTTGATTCCAATTATTCTGAATAAAAGTGTTTCAAAAAGCCAGATGGATGTCTCTTTGACCTCTATTCCCACATGTACATGTACACGTACATACACACACACACACACCTATGCACCCACATGTGAACCCACACCTATGAGCTTACATACAAATACACACATATACATAATGAATTAGATTTTATTGATAGATATAGGGTTTCTCATATTCCTTGTTTCTTTCAATGAGCTATAGAGAATATTGTTTGTCAAGGTACTTGCCCATGTTTTCTAAGGTGCTAAACTCATCGCAGGAGACTGCTTTTTCTGTGCCATTGGTTAATAGAAGTGTTGGTCTTGGCCTTTCTTAACATTGGTTGTGTTTCTCTAAATCTTGATCAAGTAACTCATTACAGATTTCTTAATTAAATTGGGTTTATTCTGTTTAAAATGAGATTTCTGTTTTATTAATTTTCTCATTTTAGTCCATTTTCTAGTTTATGAATTTCTTTTTTTTTATTGTTTCTTTACTTACTTTGGTCTTAAATAGCTTCCTTTTTGTATCTTCTTAAGGCAGAAGTTCAGATACCCCATCTTAGACACTTCTGTATTAGATGTGGAGGTAGAAGCTTTGCCTTTCTCCAAGTCCCTCATCAGCAGCATTCTACAGGTTTCAATACACTTCTGTTTTGTTTTTATTTAATTCTGAATGTTTTCTTAGTCCCTTGTGATTTTTTCTTTGACACGACTTAGGGAAAAATGTTTGGCTCAGCATCTAAATATCTAGGGATTTTTCTAGTTACTTTTTGGACTGATTTTTAATTCAATTTCCCTGTATTCAGAAGAGTCACTGTTTAGGATTTCAGTGCTTTTAGATTAACGGAGACCAGGTTGGTCTTGGTGAACGGCACGTGTCTACTGTTTTGGGGGCAGTATGTCACAAATGCCATTGATTCCCAGTGTTTTGATAGGTCAGGTCTTTTGTACCCAGACCAACTTTTCCATCTTACTGACATTGTAGTGAGTGCTCAGAAATGCCCACAAGACCCTTGGACTCTGATTCTGAGTTTGTCCATTTCCTCTCTGACTCCCTCAAGCCTTTATATATTTCATAATTCTGTTACTGTGAGTCCACACATTTAAGACGGCAATGTATCTTTGATGAACAAAACTTCTATTGTGATACAATAATCCTCTTTATTCCTAGTACTTAGTTTAATGTCAGTGTAATTAGACCAAGTTTTCTGTAGTTAGTATTTGCTTGGTGTCCTTCCCTGTCACTTAGCCCACCTGTGTCATTATATTTAAATTATGTTTCTTATATACAATATACAGTTGATCTTTGCTTTATAATTATAGCCCAACAACCACTCTTAATTGGGATGCTGACAATATTTACACATAATGTAATTATCAGTGTCGTGATGTTTCTATTTGCAGCCTGGTAATTTGTTTTCTACTTATCCCGTGCCGCTTCCTCCTCTTTTGTTCTCCTCCATCTCTTCCTCCTCCGCCCCTTCCATGTCCTCCTCCTCTTTCTCTGTCTCCTCCACCATTTCCTTCTCCATTTCTCCCTTCATTCTCCATCTCTGCTATGTCTCCTCCTCCATCTCCTTCTACCTCACCTCTTCCTCCATCTGTTTCTTCATCTCCTCCATCTCTTTCTCCACCTTGTCCTCCTCCTCTTCCATCTCTTCCTCCTCTATCTCCTCCTTCCGCTCTCTTTGTCATCTGTCTACCCCCACCCACATCACCTGACCAATCATACTCTTATCTTTTTATTGTTCCTCTAATCCACTGAGGCAGTTTTAAGCCATTCATAGTGCTTAACACTTCTAACCATGCTGTGAGTTAAATTGGAATCCAGATGACCTCAAACTGTGCGTAGAGATATTGACATTAAATGGGATTCTGGTGATGTTAGGAAGGAAAGAGAGGTGTCATGAAGCAAGCGACTATTGTCACAGAGGGTGTCCACTGAATAGTGTGTTTCTAGAAACATGAATGTGGAAGGTGTGTCTGGTGAGGGTTCAGACAGGAGCAAAGCTGGGCATGCTGCCATTTCCTGTCATCTGGGAAGAAGGTGCCTGTGAGTATTTAGCAGAGAAGATGTTTACACCAAGTGCTAAAGGCCTGGTCTGCTGAATCCTCGCTGAGAAAGGAGAGATGAATTGAAACGAGACTCTGAAGTAAAGGGAAAGCAGCCCTCGATGCTGTGGAGAGCCAGCCTCGGCAGACTGCCGTGTGCGCGTGTGGTGTGCTTGGCCATGGCTGCGTTTGGGCAATCACTTACTATGAGAGTTGGTGCTCGTCATGTGACTTCCAGGGGAAATGTGAATAGACGACTGCTTATCCCAGCTAGGACACCGATGGCTGGTGAAAGTTACCATTCCTCCCAAGTCTGACTTGCTGAGACAGTGTGTTTATTAGGCACATGGGTGAGGAGTCAGTTAACAGCAGACTCGGTGCACCTCCACCCCAGGTCCAGCCCCAGACAGCTGCATCACCGACAACTCTCGTCTTCAGTTCGATTTCTGTATCCTCTGGTGCTTCTTGAGACCAGGTGCAGAGTTACAGATAGTTGAGAGGATGCACAAGAAAGGGTGGCTAGAATCTCAGGTTGGTACCTAATGACTTTCTCTCCACCCCCTTTCTTCCGTGAGTGGATGATCATCAGCCCCGACGTTAGAGTTCACTTTTGGAGAGCACAACTTCTCTGATTAAGATAGTGATGCCAGTTCTGCTTGTAGCATAGCATTCTACGATAATGTGGAACGTGGAGACTCAATCAACGATTTTCCCAGGACAGGATGCACTGCTATACATAGTACATGTGCATGACATGTGTATGCACAGTTTACATAATGTACGAATGAGAAACGGTTATTCAGCAAAGGTGCGTGAGACCCTCTCGTGATGGCATGATCCCACTACGAATTTTGCAGGAGGCCAATAAGATTTTGAAAATTTTCGTACCAGCAGAAGCATTTCTGGCTTGAGTGGAAAGGAGCAGAGACTGGCTGGTATAGAGAAATTGGAATGTTGAGAGGAGAGCCACTAGCATGGAGGTCAGGGGCTCTGTCATGGTCACAAAGCTCTTACTCAATAGGGCAGGACTTTCCCATTTCAGTGGGTCCTAGAGCGACAACTAAAAAATCTAAGAGAACGGTACAGGAGCCTTACAATTGGATGGCATTTTCCATCTGGACTTGCTCGGGAGCTGCGGCCCCTTCTAGCTGTTCTCATGTGCTGTGGGATGGGTGTCTAGGCCGTGGCTTTGTCAATGCTGCATTTCAGGAACAGATAACAGGTTCACAGATGGAAAGGAAATGATTCCCCAGGAAAACCGCACACTGGTCACTACCATGTCCGACGCAGGTGATATTTAGGTGACATTTTAGATTTAGGGTTGATGCTGGGACAGCTCAAGGCTTTGGGTGATCCTAGGATTGAGTGTGAAGCATTTTGTTTATGCACAGGACATGGAGTTTGGGACCCAGAAGATGGAAGGTTGATCATATGCTGACTTGTATGACCTCTGTCACCCATCTGCCACCTGCTAGAAAAAATCTGCCCTAAAATCTTGTAGCTCGGCATGAGAACTTGGGGAAATTGGGTTACTGCAGATGCAATTAGTAAGTGAGGATGAGATTATACAGAGTAGGGTGGGCCCTGATTTGATACAGTCGATGTCTTTTCAAGGAAGAGAAATTGGATGTAGACGTGAATTATGGGTTACATTACTTTTCTTGGGGAGACCACTTCTGCTCACCCCAAATAGAGACAGCAATGACAGACCAAATAAAAGATTCCAGCTAGATCCAGCTAGGTGGACCAATAGTTTATTGGGGTAACCTGCAGAACACAGGAGACCAGGCAGCTTTGTTAATGAAAAGCCAAACTCCACCTTGGGTGACAACTCAGGAAAGCCTTGCCACTGGAGTTCCTTGCATAACTCGCAGGCAGCTACACCGTGGAAGAACATCCTCTCCCCCAGCAACTGCCTACTGCTTTTATAAACTTGGGTAGGGCCCCTGAGCCTCTGAGTCTCATGAGCATACCTCTTCCCTTGAGAGGGGACAATTTCAGCCAGAGGTAACGGCCACACAACATCAAGGAAAACGCAATGCGGAGATGAAGGCAAAAAAAGATTTGGTAAAGTCTCCTAAGTCAAGGAAGGCCAGATGGAATGCAGAGGACTGTGGCTCTGGTTCTCCCTTCCGGCCTTCAGAAGTAACCAAACAAGGACCTGGATGCAACTTCATAACTCCAGCACCTGGGAGCCTGGGGCAGGACGACGGTGGGTTCAAAGCCAGCCTGGGATACACAGGTGGAACCGGACCTTGATTTAAGACCATCACACTGCTAAGGGACAGAGCATACCTGTTTAAATACTCAGTTTGTGACATTTTGCCAAGACTGTCACAGCAACGAACGTTAAAACATAAATAAACCACAGCAGGTAATACAGAAGGGAGCTTTCCTTTCTATTCCCCCATCATCTGGCTATCATTGCCGCAATTTCCTTCTTACATGTCTTAAAAGCTCATAATACATTGCTCTTAATTTTAACTAACTTCAATGCCAACAAACTTACAGTGTTGTGTGCCTCATTGTTGGTTTTTCACTTTAAAATTGCACAGGATAATTAGTTTGATCATGGTATTTTGTGTACATGCGTCATACTATCCCTCACAGCCTCAGTTATTCGCTTTTGTGGTGTGGGAGAATTGTCTGTATTCTGTCAATCATGTATTTTAATAAAACGCTGATTGGCCAGGCAGGCAATATAGGCGGGAAAACCAGACAGGAAGTAGAAGTGATGCAATGAGAACAGGAGAATTCTGGGAAGCAGAGAGGTTCCTCTGCCACTCCTGCGCAGACCACTGAGGAGGCAGCATGTAACTTGCCCAGCTGAGAAAGGTACGGAGCCATTATGGCTAACATAGATGAGAATAATGGGTTAATATAAATTATAAGAGTTAACAAGAAGCCTGACCTAATGGGCCAATCAGCTTTATAACTTATAGAGGTCCCTGTGTGATTTTCTTTGTTGCTTGCCGGCTGTTGGGGTACTGGGAGGGACAGAAACCCCAACAAGCCGGCCCTCATGTTACACTTTTGCCTCCCACTGGTTGCTTTTTTCATCCCTAATAGTCTGCTCCGCCATCTTTTATTTATTTATTTATTTATTTGTTTGCTTGTTTATTTATTTATTTAGGATTCTTCACACAAGAGAAAACATGCAATGTTTGTTTCCTGAGTCTGGTTTGTTTTGCTTAATATGATGAGCTCCATTTTTGTTTATTTTCCTGAAAACAACACAATTTCATTTTTCTTCAATTTTTTTTCTTTTTAGTGCTAGGGATCAAACTCACAGCCTTGCATCTGCTGGGCAAGTGTTTTTTCATGGAGATACATTGTCAGCCCAATTGTCAGCCCAATTCCATTCTTCCTACTGGTTGAATAATATTCCACACATACTGTGTGCCTGCATGTCTGCATGGACACGGACACACACACACCATTTTCCATAGCCATTCCCCTGTTAATGGCACCTAAGTAGGTTCTGGAACTTGACTGGGGCAAACAGTGCTGCAGTGGGTGATCAGGTGTCTCTGAGACATGACAACTTAGATTCCTTTGTGTGTCGTCCCCAGGAGTGGTAAGGTTGGATCGTGTGATGAGTCTGTGTTCAGCTTTCTCAAGAACCTTTGTGCTGATTTCCTCAGCGGCTGTGTTGATTTACATCCCCACCAGATTGAGAAGGGTTCCTTCTCTCTTGTCTTCTCTAGCATTCTTCTCTGGTGAAAAGGAATCTCAGTGTAGTTTTTATCTATATTTCCCTGATGGCTAAAGATGCTGAACATTTTTTTCATGCATTTAGTGGCGTTTTGCATTTCTTCTTTTGAAAAGTCTTCAGTTTATTTTCCCCATGTATTAATGGATTACTACTGTTCGTTTAATGCTTTGAGCTATTTAAATATTGTGGACATCAATCACTCTCCTGGCAGATGGAGAGCTGGGGAAGGTTTTCTCCTGGCTGTCTCCTCACTCTGGTGGCCTCTCTCTGCCACGCAGAAGTGTCTGAGTTAAATGCGGCTCCACTCATCAGTTCTAGTTATCATTTCAAGATCATCGAGATCCTACTCAGAAAGTCCTTGTCTCTGCTCAGATATTGGAGTGTTTCTCTGTTTCTTTCTAGCAGCTTCTAGGCTTGGGGTCTTATGTTTAAGGCCTTTGATCCAGTTTGAGTTTGTTTCCATACAGACAAGAGGTAGAGAACTAATTTCTGAGTCTGACATGTGTATATCCAGTGCTCCCAGCACCACTTGTTTAAGAGGCTGGGTTTCCTTCAAAGTATATTTTGGGCTCCTGTGTTGGGAGAGCGCTGGCTGTGGACGGATGTGTTTGTTTCTGGGTTCTCCTTGTATTTCAGTTGGTCTGTGTGTCACAAACATCTGTGGGATACGACTAAAGAACAAAAAGTAGTTCTAAGAGGGTTGTCTAGAGCTATGAAGGACCCATATTAAAAAAAAGATAGAGAAATCTTAAATAAATAACCTAATGATGTGTCTCATTGTAGCTTTAATTAGCTTAGAAAATCCTTTACAACCAAGGAAGTTTTTTTTTTTTTAAAAAAACGTGGGTCATTTTTATTCCCACATATCTCTGGTAACTGACTTTTCACACCTGCTGTCTGCTTTTTTGTTTGATTTTTCCCATTTTTTTCTTCTATTGATTTGTGGTAGTGCTGTGTATTTGCTTAATATGAGTCCTCTGAGACAATCCTTATTTATGTCTATTTTTTTCTTTCTCTCTGGGCTCTCAAAATGAATAGAAATCTTAATTTTAATGAAATAAAATTTATATTTTTTTGTGACATATTCTTGAAGTCTTATTTCAGAAATTATTTCCTACTCTAATGCTTTAGAGCTATTCTTTTTGACTATTTTTTGTAAAATTTATATAATTTTTACATGAAATATTTCAAATGTTTCGAATTGATTTTTTCCTTATGATTTGAGACAATATTGCAACTTACTTTTCTTCTCTAGCTCTACTAGCTCTCCAAGGAACACTTAAGAAAAGTGCTATTCTTTTCCTATTTATTTATACATTGTTTCCAGATATGTCTGGGTCTGTTTCTGGCTGCTTTAATCTGTCCCAGTGGATATTTTTTCATAGATTTGTGCCTTCAACAAAACAACACTGTCATAATTGCTCAAATTGCATAATACATCTTAAAATCTGATACAACAAATTCCTCACGTTAATTCTTCTATAGGGTGTCCTTTGCTTTTTCTTGGAAACTTTAGAGCTTGTTTGTCAAACTCCATCAGAAAGCCCATTGGATTGTGATACGAATTACATCACTTGATGTATTGCTGTTTTTCTTTTTCTTCTGGTTGTGAAAAGTCTATTTCTTCACTTAATTATATCTTCTTTAATTTGAGCTTAATAATTTTCTCCCAAGTCCTACATAGTTTTACTTTAAATTTTCCTTGTATTTGACTGTGGTTCTTTAATAAAAAATTGCTAATATCCATCTTTTATCTATCATATATTTGTCTATGTATCTATCCATCTATCTATAATTCTCATATCTATCTATGCATCTATGTATGTATCTATGCATGTATGTATATATGTATCTATCTGTCTATCTATATCTATCATCATTTACTTATCTATGTATCTGTATTTATCATGTATGTATATATTCATGTATGTCTGTATATATGCATTGTATCATATGTATGTATGCATGCATCTATCTATCTATCTATCTATCTATCTATCTATCTATCTATCTATCTATTTATCTATCTATCTACATATCTATCTATCTATCTATCTATCTATCTATTTATCTATCTATCTATCTATCTATCTATCTATCTATCTATCTATCTATCTATCTATCATGCCAAAACTGTGGTATCTTCACTTCCTCAAGTCCCTTAGCATAGGTACCTCTTCAGTGTTGCCATGATAGGATGCCTGACCGAAGCAACTTAGAGAATAAAAGGTTTAATTTTAGTTCACAGTTTCAGAAAGTTTCAGTCTATCATTACTGGGGCTAGAGGCTGGAAAACTCAGTGCAAGGTTTTGGAAGTGGGAGGAGGCTGCTCACGTCACAGAGGACCAGAAGCCAAGACAGCAGAACTAGAAGCAGCTGCTTCAGATCTTCCAAGAATAATGATGGTTTTGTTTACTCTTAGATAATAGTTATGGTTTCAAATTTTTCATGTGTTGTCCAACTGCTTAGGAGTGGAACATAGTTTTTACTAGTTTAAAAAAACACACACTTAAAGTGTTCTTATTTTAAATTTAATTTAAGCAAATTTAAACTAATTAGCATGTTCTCTGCTGTGAAGCTATTGAAGCCACTAGATCAGTTTAAAGAGGTTTCCTTCTATTCTTGACTTATTATAGTTTATTATAAGTAAAGTAATCAATGAATACTAAAGTATATTTAATATATTTCCTCATCTGAGATAATCACATGCTGTTTCTGACCTAATCTCTAGTGATATGAATTATATTTATTGATATTCTGCTTCTTCAGCCATTTGCTATCATTTTGTTTAAATTTTTATATCAGTATTTGTGGATGAGAAACCGTGATTTTCTCTTATTTTGTTGCTCTTACTAGATTCAGGTGTTAAAGTGTATGAACCCCCATAAAATGCACTGGGGAAATAATCTGTGTAATCTTGGGATGTCCTGTCTATTAATATTTTGTATAATTCATTTGCTTTTGTTTCTGGGTCCTATGTTTCTGATATGGGGCAGTCTTAAGATATTGGTGCTGTTTCTTCATGCTAGAACTATTTATACTTTGTTTTGTTTTGACAATATTAAAATAGTTTATTTCATATGTTTTTAGTTTAGTATCATTTGATGATAAAATTTCCTTGTTAGCTTCTTATTCTGCTATGTCTGTCATGTGTCCCATTTATATATCAAATATATTTAAATTTCTCTTAATATATCTTACCATATATTTGACAATTAGTTCAGTCTTGCTGAAGTGTTTACCCATGACTTTCTTGATCTTTTTTATTGTATTTACTCATACTTTTAATGACTTGTTCATATTCTTGTTTTCTTGTTTCTTCCTTACTGTCATTGGGTTTGTAGTAGTTTGCATGAGAATGACCCCCATAGTTTCATTATGTTTGAATACTCGGTCCCTAGTCAGTGGAACTGTTTGGGAATGATTAGGAGGTGCGGTCTTGCTGAAGGAGGCATATTGCAGTGAGAAGGGAATGGACTCTGGGTTTCAAAAGACTTTGGCCCTTCCCAGTGTGCTCTCTTTCTCTGCCCCCTATTGGTGGATCAAGATGTTGTGGAAACAGTGCTGTGCTGTTCCTGTGGCCATGTCCTTGCTCCACCCTCATGGATGCTACCCCTCCCAAACAGAAGCTCAGTTAAATGCTTTCTTTTATGAGTCACCTTGGTCATGGTGTTTGTCACAACAACAGAAGAGACTGATACAGGCTTACTGCGTTGTTCATTATTCATAAGTTGGACTCAGTTTATTTCATTAACTTGTAGTTTTCTTTATTAATATAAACATTTGAGTCTATGCATTTTTCCAGTCAGCATTATTCAGCTGTATGCCACAGTATTGACTTGTAATGTTTTCAGTATGGCTTAACTTTAGACACCTTCCAATTTACTTTCTCTTTTTTAGGCACATGAGCTATTTAGAGGCCTGATTTTCGATTCTCAAGCAAGGATTTTTCTAGTTGTTGATTTGCTGCTGTTTTAACTTAATTATATTATGGTCATTAAATATAGTCAATGGAATACAATTTTTTTAAATAATTTGTTTAGACTTCATTTGACATTCCTTTTTAACAGGAGGGAAAATGTTACTATTAGTTGTTGCCATGGAGTTCACTTAGATCAAGCTTTTAAAGTTTATATTCAATGTATGAAAGCCTGGATCTAACTCTTGAAATACACACACAGACACACAGACACACATACACACACACACACACATTTTCATATCATTTACATTCCTATTGACTTTCTTTTACTTAACGTATTTATTAATACATATTAACATATAACTATGTTTTAAAACCCACATTGTAAAGTTAGGTTTACCACATTTTTTTTTAGAGTTCTATCTATTGTGTTTTATTTATATTAAAGCAATGTGGTATATGCATGCAAATTTGGGAGTGTTAAATCTTCTTAGCAAATGAAGCTTTTATCAATATGTGGCAACCATTTTTATGGCTGGTAGGCTTTCTGCTTTAAAGTCTACTTAATCAGACAAGCTCAGTAGAGCCATATCAGCCCTTTTTAGTTTAGCAGCTAACTGGCATATCTTTTTTCCTTCTGCATGTTTTAATCTTCTGTTTGATTCTGCTTACTTTCTGTTTATACACAGGATAGACAAAAACTGTTTTGGGTCAGCAAATTGGCTGAAGTAATGGACCTTGTTGCCAAGCCAGACGATCCTTCCACATGGTGGAAGGAGAAAACTGACTTCTGCAAGGTTTTCTGTGACACACACACACACACACGCGCGCGCGCGCGCACTCCCACATGCACCATACACACATATGCGAAATCACACACAAACACAATCACACTTATACCATCACACACAGTCACACACACATAGATACACACAATGCAAAAAGAAAATTCTAGAAGGGCACTGCTTGTATTCGGGCAATCTTTTTATTTTAAGCGGAGAATCTGTTCCTTTTATACTTACCAGGAACACCGCTAAGGCTGGAGCGCTTCTGTCATTTCCCTTTGTGCTTCCGGTTGGAGCTGCCTTTTACTCTGCCTTCTCGGTTATCCTGGGTTGTTTGCTTAGCCTCAGTCACTCCATGCAGCCCTAGCTAGTAATAAACTTGCACGGGCCAGGCAGAGCTCAGGCTCAGAGATCCACCTGCCTCTGCCTCTCTGTGCTGAGACTGGAGGTCTGCATTGTTGTACGTGTCTCCCTGATACTGTCTTGCCTTCTTTTGGAGTGATTGATTTCCCCCTAAACGTATTTAATACTCTCAAATAGTATGGAAAGTATGTGCAACCTTAGAAATTATGCCTCTGATTCTGAGGCAGAAGCTAAAGCTTGGGCTGTGAAAGCTTGGATCTAAGTTCAAAGGGCATTGGTAGGATAGGGCTCCTGGTCTTGTTAGGCAAACTGTATGCGAAGTAACCAGCGATAGTTGTGACGCTGGGAACTGCTACAGGGAAAACCAGCTTGCCCATGTCAGTCCCCATGGGTCTCAGCCGTGCATGTTCGCTGGGCCTTGTCTGGTCTGTAGATTGCCCCAACAACTGTTTGAGCGACTTTCAGTCTTCACAAGCAGGAATACTGCCTACAATCCCTGAGCCTTCCAGGGTGCTGCTGGGAGAGGGTCTATCTCACTAATGAGTCTTAGAAAGCAAAGTACAATAGTCGGAAACAGAAGTGCCAACAAACAAAGAAGAAGACACCTTCCCAGCCCCCAGCAGCGCTAGCCTGTCCTTGGAAAGCCAGGTTCCAGGGCATGGCATTTGTGGGCAATGGCATGTATTCTCCTAATTGCAGCGGGAGCTGCTGGCCGACTTTACGTTACTCCTTTGAAAGGGTATTCACCTCCTTTCCCTTCCGCGTCTGTGAGCTAGCGCTCTTGCTACATAATTATTGCATGTATCGAGTTTCTGCGTTTTGTGAAACTGTAAGTGGATGGGAGTTGTAAAGGGAGCTGACATTTATTGAATATTTTACAGTGTGCAGTCTTTTTGTATACACATAACCTCATTATTTCATCCCACAGCAGGGACGGGAAGGCAGAGTGAAGAAACTCATTTCGCAAATGAGGAAACTGAGGTTTGGAGAACAAACGTGACTGAAGGGGCCAAAATTTGAGTTCAGGGCAGTTAAGCCAAAATATCATCATATTTCTTCAATCTTACCCCCATTCAAGATGTGGACAATGAATGCTTAAGTAGACAGTACTCTAGAGAATGTTCCAGAAGTGGATGGTACCAAACATCTACCCAAGACCAATCACTGCACTTTAGGGAGTACCATTTGTTGTGGTTCCCAAACCATTAGGTCGGGAGTTTGGAAAACAAAGGGGAACACTCTCTCGCTGCTCTTGAGGGAAGTCATTTGTTGTGCAAGGAGGAAAGAGTTTCTAGAAAACAGCAGACCACTACTAGCATATAGGGAGTTGAAAACAAGAGACACACATGGAGGCCAAATGCTACCATACACACAGAGGCCATAATGCTACCATAAGTGCACAAAGCATGCTAAATGCACATGCACATTTAGATCCTGGGTGTCATATGGGAGGCAAGGCCCATATCCCAGTTACTGGGCACATCCATCAGTCCACTGACAACACCTCTGTCCATTACTGCCTTGAGGGAAATCAAGCTAGCCTGACATCATCTTCCAATTTCTCTAGGGTTCTGAGTGACATCTGCAGATTCTTCTCCACGCCGCCTGCCACTACTCAGAATGCCGTTTTCAGAGAGTTATCAGGCCCACTCTGATTTTCTTCTCTTCCTAGGTCCTTATAGATTCAGAGTGGTACTCACTTGGGCCGCAGACAGGCAGGGTCTGGAGGAAAGAGGGGAATCCAGACTCCTTTTCCAAAGGAGGTGTTGCGTCTCTGAACTGAAGGTTCTGCTTGGATCTTGACTTGAGGTACAGGCGACCATCTCAAACAGCATTTTCTTATGTTTGTTGGTGTTACACGGCTCACCAATACAGACTCAGGGAAAGGATGGAGCTTGTGTTTATTGCATTTCCTATGAAGGTGGCTGTGGGCATTGTATTTTGAGTGCATGGTCCCTGGAAGATAAAGAAAATTTATGGTTGCTTGAGAATTCATGAAATCTGTAGTCAGATTTTTATGTCCCACTTGCCAGCTCCCAAATAACCACATGGAGACTTCGTATTTGTTATGAAAGTTTGGCTGATAGCTTAGACTTGTTTCTAAATAGTTCTTTTAATTTAAATTAACCCATATATTTTAATCTGTGTTCTTCAACGTGGTTCGATTGCCTTTACTTTGCAATGTTCATGCTGCTCTCTCTGTATTCATGGCATCTCCTCACAACTCTGCCCTTCTTCCCAGCATTCCTTGTGCCTGGAAATTCTGCTATCTATTGGCTGTCCAGTTTTTTATTAAACCAATCAGAATGACACAACTTCACAGTGTACAGAAAAATTATTCCACCAACAGAAATTAGTCCCGGAAGCTGTGAACTCCAGTTCTGGCTCTCCTTGTGCAAAGTCTTCAAGATGCAAAGTAGCCATGGCTTCTTCAGGAAGGTGGCCCCATGGTCATCCCCAGAAGCCTTCCTCTCCTCATCTGCCATCTTCTCTCTTTTTCTCTTAGCTTCTAAAGGCCAGGCCTGGAGACCTATTTGCTACATTTCTTCCTTTTCCCAATGGAAGATGAGTGGGCTTGACTGAGTAGAAGCCTGAAATGTGTGGCTTTTTACTTCTGTATGACTTCCATCTCTGATTTGTTCCTTCATCTCTCAGAATGGTCACATCACAGGCTGGGCATAGTCCTTCCACCTGACTTCAAGAATGAGAAGTCACTTGGAATACAGAGGCTGGTCACATGAGCACACATTTCGAGCATGTGACTTGGGATTGAGGAATTGCTACTCTAAGCTGACTACACACTCGACTTTACCATTGCTTGGCGGTGTGGTTCAAACTTGATAGTCACTGAGGCTTATTGTGGAATCGGTCCTGTCTATAAACTGTCATAGGGAGATCTCAATGAAGGGGCAGAGGGAAGACAGAAAGGTAGGTTAAGAGGCCTTCATGGCTGTCAGATGGCTGACTCAGCCAGGGAAATCAAGAGAATATCACTTCAGTGTGGGGTCCTTCTAGAAAGTGACTCTGCTAAATTCTCAGGGACAAAAGAATTAGAGCAAGTTTGTTTGTTTGTTTGTTTGTTTGTTTTTCTTGAAGAGTGAATAGCTCAGATGACATCCAAATCCAAATCCAGGTCCGCTGTGACAGAGGCTTGGAGCAGATGGCCTCGGAGACTCTGCTCTCTGCTTCCTTCATTGAATCCGGGCACCAGCCTCACAAAGAGCACAGAATCGATGACCAGCCTGTAGTCATTACTGGTTTGTGCCTTGAGTGATGTCAAGACCCCCAAATGATCACGGCGGGTTACTTTGCTTTGGAAACCTACAGAGTCAAATTGGGCATGCCCCTGGGGTGAGGCAGAGTTTTGTGGAGACCCCACTTCCATTCGCCCTAGACATCAGAACCAGCAGGGGGAGAGGGTGGGGTCCCAGATGCCACATCTGTACCACAGCCAATAGAGAATGACAGCCCCAGAATGAGGGATTTACTTGTGTTCTCACGTTCGTCAGACCAAATGAAGAGCTCCCTCATCTGAACAGAATGGATCGCCCGCGCTAATCCCAGAGTCTGTCTGGAGTAAGCGAAGCATGGGAGAAAAGCAATGTGAAAGAATCTCTGCTGGGAAATATATTGGCTCCAAGTACAGACGAGAAAAGGGTAAAATAAGAAGTCGACCAGAACACGGTTCCAAGTGCTGAATCCCTCAGTTAAATCCCAATCAGTGTCAAGACACTTCATTACAGGCCCCTCTGAGCCAAGTCGTGGTTTTTATTCCCCCTGTGCTTTTGGTTTGTTTGTTCAGTTGTAACTAAGACAAAGGGTTCTCGGCACAGCACCTCTAACAAACTGCCTGATTCTGCTCCCACCATAACTGACTACTAAGAGCTGGACTCTTTCTCTGATTGACTCCTCCAGAGTGTCCAGAGCCTGGTGCATATCCAGCACTGCCCTAGACCTTGGGGACAAAGCCATGATGGAACAACTTCTGCGTCATGAGTGTCCATTTTTCTAGAGTCTTCAGATGTCTTCCTTTAATATTGATCAATACTCCCAGCTAGGCAGGACCCTAAGCCCTACCTTGCCCCCAACTCCTGGGTTCCTTTTGTGCCAAGTTCCCCTCTTGTGTGTTCCCTCATTAGATTTCAACTGTAACTGTACAAAGCAAAGACACAGAAACCCAGAGTCAAGGGGTGTCCTTATAGTAAAGGGACATTAGTAGAAAGGACATTGCTGCCCTGGGCCCTTGAGTATCACCCATTTTCAGCTGAGTGTTTTCTGAACTTGGCTGGGGGGCAAAGTCACTGTGGGTTTCCTGGCACCTTCCTGAAAGAGTCCTTTCTTAAACCTTGCCATATAACACGACACTGCTCAATTTTGAGAACACTGTGCTAAGTGAAATAAGTCAGTCATGGAAGGACTCTGAATCAGATGCCTTTAGCACAGAAGCAGTAGGTAGCATGGTAGATGCCAGGGGCTGGGGAAGGTGGAGGATAGGTGTGTCAGTCGACAAATACAAAGTTCAGTTACAAGAGATGATGTTCTAGAATTCTGCTCTATAGCTTCGCATTCATGGATAGTACTATGCTAAAGGGCTAGTGCATGACGGCGTGTAAAGGGGGATGAGCTCACGTGATTTCATGCTACACTAATAGCAGTAGTAGCAGTGCTAGAGAGATGGCTTAGCAATTAAGAGCACTGGATGTTCTTCCAAAGGCTCTGAGTTCAGTTCCCAGTATCCACACAGCAGCTAACAACCATCTGCAAATCCAGTTCCAGAGAATCTGATACCTGCTTCTGGCCTTCTTGGGCACCAGGCACACAAGTGATTCACAGAATACATGCAGGAAACACATACCACCACCACCACCACCACCATCACCACCACCGCCGCCACCACCACCACCACAAAACATCAGCAATAATAAACAGTTTCTTGTTTTCTCCTCTGAGCTGGCAATGTGGTCTGAGTGCTGTGGCTGGAAGGAGTTCCTCCTCCTTCTTCTGGGTTCCTGTCCATATATTGCCAGGTGAGGCTTCTCATCCAGTGAGCCAGCACTTCCTGAACATGGGCTCTGTACCAGCTACTCTCTGAGGCACCGCGGAAGCAATGGCAGATCGAACAGATACAATTTCCGTCTCTCTGGAGACTAGATTGCCCTGACAAGATCAAATAAGCAAACACACTTCAAAAGCCTCACTGTAGACCAGAGCAAGGTTCTGGAGGAAAACGATGGGGTGATTTTATAGGACCTTGGGGCTGGGTTTTAGATCCAGTGCCTCTAGAGACCTGAGAAATGACAATAACCCAACTGTACCAAGAGTGGGAAGGATGATGGGACATTCTACACACAGGGAACTTCAAACACGAAAACTGAGAAAGCAGAAAGGTTCATTACGGCCAATGACCAGCCACAAGGCCATCAAGAAAGGGACCCGTGAGCAAGGACAGCATTCCAGCCTGGGATTGGAGAAGCAGGCGGAGTTAGCATATCTCAGACTTTATTAGGGGCAAGAATAAAGATCACCTTGACTGTGATCTGTAAGCATAAACCATGAGCTGCCTCTCTGTTCTGCTTTTAAAATGGTCATTCCTTCTGATGCATGGAGAAACTACTGAAGGGAAAAGAGGAAGCCACAAGAACACTCTGGAAGCTTCGAGAAATGTTGAAGGTGGCCAGGCATGTGCTCACGAAGTGGGAGCGGAGGTAGAGGCATTTCTGGAGGCAGGACCTACCCAACCAGCTAGTACTTTACATACACAAGGGCAAACAGACTTCAGTGCATGTGGGCCCGAAAAACCCAAAAGATGAAGAGGGCATTTGGAAGTCACAGAAAAGTTGGAAGAGGAATAGATCTGAGGCTCATGGGAACTTGACATCCAAGTGGGAGTAATTGTTTTTCTGTACCTGGAGCTTGGTGAACAGGCTTCAGGGCAGCAGGGCAGCATGCTGGGGAGAAATGACAGGGGTGCAAGGGGCCGGGTGTTGTAAGGAATGCACTTTTCTGTGGATTTTTTAAAAGAATAAATAGAGTCAAAAATAAGTTCTTGTTTTTGAGATGGCATTTTCTTTTCTTGAAATAGTCGCTATCTTCCCACACCTGAGGAAGCTGTTTTCCCCGGAAGGTAGAGAAATCATGGAGATAGGGCTCAACAGCTTGGTCCTTCATTATATTCATACCTCCAATTATTGGGGTGACCCTGACATCCAGGAAAACCTTTTAGGTACCAGAGAGGGAACAAATGACCTTAGGTGAGGATTCATTGCTGTCGGACAGTGATGGTATAGAAAGTCCTTCTGTCTATATGTTGCTTTTATTGCTTAATGAGTAAAGCTGCTTTCGACCAGTGGCTGAACAGAGTAAAACCAGGTAGGAAATCTGAACAGAGATGTAGAGAGAGAGTAGGTGGAGTCAGAGAGAAGCCCTGTAGCCGCCAGAGGAGAAAGATGCAAGCTGCCTCCTGTAACCTTGCCAGTAGGCCACAAGCCTTTGGTAAAATATAAAATAATAGAATGGATTAATTTAAGATATAAGAGCTAACTAGCAATACTCTTAAGTGATGGGCCAAGCAGTATTTAATTAATACAGATTTTTGTGTGATTATTTCAGGAGTCTGGGAGGCTGAGAAACAAACGAGCAGCCTCCAACAACAATTCATGGCATTGCTCAGACTCCTGCCAACCCAGAAGCTAGCAAACCACATCTTCTGGGTCACAACCAGATCTACTTTCTGTCTAGGCTTTTCATCCTGATCCACTAGACATGAGGTAAAGAATTCCAATTCTTTGTTTTGCTACCATAAGGCTTCTGACTCATGTAAAGCTCCCTGTAGCTGTGTCTTCCCCTCCATGATGGACCATGTCCCCTAAAACTGAAAACCAGAAGAAATCCTTTCTTCCTTAACTTGCTTTTAGCAAGTATTTTCTTTTGGTTACAGCAAAAAGAAATCAACACAGTAACCTAGGACAAAATCTTCCTGATCTTCCAGGAAAGAGCAGGTTGTAGGGATGACCGCAAGGGGAAAAAACCCCAGCAAATAAGGTATCCCAGGAACAGGCCCATATACCTAGGTGGCTCTGAGACTGTAAGGTAGTTTGAGATATGAAAGACTCTGCTTGATAACCAAGCCATCCTGGCACTGCCAGCCACCTCCAGAAGCATGGAACAATTGACCCCATATGAAGGTGATAGGGACACAGTTTTGCCTCTGAGTCATTGTATTTTCATTCTTATCCTCTGTCTCCCTCCTGTTAACACTCTTAATTGAGAATTTTGTTCTTTTAAAAATACTTGTTTTCACTTTTCTAATTATGAGTGTGTGCGTATGTGTGTGTGTGTATGTGTGAGAGAGAGTGTGAGTATGTGTGTAAAAGAGTATGATTATATGTGAGTGTGTGAATTGAGAGTGTGTGAGTGTGTGAGAGTATGCATGTGTATGTGTGAGTGTGTGAGAGTGTGCATGTATGTATGTGTGTGAGTGTGTGTGAGACATGTGAGAGAGTGTGAGTGTATGAGTGTGAGAGTGTGCGTGTGTATGTGGGAGTGTGTGAGAGTGTGAGTGTGAGAGTGTGCATGTGTGAGAGCGTGTATGTGTGTGAGAGAGTGCGTGTGAATGTGTGTGTATGTATACAGGTGTTTAAGGAAGCCAGAAGATGGCTTCCCTGTGGTTGTCATCAGCATGATGTGGATTCTGGAAGCTGAAATCAGTTTACCTTCAAGGGCAGTGTGTGCGCCTTATCTGTGAGTCATGTCTTTAGCCCTGATTGTTCTTTTGAGACAACACTGTCTTCTGACTGGACCAAATCTGAGGCCACCATCCACTGGGATCTTATCAGGTATTTTATATCAGAAGTCTCTGTTGACGGACTCCATCTGTCTGGTTCCAAGGCTGAGCATGCTCTGTGTTTGATAAAAATGGCATGGGCAGTGTTTCCTGTACAGAAGCCAGAGCACTGTTCAGAGCATCATCCCACATGGAGTGGTGGGGCAGCCTGGATACACATACCTGTCTCACAGATCCTGTCATCCGTCACCAGCTAAATGTTCCCTCTGGTGACCATGTTTCTCATCAGGACGTGAGGGAGAGGTGACTCACATCTGCTCAGCTCGGAGGACTGTCTATTCCACTGCTATTTCCTTCTTGTGGAGTGTTGCATCCTCAGCATTGCTATCTACCTTCATTTCTCTGCAAAGATCCCAAGTTGCTCAGAGAAAACTGCCCTTCTCACTCCTCAAGCCCCAGTGAAGGATGAAAAATGTAGCCATTTGGTTCATTTAGATTTTCCAGATGTTGGATGTTGGGCAAGGGATTCTCTATGCTGACAGATGAACGTTTTCACATTCCACCCACATGTTTGACATTGTGAAGATGTAGGCATCTGGAAGGGGAGATGGATTTTTCTTATTAATGGAAAAATCATGAAATGATACTGGAGAAACTTGATGAGTGTCATGTGATCCCCGTGCTACAGAACAGCAGCTGCCTTTCTACTCACACACTTCCTTCCTGTGCATGTTTCCTTCCTGTGCACACTTCTTCCCTTCTTGTGCATGCTTCTTACCTGTGCATGCTTCCTTCCTGTTCACCCAAGGCACGGCCAGTCTGTTCTCTGCTGCTGTAATAAATGCCTGAGTCAGAGCCATTTATGAAGAGGATACATTTATTTTGTCTTACATACTTGGAGGCTGGAAAATCCAAAAGCATGGCCCCACCATGGCTCTGTGGACTTCTGATGAGTGACTTACAGCAACATCACGGCAAGGTGGAAAAGCAGGGCACATTCCGGTGTGTGGAAAAACAAAAAAGACACAGGCCAGGGAAAGATCTCAGGAGTTGCTCCTCAGGTACTGTCCCCTTCCTCTTTTAGACAGTCTCTTACAACCCTGAAACTTGCCATGTGGGCTAGGTCTCTGGGGATCCAGATGTCTCCACTTCCCTGCCTGGAGAATTACAAATACTATACAGTAACCCTTAAAAACACATTTATTTATTTGTGTGTGTATAAGCGTAAATGCATATATGTAGAACTCTGAGGCCAGTATTAGGGAGATCTCTCCTTCCACTGTAAAAGAAACCTAACTCAGTTTGCCAGGCTTGTGGCAAGTGCCTTTCCCCACTAAATCATCTTTCTGGCTCACAGTGGCAATTTTTTTTAATGTGGGTACTGGGAGTTGAACTTTGGTCCTCATGCAAGCATTTCACCGAGCTATCTTCCAGCCCAAGAAACCTTGTCTTCAGCAATTCAGTCTCCCAGAAGCCAATCTCATTCCACGTGAAGGTTGTCAATCCTTCCTCATGACCTAGTCACCTCTTTGCCACCAGCTGTGGACGTTGCTACATTAGATACTAAGTTTCAACATGAAGTTTAGATCGGGAGAACTCCAGTCAAGTCACAAAAACCTGACTGTAAATGTGACATCCCCACGGTCTGCTCATTTGTGCCTTTCACCTGCTATTTCATAGACATGTTCTCCATGTTTCCACATTACCCTTAAAGTTATTGATCTCAGTGACTTCCTACTAACAGGCCATGGGAGAGGCCATACCATTTCTTGACCGTATGCCGTGAGCACAGCCTTCAGTTAGGTGGTCTCATTTAGGACCTCCAAGTTCAGTGAACTGGGCAAGTTAGTATCTGAGCTCCCCTTAGCTTCAGTTTATACATCAGTGATGGATAGAAGACACTCATAGGGCTTCATCTCATAAGGCCAATGAGATAATCCTATGTAAAGCATGGGTCAGGAAAAGCAGTTATTTTGTGGTCACACTCCCCATGTCTCAAAGGCTTCAAAAGCACACGCTTGTGTCTTCTTCATGTTAAACATGTAGGGATTGGATATACTTGATTTTTACAAGATAAGATTATGGAACTCTGTCACTGTCATTGTTTCTATAACATACAGAATTGTGGTGCAGATTCCAGGAGGGGTTGATATGAGGGTCTCCGAGTGAAGCCCACAGAACTTCTTACACAAAATGGTATAGTGTTTGCACATAACCTATGTGTAACCCTTTTGCCTTTCAAGTCACCTTCAGACTCTCAGAATATCCAAACCAATGGGAATGCCACACAGAGAGCTGTGGCGTGTTAATGGGAAATGAGAGAGTCAGCCTGGGGAAGCTGCTACACCGTGGCTGCAAACCCCCAAGCAACAGATGCTTAAATAACACAGGACTGTTTCTTCCTCATGTTATATACATTTAACAGATGAAAGCTTTCTAGAATGTTCTTGATTGCGCTTGATTGGATCGGTGGATGTGGATCTCACAGATGAACAAAGGGGTGACTGTTATCGAAATGGCATGATTATTCCCATAAAGTTCTCAGTGTAGTGACTTCCTCAGGGACACTGAGAACAGGGAAGAATAATGCTGTCAGGATTGCTGTTATTAATGTTCTTACTTGGGTCTCTCAACTCTTTTTGCTGCTGTGGGTGGCTTTTTGATAAATATCTTAATGATGAAGTTTTTTCCTCTGTTGCTTCCTAATGATTATTTTTCATTAGGAACTAAAGTGCTTTGGCTTTGAGATCTGACTGAGAAAGATTCAAATACTGAATGGTGGGCTGGAGAGATGGATTAATGGGCAAGAGAGCTTTTACCAGAAATACGAAAATGTGAGTTCAAGTCCTCAGAACTGACATGTTCCACCCGGTGCCACCTGGTCCCGCAGCTGTTCAGTCCCAAAGAAACACACAGAGGCTTATATAAATTATAAACTGTTTGGCTCATTAACTCAGGTATGTTATTAAGTAGCTTTTACAACTTAACCCATAATTTTTATCTATGTTTAGCCACATGACTTTGTACCTTTTCTCAGTAAGGCATTTTCATCTTGCTTCCTCTGCATCTGGCTGGTGACTGTGTCTCTGCCTTTCCTCTTCCCCAAATTCTCCTAGTCTTGTTGCCCTGCCTATACTTCCTACCTGGCTACTGTCTCAACAACATTTTATTAGACCAATATGAATGACAAATCTTTATAGTATGCCAGAGCATTATTCCACAGCATTTCCCTTTTTTTCTTTTCAAAACAAAAACCCTGAATCTAATATCCTTTGTTTAGCTTTTTTTCCTGACCACTATCTGTAAAAATTGCTAACCAACATGTTAAACAAAGACAAACTTCATAATACATCTTTTGGGGGAATGTAAGCATTGCTTTCTAGGCTACTTCCTGATGATTAGGGGAATTGATAATCTTATGAGGATCCAAAGAAAAGTTAGGATTATGGTTAAGTCCTGACTGAAGTATTCTGTGAGGCTGGATCATCTCAGCCAGCATCTTTGAAGCTGCTCTGGATGCAAAACTCAGAGGAAACTATAACAAAGGTGCTCTGAAATGTTGGATCATCTGGGTCATTCATTCCCACTGGAGATTTTTCATGGGGTCTTCCTTGATCAAACCTAATTTTTCTTAACCAAGAATGAATCCACAGCCTCTAATTTCCTGTTGAAACAAAAGCAACACCTCTTCTCCAAAATAATATATCTTTTGACTTAAATTTTGAAGTCAAGGTATTTTCAAAATGTGTAGTTGAATCAATCCAACAGCATTTATAGTCAAATGTCTTTTAGCAGCTGTTGCTCCTTCCTCAGCAGCCAAACAGTTCAAAGACAACTCAATAGCATACAGTATCCAGATTCTCTGTGTATTTTTCATCTTTACATGTTTTTAAAACTCTCTTTCTTTTACTTTTATTTTTAATTTTTGGTTTTTTGAATGGGGTTTCTTCTTTGGCTGTCCTGGAATTCACTCTGTAGATCAAACTGTCTTTGAACTCATAGAGATCTTCATATCTCTGCCTCCCAACTGCTGGGATTAAAGGCATGTGCCACCAAACCCAACTACACTATTTCTATCCTTTTTCTTTTATCTCCCAAGCCAAAAAATTGGTATATTTTTAAACACACTGTAAATAATTCAGAGTTTTTTTTCATGTGAATCTGTATTTACTGTGTAAATCTTTTTCTGACCGCACGAGTCTTTATTCTGCTAAGTAATATGTCTAGGATTTAAACTGCAGCTTAGTGACTGACTCCACCCCATTCCTTAGCTTTCTGAGAGTCTAGTTTCATGACGGAGGTACTGACAGGAGCCTTATTACCACAATTCTGTGGAATTTTAAGGTCCATGCCACCATCAAAAAGCATGCCGCTGGCTGCTCATAAACACCATTTAAAGGAGCTGCCAGTAGACTTTGTTGACTTCCCATTGGAAGCCTTACCCTCTCTGAGGAGTGGATGGGGAATGGGGTGGGGGAGGTGGAGAGAGTAGGAGGTGAGGGAGTGGGAACTGGGATTGATATGTAAAATGAGAAAAGATAGTTTAAATGAATGAATGAATGAATAAATAAATTAATAAATAAATAAAAGAGCTGTGAACTTTTCACCACTAATACTGAGTCAGGAAACCTCTCTGAAAAGAGTCACGCATCCGCTTGCTTCTAGCAAACACAGCCCACCTAAGAAAATGCTGCTACTAAGAAGCCATACTTGACTCTGTTCTTGTCTGTCTTAAATCCTTTTTTTAAAGCTTTCTCAGGCTTTATATGAAAATTCTTGGCAAATGTTGGGCACCATTTTTAGATGGAAGCTTCTGTCCTGCCTGGTCCTACAGCTGTACAGTCCAAAAGAAGCATACAGAGGTTTATATTAATTATAAACTGCTTGTCCTATTAACTCAAGTTTGTTATTAACTGGCTCTTACAACTTAAATTAACCCATAATTTTTATCTATGTTTAGCTGCATGACTTGGTATCTTTTTTATCAGTAAGGCACTCTTATCTTGCTTCCTCTGCCTCTGGTTTGTGACTGTGTCTCTGTCCTCTTCTCCGAATTCTCCTAGTCTGATTGCCTCACCTATACTTCCTTCCTGGCTACTGAACAATCAGTGTTTTATTGAACCAATATGAGTGACAAATCTTGACACTGTACAAGAGCATTATCCCACAGCACTGACATAAACCTGGGCATGGCCTTCCATATGCCTGTAACCCCAGTTCTAGCAGGTAGAGGCAGGAGAATCCCT
Organism: Myodes glareolus; assembly: GCF_982192425.1. Lineage (NCBI taxonomy): Eukaryota > Metazoa > Chordata > Mammalia > Rodentia > Cricetidae > Myodes > Myodes glareolus. The sequence goes on from NC_142028.1 coordinate 66,698,012, forward strand.
AGGACGTGCTGATTGCCAGCCTAACTCCAGGTTTGGTGAGAGACTCTGTCTAAAAGAAAGCAAGAGAATGATTGCACAAGATGCCTGCCATCCTTCAGCCTCCTCATGCATACATGGACACACATGTGCATATATGAATGTGCATATTCACACACACACACACACACACACACACACACACACACACACTTTACTGGATGAAGAACCAAGGTTGGAAGTTTCACTTGTGCTGGCAACAACTCCTACTGTATATTTGTAGGGACTGATCAGAAGTCAGAAACACGTTACTTTGTTGAGTGTGCCGCGCCCTTACGGCACCCTTCCCTTTCTGTGGACCACCCTTCCCTTTCTGTGGACCACCCTTCCCTTTCTGTAGACCACCCTTCCCTTTCTGTGCCACAGTGGTAATGCAGACAAAGTACTCTTTTTATCTGACTGGCGTGTGGCTTCGGCTTTACTGAATTCTAAGCCACCTGGCGATGTCATTCCCAAGAGCTGACGTGAAGTCAACACAATTGCTTTAGCTGCAATGGAAGTGGTGAGAAATGGTGTTCGCATTATCTCTAGCCTGTGATGTCATGGTCTAGCGCTAGACCTAGGGTCTAGCCTGAAGCTGGTTCGGGCTTGTGTAGTTTGCCTGAAGGTAGCTTTGCTTCTGACTTTGAGCAGCTAGTTCCCTGACAGTCTCATTCCTGTGTCCACTCCTCAGGAAACAGATGCCCCGATGTCTTCCAATCCGGTAAGGCGTGGCATAAACTTGACATTCCTCCTCTCAAGAGGAGGCAAACCTGCTTTGTGGCTTTCGTTGAGTGAAGTTGGGCTGGGATGTGACGGGTGCAGGTTTGTCTCTTAAATACTTCGATCAATGATTTCCAACCTCCATGAATATCCAGAGTCCCCAGGGGTGGGGAGACTTAAAAACACCGAAGTTGGCATCCCACCTCTAGAGACTATAATTTAATTGGTCAGGACTGTGGGCTGACCACTGGGAGTGCTGAAATTTCCCCAGATGCTTTTAATAGCAAAGTGTGAGGACTGTTGACCCGACTGGTGCTCCTCAAGCCCGAGGGTACAGCCAGAATCCCCTGGAGAGCTTATTAAAACCTACTATAGGGACCCTCCTCCAGAGCTGCTGTCTCTGTGTTCAGAAGATGTAAGGGGACCCTGGGATTTGACAGTCTCAAATGTTTGTTGCTGCTGTTGTTCATTTGTGCTGGTGGTGCAGGGTTCCACAGTGCAGAGGCACCAAGGGCTGATAATCTTGTGTTCTGTCCTTCAGTTAAGGGCTTCAGAAGAGAACAGTCAAAAGCAGCCCTTGGAGAAGCAGAAGGACAGGCAGAACTTTGTCTCACAGCCTTCCAGAGTCACTGTTGTGGAATCTTGTTTGTTTCACTGTTTGGGACAGGATCTCACTTTGCAGCACAAGCACAGGCTGGCCTTGAACTTGCAATGCTCTCACCTCAGCATCCTGCAGTCTGGGACATTGCAGCTGTGCCACCACGTCTGGCAAGCTATCGAGTGTGTGTGTGTGTGTGTGTGTGTGTGTGTGTATACACACATATATATATATATAAAATTTTAGGAGGCAGCAGCTTCTGAAGTACATAGTTGGGATCCCGATCAGGAGCATCTTGCTCATCTTGCAGCCTGGAGACATGAGTCTCTCTCCTTCCATCCCCTCCATTAATGCTGCTATCTTATTGCAGTTTTTCCTGGCTGCACGAGTTAAAGAATGCTGTCTCTCTAGCTGCATTTGCTCTCTGAAACTTCCAAGACAAAGAGGAGGGTCTTTGGGTCTCTGGTTCAGGTGATTATATTGATTCATCCGTGGGGTGCACGTAGAAGAGGAGCAGCCAGAGTCACGCTGGGTCCAAACATCCCATGTCTGAAGCCAGATGGCCTTCAACTGTCTGAGCAGCTATGAGGAGATGAGCTGGGTGGTGGCGAGCAACTGTGTGGAAATGTGTGGTTTTGTATGACCTGACTGGCTGGCTTGAACAGTCTGTGGCATAGCAAGAAGGTAATTTAATTACCTGGAGTTTAATGAGGAAAAACACCCCATTCTGTATACCTTCTGCTTTGGCAGGTAAAAGTTTCTCAGAACCAACAACAACAAAAGCAACAATGACGGTGATGATGATGATGATGGTGACGATGATAATGATGATGATGATGATGATGATGATGGTGACGATGATGATGATGATGGTGGTGACGATGACGATGATGATGGTGATGATGATGATGGTGATGGTGACGATGATGATGATGATGATGATGATGGTGATGATGATGGTGATGATGACGATGATGATGATGGTGACGACGATGATGATGATGATGATGGTGGTGACGATGATGATGATGGTGATGATGATGATGACTCACAGGAGCACTGGCCCAGGCTCAGTACTCCATCCACACTTCCCACATATTGATTCACCCATGCAGGAGAGTTTTATTACTCCCATTGGAGAGATACACAAGCCGAGGTGTGAAGTCAGTTTATTCACTCAGTGTTAACCAGGTCACCTTTCCATGTTGGTTCTTAGTGCTTGGGAGTCTGTTTGGGAGGGAGCCTGGTGATGGTTCAGAGTAAGGAGCCTTGCTGTTCTCAAAGTCTATAGTTAGGTTCTGTGGGCTGAGAGCCCCTTCCTGACCCAGGCATAATTAGGTCAAGTGTGCTCGCTAAATAGCACTCCCTCTGGAGTTCCTTGCGATGCCTGGTTGCCTTTAGGCAAGAGAGTGAATTTCCCCACCTTCCATCTCTGCAGCCAGGCCTCCTGCCACCCTGCATCTTTCCTGAAGCAGCCCTTCCCCCAGCCTCTCAGACCCCCCCAGCCCCCACCTCATAAGGAACCTAATGGCTGCTTGGCTGAAAGGAGACAGCAGATGTCTTTGCTTCCTCGAAACCTCCAGCCACCTCAGTCATAAATGCCTTCCCCCGCCCCTTTCTCGCCAGTCACCATTCTTGTGCCCATGCAATACAGGACTACTGGTCAAGCCAAAGTCTAGTCTGGTTTTGGCAAATGTCAACGGTGAAACTGTTTCTAATGGCTACAAACAATGGCTGTGGCATCAGGGAGACCTGGGCTGGTAGCCTCGCAGTGTCTGGCTCTCCGGCCACCAACCTGTGCAAGGGAGACATTCATTCTGATTTGCTCTTGTTACTGGGAGGAACCATACTATCTGACACAGAGAACAAGATGCCACTAATGTTAATTAGAGCACCTGTTGTTCTGCTACTCCCTTCCCTGGCCTCAGTTTCCCGGGCGATGAGGCTGCTTGGTGTCAGAGACCTTTCCAGCCCTGACAGCCTCTGACTCATGGTGCCACTGACTCATGCCCATTTCTGCTCCTGTATCATTGCTTTCCATGAAAAAAGTACCCTCCTTCCTTTTGTCCTCTGACGATCGCCCCATCATCTCTGTCCTGGGGGGAGGGGCCAAATATTTCAAACCAGTCACCCCGCTTTGTGCCACCATGGCTTTGAGTCAGATTGCCTTGGATTTCTGAGGCATCAGAAGAGTAGGTAGTGGATATGAATAACCATTGCATCGGGGAGGGCTTTTGCTTCTCTCTCTGACTGATGACAGCTAAATTACTGCTAAATATAGACCCCGAATTTGCATGAATCTGCAGCTTGCCACAGCCAGGCTGGGGGTTTTATTGACAGCTGAGGCACTGGAGGCAGGCAGGCACCTGCTCGTACACCTCTTCCCCAGGAAGCTCGGAGTGGAGTGAGGCGACGCACGCCCCTCCATCACCTCTTCTCCAACCATTCACTCCTCTCTCCAAACCTCCAGTTCTGTTGGTTCTAACGAGAGAGGCTTAGGTTGTTTGTTTGAATCCTCCATCTGCTATCTAGCTGTGTGATACTGAGCAAGCTACCTGACTGCTCTCTCATCTTTCTCCAGCCTTGGTTTCCTCGCTGGTATCATGGGCACAGAACACAGAACGACTGACCTCATCTTACATAAGCAGAAGTTCTGGGCTGGGCTGACCCAAGTTTCTGACTTGTTACTCCAACGTGTTGAAGGATTTGTCTTTAGGTTGTTGGTTCTGAACCCTGAAAGATAGCCCTAGCTGTGTAATCACATTGCAGTCAGGTTCAGCACAGGGGAAATGAGGCAGTTTTCTTTGTTGCCCCGACTTTTCCAAAAAGCCACTGTTGCATAGACGTCACAATGAGTTGTTGCATTTATGGCTCCCACCTATACTTATCACGTGGGAAACAGTGTTTATTAAGTCTTTATAACACTTCAGGCATCTCTCGGCATAACTTCACATGGGTTAAGTTCATCCCCTCCAAGAGCCTATGAAACAGGTACCAGTTCTAAGCTGCAGACAGTTTAAACTACTTGCTAAGGATACCCAAAGGGTAACAACTCTCAGAGCTTTGAACCCAGATGGCCAGGGCTCGGCTGTAGTGAGGATTTGATAGTTGTGTTCATGTGATCGGCTTATGCTATAGCTGTGTGAAAGATGAGAGCCTGGACTGCGGACAAGACTCTTGAAGTCTGTTGGCGCCGGAAACAGAGGTGACGCTGGAATACTATGACGCAGAAGGGTGGATGGCATGGGGGCATAAACCAGGGGTGTCTTTGCCATCCCTCAAATAGGCACTGGAGATTAAGACAGAATGTGCCCCACTCAGGCTACCTGACAAATATGCAGGGACTGGGTGTCTTAAGCTTACGTGTATTTCCCACCATTCTAGAGGCTGGGGGGGGGTCCACAATGAAGGTGTAGAAGGTAAGCTTTAGTTGAAGTCTTGATGTCTTGGCATGTCGAAATCACCATAGTGCTGTGTGCTCACATGACCTCTTTAGTATGGAGAGAGAGGGCTGGAGGGAGAAAGACAGGAGTTTCCCTAGAAGGACACTAATCGCATCACTAGGGCCCCAACCTTATGACCTCACTAACCCTAATCAACCCCCAGTGGCTTCATCTTTCAATACCTTTACTTAGGTGTTCGGGCATCAGCATATGATTTAATAGAGCCCTCGATCCCCAGCCACAGTTAGGTGCCCTTTCAGGGCAGATGGCCAATAAATGAGCCTGCATCTCTTTCCCTCCTCCTCTAATTATTGACTGAATTATTTGCTTTTTTTCACATGGACTATGAGGCTAAGCTCAAGACAGCACAGTCTACTCACGGGGAGAAGACAAGCAACAGTTAAGTCACGACTCACAGTGGCATTTGTTCAAGGGCCAAGTGCCTGGGCTCATTCAGGGCTGTGCCAGATGGAACAGCAGGTCCAGCATCTCTTGTCAATCACAGTGGCCAATCTGCCCAACTCCCAGGTCTTTCCTAGGCTGAGCTGCAGCACAGCAGATCACAGTTAACTTGGGGACAGGTTTTTGGACATCCTGGGCTAGACCATTTAAGGATAGAAAAATCTCAGCTGGCAGAACCCGTTTTGGAGAGAAATGATTTTCTGGGGTTGGGGAAAACTGGACTAAATGTGGATGAGGAGCTGGTTTAAAGACTGTGACGTCATCGGTAGATATTTAGGGAGCGATCCTAGCCAGGGGAGACAGCGTTCATGGAAGAGGAGACAGCACACACGGGACGAGGAAAGGCCAGGCTGTCTCCCGGATGTCAGCTGGCAGAGTGGTAGGTGAGCCGGTATTCCAATGGAGGCTGGAAAGAGACAGCATTACCGAAGCAGGAACACTAGCGTTCAGAATCAGCCATTGGAAGAAGCCAGAACAAGGGTGGAAATGTGTTCCAGCTGCCTGGATCTCATACTGCCCTTCGAGAGAACAAATGAGCTAGCCAGCAAGAGAGCCAACAAGAGCTGAGTCCAGTTCCCTGCCAAGGAACACGGTTGTTGTGGTTATGGAAATGGCATATGAAAGGCCACGAAACAAGATATTCCTGCAGTGTGACTGGAGGTGTCAATTCAGGGCAAATGACAAGAGAGTGGAATGACACGGTGGCCTGGCTCTCAGAGCCTTGTTTCAGTTCTAGACCCCCACGGCCGTGAACTTGGACGATGACTGTAGCCCTCTGCATGTCGTTTCCTCCTCACCTCGTTAATAAAGAACATTGAGGATTGCAGAGCTTTAGATGCTGAGTAGACAGTGGCTGCAGAGGGAGGGTGTTGCATAGCTGCTTCTTGCAGATGGCAACATTCTCCTGTGGAAGGAGTGGGGGAGGCTCTTAAAATTCCCAAGAAAGTTACAGGACTCCTGAGGTCCCTTCTCAAGTAGTAAACAATTGCTGGGTGAGAGGAGACTTTCCCTTGGGTTGTGTAGATGATCCTAAGACTGTAGTCTTCACAGGCTGTAGTCCACACTGGGATGGGTTTGATGGTGATGTAGCTGCCCCAGAGTCCTCTTTGTGCCAGCAAGTATCCCCAATAAACTGGTTGGTTCAGCAACCAAGACTTAGATGCAATTGGTTTCAGGGGTGGTGTTAGGTCCTTTTTGGGTGACTCTCCCCAAAAGTCACAACAGAGAGATACCCCCGAGTGAGGTTCTGTGGTTTTGCATCTCTGGAATAAGAGCTGGGAAAACGGCCGTCTGTTCCTTTGGACCTTCTCCTATCAGCATCTGTTCCAAGCTTGGGGAAGACTGTGTCCTAGGGAGCAGCTCTCTGAATCTTTTCTTTCTGGAAGATGACTTGGTGGCCAGCTGCAGAGGCAGGTCTTCTAATTCCAACTTCCTCCAGATTCTAATGTCTCCAAGACGTCTTCTTTAGGGAGGACCCAGGTCACTTCCTTCCCAGATTTAACTCAGGGAGGAGTATTGGAGCCTCTGGTCCTACTCTATCTACCTCGGACCACCCAATTGACACCCAGGCTTGGCTTTTAAAGGCATTTCTGAGGGTTCCTGGATGTGCTCAAATTCCAGGGCACTCCTGGACAGTGGCCAGCCCCATCCCCACCCCATAGAGCCCAGGAGCAGAAAGTCTGTTCTGGAAACATCAGCGGGTTAGCAGTATGTTTAGCTGTTCTTTGCAGAAAAAAGTCAGAGGGCCTTGAGTTAGACGATGTCACTGCCCAACTCTCTCTGAGCCTTGAGGTAGATGATGTCACTGCCCAACTCTCTGTGAGAACATTCCTCTATTGTGTTTTCATACTCACCCACTCTTCCATCTAATCCCCCAAGGACTTTCTGTCTTCTTCCTGGGTCCTCAAACTCCTCAAGCCCAGGCGAGCCCACCTGCCTCTGATTCTCCCCTGCCAGCCATTTTTCATCTCACACACATTTTTCTCGGTTCGTCTTTCCAGGACCCTGAACTGATGGAGCTGGTCTGCCCATGCCCCTTAGAACTTGAGTTCTCTAACAGTTGGTTTCCTTGATTCTAGCTCTGCCTGCTGTAGGTGCATCTCTGCTGGCTCCATCCCTATGTCACTGTATGACACTGTCATCTCCTCAGCAGGGCCAGTGGCCAACCAACCTCTGTTCAGCTGCATGGGTTTGGGGACTGGGAAGTTGGATACATGCAATATCGACATCAGACTTGGATGTGAAACACTGCACTGTATAAGTGCACGCTCAGAGCTTTCTTCAAGTGGTCTATGACCTACCAAAATATCACGGCTCAGGAGACAAGTCTTTTTTAGGAGACTGGAGAGATGGCTCCGTGGCTAAGAACACTTGTTTCTCTTTCAGAGGAAAAGTGTTCAGTGCCCAGCACTCATGTTAGGTGACTCACATCCATCTGTAGCTGTAGTTCCAGGGAAATCTGACACCCTCTTCTGGCCTCTGAGAGTGCTTACACACACACACACACACACACACACACACACACACACACACACACACACATCTTTAAAACAACAGCTTGTTGCTGTTACAGAGCTAAAGACTGAACTCTGGGCGTCACACACGCTAGGCAAGTGATCTACGACTAACTGACTGAGCTGCCTCTCTGCCCCCGAGAGTGCTCCTCAGTATCCAGCTTTAAATGCACACCCTTGAAGTCAGAGAATGGTGTCCTCCATTACTCTGCCAGTGGTTCCCACCCCTGCGCCTGACACAGGCTGGTACTCAGTGAGTGAAAAGCAGGGTGTGTGGTGTACACTTGTGATCCTAACACTTTGAAGGCTAAGGTAGGAGGGTGACAAAGATGAGACCGACCTGGGCTACGTAGCAGGACTGTCTCAAGAGCAAAGGATGTGTTCGGCGATGAAAGATTCCTTGCTCATAAGACACCTATACACTGATTTTCTTCTGCATATTAAATTCGGGGCCTTTCAATTTCTCTCTCTGACTTGGGTTTGGGTCTGGGAGGCTGCACAGAATTTACTCTACCTTTTGGGCCCTGTTCTAGCTTCATTTCTGTTGCTATGATAAAAACACCCTGATCAAAAGCAACATAAGGGAGGAAACAGTTTTTGTTTTCTTTTGGATTGTAATTCCTGGTTACAATCCACCATTGACGGGAAGTCAAGGCAGGAACCTCAAGGCAGGCCTGCTGGATAATTCACATCATTCATCCCTGATGAAGAAACTCTCTGTCCAGTGTCAGAAGAGAGGCTGAAACCGTGGACGATGCTGCATGCTGCCTGGCAGCGGGTCCATGCTCCGCTAGCTTTTCATGCTTCAAGACTCCCTGCCTAGAGAATGATGCTGCCTACAGTGGACCGGCTTCTCTTACATCCATTAGCAATCAAGGCAATTCCTGCAGACACGCCTACGGGCCGATCTGATCTAGGCAACTTCTCAATGGAGACGTCCCAGATAATTCTAGGCTGTGTCAAATGGACAGTTGAAGTTAGCCAGGAGAGACCCCTTAATGCACCACCACATCAGTGGTATAGACATCACCTCTTCACATCTGCCAGTGTCGGTGGTGTTTGCTGTGCCTGACCAGGATCTCTGTTCCTACAGTGACCCATAATTCTCTTACTAGGGCAAGGGAGATAAAAACAAGGGAGAGCTGTAGGGCTCAGAGAAACTGACTGCCTTAGGTATGTACCAGTACGGTGATGCCCAGAGAGAGCTGCTGCATATTCTTACACCCAGAGCCAGCTCCGAGTTCTCCTAACCCCCAGCCGTGTGCCCCCTTGCTGTCCTCTACAGTCTCCTCCTCATCTCCCATCATGACGAACTGGAGTTCTGTAACGCTGAAGGCCCATTGAGTTCCACACACACCCTCCCCCTTTTTATTCATATCTCAGTGGCTGGGGCGACTTTCTGCTTGGCTGAGGCATAGGATTGGCCGAAAGGTTGCCGGTTAGCCTCCTCCTCAGGTGCTCGGTTCTGGGCTGTGTCAGACATCGCAGGGTCTCATGCAGCTATGGCAGTATTTCCCACGTGATCTCTGGAGCCAAACCAGGGTTCAGATTCCAGGTCTGCCACTGTCTAGACAGACATGCGTTGTTGGGCAAATGACTTGTCCGTGTCTCTATTTCATATGTACATAGTGTTTGAAGTTGAGGTGAAATACTTAGCTCAGTGATCCCTACCTCAGTGGTAGGTAACTGTTAGCAATGATCACTATTGACTCCATTTGGAGTTCCCTGCCATCGCTCAAACCACTTTATGTGTCAGCCACCAGCTGTCTCTGTGGGGACATGACCCGGGTTACCATCTGTGCACACGGAATGGTCCCTGGCATTAGCAAAGAGGGGATCCCTTACGGTGCCCAATGATGCTTTCAACAAATTCATCCAAAGAGTCTATTGCTGCTGGGTAGCATGGCTCAGGGGTTAGAGTCATCTTCTGGGTTTGCCCTTCTGGGTTCACATCTTGACTCTGCTGCTTCCCCAATACCAAGCTCCTTCTCCTATGTTTGACTCAGTTTCTTTATCAGCCAACAAGGGCTATGACAGGAACAAAAGCCCTGCGTGAGAAGTAACGGATGTGAAGCATGGTGCCGGGTGTTCACTATGTCATCGTTAGTGGCGATGTGAACTGATATTTATTGAGTACTAAGTGTGTGCCAGGCGCTGATTCAAGGGCTTTTCAATATATTAATTCATTTCATCTCTGTAGCCACCCTATGCGGTAGACACACTTTCTCCTCTTTAAATGCTGCAAAAACCAAAGCCTGGAGAAGTTCAAGGAGACTCGCTGGTGACTCAGATTGGCAGCTGGGGGCTGCCACACTTACCACGTGCCACCTCAGGGGCGTTGCAGGCTGTAGGATGTAGTAGTGGCTGCACGAGCTCTCGGGTTGTGTTGGAGTTTGTGACGTATCGCAACAAGACACGAGACCATCTGGTGCCACTCTATCCAAAGAGCCTAGGCCAGCCTTTGGAATGCACGAATAAGCCTGTGTTGGAGGGGAGAGGGAAAGAAAATGACCCCTAGCAGAGATGGGCTGCTCACTGTAAGATGTCATAGCCAATGACCACGCCCCCAGGCTGGTGGCCAAGGCTACAGCAGCTGTTGGCACCATCTCCTAGGAGTGTCTGGCAGAAGGAATCTACTATTGCAACTTGCAGTGATCTAAATTGCTGCTGAGAGGGAAGGAATGGGCAGTACAGAGGCTACAGTCAGCTCTTTGGATGCCATAGCCTGGGCTCCCTGGTCTAGCCTCTGACTCACAGGATATACACAAAGCTCCCAGAGCCTCCCAGGACTACCTGGGCTTGTCTTGATCTCCAAACTATCAACATTCACAACCAACCACAGATCTGTCCTGTCCTAGAAGGAAGTCCACCCATCTTTCTAGCCCTCAGCTTTCTGGGAGCTTCATCAACTGGATTCTCTGTGCCGAACTCTGAGAAGACCAGGAAACTCCCAGACTACTGTTCACTTGTCCCAGTCAGACCCGTGACAAGGAAGCCAAGCTCTGCTTTTGGTATTACCCCAACTCTTACCAAGTTGTCATGGGGCCAGCGCTCAGTAGGTGTCCAGATAACCACAGTGCCTGTCATACAGTAGGTGTCCAGGTTACCAACATACCAAGCACACAGTAGAAGTCAAGACTACCTCATGCGTAACCCACAAAAGGAACTTAATAAACTTGGGTATTTATCGGGAAGAAATCTTGGGGACAACATTGAATAGGTCAGAAGGTTAGGAAGCACATAACCTGATCACAGGGGTGGTTCATGGCAAGTGATGCCAGCGGCAGCAGAAGGCAGGCCACAGGATCCCTACTCAAGGGAGATCCTCAGTCCTCCAGCCCTGGCTTGTGGTACCCAGTGCCCACAGGCCCAGCACAGATCCCCAGCAGACAACAGTGCCCAGGACTGGAGTCGCCCTGACTAGACAAACAGTTCTCCTGACAGATCTCGGGATGCTGGGGAGCAGTGCTGAGGACTCTGGGACTAGCTTAGGACTTCAGAGAGTGTGCACAGAATCCCTGAGAGCAGAGCCAGAAGCCAACAACTGTGTCTGGATCTCCCTCCAGGTGCAGATCGCAGCTCCAGGAGGCAGCAGCTTAAATTCTCTACGCAGATGCCAGGTCTGAGGAGCAACTGTCAACAGGAAGCCCCTTTGGGGGTTCGGTTTCTTGCCTCCTGACTGTCTGACTTCCTCCAGTTGAAGCTGCCCAGTCCTTTGATCAAGATGTTTTCACACAACGACCTTAGGCAAGAGCCTAGTTTCATGCTTGGAACTACAGCTTTGGGACTCAGGTAGAGCCTTATATTCCAGAGAATGGGTCTTCCCTTCCTGAGAGTCTGGCTAGAGACGGTCTGCGTGTGATGGAAAGAGATCCTCATTGCTGTACAACTTCAGTTTAGACAGCTCTGCTTCTGAAAATAGTCTATACATATGTAATCCTGTTTTGCATCCACGATGAAATGCTCAGTACCTTGCTTTTTAAAAATTAATATGTCTTCGATGCGTCTATATCAGCTGTCATCTTTTTTCATGGCTGCCTAATTTTCCATTGCGTGGCAGTCTATAATTTATCTAACTAGTTCCCCATTGACTGACATTTAAATTATTTCTTGTCTTTTACTATTACTACCAATCAGGAAATCTTACATGTCTTTGACACATGCATGAGCATATCTGAAAGCTAGGTTTCCAGAAGATAGATTGCTATGTTAAAGTGTACATGCTGATTTAATATTTCATTGACGAGAAGGGGTGTGATCACATATGGAAGGTAGAGTAGAATTACATGAAGAAAATGTGGCGGGTGTCTGGGAATGGGAAGTCACTCAAACACTGACCTGGGGATCCATTCCTACAATTACCAGGAAGGCAGAGGTGATGGCTTCCACTGTCACTTTCTTGGAGGACGTGCCTGTTACCATATCCCCCGCCACCACATCCTGTCCCTGGACCGTTTTCTTCTGGGACTTGGCTCCATGATGAAGGGAATTTGGGTCCACGATGGCTCCCTCTTTTGGATTGAGGTAACAGGGTTCAGAAAACTCACAGCGTGGGGGTCCTTTGTGTCAGCAGTCTGTCTGTGCGGATTCCACAGTGACAGATTCTCATAGAGCAAACTTTATAGCCCTCACCCATTCCATTTCTCTAACGACCAATTCTACTTGTACGGTACAAACATTGTGACCCACACCCCTTCCGTTTCCCACAGGCTGCTTTTTGATGGCCTTTCTGGGAGAACCCAGGGTACCCAGTGGATTCTGGAACTTTGTTGGCATCTTCACTAAATCACTGGGCAGAGCCAACCATATTCATCCACCTCAGCACCATGGGAGTGTAGGGACCAGGAGGGAGAGGAGGAGATGCCATGCTCTGGGCTGACATGGTCTGGAAGGGATTCCCTAGAGCTGCCTGTGTGGCTCCTAGGAAGTGGCTGAGGGCAAGTAAACTTGGGATCTTTTTTTATTTCTTTTTTCCCCTATGCAGGTCTTCTCTGTGGCTTTGGAGCCTGTCCTGGAACTAGCTCTTATAGACCAGGCTGGCTTCGAACTCACAGAGATCCACCTGTTTCTGCCTCCCGAGTGCTGGGATTAAAGGCGTGTGCCACCATCGCCCGACTAGACTTGGGATCTTTAAGGACTGTCCAGGAATACTGCTCTGTTAGAGGCATGAGTTGTACCCATTGTACCCATCTGGCCCCCTCTTTCCATTCTGAGAGATGCTGCCAAATTTCGCTCCTCAGAACCCACACCAATTTGTGTCCACTAACAGCACCTAGAAAGGCCGATATCCTCGCCCTGTGCCCTCCTTGGGCTGTAGCAAATCTCCAGATTCTCTCTCAGACCAGTTGAAGATATCTCATTCCTTTCCTTCCATTATAAAAGTGACTTAAATATTAAAAAAATGGCAATATCCATCTGCAAGTCTTTCTTGGAGTTGTCTCTGAGTTTGATGTTATTCAGCCCATGCCTCGCCCTTCTGTTGGTTCATTTGTTATATTCCTATTGATCAGCAACATGATTTTGACAAATTAAGCAAAACTGGTCCCAGCCCCATGAGCTGCAGATGTTTTTGCCCAGGTTGTTTGTTGTCTTTAACATTTATTTGCAGCGCTCGCTTTGTTCAGAAAATTCCCCTTTTCTACTCAAATGAATCAAGTCCTTACTTTTCTCACTTGGAGTCTTTGTCTTGCTTAGACAAGCCTGCTTTCTTCTACACCCCAGGACCACCTGCCCAGGGGTCGCACCACCCACAGTGGGCTGGGCCCTCTCATGTCAATCATTAACCCAGTAAATGCCCAGCAGACTTCCTACAGGCAATCTGAAGAGGCTCCTTTCCTCCAGGAATTCCAAGTTGTGTTGGGCAGTTACCAGGGTCGCGAGAAGTGGAGCCAGAAAGCAGCTTAGCTTGTCCAGAAGATGAGCTGCTGGCCTGAATACACCTGACTGAGAAACCTCTGCTGCCTGAGGGTTTCACACGCTGTGCCCATCCCGTGCTAAGCTCCTGTATTCTTACTTTTCTCTTTTCCTCCCTTCTTTTTCCTTTGGAGACTGGGTCTGCCCTTGTAGCCCTGGTGAGCCTCCAACTTGTGCCCATCTTCCGGGTGCTTCTTTCCCACTCTGAGATAGCAGGTGGGTGCCACTGCCCGCCAGGCTTCTGTTCTCTTTCCTGCAGTTGACTTCTTTAGCATAGACTTTTATTACGTTTTGATATCTGTCAAAGCTTGCTATTTTTCTCTTTTACTTTTACTTTATGTTTTAAAAAATTATTCATTGAGAGTTTTACATATATACATATGTGAAATTTTCAAAGAATATATATACATACATATATATATATAAATATGATCATATCTGTCTCCCACCTCCCCTTTCAACTCTACTCAGGATTGCCCCTCTTTTACTTTCAATTTCAGAAGCCCCTCTGGCTCATGTCACATTCTTCTTTCCATGCCGACTTTCAGTCTCTGCTCTGGGTCTCCATGGGTCTCCTCATCCGTGGGTCCTATGGGTGCACGCGTGAGGAATATGGCACCTCACAGGCATTTCTCTTTCCCAGAAAGACAACAGCCTCTCTGGGCTCACAATTCCTCAAGTTTGAGAATAATGCAGTCCTCCTGACTCCTTCGCAGAGACCCCTAGACTGGATGTTCTCTTGTCCTGCAATGAAAAGGCTTGCATGACTCACTAAGTTAAAACCTTGAGTTGAAAGCAGTTAAGCAATTTGCCGCGGTGCTGCCTTGTCGGATCTTGATGAATACCTGCTTGCCAAGCACCAAGTGTCCTATACAGCAGCAAGAACACAGAGGAAAGCACTGGGCAGGGCCCCACTGCTGCTGGGGATGGCAGGGAACAGCCTGTCCTTGCTGCTTCAGGCCGCTGTTGGCTCTAGCCACTCTGGAGTTTGTGACTGTCTCATTCATCTCTGCTTCAGGGTTCCGATGTCTCCTCTCCTTTCGATGCCTTCTCCATTTCTGTCTCTTAACTCAGATGCTTAGTGATCACTTGATAGTTTTGAAGGCGCTCATCTCAAAACTCTTTAACTCAGCTGCATCCGTAGAAACCCTTTCCCCAACAGCATCACGTCCTTTGCTCCCACCTCTAAGGAGAGTGTACTCTTCTACATAAGGATTGTGGAGGGGGCCCACCCCTCCTTTTTTTTTCCTTCTGAGTTCCAGGTCCCTCCCTGAAGTTGCTTACTGACATTCCCCCAGGAGGGTCCTAGTCAGCTAGCTCTTTGTATCCATGGCCTTCTCCACCTGAACCTATCCATCTCCAGCCATTAGCACAGATGCCTATGGAAGCTGAATGGGAGAGCCCCAGCCCCTGTCTGAGTGCCTCTCCCTCCTCTGACAGTTCCCAGGAGACTCCGGTCTTCAAAAATGAGCTCCACAGTTTTCTTCACCCTCTCCCAGGTTTTTGATCCAAAACAAAGAAAATCTCTTACCTTCCCTGATTCTCCCTGTTGAGATGTGCCTGTCAGACTGATGCTGAGGGGTATGAACTCTCACGATGCAGCTGAATGGATGGAGGGAAGAAGGGAGGGAGGGAGGAAGAGAGGAGGAATGAACACAGGCAGTGTCAGCTTCGAAGTCCCCAGTATCTCTGGGTTCATGACCTTGACCTGTACTCTGACTTCCTGTGCCTCTGGGTCCCTGGGTCCTTCTGTCCCCTGGGTCTGCTATGGCTTTGTCTCTGATCTCCACACCCTTCCTCGCGCCTCTTCCCACGCCCCCCTTCATAATGGGAAGTCGATGGTAATCACTAAAGCACAACTGCTCAATTCTCAGACTGTTGAGAGGGAACTTAATGCCCAGAGAAGTCCCCAAAGAACCACAGGCTGCCTGAATTATGGAAGGGTGAGCGGAGGGGGGGATGAATTTCATATTCAGAAAGCCTTTCTGGCATTAAAGTTTCATGGGAAAACTGAACCCTTGGATTCATATTTCTGGCCAAAGCTTTTCTTTCTTCCTTCAGAACACATTTATTGGACTTTTATTATGTACAAGACCACAGTCTAGGGCCACGGGGGTGGTCGGGGTAGGGAAAGACTAATGAATCAGGCTCAGACCTTTCCTGCGGCTCCCCCAACCCCACAGACCAGCACCCAGGGACCAATAAGCTTGTTTGAGATGAAACTGTCCCCTGATGGGCCCTGTATCTTCCCTCTCTAACCCCCTCCTCTTCTTCCATCACTCACCTAGCATGTGTTTGTTGAGAGCCTACATGAGCTGGATGCTGTGCCAGGCATCAGAAGTTTTGGGCTAAGTATAGTATGAGAGAGCTATTGAAAAGAAGAACACAGGATGGTCCCAAGGTTGAGATAACTGTTAAGATGGGTCCTGAAGGGTAGGTATGATTTGGGTAGGATGATTATACAAACTCATGTGGAATACAAGTGGGGCCAAACCTCCCATACTTTTCTCCTTTTGTAACATGAGGGCTGACTTGTTGGGGTTTCTGTCCCGCCCGGTACCCCAGCAAGCCAGCAAGCCCTAAAGAAAATCACATAGAGGAGACTCCATGAGATTATAAACTGATTGGCCCATTAGCTCCAGCTATTTATTAGCTCTTATAACTTATGTTAGCCCATTATTTTTATCTATGTTAGCCATATGGCTCAGTACCTTTCTCAGCTGGACAGCTTATATTTTGCCTCTCCGGTGGCCTGGGCAGAACTGTGGAGGGAGCTTCCTGCTTCCCAGAATATTCCCGTTCTCTTTGCTCCATCTCTATTTCCTGTCTGGTTTTCCCACCTATATTTCCTACCTGGCCAATCAGCATTTATTTAAAATATGATTGACAGAATACAGACAATTGTCCCGCACTATCTTTTCTCTTCAGAATATTTGAGCATTCCAGGGCAAGGTCAGTTCAAGCTCCCTTAAAGAGACACTTATCCGCACAAGCTTTTCCCTGCTGAACAATCTTTTCTCCCTGCTTCATATTGAAGCAGGGTCCTCATGGTCCTAATTTTCCTAAGAATCATTATGTGAGTTCATTTTCTTGTGTGTGACTATAACAGATTACCTGATGCTAGGGACCTCATTAGAAAAGAGGCTTATATACTTCAGAGTTCTGAGGGCTGAAAGCCCAGTCATCAGGCTGCCTCGTTCACTAAGTCCCTTGTGACTCTCTCCGCCCATCCAATGCATCACAACCTGGCAGAGAAACAGAAAGGGACATGAGGCTCCAAGGAGAGCAGGAGCACACACCAGATAGTGCAACATTAATCCTTTGGTAGCAATGACTCCCTGAAGCAAACACCTTTTCCTAGACCCGACCCCGTAACGTCCACACCAACTTAGTGCTGTTATCCTGGGAACCGAGCTTTCAGGGGGCCAGGCTGCATCTCACCTGTACGAGTGACCAACACAAAGCACAGAGGTGGACCCCTTCGCCCTTCTGGACTTACTTCCTCTCCTTGAAGATCTACAGAAAGGATGTCTCAGAGGTTCCATCACCTTCTTCATCCTCACTAGGGTCTCAGCCAGGAGAAAGAGCTCAAAGGCAGGTCCTCAGCTGGTAGGAGCAGAAGCCGCAGCAGGCAGAAGCCTCTGTCTCCCTTGCTAATTGTTTTATAGCCTCAAGATCTTGAAAGGAGTTAAGGACAATGTCTGGTCCATGCCATGGGACCCAAAAGCACTTCATTTGTTGAATGAATTATTTCATACTCTGACCCCCTAAGATAATTTACTGTAGGGAAAAGGGCGGGGTGCAGGCAGAATGGCATTGGCAGCTGTCACACTAGGCTCCAGTCTTATCTTCTCATGATTTTAATCTTACATGCCTGAGAGTTCCTGTGTGTCCAGGTACCTGTGTGTTTGCATGAGCACCCCCCCCCCTCTCTGTGTGTGTGTGTGTGTGTGTGTGTGTGTGTGTGTGTGTGTGTGTTAAGGAGGAGTTGAGCATGCATGTGTGTGAAGGCCAGAGTACAACATGGAATGTCCTTCCTCAGGAGAGATATCCACCTTCAATTTGAGACAGGGTCTCACCCTGCCTGGTGCCTCCCTAGTAGTCTAGGTTAGCTGGTTATCAAGCCCCAAGGGTCCTCCTGTCTCCATTTCATCTGTGCTGGGATTGCATTGCACACCTTCGTGTCCCACCCCACTTTGAAAGTGTCTGGACAAGGCAAACTTCATCCAGAGGTTGCGCTAGGAATGCTGGGAAGAGTAGACACAAAGAGGCTTGATTTGTAGTCTAACCCAGGTGGTGACTGTCTTTTCCCCGTTGGCTGGGATCTAATCTCAGTCATATCTGATTGGCTAGCCCGAAAAGAATTTGGAAACAAAGGATGAAGGGGAAAGGGGTCTTTGCTCCCAGGCCTTCAAATTTCTGGGATGCAATATGTGTAAACAAAGGTTTTACTGGATGAAGAAGGATTAAACATCTCATAAAAATCATCTGAAAAATCTCTGAAGATGGGGAAGATAAAGAGACTTGAACTCCTTGCCCTAAACACAAGTTTTACAGTGTCTTCTTTATTCTTGGAGTAAGAGGCTGTAACAGAGAGGGGATTCCTATTTTGTAAGTGTTGATTCTCCAGCCTGAGGTGGGCCGCAAAGTGGCTGTTGCCTCTTCAGTGAGTGGAAGGGAAGAATTAGAAAGGCAGTTCAGGGTTAAAAGACCCTAAAGAAAAGGAACCAACTTCTTTTTTGACTAAAAGCTAGAAATGACCCTGGGACTCTTGGCAGTTTCATTCTTGCCAGAGCCAGAGTATTTGGGGAACTCTGCTCTCTAATCTGAATGATTAGAATCTAGATGATCCTGGGGTTTCCTCTGTAGGGAGGTCGACCATGACAGCACCAGTGCAGTCTCTTAGAAGGAAACTATTCCTGGTCCAGAGACTAGAATCTCTGGCCTGGGTGCAGACCTAGCATTCCAATGGGGCTACCTCGGCCTCCTGGCCAAGGAATCATTCCTGCAAGCATGGCTCTGTGCTAACGAGATACACACCTGACTTTTGAGTGTGTGTCTGGGGCTTGAACTTGGGTCCTCATGCTTGCTAGACAGACACTTACTGACTGAGCCATCGCCACAGACCTTTTCTCGCTGTTAGAACACTGGGTAGCACTCTTTCTTGTTACTGTCTTTGACACGTGCTGTTCTGGTGACAGTGGCCCCCTTGAAGGTGCCAAACATGCTGTTGCCCAGACCCGCTGTAGAGCTGTTTTGATGTCCCCATTGTGTTTCTTTGCCACCGGCTATGTCCTCCCCATGTGTATAATTCTATCTCTGCTCAGAAGTCACCTTTTGGCCACTCTGTCTCATCACATACAGCATCGTCTGACACCATCATAAACACATTCATGTATTGTCTCTTCCCTTCGTGAGCAGTATCTCCGCAGGACAGATCTGGTGATTCTTGTTTACCTCTGCAATGCCTGTGCGGGTACCCAGTCCATAGGGCCCTGGTGCTTGAATAAAGGAAGTGAGCAACCACAGATCCTGCCACAAGGCTGTCCCTGGGGTGGAACCCAACAGAGACACGGAGAGAATAGCAAAATCAGAGCCACGAGGAAGGGGGCAAAGCAGAGATGAAGAGCCCCACTCACCACCAGGCCAGCTCTAGAGAGGCAGGTCAACAACGTGTCAGGGTGGTGGGAAACAGCCTGGCAAGGTGACTTAATGCTAAAGGTGTCTGCCACCAAGTCTGATGACCCAGGTTTGATCCCCAGGACCTGCAGAGTAGAAGGAGAGATTCAACTCCTGCAAGTTGTCCTCTGACCTCTATAGGTATGCTGCGGTGAGACAAAAGTTCACAAGCATCGAGGTACTCCCCTCACTGTAGGTGCATGCAGCCTCCTGCAGGGGACGCTGTATGAAGAGGACGCTGGACTTCATCTGACAGCCATCCCCAAGGGCAGGTGCCTTTGTGCAGGCTACACACGGAGTAGTCCTGTGATTACAATCTTGTTAGGGACAGTCAGAATACCCATCATGATAGTTCTCTGTTGCCCAGTTTTATAAAACACCAGCAACAGTAAAACTAGCACGCTGAGTTGTGGCTTGCATGGAGCCGCGTGCTGCTGTGGAGCTGAGCTGGGATGTGAGCTCCCATCTGATGACTCAGAGCGTGGACTTGCAGGGTATCTCTACTAGACACAGTGCGTCTTGAGGCTAGCCCTGTCAGTGCCACCTGGCGGATCTTACAACATTCTGAACTCGGAACTCCAGGTTCTGCCCCAGACAGACGGACTCAGAACCTGCATTTGACAAAATTCCCAGGCCATGTCTGCACCTGTTACTGTCTGAGAATTCCTGCCTCCCATTACTCCTTTGCACACTCGCCTTGAAGGGGTTAAACTCTCCCACTTTTACAACTGAATTTAGGTTTCAGTTCTCTGAGGACACACAGGTGTCTTTCCAGCAAAGGGTCACTCAGGGCCGAGGGAAAGAACAAACATAGAGGGCCAAAGTCAGCCTCAGCATCTCAAGAACAAATCCAGCAGCCCCCTTCTGAGTCATGTCCAAGCTTGTGCAGATGTGTCCAAAAAAGATAAGACTAAACTTCAGCCAATTAGAAATACACTAATGTAACTGATGCCTGCTTAATCTATTAAGTTTGAGATGGCCCAATTGCTCCTAAAACTTCCCTTAGCTATGCTTTAAAGAAGCTACATGTTCCTTTCAGAGTTCGTCACCATTTTGTACCAGTGAATGACCCCACATGCATTTTGTTTAATAACTGCTCTTTCTAATTGCATGCGTGGATAATGGTCTTTTGCGGGGCTTCTCCAGGTATTAACGTCTACTCTTCCTGAGGTTGGGTCTCTTTCTCTTTGTCCACATGGTCTGTCCCCAGGGTTAAGCAATGTGTAATTCTAGAAAGGACGCTAAATGTTTAGTGGTTGTTCCTTGGCTCTGTAATGTTGGACAAATTCATCAGCCCTATGAGTGTAGGCTTTTTAACCTAGAGGTCAAAATGATCTAGCACTTTCGTGGGGTTCAAACTGTCTAACAGATTTGAAAGGGCCCTGTCAATTGTGAAATTCTATCCAGATGCAAAGAGCTGCTGCTCCCACATAGCGTAATATGAAGGTCCCGGACTGAATCTCACTCTTCTCTAGAATGTTACTTCAAAAAATTAGGAGGAGGGAGAAAACTAATGGTCTGGAATTCATAGACACCAATTAGCAGACAGGAAAGAGATGCCGGGGTACACGGATTAATTTAGCTTACCTGCGGGTTTCAAACAGGCTTTGGTTGTGCGGTTGAAAAGAGGAGAGAGAAGTCAGGGTAGGGTGTGACATTTAGGTGTGGGTGTGGGACGACGTGGTAGCCATGCACTGGGTGAGCATGAGAGGGCAGGAGGAAGTCTTTGGATAAGAGTAGCATCCCAGAGGGGCTGGGGACACCCGTTCCTCTCATGCCCAACAGTGTGCATCCTGAGGAAGGGGTCAGTGACGGTGGAGTCACTTGGCAGGGAGCGCTTTTGCTCAGTTGCGGCAGGTTGGGGAGAGGGTGGTGCCAGTCTGTTCTCTGTTACAGGACGAGGGTGGGGGCGGGGGTGGCGGAAATCGGAATCACTGCTGCTTAGGGAAAGTCAGAGCTACCTAGGCGCTGTCCGCCTTACTTCCAACCACAACAGCAACAACACAGCAAACCCTCAGAGAACGATGTGTAGAAGGCTGGAGACCTTCACACCTGGAAGCTTTGTCCATCACAGCACGATCCACTTGAATCGTCCACTTTCACATCTAATCTCACCCAACTCCGAGGCCCCGCAACCTCCACCCGCACAGGCATCTTTCGCTGTCTTTCTCCCACCATTTCTTGGTCTTGGTCTTCCGTTCTCCGGAGGAGGCGTATCAGTTGTTTCTCTGTTGTGGTAAAACCCCGTAAGCAAAGGTAACTTAGGGAAGGAAGTGTTTATTTTGATTTTGCTCCCACAGGGAGAGTCTAGGCTGTTTGGGGAATTATGGCAGCCGGCAGCCAGGGCAGAACTCCGAGGGACCGCCTCTTCAACTGCAAACACAACGCAGAAAGGGAAAAGGAGTGGAGTGAGGTGGTGATCTCTCAATGCCAACTCCCGGGATATACTTTCTCACCAACTCTACACTTCCCAAAGTTTCTGGAACCTTCCCAAAAAGTTCACCAACTGCAACCAAGTGTCTGAATAACCAGGCTTGTGGGGGGACACTTTTCTTTCAAACGTCCACAGTATATAACTTCCCTTACCGTACGATTTAAATTAGAATTACATAATTCCTTTTCTGTTCACTAACTGTCCCCTTCCTGCAATGCAAGATAGAAATCCACTGGATCCAGGAACGTTTCCTGCCTTAATTCATGGATCTCTCCCCTAAGCTGTGCACGGCCCACACTTAATACTCAGCAAGAAATTCTAAGTAAAGTTGAATTTAATTAATTAGAGAGTGGTTCTGTCATACTTATTTTTCGTCTTATTCTGCAGCTAAATCGTTGCGTGACCCAGGTCACACCTTCATCTCTCAGCGCCTCGATCTTCCCTGTGAGGAGGGTGGATCTATTTCTGGGGATCCTTGTAGTCCCAGCTCTGTGACACCATGCCAGTCATCCTTCAAGATGACTTTGGAAGACTGTTCTCAGGAGGTGATGAGGAAGATGCCACAGAGGAAGCAAGCAGACCTAGGTGGGAGTTCTCACACAACGCCCAAGATCTAGGACTTTAGGTGGGGCGTTTGACTTCCATTTCGTAGCTGGTGCTCCCAGCACAGGGCTTGGCACAGCGTAGGAACTGATTAAATGTTATCCTTTCTCTCCTCTTGCCATCTGGGCTTGCGTGCTTTGTGCCAAACGAGCCTTGGCTCACACCGTTACTCAGCAGTAGGCTGGGGGGATAAAAACTCTGCAAACTGTGAAGTGCTCTCCCAGCGTAAAGGGTTATTGTGATGACATCCCCCACCCAAACTCTGTACACACAAACGAAATCAAGACCAGCTTCTATTTATACCCAGACCATCTTCTGATTCACCAGCCTCGCTGCTCATCAGAAATGGCGCACCTGACGAGGCCAAATTCACATTGGGTTTATCAAAGTCTAATTAAAACTTGATCGTCATGTCTAACATGTTGCCTTATTATTTTGGCTTAATTAGAGCGATGAGAGGGGGCTGGAAGCGGCAATTCCAGCAGTGCCGTGATGCAACATCTGGAGAGGAACGGGGCTTAGCCAGATGAGCAATTAAGTGGAGCTGCACACATAGCAAGGATCTTTGCATCTGACAGCTGTCTGGCCAGCTACTCCCCAGCTCAGGCCTCGGGAAAGCCGGATTGGTGTCCTTCCTCTTTCTTCTTTGGAAGTACCAGAAGCTGGCAGAACCTTCAGGAAACAAGGTAGCAAAAGCCACCAAGGCGGGAATGTTCTGCTGTGGTTTTCAGTCAGAAGGGTTAGTAAGAAAAAAGAAAAATGTTCCCTGAATGATACTGGCGTTGGACAGCTGTAGTCACAATGCTGATGCAGATAATGCTAGAACATTTTCTTAGAATCTTATCACTCGTTCTTTACCCTGCAGTTACCCATAACCTGAACCTAAACACCTCTGCCTCTAGAAACGGGTAGATACACGAGGCGCCAGAAATCCCCATACCAAAACTGAGAATAAGCCATTAGGCTTATAGCAACAGTTAAGCAAGATAGATGCTGTAACAAATAGGCCATGCAGTTTCCAAAAAGCCTGCCTCCTGGCTTTCTTTCATAGCCTATGGTTCTCCTTTATTGCTTATTATTAGCCTTTGAGTGTGGGCTAGACAGAGCGACTTGTTTCCAGTGAACTAACTGTGGCAGGAGGCAGCGATTTCCCTGCTGAGATGAGGTTGGGAACTCTGACTTCCATCTTATTCCTTCTTGCCCTCCGGCTGTTGCCCGCCGACTGCGGTGAACATGCGTCCACGTCGCAAGCTCCTCTGTGAAGAGGCTCACATAGCCACCAGCTGAGGGCTGCTTCTGGCCGATAGCCTGCGAGCCACTAAATCATGCCAACCATCTTGGGGACGAGCCTGGAAGTAGATATCGCATTCGCTAGTCAGCCAAGCTCTGGATGATTGCAGCTCTGATGGCCATCGAATTGCTGCCTCTGAGGACTTTGAAGTGAGAAGCAACCACTCCAGTAACGCCCTGCCTAGAGTCTTGACTCACAGACACTGTGATAGAATATATGTCATCTTTAGGCACTAGGATTGGGGACAATATAGCACACAGCAGTAGATAATTAACATACATAAACCCAGATAAGTACACTGGCTCAAATACAACAGAAATGTACTTACCTTGTAACTGTGTTTATAGTGAGAAGACCTTTCAACAGTTCCAGGGCTTCCTAGAATGTCCTAAGATTGTCTCCATTTCAGCCTTTGGAAGGGAAAAGTAGCATATTTGGGATTTTAAAGGTCTTTATAAATGTATTTTATATAAAAAATTTAAAATAAGGTGAAATATGCCATCTCACAAAATCTGTCATTTTAACTGTGTCAAGTATACAATTCAGTGGCCTTAAGCACAGCCACCCTGCTGTGCAGCCACCATTACCATCCGTCTTCAGGCCTTTTTACTTTGGAAGGCTTTGATAGATGAGACTTTCTAAAGTCCAAGCCTGCATATTCACATCTCCTCTTCCTGTACTGCAATGGGTAGAACTTGGTCTCTTGGACACATCTGAGTGCAAGGGATACTGGGAAATGTAGTTCAGTCGTGTACCCAAGAAGAGGAAGACATGGATTCCCTAGTCTTTGCCACACTTATGCTCAAAGGGGAACCTGTAGTCCAAATGAATGTCCAGCTGTTGTCACCAAGGACAGCGTAACACACACTCTCTACAACCCTTCATTTTCTATTCTTGATTTGAGAGCTGAGGTCTTAGAGGAATTCCTTGAATGGTGGACAGTTAAAGACTCCTGACGCTTCCCTGAGAAATTTCTTGAGATATATTCTGGACATGATTCATTGTCACATCAGAGTTTGCTCCCTGAACATTAATGGTTTCTTTTTTAATTGCCTGGTACATTTTCCAGAACCCAGGATTCTGTTCCTAAAGGCAACTTCCTTCTCATCAAAACAAAGTTAGCGGAAGTGGCCTTGGTGGCCCTCTGCTGTGTGGTGCCTTTGCTTCCTGGTTTGGTGAGGGCAGCTTCTGAGACTTGGGCTCTGAGCAAGTCTCTCCCATGCTGCACAGGGTTGGTTTTCATTATCGAAGGCAGGCACCCACCCTTGGGGTCTATTTCAGTCCTTCGTTCCCTGAGTTATGGGCAAGGCGACCGGTTTCATTCCATAAATCTCCCATCGCTAGCACAATTTTAGAGGCTGTTTTCAGTAGAAAATGTCTATTGGCGAAACGAAGGAGAGAGAGCAGAGCCCTCTTGATCTCTTGCCGTTTCTCTTAAGCCGGCATACTCGGGCGTGGGATGAGCGACTTTGAAAATGCCCTGTCTGTGAGAAGTTCATTTTAAGACTTCCTGCTTTAGACATTGCCAAATGGACTGAGTTTCTGGTTCCACGAGAGCAGCTGGTGATTTGAGCAGTTTGGGGTACTCAGCCTCTATCCCTCTGACCCTGCCTCTACCAACATGACATTTGGGCAGTTTCTCCTTCGGAATAGTTTGGATCATGGTCCTTGGCTGAGCAAAACAGACACAGCGATCCATGGCTCCTCTCCTGGGGCCGAATCCCTGACTAAGAGGTTCAAGGACCAGGGAGAGATACCCAGAGTCAACCCAAGGCCGTGGGAACAGGCAGGTTTGCGCCAGTGATGCCTTAGTTGGAATAGAGGAGGAGGGATTCCCTGGTCCATTCTTAGGAAAGGAAAGGAAGCCAGAGATGCTTCTTAAGGAACTACTGACCCATTGGAGGTCTCAGGGGTGAGTAAGAGATAAGGGAAAACACAAGGCTGGAGTATATAAGAAAAGGTACATTAATAAATGTAAAGAGATTAGAACATAGTATACCCCTGGGCTGTAGGTATTGGGGGAAGGTAGTGGGTTCCAGAGTAAGATTCAGAACTCCAAAGACCTGGGTTGAAAGTTTGGATCTACCACTTTGTTCTGTGTGGTTCCGCAGTCAAGCCGTTAGCCTCTCTATGTCTCAGGGGTTTTATCTGTAAGTTGGTGCGATGGGTGCAATTTTGAACCATCTGGGGAAAGAGTATGAATGAGGCATTGTCTACAATAGCTTGACCTATAGGCTTGTTTGTGGAAATTGTCTTAATTAACTGGTATAGCAAGACCCAGCCCAGTGGGTGACAACATTACCTAGGCGGGGCTTCTAAACTGTGTGAAAGTGGCGAAATCAAGCTGAGCTGAGCCCAAGCAGATATGCTTTCTCTCTCTCTCTCTCCCTCCTCTCCCTCTCTCTCCCTCTCTCTCCCTCTCTCTCCCTCTCTCTCCCTCTCTCTCCCTCTGCTCTCCTCCCTCCCTCTCCCCTCTATCCCCCTCCCCCGCATCTTGACTGTAGATGTGATGAGACCAGCTATTTCACGCACTTGCCACATCACCCTACAGTGATGGGGTATAACCTGGAATTGTGAGCTAAAATAACCCGTTCTCTCCTAATCTGATTTTGGCAGGGTGTTTTTTTTATCATAGCAACAGAAACAGTAGGGCAGGTGGAACAGTGAAAAACCCCTAACACTGGGTGACCAAGAGAAACCTGTGGTGATATTTCATTTGTATTTTAATAAATAAACTTGCCTGAAGTTCAGAGAGTAAAACAGCCCCACTGGTCAGCTTTACAGACCAGGCAGTGGTGACACACACCTTTAATCCTAGCAGCCACACTAGTTTGTCATAGAAACTGGGCAGTAGTGGTGCATGCCTTTAATCCCAGCACTAGAGAGGAATATCAGACGGGAAGAGACAGCTCTCACACAGTCTCATTCTGAGATTCCTGGAGGCAGGTTTGCCATTTCGGACTGAGGAAGAGGTAAGAGCCAGTGTCTGGCTGCTTTGCTTTTCTGGCATTCAGGTTGAACCCCAATATCAGTCTCTGAGTTTTAATAATCGTGCTACAGATACCTCTCTAGCATTACCTCTGTCACTGCCCAGTAGGGGAATGTTATAGAGATGGCAGAGCTATGCTGGAGACAAAATGTGAAAATATGTCATACATGCAAGTAATACCTAGTACCTAGCCTACACTCGTCACCCTACCCTCTCTCGTCCTCCCCAGTAAACCCTCATTTCTCAATGAGTCCCTAGTCTACTCTCAAGTATTTTTGTTTTGTTTTTGTTCTATGACCCACTGAGCTTAACCAGGGCTGCCTTCATGGGCATGGGTATGGAGCTATCTCCTGGAGAATGGGTAGCTCAGCAGTGGTCACATCTGCACGCAGTAACCTCCTTCCCCCAAGAAGCTGTCAATTGCCACCAGATCTCCAAGGACAGCCCAGGACTCTTGAGACCCTCTGTCATCAATGACTGGACGTTGACAGGGTCAGTCTTGTGCAAATCCTGTGCAGGTAACCCTAGCTGCTGGGAGTTGATGCAGGCGATGACCCTGGCATGCTGAGCAGACAGTGTTTCACAGCGCTGCTCTGTATGATGTGCCTCTTACGTTCTTTCCACCCCCTCTTCCGAGTTGCTCTTTGAGCCTTGGAAGAGCTGATACAGATGGTCCGTTGAGTGCGGAACCATCCCTTGTTCTCAGCACCTTGGCCAGCCATAAGTCTCTGGATCAGCTTCCATTTTCTGAAAAAGCAAGTTTCTCTGAGTGAGTAAGACTGCGGGCAGCTCCGCTCTGTGTCGGTAAACGTGATTATACATGGAGACAGTTTGGCAACACATCCGCTGGGCTAACTGCCAGTTTTAGGACCTGGAACTTTCCCAAATATTGTCCTTTGACCACATCCATGGTAACAGGTATGAACTCTGTCTAACTAGGCTGGTACTGAAGCCTGTAAGGTCCACAGCTGTCGAAGACCATGGATGAGCTGTCTCCTCCAGTAACCTGTAAGCAACTTCCGGGACTATGAAAGCTAGACATCTGGGAGGAAGCTTCCAGCTCAGCTGCAGCATGGCTTCTCCATGCCCTGCGTGCAAAATGTGTGATGTCTTTAGCAATAGGGTCTTACCATCTCGTACTGGTTGGCAAACAAAAACATGGTAATAACTTGTGTTGTTTGGAGGTCTTCCGGGACCTTCTTGATCAACAACAGCTCATAGGGATGGATCTCATAGCTGGCGCTGGGATTTCAATTTAATAAGCTTCGTCTTCTGGGATCAGTGTTATGTACTCAAGCAAGGCATCTCTATTCAAATTCTTTTTCTTGTAATTATATTTTTAAATTAGCTTATAAAGTAGTAAGTTTACATATGACATCAGCACGTATCCTTAGTTT
The DNA here is from genome assembly GCF_982192425.1 of Myodes glareolus. Classification (NCBI taxonomy): domain Eukaryota; kingdom Metazoa; phylum Chordata; class Mammalia; order Rodentia; family Cricetidae; genus Myodes; species Myodes glareolus. Next base: position 66,726,072 of record NC_142028.1, read on the forward strand.
CGGCTAATCTTCCCTCGAACTCCTTCTCTCCCCACCCCCACCCCATCTTTGTTTGGACCTTGCCACAATCTGCATTCCCACTGTGTTTTCACACCATATGTGTTATAGATTCCCTTCTCCCCTTATGGTCTCTCCCCTCACAATGGCCTCTCTCAGGCTCCCCAGTCTACATAGACAACTTAAATGCACAAATTAAAAATTCAAAGCTTTGATCCACGTATGAGAGAGACCACGTGGCGTTCAGCTTTCTGGGCCCATGTTTCCTCACTCACCATAATATTTTCTGGTTCCATATGTTTTCCTGCAAATTTCATTTTTCTTCACACACGAATACAATTCCACTGTGTATTTGTACACATTTTAATTATCTGCTCCTCAGTTGATGAACATTTAGGCTGCCTCCATTTCCCGGCTCCTGTGAATGAAGCAGCAATGAGTACGGAGGCACCAGGGTCCCAGCTGCAGAACGTAGAGTCCTTGGGGCCCATGCTTATGTGTGGTACAACTAGGTCACATGATAGTTCTAGGTTAGCCTTTTGGAGAAGACCCCAAATGGCTATCCAGTGTACAACCCACCACCAGGAGATAAGGGTCCCCCTTCCTCACACCCATGTTCACATCTGTTGTTACCTATTGTCTTCAGGATATCTGATCTGATTGGATGAGATGGACTCTCCAGGTAGTTTTAACCTGGCTTTCTCTAACAGCCAGAGAAAGATGTTAATCCCTTTTTAGTGTACTTACCGGGCACTTGTATTTCTTATTTTGAAAACTCTCTGTCCAGGTCCACAGCCCATTTTTTTAAATTGTTTTCTCGTTTAGCTTTTTGAGTTCTTTCTCTAGTCTAGACACAAAGCCTCTGCCAGATGCATAGCTGGCAATGGTTTTCTCCTGTTCTTGGGCTGCCTTTCTGCTGGACCAAAGTTACCCTTGCTGTATATGTTTGGATTCTCATGAGGTCCCATTTGCTGATTGCTGGCCTTATTTTTGACGGTATTGGAGTGCTGTTCAGAAAGCCTCAACTTCCCTCCTATTTGTTAAATAAAATACATCCTTAATTTTTCCTCTAGCAGTTTTAGAGTTTCAGGTCTCAGGCTGAGGTCCTCCAAAACTGCTCTGTTCAAAAAATTAGGAAGATCTGAGCAAGTTTGAATGTAGTTCTAAAAAGGAGCTAGAGGAGTAGCTGGGTACTGATGAGGAGAAAGAGGGTAGATAGAAGAATAGTCAGAGCGAATGGGAAGGTTTGAGACTCAGACTGAAGCAGTTACCTGAAGGACACTCACCAGACTAGGGAGAGATGGGCGCATGTCGTGTGGGACTTAGGGAAGCTCACAAGTTGATGAAGAAGGCTGGGATTTTTTCTGCTGGCTCCTATTTTCTGTGAGTGCCGTGAACTCACCAGCTCGGGAGAGAAGTGGGGTTTAGGAGCGGGTTAAAGAGAATCTGCAGGAAGCACAATGGAGTGTGATAGAGCCAACAAGGGGGCTAGAGAAGGGCAGCCAGTAGCCCTGGGGCTCACTGAAGTCACAGACCGTAAATGCAGAGGGGCACCAGTGCTTTAGTGCCACCAATCCCTGGGGGTTTACAACACTGCTTCACAACCAGAGATGAGTGGTCCTTGGATTCATGCAGAGTTGGTATGTTGCCAGAAATTGGGTTGGGGAGTCTAGAACTGAGGGTAGTCATGGGGGACAGAAGTGGAAATGGTAAGAAATGGTATCTGGACTGGGTGGGGAAGGATGTGAAGACGGGGGGGGGGGATACATAGAGAGACGGCTGTGGTGTCGTGGACCAGCGAGCTTTCTCAAGCTTGTCTTCAAGGAGAGCCCTTCCTCCGTGTTTTATTCAGGCTCCCCAGTCTCCTCCTCACTGTGAGCATTCTCTGCCCTCCTGGCCCTGACAACCTAGAGCCCATGAAGAACCTGGCAGAGGCATACAGTAGAGCTGGCCAGGGAGCACCCATCTGTGCCTTCCAAGGACGTCAGGAAATGAGCCTACATCCTCTCAGCGGCCCAGCTAAAATCTGGAGAGTCCTGTTCGATTTTGTCATGTCTCTCGTTCTCCTTTACAATACCTATTACCAGGTCTTGACAGTCTCTGTTTCCAATGTGTCATGCGCCTGCCCTCCTCTTACCTGTATCTAAGTCTCCCCGACTGCTCACCTGGAAGTTGCTTAATCCTATCTTCTCAAGTTCATTCCTGATACAGTCGCCAGGTGCCCTTCAGGGACATAAGCCAACAAGGATGTCGTCACTCCTCCGTCTCAAACTCCTTCAGCGTCTCTGCTGCTCTGACTCATCACCTTAGAGTTCTGGCTGGGTATCAGCGTAACAGCACTCTTTGGTCAGGAGGAGCCAAGCAAATTCAAAGTGCAGGCTAGATATAAGGTACAGAGGCTGTGGGGTGTTCAGTGAGGTGGAAGACCCAGGTAGGGTCTGGATCGCGGGGCCTGGAAGAAGTCTTGGTAAGGAGCTGGGGAGAATCATACTTTGAAAAGACCATTCTGACTGTGATGTGGAGACCAGGCAGGCAGGCAGGCAGGCAGGCAGGCAGGCAGGCAGGCAGGCAGGCAGACAGACAGACAGACAGACATACAGGAGGCACGAGGGACTGCTGTTAGTACTCAAGATGTAGGATGGGTCATCCTACTATGAGATCCTGGAGAGAGAGAGAGAGAGAGAGAGAGAGAGAGAGAGAGAGAGAGAGAGAGAGAGAGAACAACAAAAAGCAAAAACCCAGAAAGAAATAAGGATAGAGGAAAGGGGGAGGGAGGGAGAGAGAGGGATGAAGAAGGAAGGGAGAGAGGAAAGAAGGCATGGAAGAAGGGATAAAGGAAGGAAGGAAAGAAAGAAAGAAAACTAGCTTTCATTAGAGTAATCCCAAAGACAGTGGACTAATTCAGGCAAGAGTGGGTGTGACTAGCTGATTCAGGAGTGGGTAAACAGCTTCAAGAGAGATTTCTGAAGGTGCAATGGAAGGCTTGGAGCATGCCCTTGCCTCCTAAGTCCCCTCCTCCTGTGTGCTGGCTGAGGACTGCTCCCTATTCTCAGGTCATTTTCTTCCTCCTCAGGCTCTTTCCCTGACATTCCTCAGGAAGTTATACAGAAGCCTAATCACTACAGTGGACCCAGATGACAGTGTTTTCTGCTTAAATGGGAGGGACTGGAGCATAACTAGAGAGGAGGGGAAAAGCTGGTAGACATGGAAAAGGTAGGGACGGAGTAGAGCATTCAGTGGGTAAGAGCAGTAACATGAGGACCTGAGTTTGAACCCCCAGGGTCCGTGTACAAAGCTAATCATGTCTCCCTGGGCACTTGTAACTCTAGGTTGCCATGGGAGCTGGGTAGAGACAGGATCATTGGAGCTTTCTGGATGTTAGCCTGTTTTTAGGTCCATTGAGAGACCCTGTCTCAGCAGAATATGATGGAGATGGTAGAGCAGGATTCCCAATGGTTTCCTTTGAGAGAGAGAGAGAAGAGAAAGAGAGAGAGAGAGAGAGAGAGAGAGAGAGAGAGAGAGAGAGAGAGAGAACAGAGACAGTCAGACAGAGGCAGAAGCAGAAAGGGGACAGACAGACAGACACAGATTTTTAAAAGCAGAAGTAATCAGGAGTGTAGCATTCCGAAGGAGGAAAGGGATGTCGACTCCAGACCACAGAAGGCGTGACTGTCCTTGGTTTGGAGGATCAGAGGACCTGACTCTGGGAGGCTGACCTCTTCCTGTGGTCACCAGTCCTTTCTATTCCGAAGCCCCTTTGAACCTAAAGATCTTTGCTGGCCCTGTAGATAGAGCCATGCATTTGAGATCTATCACCCAAGAAAATGCATGCTGCTCCAGACTCTGTGAATTCAGAAAAGCCTTTAAATGAATTCCTCTGTGTTAATCACAACTTCTTTCACTTTCCTTGAAAATAGCACATCTATGTGTGAAATCATTTTTTCTTCCCCTCTTGGAAAATGCCTTGTGAAATAAAACTTTGGCAATCTGGGTTCCCCCGCTTCCTGCTCCCGAGTCTACAGATTGGGAATCAGGACCCAGTCACAACCATTTCCTAACAGAAATTGATCTTATCTGCCACTGCCTGTCTTTCTCTAGACAAGGAGATTGGTAGGCACAGGAAGACTGTGTGTGTGTGTGTGTGTGTGTGTGTGTGTGTGTGTGTGTGTGTGTGTGTGTTATCCCTTGCTTCCAGCACAGGACATGAAACAAAAAAAAAAGTTTTTTTTTTAACATTTCTGGCAGCTTGAATGAAAATAGAATTAGTTACATGATCATTTTCCTGCTATTTAGCTGGCAATATCCAGTCATTCACATATGCGGTTTTTAAATAAGTGAAGCCCTGATTTTCTTTCCCTCCTGGAGACGAAGCACACACTAAGTCAACCTGTTTCTGAAAGGTGTTGGTCTGTGTGAGCCGGGCGCGTCTGCCCTGGCTCCAGTTCATTGTTCTGTTTCTCGACGTCTTTAGCGATGCATCATCTCCATAAAGCGCCTGGCTCTCTCTACAGAGGAAAATGTACTCGGTGTGCAGGCACATCCTGTCCTTCAGACGTTCCAGCTCCAAACTCCAATTTCTGCATTTGCACACGCTTATTTTGGCTAAATGTGTCTTGCAGGATTAGCTTAAGCCACTGCACACAGCTGGCTTTTTAAAATTGTTGAACATTGACTCGCAAATCTGAAGGGGGAATCACCTGACCTTACGTGGATGAAATAAAGAGACTCCTTCGCGCCTGGCACTTTAATTGGATCCTTTTGATGGGAGGTACCAAGTCTCAGGGATGCAACTCTAACTTCAGGGTGTCCTTGGGATAATGGAAAACAAGCTGACTGAGCTCCTGGGGCAGTACTTACCTGGAGCAAAATGACAAACGATGGGGAAGTTTGATTACAGTATCTGGTGTCATTTTGCAAGTGATCTCCTCTTACCACTGGGTAAGTGTGGTTCTTCCTACCACCAGTTTAAAGAGGTTAGTGCCTCGCATAAACAGTAGAAAACCAAAAATGTGGCTTTGGAAATGGGCTGAATGGTGACCTAGAAACAGAGGGAACACTGGTCATGTACACACACACACACACACACACACACACACACGCACGCACGCACGCACACATACACACACACTTATGCATGCACACACATGCGCGGGAAGGCTGAAGCCCAGGCAACCAGTGCAAATGCCTCCTTTGATTGGGAGGCTTCATATCCTGTTTAGCTTCACCATGCCCTGTTTAGCTTTTTCTTCTTTATAAGAAAAAAAAGATAAAAATTTTTTAAAGATTTATTTTATTTCCATGCATGTGTTTGCCTACATGTATGCATATACACCACATATGTTTCTGATGTCCACAGAGGTCAAGCCTCCTGGAGTTGGAGTTCCAGATGGTTGTGGGCCATCAAGGCAGTGCTGGGAACTGAACCCAGGTCCTCTGCGAGAGGAACAAGTGCTTTCCACCCCCGAGCCGTCTCTCCAGATCCACACGACTGATTTTGAATCACAGCTGCTGCCTGACATACTGCAACTCTGCTTTCAGGTGTGCGTTTTTATATAATTTCACATTTTAAATTATGGATATTAGCCGTATATTCTCACAGAGTACAAAACAATGTTATGATTTATTAATACAACATAAAATGATTAATTCAAGTTGATTAGCACATCTATTACATCAAATGCTTTTTATTTACTGTGTCCAGAACATTCAGGAGTTAGACTATTAACTATATTGAAACGTACTACAGTATATTATTATATGATACTGTGTGATGTATCTCAAAAGAAAACACATGTTCTGTCTAATTGAGGGCTTGTGTCTTTGCCCATGAATTCCCCAATCACTCCATCCCCTCACTTTCTGTAACCAACATTCTATCTTGTTTCTTTGGAGTCAATTATCTCAGATTCTGCACTTCAAAGGCAACATCTACTTGTCTTTCTGCATCTTGGCATTTCTCTTTTCTGATTCCATCCATGTCGTCATGAGTGACAATCTTTCCCTTTCGAAAGACAGAATAGTATTCCACTGTGTGTTTATTTACCACATTTTCTTTACCTGTCCACTGGCTGGTGATGGCTTGGCTGATTTCAGAACACGATTATCATGAACTATGCTTCAAGGACCCCAGGACTGCAGCTGCCTCTTCAATGTGGTCATGCTGATCCTTTTGGATCACTGTCCAGAAGTAGGGTTGCTGGACGTTCTGTTGATTCCATTTTTCGAGGCACCTCCATGAAGTTTTCCATAATGACTATTTTAATTTATAGTCCCATCTTAGTTACTTTTCTACTGTTGTGATAAAACATCATGACCAAGGCAACGTATACAAAACAGCATTTTATTTGGGGCTTTTAGTTTCAGAGGGTTTGTGTCCAAGAAGGTAGAGTAAAGGTTTAGTAACAGAAACAACTGAGAGCATTCATCTTGAGCTGCAAGTTGAAGCCAGGGGTGGGGGTGGGGATGTGATGACTCTGGGAATGGCGGTAGTTTTTGATACACCTCCTCCAGCAAGGGCACACCTCTCAATCCTTCTTTAACGGTGCTACCAACTGTGGACCAGATTTTCAAATGTATGAGCCTATGGGGCCATTCTCATTCAAACTACCACAGTTCCCATCAACAGTTGAAGGGTTTACTTTTCCCACACTATTACCAGTAATTATTTCTCGTTTCTTTTTCTGGTTGTAGCCATTCTTGTAGGAGTGAAGCTATGACATTTTCTTGAGCTTTCTGTCTTCCAATGATTGGTGCTGACATCTTTTGCTTGTCCTTTGGCCATTTGTATATTATAGTACGTTTTTTTTTTGAAATGCTCATCTCATTCCTTACCCATTTAAAAATTGTATTATTAGTTTTCTTTCTGTAGAGCTATTTGATTTGTTTGCAGTTGAGATATTAACCCTTTACCAGATAGATGACTTTGAGATTTGTCTTTCAATCTATCAGTGACTTCTTTACCATTGCATGTTTCCTCTCATGTGACAATATTTCCACTTTGCTTATTCAATTTTGTTTTTGCTGTTTGAGATCCAGTCTAAGAAATCATTCAGTTAATATCTTTTCATTTTCTCAGTCTTTCTTGTCATTTTACCATTTTACTACTTATGTTTAAGTCTTTAATCTATTTTGAGCTCAATTTTGTATGTAGCGAAGAATAAATGGCAAGTTTTCCAAACACCATTTATCGAATAAGCTGTCTTGTTCCCAACGTGACTGCTTGAAACCCTTGTAGAAAGTTGATTGGTTGAGTGTACACGCTTGGGCTCATTCCCAAGCTCTCTCTTCTGTTTCATTTGTTGTAGAGGCTGGGTCTAGATCAGTACCGTGCGGTTTTGATTACAATTGCTTTGTGGTATATCAGGTGGTGTGATTGTTCCAACTTGATTAACTTTGTTTACAATTGCTTTGGATAATTAAGGATTTATTTTGTTGGTCCCATGTGTTTTAGGATTGCTTTGCTTATTTGTATGTGAAATAGCATTGGATTGTGATAGGGATCAGGGTGAATCTATAGGTTGCTCTAGGTAGTGTAGAAATTTTAGCAATATTAATTCTTCTCATTCATGAACAAGCAAACATCTTTCCATTTACTTAACTTTCCAATACACGGGTCTTTCAATTCCTTGGTAAGATTGTTTATTCCTAAATATTTCTAAGTTTCATATCTGTGATACATGGGATCATTCTCTCATTTTCTTTTGTAGAATGCTCTAGATTTTTTTCCTTTTTTAAAACAAAACTTTGCAATAACTGAAAATGGAAATATAACATACCAAAACTATGGGATGCAATAAAAGCAAACCCAAGAGAAAATCAGACACCTACATCAGAGAAGAGAAAAGACCTCAGACAATGCAGCACTCTGCTTTGAGGATTCAGAAAAGGGGCAAACTAAACCTGATGGTGGCAGAAGAAAAGAAATAACGCACATCAGAGCAGAAGCCAATTCAATAGAGGCTGGCAAAACAATATAAAAGAGCATGCTGAGTTGAGCTTTTGGAAAAGATAATCAAAATATACAAACCTTGAGCCAGACTAAGGGAAAAAAACTCAAATAAATAAAATCATAAATGAAGGAAGAGATACTACATCCAAAACCACCAAAATAAAAAAGAGCATAAAAGACTATTATGAACAAATGCACAGCAAGAACTAGATGATTCAGGGAAAATGGACAAATTTCTAGACTGAATCAAGGAATCTAGGCTGAATGATGAATCAATTGAAAATATGAGTGAACCAATGGGTAAGGAGATGGAACCGGGAGTAGAAGGCCTCCTGTCAAAGCAAAGCCCAGGACCTCCTGCCTCACTGGTGGGGTCTACTCAGCATCCAAAAAAAATGCTTCACAAACTTTCCAAAGAGATGAAGAAGCGGGGCTGCTTCTAAACTCAGTATAGCATCGGCAGTCCCTGATACCAAAGCCAAAAAGGACATCATGGACAAACAAAGGGGACAGGTCGTTGTCTCTGATGGACACAGATGCCAAAGTCCCCTGCAAACTAACAAAGTCAGAGTCAACAGCCAGTGAAAAGAGTCATTCACCATGATCAAGTGGGATTTATGCCTGACATACCAAGATGGCTCGACACAGGCAAATGGATTATGTTATGTTGGCAGAAAGAACAAACAAACCCCACCCATTACTCTCTCAGATACGAAACTCAGGAGTCTTGATTTTGTGACGGGGTCTTCCTATCTGGCTCAAGCCAGCCTGGAATCCACAATGTGGCCCTGGCAGGCCTTGAACTCATGGCAGTCCTTCTGTTCTGTCTTCCAGGCTCTGAGATTACAGGTGTGTACCACCACACTTATTCATAGTCAGCAGATTCCGTGTAGAAGGCGTGAGCGTGAGCACAGGCCCGTGAAGAGAACTCACAGAGAATATCATAGCCAATGGCAAGAAACTGAAGTTCACTGCTCTGGAAAACAAGGAGGGCTGGGGAGATGGCGCGATGGGTAAAGCACTTGACAGGCAAGCTTGAGTCCTAAAACCCACACAAAGCTGGATGCGGTGGTGTGCATCTGTAATCTCCACACTCTCGCAGTCATATGCGGGGGCAGAGACTGGAGAGTCCATGGACGCTCCCCTACCGAGCCTGCCACATGCAGGGAAGAACAGGAGAATCTGCCTCAGACAAGGAAGAAGGTGAAGACTGATGCCTGAGGTGGTCGTCTGACCATCACACGCACATGTGATACACATACATGTTCCTGTGCACACACGCACGCATACACATATATACACACATATGCCTACACACATACACATATATACACTCAGAGATTTAATGAAAGGTTTCATGTGTGTTCATTCTTACTATTCCTATTCGTCATAGTCCTGGGAGCACGTGTGAGGGAAGAGAAGGAAATTAAAGGCATTCAAACAAGACAGGAAGAAGGAAATCATTGCTGTTTGCTAATGGCGAGGCCTTAGATGGAAAACACAAGAGTTATAACAGAAACCTGCCAGAAAAACTAAACACAGCAAGTTGTAGAATATGAAACCAACACACAAAAGCCAAGATTGCACTTCCAAGGGATGGGACTGGTGTTCTCACAGCTGGTACGAGACGACTACTATCTCTGAGACTATCACACATGAACCACCTCCTATCTCCCACCCCTGAGATCCTGAGCACCCCCAAGGTCCACTTAAATAACTCCACAAAGAACCACTGTGATGGACGAAGCTGTGCCCACCAATGGCTCAACTCTTGATCTCAGAATGGGGACATTTGAAGTCAAGGTTAAAGGGAAATTGGGGTCACATGAGGTCAAGTGGTAGACTTTTATCTAACTTATTGTTCTTATACGGGAGAGCAGGACACACAGGCGTAAACAAGCAGAGGGACCCCACTGTGGACACAGGAAGACGAAAGCAGCCATCTCCAAGCCAAGGAAAGAGCCACCAGAAGAGGCCCAATTGTCCAACACCTTGATCTTGGTTTCTAGCCTCTAGAATGAGGAGAAAAAAATGAAATGAGTTTTTATTGCTTCAAACACATCGCGTGGCATCCTTAACACAGCATGTTAGCTTGGGGTTTGTATAGTCATCCTGCAGTGACATTTCACTCCGCTGCCGATGTCCAAGTCTCCCCAGTAGACTCTAAAATACCCACAAATGGCACTAGAGCTTCTAACATGACTGTCCCAGGACCCGCTCCCTGAGGGAGGTCTGCTGAACTCCTTCTCACGTGCACACTGGATCACTCTGAAACACAGCGTCGGCGTCCCACCCCCGGCACACACGGGTTTTCTTTCCCATCTGTCCTCCCTCCACCCTCCCCAAAGACTTCAGGGCCCATGACTATAATTACTTCCTTTCAAAGAACCTCAACGCCTTGATGGACCTCTTCATTTACCATATTTTTCTATGAGGTTTTTGTTGTCAAGTTTATTTATTTTGTCAAGTTGCCAGACACCTCCATGTAACTAAATCCTGGATAAATGCAGCCACATGCCGTCTCCATGCCTGCGTCCAAGCACACTGCGGCTGTTGTTTTGCCTCTGAATTTGAACCCCTTTCTTCATGGAGATCTCTCTTTCCAAACGCCATCCGCTATTCCTTGAGCACTGAGCTGTCTTTAGGAGGACTCTCCGGTTTAGAAGGAGCCAGCATGCCCATGCCCACAGTTATCCAGACACCTCGCTTTCCATGCCCTAAAAGCCCACATCGTACTTCCCCCTTTCTCAGACTCTTATGCCCCACTTTCCTTGGTTCTTTTCATAGCAAAGTGTCTGAAAAGGGAAGGCAGCATGGGCTCTACGCGGTCACTCATTATTTCTTCACTTAGAGTGGTGTCGATTCTGCTATCACGCTCTGACCATGACGGCTTCTGTCAAGTTGCCAGCCATTGCCATGTTACTAAATCCTGCGGATACTTTAGTCTTTTTATCCCTACTCAATTTTAAAATTTTATTTAGCATAGCTGACTGCTTTCGCCTTGAACACTTCTAGACTATCAGCTTACTTTCTTTCCATACGCTCTGCTTGTGTCTCCATTTTCTTATAGATTTTGGTTTCTGCACCCACCTTCTATTATTCTGCGTCATCCCCAGGACTCACCTGAGACCTTTGCCCTCCCTTCTCTCTTTATAAACAGAGCTTCAAATGCCACCAGAGGCCAAAACCTCCAACTTCCCTCTTGCCGGGTTCTCCAGCAGAAAGGTCCTCACACAGGGCACCAATCTGCCAGGTTCTCTGAAGAAAAAGCAGGGACAAAGCCAGAACTGATGAACTCTCTCTGGGGCTGAAAGGGGGCATGGTGAGAGTTGCAACTCAGCCCTCCCTCCTTGGCCACCAGAGAGTGGCCAAGATTCCCACTGAGTCGGGAGTCTGTGAAAGCAGGAACTCATTTGATAATATCAAGCAGGGACTTATATGGAGTTGTAATGGGGGTGGAGAAGCCTGGGATGGGCCAAGGTGGAGCTAGGAAAAAGGGCCAATAATATTCTACCACACTAAAGGTAGCTGGGTGGAGACGGGTCTAGGTCGGGTAGCCAGAGGCAGGTCTCCAAACTTTAGCTAGGCTCAGGAAGTTACACTAGGCCTCATGCCAACCCAAGTGTTAGGCTCAAGAAATTATGGCCCAACACCCTGTGACTTCTACATTTGAACATCCAATCATCCCAGAGATCTTTCCTATTTCATTCTCAGACTCCCAGTGTCCTTCCCACACACAAGTGTCTCCAAACATGCCATACCTTTGAAAATGGTACCGCTTTCATCTCTGTTTCTGGAATCTTAAGCCTAGCTACCAATCCAGCTTCTTGAATCCAGTCTCCACACCAACACAGAATCAACCTCCCTACCTCTTCACTATTTCTAACCTATTTCTAGCCTTTCCCTGCTTCTGTTACACAGCAGTTATTAGCACTGGCCTCTTTTCTAGGTTCTCTGATTTGCTGCTGGGCTTCCTCAGTTTATCCTCACCCAGCTGTTATTGCAATCTTCTAAAGTAAGGCGAATTGGACATGGCGCTTCCCACCTTAAAGTCCTTCGATAGCTCTCCTTCATGCTTTTTAAGAGGGCACCCATTTACCTGCTTTCCTGGTTGTGCCATTTGGTCCATATACACAGAACGGCTCTTCACTCTGTCTCCCTTTGTTAGCTCTGTGTTGTGGAATTATCTCTTTATACACTGTGAAGATTTGTCACTCAGACTGGTTTAATGAAATAGTGAACAGTGAATAGCTAGGCAGGATTTTCAGGAGAGAGAGAATGCTGGGAAGAAGAAGGGTGGAGTCACCAGGAGATGCCCATGAGATGCAGAGCAAGCAGGATGTATGTAGATGAAGTAAGCAAGCCTTAGGGCAGTGCATAGATAGATAGACATGGGTTAATCTAAGTCATAACAAGCCTAAGTTGTTTGTTGAGCTTTCTTAACTAATAAGAAGTCTCCATGTAGGTATTCACAAGCCGGCAGCCTGGACAGAGAAGTCTGTCTACAAAATGGCACCCAACATCTGGCCACAGATAGCCACAGAAGACCTGAGAAAGCTTAAGAGAAAGTTCTAAACACACAAAACCAGAGACAAATGCAGCTTCCTAATCTTGTGTCTCTCATGCTGGCCACAATATGGAGAAACGTCTCCCAGCAGCTGCCTGAGTGCTTAAGCCACCGGTGTACCATGAGCTTAGCCATGTGGCGAGTTTAATGTTTTGTTCATGCAGACAGAAAAGATTACAGTTATGGAGTAAAGCAGGTTCAGATGGGAAAAAAAACCTCTAACCATGTTACATTGTGTTTAATTGTGCACACGTTGTTAAACACATTAAGAAAAAAGTGGGTATAGACAGTCATAGAAAAAAGTTTAAAAATAGTAAAGTCTGGATTTATTTGCATTCTTCTACTTATTGACATCCAGTTATGCTAGCACCATTTGTTGAAGTTACTTTCTTTTTTCCATTGTATAATTTTAACTTCTTTGTCAAAACTCAGGGATTCATAGGTGTGTGGAAAAATAATATTCGGGTCTTCAATTTGATTCCATTGATCAACCTGTCTGCTGTTATGTCAACACCAAGCTGTTTTCATTACTGTAGCTCTATAATAGAGCTTGATGTCAGGGATGGTAACACCTCCGGAAGTTCCTTTATTGTATAGGATTGTTTTGGCTATCCTGGGTTTTTTTGTTTTTCCATACGAAGTTGAGTATTTTTCTTTCAAGGTCTGTGAAGAATTGTGTTGGGATATTGATGGGGATTGCACTGAATCTATAGATTGCTTTTGGTAGGATTGCCATTTTTATTATGATGATTCTACCTATCCAAGAACATGGGAGATCTTTCCATTTTCTGGTTTCTTCTTCAATTTCTTTCTTCAGAGGCTTAAAGTTCTTGTTATACAGGTCTTTCACTTCTTTGATTAGTGTTATCCCAAGATATTTTATGTTATTTGTGGCTACTGTGAAAGGTAGTGTTTTTCTGATTTCTTTCTCAGCTTCTTTATCATTTCTATATAGGAGGGATACTGATTTTTTTTGAGTTGACCTTGTATCCTGCCACATTACTGAAGGTATTTATTAGCTGTAACAGTTTCCTGGTAGAGTTTCTGGGGTCACTTATGTATACTATCATATCATCTGCAAATAGCAAAAGTTTGACTTCTTCCTTTCTAATTATTATCCCCTGGATCTCCTTTTGTTGTCTTATTGTGCTAACCGGAACTTCAAGAACTATGTCGAATAGATATGGAGAGAGTGAACAGTCTTGTCTTGTTCCTGATTTTAGTGGAATCACTTTGAGTTTCTTTTCATTTAATTTAACGGCGGTTGTTGGCTTGCTGTATATTGCTTTTATTGTGTTTAGATATGTTCCTTGTTTCCCTGATCTCTTCATATCTATCCCCATGCACAAAACTCAAATCCAAATGGATTAAAGACCTCAATATAAATCTGACCACACTGAACCTGATAGAAAAGAAAGTGGGAAGTAGCCTTCAATGTATGGACATAGGAGATCACTTCCTAAATATAACACCAGTAGCATAGACACTGAGAGCAACAGTAAATAAATGGGACCTCCTGAAACTGAGAAGCTTCTGTAAAGCAAAGGACACAGTCAATAAGACAAAAAGACAGCCTACTGAATGGGAAAAGATCTTTATCAACCCTACCTCAGACAGAGAACTGATCTTCAAAATATTTGAAGAACTTAAGAAATTCGACATAAAAATTCCAAATAATCCAATTTAAAAAATGGATACAGCTATAAACAGAGAATCATCAACAGAAGAATCTCAAATGGCCAAAGACACTTAAGGAAATGTTCAACATCCTTAGCCATCAAAAAATGCAAATCAAAATGACTCTGAGATGCTATCTTACACAAGTCAGAATGGCTAAGATCAAAACCACCAATGATAGCTTATGCTGGAAAGGATGTGGAGTAAGAGGTGCTCTTCATTGCTGGTGGGAATGCTAACTTGTACAACCACTCTGGAAATCAGTATGGCAGTGTAATGGTCTGTTCTGTCTCTTTAAGAGACAAGCCATGCCCACTCCCTCCCCCATTTGCTGAGACAGGTTAGTCTTCAGCTTCCAGCCTGAGTTCTCTCTCTTTTCCACAGTTTTGGTCTCTTCTCTCTCTCTCTCTCTCTCTCTCTCTCTCTCTCTCTCTCTCTCTCTCTCTCTCTCTCCCTCTCTCTCCTTCCTTCCTTTCCTTCCATACTTCCATAACCCACTTAATAAATATCCAGCCTCACTCTGCATGGTGTGCCTATCTGTCTGTCTCTCACCCTTCACTGTCACATAGCTTGCTGCCGGGGACCAGCCACCTTTGGAGACCTGCTGTTTGGTCTCCTGTGCCGTACCTGCCTGGAACTGACTGCTTTCAGGACCCCCTGCCCTGATGCCTACCACCACTGGGGATCCTGCAGCAATTTTTAATAATCCATTACAGGTGGTATCTCAGAAAATTGGGACTCAACCTAGCTCAGGACCCAGCAATACCACTCTTGGGCATATACCGAAAGGATGCTCAATCATACTACAAGGACATTTGTTCAACTATGTTCATAGAAGCATTATTTGCAATAGCCAGAACCTGGAAACAACCTAAATGCCTCTCAACCAAAGAATGGATAAAGAAAATGTGGCACATTTATACATTAGAGTACTACTCAGTAGTATAAAGCAATGGCATCTTGAAATTTGCATGCAAAAGGATGTAACTAGAGAAAACCATCCTGAGTGAGGTAGCCCTGACCCAGAAAGTTGAACATGGTATGTATTCACTCATAAGTGGATATTAGCTATAAAGCAAAGGATAATGAGCCTACAGTCCACGACCGTAGTGAAGCTAAATAACAAGATAAACCCTAAGAGAAACATATATAGATCCCCATGGGAAGGAGAAATAGACAAGATCTCCTGTGAAAATTGGGAGCATGGGGGTTGGGGAGAGGGTTAGGGAGGGAGGAGAATTTGAGGAAATGGGATAGTCGAGATGGGGGAAAGACAGAGATAGAGAGCTAGGAAAGAGATATCTTGATTGAGGGAGTCATTATGGGGCTAGCAAGAAACCTGGCACTAGAGGAGGTTCCAGGAATCCACAATGATGACCCCAGCTAAAACAATAAGAAATAGTGGAGAGGGTGCCTGAACTTACCTTGCCCTGTAGTCAGATTGATGACATCTTAAATGTCACCATAGAACCTTCATCCAGCAAATGATGAAAACAGGGGTATAGACCTGCAGAAGAGCACTGGGCTGAACTCCCAACGTCCAGTTGAAGAGTGGGAGGAGTGAGAATATGAGCAAAAAGGTCCAGATCATGTTGGGGACACCCACTGAAACAGTTTACCTGAGCTAATGGTAGCTCACCAACTCTGGCTGGCATCAAGATTTATCCCTGATGCTTGTACTGCCTTTTTGGAACCCATTCTCTTTGGATAAATACCTTGCTCATCCTGGATGTAGTAGGGAGGGCCTTGGTCCTTTCTTGGAGCAATGTGCCTTGCCTTCTTTGGCGTGTGGATGGGGGGGTGTGGTGGGGGGAAAGTGGAGGGAATGGGAGGAGGGAAGGAGTGGGAACTGGGATTGATATGTAAAATAAACAAAGATTGTTTTCTTATAAAAAGAAAAAGAAAAAGTAGTAAAGTCTTTAAAGAGATGTGGTGGTATTTTGACTTGCTTGAGGATTGGAATGTGGAATGAGCCACCAGTCAGCCATAGAGGCCAAGGAGTGGTGGCATACACCGTTAATCCTAGCACTAGGGAGGTGGAGATAGGCAGGAAAATGTCTGGGCAGAGAGAGGAATATAAGGCAAAAGGAGACAGGAGCTCAATCCATTCAGTCTGAGGACTTGTAGAAACAGGATAACCCACTCAGTTTGAGGATTTGTAGAAACAGGATCTTGCCCCTTTCGTTCTGAGGATTTTGTAGAGGTAAGAACTAGTGGCTGGATGCTCTGCTTCTCCGATCTTTCAGCTTCACCCCTTAATATCTGGCTCAGGGTTTTTATTATTAAAACCAATTAGAATTTTCACAACAAAGAGAGAGTAAAGTAATAAAAAGAATTATTCACATAAGGTGAAAAATACATAGGGAGTCTGGATCTATGTATTGCCTTTTCCTCACAGTTCTGCATTTGAAACAGCTTCAAGAATGCTGGTTGAGGGCTGGAAAGATGGCTCAGCCATTAAAGGCTGGGCTCACAACCAAAGAATGCTGGCTGAGATGATTCAACCTTACAGACTGCTCCAGCCAATACCAGAGATAAGCCTTGCGCTTTCTCATTGCACAGAGACTGGACAACAAATGTTATGGCTAGCTTTTCCAGGGCTTGACCATTATCCTAATTTTCCCAGGGTCTCCCAGAGATGACAGTGCACCCAGACACCAGGAAACAGTCTAGATAACATGATGCCCATACTCCCAAGAGGTGGGTAAGTGACTTTTAGTCATTTGATGGGTTATAGATGATTGTCATTGTTTAGGGGGGTTGGTTACAAGTTGTTATTGGTCATGGTCAATAAAAAAAGGCTAAATAAAGGAGTTAGATTCAAGGATCTCTTTCTGAAGGAAAAATGGGAATATATTATAGAGTGATAGGATAAAAGGGTGGATTGTTAAATTTAATTTTGAACAATCACTAGTATCAAATATTTTAAGCTGGTATGGAATTTTGTATATTGATACAAATTTAATATTATTTTTGTTAGAACACATTTTCTATGTTTCTATTCTTGCATAATGTATTGTACCTATTCTGTTCATTTAACAATGAAAAGTAAATTTGTAGACCTTGAAAATTATTATTACAAACTATTTAGGATTATAAAGAAATGCATGATAGCAGTTAGTAACCTGTTGCATCAAACTTGTGGTCATGTTAGGTATGTTTCCAAGGTCAAAGAGACACATATTTTAGATAGTCAGGTGATCTTCAAATACTTCAGAGATCTACAGAATGAATGACAGTTGGGTATTGTAATAACATAAGGCTTTTTGTGGCAATGAGACACATCTGCTCCTGGCAGCACCAATCTACCTCAAATGAGATGATGGGACCCCATATGGAGTTTTCTTTCTTTGTGGCAAAAGCAAAAAATTGACCTTCCTTTGACTGCAGATTGTAGGTGTTATGATTTCAGCCACAATATCGCTGACACTTCCGGGTTCTAGGTTCATGCATGCACAGACAAGCCCTCAGGCAGAAGTGCCTAGTGGTCCTGGAAATCTTAAAGAATCCCGTGTGACCCACGTGTAGCATGGTTGCATCATTTATGTATGATGCAGCTGCGTGAGCCCTTGCATACATGTGTTAGCTCTGTCATCTACATATGACACATCCACATCATCCTCCTGTGAGCGTGCACTAGGCAACCTTTAAAAGTTTGATGTGCTATCTTCAGTGTTCTCTCTCTCTCTCTCTCTCTTTCTCTCTCTCTCTCTCTCTCCACACCGAACTTCACCAGGCCTATACACCCCCCCCCAATAAATTCCTAAGTGGATCTGTTGCATGTTCTGTATTTCCTTCTCACTCACATCAGGTAATTTTAGTAGACTCTTCAAATTGAACAAGTAGGACACAAAAGAAAATGACTGCTGAACTTTGTCAAGACAAGATAAGACAGTCCTTCAAAATTCCTGCTTTATGGAAAAGTCTTTTAGATATTATAAAGCTGTAGGCTTTAGATGGGTGCCTCAGAATTGCAGAAGAGCCTTGGGTAACTCTTCAGGCAGCCAGATATCTGTCATTTCTATAGGTTTGGAAGTGGTTTGCACTGCACTTTCTGCTTACTCAGGTAACATTATGTCCTTCTGGGGTCTTTGATGAAGTTGAAGATTGCACAGTTATAGTTATACTTTTTCTTAGTTATAATAGAAGGTAAATTGGGTATAGAGCTTTGGATTCATAAAGATAAAATAAATAATGGATTATTTTCTACAAATATGCTAAGCACAAATGAATTTGACATCGTAAATGTAATTCTTACCTGATAATTGTTCTTATTGTTTATAGTTTTTTATGTTAGTATTAAAACCTTTTCTTTTTATTTATACAAAAAAGGGAAATGTTGTGGAACAATATTTTCTGTATACTGTGAAGATTTGTCACTCAGATTGGTTTAATTAAAAGCTGAATGGTGAATAGCAAGAGTAGACAGAAAACTGGGAAGAAGAAGGGAGGAGTCACCAGGAGATGCTGAGTAACTAGGATGGGAAGTATGTTTATAGATTAAGGGCAGCACATCGTTTGATAGAAGTGGGTTAATTTAAGTTATAAGAGCTAGCTAAAAATAAGTATAAGCTATCAGCTGAGCTTTCTTATTTGGGAACTGGCAGGCTGGACAGAAAAGTCTGTCTACAGATTTATGCCAGCCCTCTTGATGTTCAGCCTTTTCAGACAGAACCATCCCTGCGCCTTAACTGGACTTAATAGACTCCATCCTATGTGCCTTTATACTCTCTGCTCACTCTGTATGGCTGATTGCTTCTGATGTTATATTTGTATTCAAAACAGTTCTGAATTTTAAAACAAAATACATGTTTACATGGAAACACACAAATAAAAGCTTTATAATTTTGACAGGTTGATAGACATCAATGTAATCCACATCTCTTTTGAGAAATTCCCTTCCAGTTAATCTACCCCACCCCAGAGGTGAGTCACTGTTCTAACATGTTTTGTTCTTTGTTTAGAACTTTTTGCATACATGTTTATGCTGTGTGGGAGCTCTTTGTGCCTGACTTCCTTTGTTCTAGTCACATCTGTGATGTTTATCCATGTTGATGCAACATGTCTTTTTTATTAAAGAGTATCCTTTGTATGAAATACCATAATTTTGAAATTTATTCTTCTAGTCATATACATTTGGATTGTTTAATTTTTTCTGTTATTAGGATTAAATTTTCCATAAGCAACTTCTCCAATGGAGATTTGTTTTCATTTCTCCTGGGTAAGTGCCTGGTGCTAGGAGCTCACAGGAGATTCTTGGCTTAACTTTATAGCACAATTGCTGGAGCTCTTCCAGCGTAGAGACTGCTTTTTAACCTCACTAAGAGTAGATAAGAGTTCAGGCTGCTTCAGACTCAGTGAAATTTTGTTTTGTTCTTTTGATTGTTTTTTGCTATTCTAATGAGTCATAATGCAGCTAACTGTGGTTTTAATTGCATTCCCTTGACAACTACTGAGACTGGGAACCTTCTCATTTGCTTTCTGGCCACTCCTGTCCATCCCGCTGTCTCTCTCTGAGACACTTTGGACGTGCCTCAATTCCTTTATCTGTATATTTATTAGGTTGTTTGCCTGTTTTATTTCAGACTTGTGGTTCTTTACATTTTCTGGGTACAAGTCCTCTGTAAGATATATGTTCTGTGAATATTTGCTCCTGTGCTGTAGATTGCCTATTCATTTTCCTAATGGTGTCTTTCATGAGAAGAACATTTAAATTTTGATGAAGTCTAATTTATCAATTTCTTATTTTATAATCATGCTTTCCATGCCAGTCCCAAAAGACAACTCAAGGTCACAGTTGGAGTCTATGGCCTTTTCTCCCTAAAACTTTATAGTGTCAAGTTACACTTAAGACTTTCTATACATCCTAAATTGATTTTTATATACAATGTGAAAGAGGATTTGAACTTCTTTTTTCCATATTGTTCTCAAATTGTTCCAGGATAAGTTACTGAAAGTTTTTTTTGTTTTTGCTGCAGCAATTTATATATGTATGTGTGTATAACTACATGTTTATAATAATGTTTGCCACCTAATCAATTTTCATCATACAATTCCACAATACATTTATTCTACAGTACACAACCACCACTACTCTTTATTTTCAAAATGTGTTTTTAAAACCATTTCAAGCTATAACTATTCAATTATATAACTTCAGTTCTATAACTATTAATACATAGTCTGTTTCCATTCACCTATAGACTCAGACAATGGTACCCTTTATTCTAACTCACATCTCTATGAAAATGCCTGTCATTAACATAAATCCCAGTCTCTGGTCTCCATATTTGGAGACCCCGCCCCTGTGCCTGCCAAAACCTTGACCTCTACCCCGGAAGAGGGTCAAGGTGTTCCACCAAGCCTTGGCTCCTCCCCCGGTCTATTTAAACTCCTCCCCGGAAAGTCTTCCCTCCACACCGCCCCCTATCCCCCTCTCGTGGTCGCAATGGCGGCTTCCAGGTTCCCCTGGTGGGGGGCACCCGAGAGCTCAGGAATCCCATTAAAATCTGGATATCTTTTAATTCGGCTTCTTGTGATTTGGCTTGATTGGAATTTTGGGCGTTGGCAGAGAGCTCGCATTAGGAAATATTCCTAACAATATTTCATATAGGAATTTGGCTTATTTTACTTACTGTAATATATTTAAAGTTTACCCATGTTGCAGTATGAAATAGAACTTCTTTTTATGATTGATTTATTTCCCATACATGGGAAATGTATATATTTCTATGTATAAAATATCTAATCTATATGTGCCATGTATATGAGTTTATATACATATAAACAAAATTTTCACACATATTCCATAAATACATACATGCAAATACACACAAATATATATGCATACAGACATACACACCCATACATATATATGTGTGCACATACATACACACATGTATACATACATATGTACATACATATATGCATGAATACCCACACTTTCCTTATATGGTTGCCTGCTGGAAAGACACTTGGGTTTTTTTCTACTTTTTGACTGCTGTAAACAATTCTATAAGGAGCAAGGTCATCCATATCTGAATTCTCTGACAATTCCTGTTTGCTCGGCACTATTGGGACCAATAGCCCCACTTAGGTTTCCTTTCCCCTCAAGGAATGTCCTGAAGCCTTCTTGGGACATCTATGAATGTGTCCCTTATTCACCAAACTCACAAGCTTATTTAAAAACATTTGAACACTTTTTGAGCTTTCTTTTGCTCACCTGATTGCATGGTTCTTTAACATGAACCCTGTAAATGATGGCTTTATGCTTCACTGTCAAAAGGTTAGATACACCAAATGTTTGGCTCCTCTTCCTCTCCCTTGCTTATTTTATTAACCACCCCCCACCACCAACGACACAACAACAGCAAAAGTCAGTCCGTTCTCAAGGATTCAGTTTCCTGTTCTTTTTTAAATCCCTTGGAATGTAAAACTACAACATGGCAAGAGACCTTTCTTTCAAAGACTTACTTCATTTGTATTTTTATGTATCTGTGTCTTTGTATGTGCATGTATACGTAGATGTCCATTGGAGCCAGAAGAGGACACCAGATCCCTTGGAGCTAGAGTTACAGGGTGTCAGGGCCCATAGGCCCTGACTTAGAAAACTGTTTTCCCTAACTGGACTGGTACGGAGCCGCAAGGAATAACCAGACACAGCTTACACGGTCATCACGGAAGGGCATCTCAGGCTTCTCCTCCCTTTTCTTAAAACCTCAATATAAAACTAACAATACTTAACCTCATAGAAGAAAAATTTAGAATTAACACTTGATTGCACTGGTACATTTCAAACACAGCCTCAGTGGCAGACACACCGAGAGAAACAATTAGTAAATGAAATCTCCTAAACTGAGAAGCTTCTGTATATCAACAAGTCATAATATCAGGCTATAGAATTGGAAAATAACTTTACTAATCACTAATCCACTTCAAAAAACATACAAAGAACTCATGAAATTAGTCATCAAAAGAACAAACAATCCCATAAAAATATATGCAACAGACCTAAACGGAAAACTCTCAATAGATGAACTTAAAATGACTGAAAGACATTCAAAAAATGCTCAAATATAACATCCTTAACAATTGGAGAAATGTAAATCAAAACAACTCTGAGACTCCATCTTATCCCTGCAACATGACCAAGCTTAAAAGCACTGCTCACAACTTATGTTTAAGAGAAACTCCTCCACTGCTGGTGGGAGTGTAAATTGGCACAGCCTCTTTGGATCCTAGTATGTCGAATTCTCAGAAAATTAGGTAGTAAACTACTTTAAAACTCAGTTATACCTCTTTTGGGCCTACATACAAAAGATGCTCAACCATACCATAAGGACACGTGCTCAACTATGTTCACAGCAGAATCACTTGATCATACATAGAATCTGAAAACAACCCAAATGTATCTCTTCTACACACCTGATAAATGAGATAGCCACAAATACCATAAATATTTTTGAGTAACTCTAATCACACAAATTGAAAAATCTGTATAACAAGAACTTTAAATCTTTGAAGAAAGAAATTTAAGCCATCAGACAATGGAAAGACCTCCTATTCTCTTGTAAAACAGCGTCAACATAGCAAAATGGACAATCTTACTGAAAGCAATCTACAGATATAATGTAAATGCCCTTTAAACTTATAACAAAATTCTTCAGACTTCGAAAAAACAAAACAATCCTCAACCTTATGAGAAAAAGACAAAACTCAGGATAGCCTAAACAATCTTAAAATCCTGTACAATTAAGGAACTTCTGAATGCATTACAATTTCTGACTTTAAACTTTACTACAGAGCCACAGTACTGAAATCAATCCACCTCGGATACAAATTCACCTGCCTACAAACAACAGACTTTTGACAAAGAAGCAAAATTGTGAAATGGAAAAGAAGCATTTTAACCTGCTTATCTCAGAGGCTACCTTAATTTAAACCTGTCCTTTTTTTTTTTTTTTAAGTTGCGCTGCATGGCAGGTGGTAAGACACAGGCTCACTTTGTCATTAGATCAGGTGGATTTTTAACTATCTTTTTTATTTTAACTTGTAAATCATAAAATTAGGAGAATTTCTGGATCCTCTCCTCTGTTCTGTAGACTGTGTGAGGTTAAATTTGTTCTCTAAACTTACTCTTGCCCCTGCTTGCCTTTTACCCGCAGATGAGTTAGGTTAGTTGGCTACTGTGCTCACGTGGCGCCTCAATCTCAGCAGTAACTTGGTGATTCTTGGGCCACAAGTCATGCTTCCTTCACCTTTCCTACTCATTTAGCAAGCAATAAAAGTTGCAATTCTGCATCTATCACGCTTGCAGATGCTCAATAACTCAGCCATTGTTCCTGCTCCATTCTCACTCCCTTTAGTTACCAACATATATAACTGAATACTTTTTCCTTATCCCATATTTCTATGTTTACAATTTTTTTCTCTTGATATTACTGTCCCATTTGGTTATCTTGTTGTTGTGGAATGATTGACATGTGGGGTACACATTTAAACGTGTGTGTGTGTGTGTGTGTGTGTGTTTACTAGTTCTAGTTCATTGAAATTATTGTTTAAATATTCTGTTACCTTATTTATCTTCTGCTTAGATGTTCATTTATAATCAAAGGAGGGCGTTAATGTCTGAAAATGTCTTAATTTTCCTCCCCTTTACTAATTTTTTAAATTTTGTTTTGTTTTATTACATGTTTGGGAGTTTGTCTGCATCTATGTCTGTGTACCATGTGCATGCAGTGCCTGGGGAGGCCAGGAGAGGGTGTCAGATCCCCTGGAATTGAAGCTGCCAACAGTTGTTAGTCACCGTGCAGGTGTTAGCGATCAAACCTGGGTCCTCCGGTAGAGCACCAAGTCATCTCTTCATTGTTCTTGTCTTTTGTAGCCCTGGGAAGCCCTAGCTGGACTGGAGCTCACAGAGATTCATCCTCCTCTACCTCCCATGCCAGACTTTACTCCTTCAGGCCTTGTCAGATACCAAATTCTTCATCGATGCCATTTCCCACCCAGTGCTCTAAGTACACTACCAAACTCCCTATGGCTGCCACAATTTATGATGTACAATTAACATTTTGAGGATCTTTTTTCCTTACAAAAAGCTTCTTGTTGCTGCTTCCAAAAACATTCTCTTTGGTTTTAGCTTTTGATAACAGATGATAGTGTGTTTCCTTAATTTTTAAATCTATTCTACATGCAATGTGTTGACTTCTTGAATTTGTCAGATCATGTCTCTCAATAAATCTGGGCAGGTCTTGGCTATTCCTTCAAATACCTTTTTAGCCCTATCTTTTTCTCACCCAGATCTCTCCATCCTCTGCTGGTTGGCTTGATGGCAACCCACAGAGTCCTCTGACTCCACCCATTTTTCCTCAGTATCGTTTCTTCCCGTTTGTTTGGCGCTCACCACCTTTAATTTTGCCACTTCCTGCTTTTGAGCACTGTTAATGAAATTCTCAGCTCACTTCTCTTCAATAGTGACAAATCAAGCCTCGCAGAGATTATTTATCATGTTTGGGGGGCAGACACAATGAGCTTAGAGCTCCCCACACTGTCGTTTTTGCTCATGTGATTGCTTAGAATAAAACTTTCTCTGGCGTCTCTGTTGGAAATCGATTGACCGCACCAGTGGGAGTCAAGTCCCACGCTTCAGCTCCCGTAGCATCGAATATGGGTTTTGTCTGTTTCTTTGATGCCCATCCCGGAGGGCAAGACAGTGTATCCTATTTAACTAGCTACTTTTCCTTTTTGCTTCTACCCCTATGTTTCTGATGTCTCTGATTCTCTTCTGGAGTACGCCCCTGTCTCGGAGACCTTTTTAGCACCTGTGAGTCTTTTTGAGAACCGGGAACACGTTCTTACACAGTTCCTTGTCTGAGACTATCTTTATTTCGGCCCTGAAAGACTGTAGCTGTTTGTTGTTTGTCTGGGTGGAGGGCTGGATTGACAGTTTCCTCCAGTAGTTAAAACATGTTAGGGCATTTGCTACTGGCCTCTGTGATTTTGAATGAAAAATCTCCAGTCATACAAACCGTTTCTTTATTTTTATTTTCCACAGTTTCCCCTCCCTCCTGTCCTCCAGTTCCCTCCACCCACCTCCTTTCTACCCCTCCTCACATCGACTCCTTAGAAAGGGTAACGCCACCCATGGCCATCAACAAAGCTTAGCAAATTAGGTTGAGGCAGGATCAAGCCCCTCTCTCTGCATCAAGGCTGAGTGAGGCATCCCACCATAGGGTAGCTTGGTCTTTTTGTGGGGCCCCTAGCAATGGGATCTGTCCCTGATGCTCGAGCTGCCTTTTTGGAACAAACCATTTCTTTATAACAATGTGGCCCTTTCTTCTGGATGCTTTCAAATCTGCTCTGTCTTTAGTTTGATTAAGATCTATCAGCGCTGCTTGGAGATGACTCGGTCCATAAAGTTCTCAGCATGCCAGTGTTAGAAATGGAGTTCAGATCCCAGCATCTCTGTAAAAGTTGGGCGTGGCCACGTGTCTGCATTCAAGCACTGGGTGGTGGAGGCAGGCAAATGCCCAGAGTTCTCTGTCCAGTTTGCTTAACCAAAATAATATGCCCTGGGTTCTGGGAGACATCCCATCTCAAAAAATAAAATGAAGAGTCTTAGGGGAAGACTCCCACATTGGCCTCTGGCCTCAACACACATACACATACATGCGTACACACATACACAGAACACACATAAACACTTACAAACTCTACACACACAAAGAGACATCAGAAACGTGGAAAGTTTGGGTCTGCTGTGTTTGATATTCATGGAACTTGCTGAATCTTTCTTAAACACAGTCAAAGTTAGGAAGTTCCCAGGCATTACCCACCGTTACGGTGAATAATTTTCCCACTTGTTTCATGAATATGTACATCGCCTGTTGGAACATTTTCGGAGCAGTGACTTTTTTTAGTCTTAGATAATTCAGACACCAGTGTCATCTCAATGTATGTTGACTGTCTTTACCAAAAGTGCTGAGATTTTCCTGATTTTTCATATTATAAGACATGCTTCAATTGTATTCTGGCCATTTTGAATAATTTGTTATGAAACATTGCCACTTACATATTCCTACACAGAGGCTGGTCTTATTTTAGGGAGCAATCAACCCGGTTAGCTTCAATCTTTGAGTTGAAGCCTTGTGTGGGTGGCTGCTCCAAGGTAGGTGCAGTATATTTGACTCCTCTTTGTGCGCCACCTAGAGGCCTACCATGGAATTGTTCTATCCATTAGATTAGATCTCAGAAATCTTTAATGTGCTGATTATGACTGTCTTCACACATGTGTAATTTGAGCGCAAACCCAAGAGTTCAGACTGATTTTTTGGAGGTTTCTTTATTTATATCCGTTTTCTATGTGATTTACCAAATACTTCACGATTCGCCAAAGTGTCACTTTTTGGTCCTCTGGCCATCAAATTGGAACTTTAATTACCCTATTCTGTGGGCAAGCTTTTGTAACTGTCTCACATCCATGGCCAGACCTGAAGAGGAAAAGGAGAAGGAAGAAGAAGTGGAAGAAATAGAAGAGAGATTTTCTGAGACTTTCTTGAGACTAAACCGGAGACCTTCACACTCCAAGTTTGCAAAGCTCCCCTCCCACTCACTCCCTGAGTTAGAACTAAAGACTTCCCTTGTAGCATTAAATAGATATAGATATGTCTAGATAGATAGATATGTCTAGATAGATAAATATGTCAGATAGATAGATAGATGGATGGATGGATGGATGGATGGATGGATAGATAGATAGATAGATAGATAGATAGATAGATAGATAGATAGCACCAGGGATTGAAGAACATGCATTGCTCTTTCAGAGAACCCAAGTTCAGTTCCCAGCGCCCTGGTCTGGAGGCTGTCAACTGCCTATAACTCCAATTCTAGGGGCACCTGGCGCCCTCCTGTGGTCTCTGTGAGTAACTCTACTCACAAGAGCAAATCCCTTCCCAAACTCACACATATACATAATCAAAGTAAAAATCAACTTTTAAAAATTCACTTCAGAGCTCACAGTTTGGGAATGTTTGGTTTTAGATCCACGGATGATAGAAAAGGAACATTCTGGCAAGTTCTGCACAGGAATAACGGCACCTCAGATTCTTTGTCTTTTCCAATCTACTTGTGACTGTTTTCTTTCCATAGCCCCAGACAGCTGCTCTGTGCGGTCTATTGGAGCCCTGTGGCTGCATTCGGTGGGAGAAGCAAGAGTGTGCTCACTCAGTTTCCGTGGTGGGTGTCTGGGTGACCGATTCTCCACTTCCCTCACCTGCCCACTTAGGTTCAATTTTGGTGAACTGTTTTCCATTTCTATTCTTTGTGTATAGTTTCTGATTTCCCTTGTTATCTCTCTTTGGTTACTATTAGAGTGTATTGTCTAATTGAGAAATGTGGCTTTCTGGTTGGATCCTCCCTAGCTGTGGTGTGTGTGTGTGTGTGTGTGTGTGTGTGTGTGTGTGTGTGTGTGTGTGAATATGGTACTATCTATGTGTGCCGTGCAAGCACATAGTGTCAGGCTCTGCTTGTGTGGAGGCCAGAGTAAGGCATGGGGCATCCTCCCTTCTTGCTCTCTCCTTTACTGTCTCCAGATGAGGGTCTCCCACTGATCCAGAATCCTGACACCAGGTTGGGTGGTTCTGGTGATGCACCTGCCTCTGTCCCCCAATGTTGGAATTACAAACACACTCAACCACGTCCAATTTTTAGTTGTATGGTAGGGACTTGAACTCAGGTCCTCACGCTTACTGAGCAAGTGCTTTTACCCACTGAGCTATCTCAAAATCCCCTGACTATCTTTTTATTGCTTATTTCTTATGTTGGCTAGAGAATGTATCTTGGTAACATTTAAAGATTGGGAGGGAAACTTGACAGAGATGTGGTTTGGGACCAACATATTTTTTTTTTTGTCTCGTTGAACATTCCATGTGCCTCTGAGAAGTCTGCATTTTCTGTCACTTAAGGTCAAAGCAGTTGGCAGTGATATTTAGAACCTTAAAATCTTGCTTTAAAAAAATTGGTTATCTTATGAATTTCTGAGGACTCAAATTACATATTTTTCTCTGTCTTCCCTTAATTCTATGAATTTTAGCTTCCTGTATTCTGAAACTCTATTATTAGATGCAAATGTATCTGCATCTTAGTTCATTTTCTACTGCTGTGACTGTGGTGGTTTGAAAGAAAATGGTCCTCATAGGCCCATAGGGAGTGTCCCTGTTAGGAAGTGTGGTCTTGTTGCAATAGGTGTGGCTTTGTTGGAAGAAGTGAGTCACTATGGTGTGGACTTTGAGTTCTCAGATGCTCCAACCAGGCCCAGTGTGGCATTCTCTTCCTGCTGCCTGCTGATACAGGTGTATAATTCTCAACCATCCCTCCAGCACCATGTCTGCCTGCGTGCCACCATGCTTCCTGCCATGATGATAATGGACTGAACCTCTAAACTGTAAACCGGCCCAATTAAAAGCTTCCTTTATAGGAGTTGTCATGGTCATGGTGTCTTTTCACAGCAATGAAAACCTATCTCAGACAATGATGAAGTACCACAGACTAGGGAATTTATAAATAATAAAGTTTACTTGGCTCACCATTCTAGGGACTGGGAGTCCAATGGCAAGCCCCAGTATTTGGCAAGGGCCTTTCTGGTGTGTTGTTAGACGGCAGAGAAAAAGAGAACCCGCAGGCAAGATGGAGACAGCAAGCATGGCCTCTCCGAAAGTAAATTCACCCTCATGATAACAAATCTACCTGCTGAATAATTGAGAATAATGGTAATAAATGAGAATAGTAATAATCTCATTAACTCCTTCATGAGGTCAGAGAATTCAAAGTCTTATTATGTCTATTTGTCGATCATTTAACACCTGAGATTAAGTGTCTAAAGCATAAACTTTTGTGGACATGTTCAAATCATAGAAATTTGTGTTCATTATGTTTTCTAAAGCAATGACATTTTAATCTTTTGAATGAAAAACCTGGCAATGCTCTCTGCCTTAAAGTCTATTTTGTCTGCTGCTTACACTGTCATTTCATTTCTTAAATATGCTTTTATGCATGGGATATTATTTTCCTTATAAAAGAATATTTTAAAACTAAGCCTGGCATGGTTGCATGCTCTTGTAATTCCAACTCTGGAGGCTGAAGCAGGAAATTTCTGAGGTTCAGGCTAGCCTGTGCTAACATAGGAATTCAAGTCCAGCTTTGTCTACATAGTAAGAGCCTTTCTCAAAACAACAAACAAATAATGTCTGCACTATTTGTGTCTTTGTGTAAGTGGTATGTTTTATAGATAGACTCAGCCATCATTTGTATCAGCCTGGGACCTCCTACCGAAGGATGGTGCTGCCTCCAAGGTGCTGGGCCCTCCTACATCAATTAACAATCAACACAAACCCTACACACATGGTCTCATCTGATCTGGGAAATCCATCAAGTGAGATTTCTTTCTCGGATGACCTTAGGCTGAATCAAGCTGACAATGAATGCTAATTAAGACACTGTTCAACATAAATTTTAGAAATAAGCTAGGGCTTAGGGGCACAACCTAATTGATCTTTAATATAAATTTTATTGAAATAATTATAAATTCACATGTAATTACAATGTGATTAAAAAATGCTAACTAGGATACTATTTAACATAATTAAAAATAAATTTGGGCTTAGGGGCACAACCTGCTAATTGATCATTAATTAAATTTTATTGAAATAATTATTGATTCATATGTAATTGCACTATGGTTAAAGATACAAAGCTTCAGATGTGCAAGGCAAAACACCCTGGAATCCTATAACCCATTGACTTGCATGTATTATTTTTTTGAAATGGAGTCTCATGTAACCCAGGTTAGCCTCAATCTCACTATACATCCAAGGATAAACCCCTGATCCTCCTGCTTCTACCTTCCCAATGCTGGTAGTGTAGGCCTGTGTCACTAGCCGTTCTCTGTCCCACCTGCCAGCTCCCAAATAACCACATGGAGACTTCTTATTAATTTCGAATGTTCAGCCTTAGCTTAGGCTTGTTACTAACTAGTTCTTATAACATAAATGAGCCCATATCTTTTAATGTACATTCTTTTACATGGCTTGGTGTACCAGGCTTTTTCTTTTAGGCCACCTACCAGCTCCCAAATCATGACACGGAGACTTATTATTAGTTTTGAATGCTTGGCCCATCTTAGGCATGTTTCTGGATAGCTCTTTTAACTTAATTAATCTATGTAGTAGGAGACTACTCATTTGTCTCCCGGCTGCCCAGACCCAAATTCTGAGCTAGTATGAGACCTATTTTATTTTAATCTGAAACAAACCTGTTTCTCCTTATCTTCTTTTTGCCTTAGGGCTCTCTGTTATATATTGTTCGCTTTGGAAGCTACTTAATTGTACTT
Source organism: Myodes glareolus (assembly GCF_982192425.1). NCBI lineage: Eukaryota > Metazoa > Chordata > Mammalia > Rodentia > Cricetidae > Myodes > Myodes glareolus. Next base: position 66,756,648 of record NC_142028.1, read on the forward strand.
CATGCCTGCTCAAGTAATATTATCTCCCTTCTCAGGCCTTCGATGGGGATGAAGATTAGATAGTTATAGTTACTGTCCTCTTATGATCTAGCCAAGCCATTTCCTATACAAGACTTATACACCTTAGGATAGGATATTTATTATGCTGGTTGTAATTCTAATCTTATACTTGATATCTGTTCCTAGTGTATATAGTTTTGTATTGAGTTTGGAACTCTGTTATTTAAACAAAGGGGGGAGGTAGTGTGGGAGCACATTCTGCTCCTTCAGCCAATAGCCTTTAAGATACCAGCCCACTTGGGTGTGGTCTCTTACATGGTTTATGCCCCATCCAGCCTCTTTTCCAGCTGTGGGATTCAGTTGCTGTTCCCCATTCCAGCAGAGGATTGTGATCTGTGGGTCTACCCCTAAATAAATAACCTTTTATTATGCTCAATTCTGAGCTAGTATGGGATTTCTTTTAACCATGCTTCTTCATTTACCTTTATTGCTTCTGTATATCTTACTTTCACTGCTTCTCTACGTTTGGCTGGTTTGTGTCTACCTGACTTCTTGTCCCAGGTATATCCCTCATTCTCTCCTCCTCTCATTCTTCCTCTTCTTGATCCTAGATTTCTCTACCTATTTATTCCCTCTCCCTGTCAGCCCTGCCTATACTTTCTCCTGCCTAGCTATTTGTTGTTCAGATCTTTATTAGACCAATCAGGTGCCTTAGGCAGGCAAGGTAAAACAAATGCATTGCATCTTTACATAATTAAACAAAATGCAGCATAAACAAAAGTAATTTCCTGCAGCATAAACAAATGTAAGACATCTTTACATATTAAAGTATTCCACAAAAGCTCAGTTACCTTTACTCTGTACTATCTACCCTGCTTCTTCTGTGCCTGGCTTTCAACTTTGCCTTTCTTCTTTTCCAAGACCTCTCTGTCCCTAGAAGTCCTGCCTAACCTCTACCTGCCTAGTTAATGGTCATTCATTTCTTTATTAAACCAATCACAGTGACACGTCTTCATACAGTGTAAAGGAATATTCCACAACATGTCTGTGTCACCACACCTGGGTTTATGTGGTAATGGGAATTGAACCCAGAGCTTCATGTATACTAGGCAAACATTTTATTTCTAAGCTACATTTCCTCAATCCCAACTATATATATTGTATACTTAAAAACTGAAACAAGGGTAGCTCTCTCATTAAATGTTCATACCACAAAACAATAAAAACATTATACAGTCACAGGAAGAGACTATGGGAAGTCATGGGTGTTGTTACAGCCCTGACGGGGGCAATGACTTCATGAATGTTTTCTTATTTCAAACTTTATCAGCTTGTATATATTAAGTATGTACAGCTTCTTCTATGTTAATTATACTTTATTAAAATGTTTTGTAAATGCCAAAAATTATTAAAACAAGTCTTTTGTAATTTTGGCCTATTTTCCCCTAAAGGTAATATTTTGAGAAACCATTGGTGATGCCACAGTCAGGATAGTGATGTGGATGCAATCTCTCATTCTTTCTTACTTGGATGTCCCGAATTCTGCTAGTACTGGTGTGTGTGTGTGTGTGTGTGTGTGTGCGCGCGAGTGCGTGCGTGTATGCAGTAGATTCCATACACCTGTACAGACCTGCACAGCAGCAGCCACAGTCACAGCCCTAAGAGTTCAACACCACTCCATCCCTTCTACTGTCCTCTTCTATCCCAGGCTCCCCACTTCCCCTCCCAAACCCAAGGCCACTACTGCTCTGTTCTCCACTTCTGGAAGTTTGTCATTTCAAAGGTATTCTGTAAATGGAACCCTAGTTACAGAAAAAGACACGTGGAAGAAGGGTTAGTTGGAAGAAGAAATGGGTAGTTAAGGGGTTGCAGGAAGACAGAAGGAGGGGCTGGGATGGAATGTGGTTGAGATACTTTATGTAACCATAAGAAAATGTTGTAGGAAAGTCATTACTGTGTGCAATTAATATAAACTCACAAAACACTTGAAAAAGACATGCATTAGCTGAGTGTGGTAGATCACAGCTATAATCTCAGCATGGGGAGAGGCAGCTAGAGCTCTGTGAATTTAAGGCCAACCAGGTTTACATAGTAAGTTCCAGGCCAACTTGGCCTGTGTAGTGAGATCATTTCAAAGAATATATGCATGTATGCATGTACACACTCGCATGCACAAATATGCATACATGCTCCCATGGACCATGGTAGTATATAATCTTTTGTGATTGGTTTCTCTTCCTTTCATCATTCTTCCTTAGAGAAGGAACCCAAATTGTCTGTATCAAGTCACAGTTTGCTGGTACCTGTGGTATAGATTCCATGGTGTCTATGCATGAAAGTTGTTTAATTGATCATTGGCCAAAGAACATCTGGATTCATTCCAGTTGTTGCTACTAAAAGAAATGTGTTAGAAGAAGTCCTTGGTAAGTCTTTGCGTGAACACACTTTTTCCTTTCTCTGGGATAAATGCTCTAGAAGGTTACTGCTAGAGTTTGTGATGGTTGCATGTTTGTTTTCTCTTCTTTTCCTGAATTTTATGTTATGTGACCTGGGGTTTTGCCTTCATCTATGTCTGTGTACCATGTGAATGTGTACACAGATTCCAGAAGAGGGTGTCAGACTCCTTGGAACTGGGGTCACAAATGATGGTGAGCTCCTGTGTGGGTGCTGGAAGACAAACTGGGTCCTCCAGCAGAGCAGCCAGTGCTCTTAACCACAGAGTCATCTCTCCAGCCTCCTATATTTAGTGTTCAAAGAAATCGCCGCACTGTTTTCAGATTGGCTGCATCAGTTACATTCCCTGCAGCTATGAACACATAGTCCCGGTTCTCTGCATCCTTGCCAGTGTTTGGTCACTGCTTCTTCTCCCTGTTCTGAGAGGTGGGCTGCAATGTCCCACATAGTCTTTAACTCTATTGGCCTGATAGCTAGCGATGCCCCACATCTTTCCCGGAGTCATTTTCTACCCAGGACCCTTCCATGGGAACCATCTGCTCACATCTATCATTCATTTGTGGACATACTTTGGAAGTTCTCTATAGATCTGGGATAGTGGCACTTTGCAGAAGGTAGTTGGCAAATATTTTCTCTCTACATGGTATTTTCACGTGGTCTCTCACAGAGTGAGAGTTTTAAATTTTTACTTCAAAGATAAAAGAGATTCAAAGCACCAGGCTTTCCCTTTTATGGGTCTTGCTTTTGGTGATAAGTCCAAGAATTCTTTCTTTGGCCTTAGATCCCAAAGGGCTTCTCATATATATATTTTGCTAAGTTTCTTATTTTATATTCCATCTTGAATAAATTTTTATTTGCGAGGCGAGACTGAAGTTGAAGTTCATTTTCCTGTCTATATAGGCTCCAAACTCCAGGCCCATTTGTTAAAGACTGTTCTCTTCCGTCGGGTTGTATGGAGACCTTTGCCGGAAATCACCTGGGCACATTTGTGAGACCCCCCCCATTCTTTCCTATTGATCTACAGGTCTTCTGAAGTCACCGCACCTTTTCATAGCTGTGGTTGTGTAACGCACCTCAGTGCTGGATGGCACTGTCTGCTTTGCTCTTCTGTGCCAGTCTCTCCTATCCTGGATGTGTTTCTTTTTACGCAAAATTTCAAATAAATATTTATTTGTTACAAACCTTGTAGGAATTTGTAAAGCTTTTCCTCTAAAACTATAGCTCAGTTTGGGTAGAATTTGCATCTTTGTTATATTAATTTTTCTAATTCACAGATTTAGTAAAATCTCTCTATTTATCTGGTATTTCTTTTCATCAATATCTTGTCATTTTCTTTATAAAATATTTATTTCATTTTTAAATTGTGTGTGTGTCGTGTGTGTGTGTGTGTGTGTGGTATATGCATATGGATATGTATACATGAGTGCAGTGCCTACTGAGGCCTGTAGAGGGCACCAGATGCCTTTGGAGCTGGAGTTCCAGGTTGTGAAGAACCCAATGTGAGTGCCAAGAACCAAACTTACAGAGTGCCAGGCTCTCTGTAAGATCAGATGCTCTGTGAACCGTTAGGCCTTTTTTCCAGTCTCTTACCTTTTCCTTTGCAGTATGCAGATGATTACTGAAATCATCTTTAGACATAGAGGGTGCGGGGAGTAGATTTTGCCTGGCCTGTCTATGTTCACTAAGCCACCTGCAGTTTGCAGCATTTCTTCCTTTCTGACCTACACCTTCTAATGTCACACCTTCGCATTTTGTTTTCTTCGGACTTACTGTGAAAGGATTGTACTTTGAATTGTGGCTTCTGCACATTCATATATTTGTATGTTAGTAATAGAAATACAATTGTTACTTTATCTTCTGTCCTGCTGTTCTATGAACACTATTGAATTTGTTTATTAATTTTACAGAAAGATTTTTTTTTCTTTTTGGTTTTGTATTTTTGGAATGTATCTTAGCTGGTGTTCTATTGCTGTGAAGAAAGGCCATAACCATGGCAACTCTTATAAAAGAAAGCATTTAATTTGGATTTGCTTATGGTGCCAGAGGTTCAGTCCACTCTCGTGATGACACAGGCTGATACTGTGCTGGAGGAGCTGAGAGTTCTACATCCAGATAAGCAGGCAGCAGGAAGATAAAGAGTCACTGGGCCTGATTTGAGCACATATGAGACCTCAAAGCCTGCCTCCTCAGTGATGTACTTCCTCCAACAAGACCACACCTACTCCAGCAAAGCCACACTCCTAATACCTTTCAGGTAGTGCCACTCACTGATACATTCAGATACATGAGCCTGGGGCGCCATTTTTATTCAAACCACCACAGGCAGCGATGGGTGGCATGGGGGTAGGGGATGGGGGTCAGGTAAGGTAGGGTGGTGTCTGGATAATTTTGCCACTATGTCATCTACAACTAGATTTGCCTATGCTTTTTCTTTCCAAAACTGTAATGTCTGCTTATTATTTCTTTTATCTCACCTTATTGCTGTAGCTAGAATTTCCAGGTCTGTTCAGTAACAGCCATTAGAATAGGTGTTTGTTATGTTATTAACATTCCACCTTTAAATGTGACATTAACTTGATTTGTGAAGGTGCTTTTTATTTAATAAGGTTGAAATAATTCTTCCTATTCTCCGTTTCTGAAAGTTTTTCTCATGGATGACTGTTGAATTTTTTCAAATGCGTTGAATAAATTTACACAAGCTCACAATTTTTCTCTTTTCCCTTTATTTTGGTGGATTATACTGATAGCATTTTGAATAGTGAACTTCCCTGTTACTCTTGAAGCCATGTTTTGTATGGAATCTAAAAGGGCTTTAATTAGGATATAATTATTTTATACATTGTAAGCTTTGGTTTTTTCTTTATTCTTTTTATTTCTTTTGAGGGTTTTCATGCTTGAAGTTGTGCACAGTATTGTCCTGGGTTTTTGTTTTTGTTTTTGTTTTTGTTTTGAAAAATTTGGACTGTTCTTATCTGAATTTTGGGCCAGGGTAATACTGATCACATAAAGAAATTGGGACGTGTGGACTCTGTGTGTTACCCTCTTCCCCGTGAGTTTCCTGTTGCTGCTGTAACGAATTACCCCACACTCAGTAGCTTAAAATACAACAAGAATGGATCACTTTACAGCTCTAGAGCTGCGGAGCTAAAATAAAGATGTCATCTGAGATGCCTTCCTTCTGGATCTTGGGGAGAATCTGTTCTTTCACCTCTTTTTTTTTCCAGTTTCTAGAAGCCACCTGTACTTCTTGGCTCCATCCTACATTTTCAAAGCTATCCACAGAGCATCTTCAAGTCTTTCTTTCCCTAGGATCTTGCAGTTCCCCCTCTCTGTGACAAGGAAAGAATAGGAGGAGTCACCTGCTTGCACTATAGACGGAAAGGAGTCAGGGAGAGCTGCAGACACCTGTGGGGAGGTGACAAAAGGTCTAACATCAACGTGAGAGTCCCAGAGGCAGACAAAAAGTAGTGTTGAAAGAATATTGGAAGAAACATTGGCTGAACATTCAGAAATGTGGTTAAATACGGAAACCAACAGACTGAACACACTTTCACAAACCTCAATCACAATAAATCTTGCGATGACCCTAGATCTTTCTGGATAATCCAAGATAAAGTTCCTGTGATGGCTAATCTCAGTTGTCAACTTGACAAATTTGGGAAACAAACTCAGCTGAAGAATTACCCTCATCAGATTAGCCTGCAGACTTGTCCGTAGAGGTATTTTCTTTTTTGTTAGTTGATATAGGTTAGCTCAGCCAACTGAGGGTGGTACCATCACCACTCCTGGACAGGTGGGTTTGGGCTCTATAAGAAAGGTAGCGAGCCAATAAGAGTATTATTTGTGTTTTCTGAGTCCAGCTGCTGCCTTGACTTCCCACAGTGACAGACTATAACTATTAAGTTGAAATAAACCCTTTCTTCTTGCTTTTGGTCATGGTATTTACCATAGCAATAGAAGCCAAGCTAGGATCGCTCCCATGCCAACATTCTCAACAATATTTTTATCATGTAAAGTACCATTTGCAGATCTCAAGGCCACTGTTCTGCCTGCCACACGCCTACTCTTTTGGAAGAGATTATAACAAGTCAATGATAATTCTTCTTTAAACGTTGCTCAGCTTCTCTGGTGAAGCCATCTGGGCTTGGATATTTTTTTCAGGAATTTTTATGGATATGCCTTCAATTTCTTTGATGGTCTCCATACTCTCAAGATTGCCTATCTTGTCTTGATTGAGTTTTGGTAGTTTGCAATTTTGGAAGCATTCATTTCTCTAAGTTGTCAAATTCATGAGTATAAAAACTCTTTATCCACAATACAATAAATGTAAAACATTCTGCTATTATCTTTTAAAAACTAGATGGTTTTTGAAAGCAGCTTTAGATTCACAGGAAAACTGAGCAGAAGGTACACAGAGTTCCCCCGTAGTTCCAGCCACCGCCATCCCCTCACTCTAAGGCTTCAGGAGCATCAACCTCAGGGTCCCTGCCCCCTCCCCTCCCTCTACAACTTCAGTTCCATCCACCTCATAGTCCCCGCCCCCTTCCCTCTACAACTTCATTTCCATCCACCTCATAGTCCCCGCCCCCTCCCCTCCCTCTACAACTTCAGTTCCATCCTCCTCATAGTCCCCCCTCCCCTCCCTCTACAGCTTCAGTGACATCAGCCTCTCCCACCAGACCTACACATTTGTTAAAGCTGATGAATCCACAATGACACAAAATTATCGTCCATATTCTAGAGTTTCCTTTGGCTGCATTCTTGCTGTACAATTCTCTGAGTTGGGAACCCAAATACGACATGAATCTCCCATTCCAGCCTGACACAGCAGTTTCATGGTCCTAAAAGCCCTCTGCGCTCTGCCCATTCATCTTTCCCGTCTCTTAAACCCTCAGAAATCACCACATTTTGTTTCTGAGATGGAATTCTATTATGTAGTCCAGGCTGGCCTCAAACACACTGTGTGACTCAGGCCTGCCTTGGACCCCCGCTTCTCTGCCTCTTTCTAAGAGCTGGAATTTTCCATATAAGTTCTTTCGACAAGCACTTCAGATTCGTTTGCCCTCTCCAGAGGTTTTTGTTTTGTTTTTTTTTTTTGTTTTTTTTTTCACCCCAGATGTGATAAAATTGGAACTACAGAACAGGAGACTGACTTCTTACACTGAGTAATTTGCAGTTAGGTATCCTCCATGTCTCTTCATGGATTGACAGTTCGTACCTTTGCAGCCTTGACTAATATAACATTATTAACAAAGCCGGAGAGATGACTCAGTGGTTAAGAGCACTGGCTGCTCTTTCAGAGGACCTGGGTTCAATTCCCAGCACCCACATAGTGGTTCATTGACTCATGACCATCTAATCCCTAGAGATCCAGCACCCTTTTCTGGATTCTGAGGGCAGTAGGCATCCACACTCTGCACAGACACGCATGCAGGTGAGCACTCATACACAGAAAATAAAAATAAATCTTTAAAAATATATATTGTATTGTAGAGCTAGATTTCATATAATTAATCCAACCGTCTCCTGAATTACAATTTGTTACTCCCAAGTTTTGATGGTTCCATGCCCAGGTGTTTGTGTGGGCATACATTTTTAACCCCTTGGAATAAATGCTCAGGAATGGGATTGCTGGCTCCCGTCACAAGCCATCTTCCCAAAACCACGTCATGTTGCATTCACACCAGCAACGGGTGAGTTTTTGGTGCTCCGGGCCTTCCCCAGCATCTAGTGTGTTCGGCATTTGGTCATTTGAATACATGCCTCCCATTCCCATTGTTGTTTCAATTTGCATGTCTCTGATGACAAATGATGTGGAACATCTTTTCATGTGCTTATTTCCGTCTGTGTATCTTCTTCAGCAAGGTGTCTGTTCAAGCCTTTGACCTATTTCCTTCGTTTGGGTTGTTTGTTTATTTATTGCCCAGCTTCACACGTCCTTTGTGTGTTTTGAAGAATAGCCTTTTATCAGATAATGTCTTCTGCAAATATTATCCCGCAGCTCACGCCTTGTCTCTTTATTCTCTTGACAGTATTGTTCACAGAGCAGTGAGTTTTAATTTTAATAAAGTCTATCTTACCATTTATTTCTATCATGGATGGTGCTTTGGTGCTGTGTCTAAAAAGTTGTGTAGATTCTCTCTTATATCTACAGCTTAGCAGCTTGACAGTTTACATTTGGGCCTATGATCCATTTTAGGTTATTTTGTATTACATTTGTGTGTGTGTGTGTGTGTGTGTGTGTGTGTGTGTGTGTGTGTGTGTACCAAGGCCCACGTGTAGAGATAAGAAGATAATTTGCAGGAATTAATCCTCTCCTTCCATCATGTGGATCCCAGGGATCCAAGTCAGGTCACCAAGCTTGGCAGCACATGCCTTTACCCACTGAGCCATCTCCACAGCCTTTGAGTTAATTTTCATGACAGGCATAACGTCTGTCTCTACATTCTTTTTTGGCATATGGACGTCCAGATTTTCCAACATCATTTGTTGGGTAAACCATCTTTTTTGCAGGGTATTGCCTTTATTGTTGGCCTTGAATGTTTTAGCACCCCCTCTTGATTTGTTAGAGTGAATTTCTCTAGTGTTCTTATGTTTATCTGAGTACTACACTGTACACATTCGGCCCAGCCCGCTGCTATCGGCATGTGATCACTTGAGCTAATCCACAAATCCTTCGCCTTCCACTCAGGTCCTCTGTGCCTCCTCATTTACATATGTTTGACCAGGTATCAAATGGTACCTTAATTACCTTCTCATAGCCGTGATGAAATAGCTGACAAAAGCAATTTAAGAAGGAAGGGCTAATTTTGACCCACATGACTCACAGTCCATCATAGCTGGGAAACCATAGCTGCGGGCGTTGTGTGCCGGACATTCTGTCTTCACCATCAGGAAACAGAGAGATGGGCAGTCAGCATCCTTTCTCCTTTCAGTTCATTTGGGTACTCCAGGAATGGCTCCTCCTACCATTAGGGTGGGGCCTCCCACCTCAGTTCATCCAATCGACATAGTCCTCTGTTCGTCTATCCAGAGGCTAACTAGGTCTGGGAACTCCCTCACACGTGTGCCCAGAGGCTTGTTTCTATGATTATAGCTCCTGTCAAGATGCTGAGCAGTGTCCACCGTCACAAATGTACAGCAGTGTAAGCTTTGTCTCAGTCATCAGATGGAACTTGTAAAGTTCTACCCATAATCCCACTCTCACCCTGCTCTCCTGTACTTCCCGATACTCCAGGACTCCTACCCTGACTTCCCTCTGTCTAGAGAACTCTGTTCCCATTTGGAAGCACTGATCTGTTGGTGACAATTCACTTTAGCTGTCTTTCCTCTGAGCATGGTTTTCTTTCCCCCATGATTCCCTGGAGAGACTTTCCAGAGAGTCTGCAATGACAGGGCTTGTCTCTCAGCCATGGACAATACGATGCCATTTCCTTAAAGACGCCATCACTTCAGCATGCCGCCGTTAAGCCGGTGTCCTTCCCTGTATTCAGATGGCACAAGTTCTGCTCTTCTTAACTCACTTCACTGACTCTTAGCATCTCTGCCGCCCCTGACATCATCCAGTCAGAGCCGCATTTACTGTCTTCTAAGTTCTAGGCTTCTAAACTGACGATTTCCTAACCTGGACTACTTACGCAGATTCTCTATTTTTAATCATTTCAGGAAACAGTGTGATTAATCATTAAAAATTCTTTATATTGCTGCTCCAAAACGTGTGTTATATAATTTCTTTGGCTGAGTCAACTCAGTGTCAGCATTGGTTAATTATGTGCCTGTGCTTCTACTGTTGTCCACGCTAAGAACCGGGATAGAACATGGGTGCCAGGTAGAAGCAGGGCTCTGATGTCCGAGGGTGCTCTCAAAGGCCGGAGGGCACTGTGGGGTCTCAAAGGCCGGAGGGCACTGTGGGGTCTGGGACTGGGGTCTGATACCATCACCCACTGTTTACCTGGTCTTGACTGATCGATGTTTTCTCATTTGCATTGTGGGTTTCTTGGTAATGGCTTCTCATGATTAGCAATTCTTTAGAGGTATTCAGGACCTATATATTCTGCCAGTGTGTTGAAGACCTTTTATTTTGTTTCAATCTTCACTTTTCATGGCAGATTCCTCATTTAAATCTAGCACAAGAACCTCGGCCGGCTCTGCTGGACTGACAGTGTTTCCATCAGTGATCTAATCCGCAGAACCTCGCTGTGAAGTTTTGTTCTGGCTCCTGCAGGTTCCTTTTGAGGGGAAGGAATGAGTCTCCCAGGTCTACACAGCTGGTGCCATAGAAGAGAAGAGATTCTGAGGGGATACAGTTGGCGTCTATTAGCTGGACAGGAAAGTTCTAGACTTTTGGAGACAGGGCTTCCAGGGCCACGTCACAGTCTATGTCTGGGTCTGTTTCTAGGACTATTAGGCTACCTGGAGAGTCTCCAATCTGTGGGAAGACAGGCTTCCAGATCCATGTATCTTAGTGGATCCTCTTGGATTGCCCCCTTCTCCCTGGTCAGTCTGATATCTAAGTGTAGAGGGAGGAACTGTGGGTTCAATGAGAAATAAGAACCCCCCTCTGGCAAGGAGACTCCCCTGTTGGGAACTTTATACTCTCTGTTTTTATTTAACAGACCTGTTGCTCAGTCCAGTGCAGCAGGAGCGGGGACCATAGAGGAGCTGAGCGAGTCCTGGTCTTTTGCTAGACTGGAGGTCAGGGAATGTCAGCATGGACGAGTGTGCTCTGCTCCTCTTCTGGGAAAACGTCAGGGTCTCTGTCATCAGGCCTTTCTTTCTGATTTCCTACTTCCTTCTCACTAGAGGTCTCTGACAGTCTCTCCTGTCATGTCCAAGACTTGTAACTCCACACCAGGGAGGAGTCGGGAGATGGGTGTGCATCTCCTTCATGGACGGCTATCCTGCTGGTCACCAGGGAGGAGTCGTGAGTCGGGTGTGCATCTCCTTCGTGGACGGCTGCCCTGCTGGTCCTTTCTCACCTTGGCGGTGCTTTATTCCTTCACTCTGCTGTTCCTGTCTTCTGTTGAGTTAGAAGAACACTCTCAGCACTCTATTTGGATGATTGTCTTGGCTTTTTATCTATATCCCTGCTGTATATTTTGGTGGTTGCCCCAGAGATTATAATGCCCATATTTTACTTGTCTCAGTCTCCTGGGTTGGCTTCCAGGAGTTTTATAGTTTTGAGTCATAGATGTAGGTCTCATGTACATGGTGAATTCATGTTATGAGAGGTGAGCTGTCTGTATTAGATTCATGGCTTTCCTTGTGGGTGTGCAACTGTCTCAGGCCCATTTGCTGGGCGGACTATTGTTTCTCTTCTTATTGTCTGTGCTTCTCTGTCAAAGGTTTGTTGACTTCAAATGGGTCAATTCCTATCCTACTCTGTCCCAGCAGGCTACTCATCTCTTCTTTAAAATACAAAAAGCAAAAAACACACTCTCTGCATTGATTCAGCCACACGAAGTGCTGCGCTAGGTAGTGCCCGTCCTCCCACATGGTTCTTCTCCATCAGCACTGTGTGGGCTATTCTCTGTCTTGGGCCTTTCAGTATAAACCTCAGGATCAGTTTGTCAGTACACAAACAACAACTTGTCGAGATTCTATTTGGGATTGCATTGAAGCAATAGATTGTGTTTAAAATAACTGACATCTTAATCTCAAGCCCCCCCCACACACACACTGGAAAATCTCCCCATTCGCTTCTATTTTATTTCATTTAGCTTTTAGAGTTTTAATGCTTTCTTAATATAGATTCCCCTCCCCCCTCTCTCTAGCTTTATATCTCTGCATTTCCTTTTAGGTTAGCTCATATCAAGGGTGATATTTAAAATTCTAATTGCAAGTGTTTCATTATAACACATACATTAGTTACTTTTCTCATTGTCGTGGCTAAACAGCTGACAATGCAAATTAAGGAAGGTGTGGCGGTCTGAGTAGGGAAGGCCCCCACAGGCTCATATGCTTGAATGCTTGGTTCCCAGTTGGTGGGACTGTTTGGGAAAGACTAGAAGGGGTGGCCTTATTGATGAAGTATGTCACTGGGGGCAGACTGTAAGGTTTCCAAACAGCTACCGCTCTCCCACCATGCCTACCAGCCAGCTGCCATGGTCCCGATGGTAATGAACTCACCCTCTGAACTTGTAGCCCCCCCTAAACTCATTATTCTGTAAGTTGCCTTGGTCATGGCGTCTAATCACAGTGACTGAAAAGATAACAAAGGGGAAGGGGTGATTTTATCTCACAGGCTGAGGGTCCCGTTCACCATGGTGAGGGAGGCAGGCCGGCAGGCCATGGCTGCTCGCATTATGTCCCCAGCCAGGAAGCAGAGAAAGATGGATGTTGGTAATCGGCTTCCTGTTTCCATTTTTAATTAGCCCAGGATCTCAGTTCGTGGGCCAGTGCTGCCTGCCTTCGGAATGGGTCGTCTTCCCTTAGGGAAACCTTTCTGGCCATAACCCCCCAAACACAGACTAAGGCATTCTCCTCGCTGCGTTGCACGGGCATTGGGAGCGCACACCACCATTCCCGCTTCTCATCATGAAACAGGTTGCCAACTGTGGGGCTTTGTAGGGATATTTTGTCAATTTGAGGAAATCTGCCTCTTTTTTTTTTTTGGTATATTGCTGAGTATTCTTATCATGAATGGATAATTTTTTTTTCAAATAGCCTTTTATGGATTTATTTGTATGCGCCTATGATTTTTCTTCTTTGGCCTGCCAAGGTGACGGATTACATTAATTTCTACTCGCATAGTTTAAGCCACATTTCTCACTGTTGGATGTGTATACGCATTGTTCACCCGCTTTGTTCCGTGGTTTCCATTAAGCTGGAAAGTCCAACACATGCTGAATTAGCACCCATAAATATTAACCCAATACGTGAACTCTCTCCAGCTTGTATCTCTGGTGCAGGAGGAAGCTACGGAAGGAGAAGGGCAGCTTGTTCGAGTTCAGCTACAGGCTAAAGACAGGAGAGACTAGTGGGAGACATGGCCTCGGAGTCTATTCCTCTCTGTCCCATGGCAGGTGTGGGCCTCACTGGGTGGGACATGAAAGCCAGTAACTGACTGAGTTGTTTTGCGAGTGCTGTTATGGACTTGTGGAAGAGTAAACTGCTTTGGGCCTAGGTGACAGACTATGACAGAACTGTCTGGAAAACTGGGATTCTGATTTATAAATGTTGCAGTCCAGCAGGTGGGAGCTGGGAGCCACGGTGATTCGAGCATTACAGCTGACACCCTATGCGCCTGCGGGCTGCATATGGCATCTATGAATGTACACAATAGCCAGAGCTCTGCCCGCTATGCCTCCAATTGTTTTGGTTTTCCTCGAAACCTAGCCAATTTCTTTCCCAGGCATGTTTATCTTTGCTCTGAGTCTCTAACCCAGGATACTTCCATTCTGTCTGACTGTCAGTTCCAAATGTGCTCTTGTGTGGTACCCAAAATGGGCTGCTAAGTGCTTCTGGGTCTCCAGAACTGCTGTGACCCAGAGCCCTCCAAGGCCAAAGGCGTTATCCAAGAACCTGTTTCCTTTCGTAGCTAGCCACAATTTGCCTGATTTTATTAGCATCCATTATTGTGTTGGCTAGTTTGGTGTCAATTTGACATGTATTAGAGTCATATGAGAGAAGGGACTCTCAATTGAGAAAATGCCTCCGTAATACTGGCCTGTGGAGAAGTCTCTAGTGCATTTTCTTAATTAGTGGTTGCTGTAGGAAGGTCTGGCCCATCGTGGGTGGTACCAGCATGGGCCTATGGTCCTGGGGTATAGCAGTCTGAACAAGCCATGAAGAGAAAGTCAGTAATCAACATGCCTCCGTGACCTCTGCATCCGTTCTTACCTTCAGGTCTTACCCTGCTTGAGTTTATGCCCTGACTTCACTCAGTGATGAACGGTGATGTGGAACTGGAAGCTAAAATAATCCCCAAGGTGTTTTTGGACACGGTGTTTTCTCGTCTGGTATTTTATCACGGCAATAGCAACCCTAACTAGGACAATGGTCTACACTTTTGTGCTTCGTTCTCAGACAAGCCCAGACTTTCCTGTGGTCCATATTCGATTGCTAGCTGCCTGCAGTGAGCGCTGGGATCGATGGCAGCTCCCATTGACACCTCTAGGTAAAGAGGGGGAAATAAAAATGAACCCAGGATTTCTTTTCAGGAGCTGACGTTCTCTACCCCAAACTCTTAGGGTGCAGGCGGGTTTTGCACCTGTCAACTGTTTGGTGGATCCCCATCTAAAACCAATTAGGAGCTGTTATTGGTTCGGGCCTAACCACACAACTTTACTGGGTCCTAAAACTCAGGTCTAGAACCTTTGTAACCACTGAAAAATGGTATGTCTTCCTGCTGGATGCATACTGTGAACGAGGGAAGCTCTGGTGGTGCCATTGCTTCTAGTGGCCCTCATGGAGGAAGCTGCCAAAGTGTCCGTGTGGGGGAAGAGCTGGCTAAATGAAAACACAGGGGCGGGGAGCGGATCTCTCCTGGCATCACTGCCTCAACTCCTGCACCCAGAGGGACCGGAAATGAACATTCCAGTTTCGTGATCACAAACTACCTTTCTGATTGGTAATCCACTTTTTAAAATTTTTTTCTATGACTTTTAGCAAACAACCCCAACACTTCACTTATTTCTTGTATTCACCCTTGGGTGCTAAGAGCTGAAAGTCGGGCATCCAGATTGCCAGGCACGCCCTCTGTCACTGAACTGTATCCACGTTTCCGCTAGGACGCTCACCCTGTTTAGAACACTTTCCGCCTAAGTTTCCTTCTGCTCTGCTCCCTGCTCTGTGTCACTGTAGGTGTGGACTCTGGTGCCTGCTCATTCCCTGACTTTCTTGAACTTTGAATTGATGATGCCTTGCTCTACTTGATCGGGTCTCCTCACGAGAATGTTTGCTTTGATTCCACAATCCCACGGCCTATCTAGAAGGCTGACTTCTTGCCTGTTGACACTGTCCTCAGGCAGACTACAGATTTTGGCTTCTAATTAGGCACCTCTGAAATTGCATCACCACAATACATGTCTGCCAAATTGTGCAAATTGCTAGAAGTTCCTGGGCTGTGTGTCACAGGCTGTTACCTAGTGACTCAAGAGGCAGAGTCTAGAAAATTGTAGGTTGAACGTTTTCCTGAGCTACAGAATGAGGCTTTATCTGAGGCAAATTAGAGAGACCCTGACCCAAAATAAAAAGTAGAATGTAGCTACACTGAATGTAGCTCAGTGGTAGGGTATTTGCCTGGTGTGTGCAAGGCCTTGATTTTAATCCCTAGTACTGCCAAAAAAAATTACTAACATTCATTCACAATTGTCCACAGGAAAAGCTTTTTCTTCACTTATCAACTATGTTTATATGCGCTCAGTAAAGAGCTCCATGAAGTTGTATCTTTAGAGATTTGTTTATTTATTTTATGTGTCTCTGTGTGCCTGAGTGTATGAATGTGCATGCATGTGTCTGTCTGCAGAGGCCAGAAAAGGCATCAGATTCCTCATAGCTGGAGTTATAGCCTCCACTGTGAGCTGCCCACAGTGCAGATGCTGGGAACCAAGCCCAGATCCTCTGTTAGGGCAGCAAGCACTCTTAGCCTCTGAGTCGTCTCTCCAGCTCCTCAGCAGTGTCTTTAACCATGGTGTGTTGATGTTGGTGCTGATCTTGGACCTCTTAGGAAAGTGTTCCAGTTTCTTTTCTGTTTCCCCAAAACAAAGGAGAAAGGGTTCTAGAGGAATAGAGTCCATCATGGTGAGGAAGATGTGACAATGGCAAGGAAGGCATGGTGGCACAAGCAAGGAGCTGGCTGGTCACATTGCCTCTGCCCTCAGGAAACAATCAAACAACAGCAAGTGGAACCAAGCCATAAACCCCAAAGCCTGCTTCCAGTAATGTAGCAAACCCTAAACCCTAAAACTTCCAAAACCTTCTTAGACATCACCATCAAATAGAGACCAAGTATTCAAACACACCATGAGCCCATTGGGGACATCTAATATTCATACCACAATAAGAGAGAGACTCAGTCTCTCCTCCTCAATCCTCACCTTCAGGCAGAACCTGAGAGAAGACAGGTAAGGTGTTGTTCGTGGTTTTTTGAGGGAATATGATGAAGACTGTCCGTAGCTCCAGACATCGGTTCTATTCCAGTTCTTCCAATTCGCTGAAAATCTGGGTGTTCACACATGTTGAGGAACCCAGTGAATTATCTGAAAGCCATTCATTCCTGTTGAAGATGCTCACATTCCTGTAAGTGTCAGCCGTAGCCAAGGTACCATGAGGAAATAGCACCGCATCGTTCTGGGTTATCCTGCAGGGCAGGGTGAGCCCCGGATTAGCCTTTCTTGCTTTTATATAAAAGTACCAGAGACTGAGATTCACGGTGCTGTTTGTGTGACAGGGGCTGAAGGACTTGAAAGTAGCTTAAGTTGCTCTCTTGATATCCACAGAAAGGAAGCAAGGTCCTCCAAGCTCAAGCGACTTGCCCAGGGTCACCCAGGGTCAGGATAAACTGCTCAGCCTCTTTGCAAAGCCGTGTCCTTTGACCACGTCCCTTTGGAGCTTTATAGTCTCTGGTAGGATTTCCACAGAACTCTACATGGATAGAAGAACTTTGAGGACATACCAGAGTCAGGGGAAAAAAAGTCAGATCTAAATCATTCCTGTAAGAAATCATTTCCCCGGGGCTGGAGAGACGTCTCAGTCAACGAGACCTGCTGTGCAAGCAAGGGGTCCTGAGTTTAGATCCCTTGAACTTGCATAAAAAGCCAGGCGTGGTGGTGAGAGCTGCAATCATAGAGCGAGGGCTGGGGGCAGGTACAGGAGTGTTGGCCAGAGAGTCTTACTGAACCGGGGAGCTTCAGGCTGAGTGAGAGATCTTGTCTCAAAGGATAAAATGGAACGCAATTAAGGGAGACACTAAACCTTACCTCTTGCCTCCATACACTTGTGAATGTCCATATACCACACATCTATGTAGCACGATTAATAAAATCCCAGAGACAGGTATTGGGATTCAGCCTGAAGCTCAAAAAAGCAAAACACCCAGCCACTGGTTCTTACCTCTACCTCAGTACAAAATGGTGAACCTGCCCCTAGAAATCTCAGAATGAGACTGTGTGTGAGAGCTGTCTCCTCTCATCTTATATTCCTCTCCTCTCCGGGGCTGGGATTAAAAGCATGCACCACTACCACCTGGTTTCTACGGCAAACTAGTGTGGCTGCTGGGAATAAAGGTATACGTCACCACTGCCTGGTCTGGAAGGCTGACCAGTGGGGCTGTTTTACTCTCTGATCTTCAGGCAAGCTTTATCTGATTAAAATATAAATGAAACACCACTACACACATACACAAAGTGCATCCATTAGTTCACTTAGGATATTTAAGTCCTTCACATAACAACCATTGGTGATGACTACCAGGTCCATGAGTTGGCAGGTCAGCTCTTATCATGGTTGGACTAGGGCGCCCCTAGCAGCTTTCTCTCCCATCTTTAATGGAGACTGCTGGTCTAGAAGGAGATTGGCTGGGATGATTAGGTCTACTTTTGTGAATCTTTCGGCCTCCAGCAGTATGACCTGGGTTCGTTCATGGGACAACTTGGAAGTTTATAAGGAATAAAAATGATTGAGATATCTCAACATATCAGTGGTATGATGTCACTTCCGTCACTTTCCATTTACCAAAGCAAGTCACAGCCTTGCTGAGATTCAAGATCAAAATGGGGTCTGGCACTGGGTGGAAGGAGCTGTGATATTACATTTTAAGTGGGAGAGAGAGAGAGAGGGAGAGAGAGAGAGAGAGACAGAAAGAGAGAGAGAAACTTTAGTCTTGAGACACAAGCTTTTGCAGGGACACTTTGTAAACACAGGGAACTTCCTGACCAGGGAGAGCAACCTGACCTTCATGAATGGCAGAGTCGGGTCCCTCCCCAAGACCATTCAAGCGGAAGACCTTGATTGGTCTCTGTTCCTAGGATGAGCACATACTGGGTAATGGTGCTCTCATTTCTGTGT
The DNA here is from genome assembly GCF_982192425.1 of Myodes glareolus. Lineage (NCBI taxonomy): Eukaryota > Metazoa > Chordata > Mammalia > Rodentia > Cricetidae > Myodes > Myodes glareolus. The sequence goes on from NC_142028.1 coordinate 66,775,110, forward strand.
TAGAAGACACAAGGTTTTCAGCACAGGCAAAATATTTCCTAGAAACTCATCTCAAAAAGACCACACCAGTGAAAGGCGCCCTGCTTCTCTCAGCCATGAAACTCTCCATCCCTCCAGCACAGCACAGCCCCAAGAGTCAAGGTCACCACGATTCTCAGCCTTCCGTTCTGAGCTGCTCTAGTTTCATGGCTCCACAGTGGTTGGCATCTGTACCCTTTGGTTCAACCACATGTAGGTCATTGACTTGTTCACAGCCTGTATTCGCTGAGTGCCAGGCATGGGACTAGATGCCTTAGGTACACAGAGTAAGAGTGGTAGTCATAGCCTCTTGTCTTCATCCTTGCTCACCGCCTAATGGGGAAAGGGGGAAACATGAGGTGAAGCTGTCCAATATACAAACATTCAGCCTCGCGATGAATGATGTGAAGGGGAAAAAAATAGAGATTTAACAGAGGATTAAAAAGGTATCTTAAAAAAATCTCTTTCCTAATTCATATTGGAATTTAGTTGTCATTGCCACGGAATGAGGAGGTGGACTTTGAGGGATCACCCCCAGGTGTGGGGATGGCACTGTCATTAAGAGGTGGCCATGTGTGGGAGGGTGGGGAGCATTAGGCACTGATTCTGAGAGCCTAGTGCATGCTGGGTAAGCACTTCACCATAGAGTTACAGCCCCAGCCCAAGTCTGCCTTGTCTGGTCTCTCATCCTCCTCTTCTCCTCTATGGGAAGCCGCATCAAGACCATTTGCCAGATACCCACCTCCCTAGTCCTGGACTGTCCAAGCCTCTAAACCCACGAGCCAACACATTTCTGTTTGCTGTAAATTCCTCCATCTCAGGTTTTCTATACTAGTAGCAAAGTGGATAGGGACAGGAAGAGAAGCCAGTTTAAAACGGGAGGCCCTGAAGGTCTTGGTTAAAGAGGAGATGCCGGGAGCTGCAGGATGAGGGAAGAGGTGTACTAAAGGAAGAGTGTGGGTGAAGGTCCTGAGGCAGGAAAACGCTTAGTGTTTAGGGGCTCAAAAGCCGCTCATCGGAGCTGGAGTGAACAATAAATATCAATCAAGATGAGCGTGTTGACTACGAGTGTTACTTCCAGAGCTGTGCTGTGGAGATGACATTCTATTTTGTTTTGAACTTCTTCGAAGTTGCTCCTTGACAATTTCATACGCTGATGGCTATAATCCCCCACCCCCTCGGTCTCTCTCCCACCCCTACCAGCCCCCACCCACAGTTCCTTTCCTACCATTTTGTTATGACTGAGTTTAACCAGGATCACCTGTGAGGCCAAGGGTTGAAAATTGTCCCCTGGAGTCTGGTAGGTTTCTCAATGAGCACACAACGGAAGATAATGGCTATTTCTTCTATTTGGCTGTTTGTACTCTTTTGGCTCTTGACTCCTTGTGGGTGCCCATCACCCAGTTTCCAAATAAACCACGTGGAGGCTTCTTTCTTATAAAGAAAGGCCTTAGCTTGGTTTTTTTCTAGACAGCTTTTCTTAAATCATCCCATCTACCTTTTGCCTCTGGGCTTTTACCTTTCTCTATTTCTGTCTACCTTTCTTTACTTCTTCTTCTGTGACTTTCTGTGAAGCTGGGTGGCCCTGGAGTCCTCCCCCTCATCCTGGTCCTCCTATATTTCTCCTCCTCTTACTGCTCTCTGCCTGCCAGCCCTGTTTCCTGTTTCCTGCCTGGCTATTGGCCATTCAACTCTTTAGGAGACCAATCAGGTGTTTTAGACTGGCAAAGTAACACAGCTTCGCGGAGTTAAACAAGAGCACAATAAAAGAATGCAACACAGCTTTGCATCATTAAACAAACGTTCCGCAGCATAAACAAATGGAGCACATCTTAAGCTAATATTCCACAACTGTCCCTCCAGAATCCACCAGTAGACAGCATGCCAGCAGGGAGGAGCAGGAGCCGGGGTGGGGGGGCCCAGATCTGTGACTGGGGGCTGTGGAGATTCATGGCGGTTGTTGCTGGCTGTGCTGGCTATGGCACACCTGAAAGACAGTGCTTCCCAGCCCTTATCCCTGTCTTCTGATCTTGCCTGGGCCACAATAACTGCTTTGAGTTTGTGTGAGAGCCATGCTGACTCTTGAGACCAGCCTTTCACGGTAACCCTTCCCATCCTCCGGCTCTTGCATTCTAGGATATCAGCGGGGAAGCACCCCTTGGATCCTCAGTCTCCAGAGGTGAAGAGGTTGTGGACCAGTCTTGGGGACTGGCCTAGACACAGACCGAAAGTTATGCAGCCTCCCTGGACTGAGCTTTGTATTCTTGAACTGTGGAGGTTCCTTGCCAGGCCTGGGGACTCTTGTGTCCTTAGGACCCGTCCTCCTCAGAACCCGTCATCTCTTTTCATGCCATGGAGCTGAGGATATGCCAGATAGCTCTCCATTCTCAGCCAGGTTGGCCTTTGTTTCTACCTCTCCTTTCCTGGCTCTTGGACCACAGAGCTCCCCTTGCTCAAGACTCTCTATCCCGTAGCCTAGAAACGGTTCTTTCTCTTCTAGAAATCCTGTCTTTCTCGGGGCCATTTAGTTCAACAGATGGGTGGTCAGCTTTTGGGGAATCTTATCTTCTTGGTCATTGCCATGGACCAGTGCTGCCAACATATCACCACCATCACACCTTTCATTCTTTCTTCAACTCCCCCCACTAACCTGATGTGTTGAGAGGCACTTCCCAAGGTCATTGCATCTAATAACAACCATTGCCCTTTACCAAGCACTTTCTATATGCTAAGCTTTGCCTTAAGTGGTCTCCGTGTGCACGACAGCGGTGCAAGGGAGGCAGATTGCATTTTCCAAAGCTGATGACACAGCAGTACGCCTCTTGGAACTCCCTCCTCCCACTTAGAAGCAGAACTTAATTGTATTCCCCTTGAACTTGACCATCCCGTGACTCACTCATCACCAAGAGATGGAGTGACTGGTTCATTCTAATGTCTGGGTGATAAAACGCTGTGTTTTTTCCCTTCTTAGAAAGGACTCTCTTTAGGAGCTATTAAATGCCACATGAGAAATCATGCCCCCAAGACTGCTTTTCTGAGGAGCCATGTGTAGGCACCTCAACAGCTCACCAAATGTCAGGAAACAGCAGACACTGTGTCCTGTGATTCTACCGTTCTGGATGTTGAGCTCAGTGGAAACTTCAGACAGCATAGGCCCAGATGACTTCTCATTCCAACTGTGTGTGCCCATTCTCATAGTCCTTGTGCCCATTCCCACAGTCCTGCCTTTCCCATGTGCCTGAGCCACAAAATCAGGGGGAGTTGTTTCAACCTGCTAAGTTTTGGGGGTGGGGCTTCATTATACAGCAGCAGTTATCAGAACCATTGGTGTTACTGTTGGTCATTGTTGTGGTGTGAATCTGCAATGTCTCTTGCAGGCTCATGTTATGATGGCTGGTCTATAGCTTGTGGCAGTATTACGAAGACAGCAGAGGCTCTAGAAGGTATGGGCTAGCTGGAAGAAGTGGACTACTGCTAGGGACAAGACTTTGAAGTTTGCGTCAGCTTCTGGCTCTTGCCTGCTCTCTGTTACTTGATCTGCTGAGATGTAAGAATTGCCATGAATTCTGCGATGCCATCCACGTTATACTGAGACCCTCTGAGATCATGAACCTAAGCAAATGTTTCCTCCCATAATTCTTTTCTGTCTGACATCATGTCACTGTGATGGAAAGGTATCCAATATTTTATGTTCCAAGTACGAATCTGAGCTTCAGACCAATAAATCCCTTGTTCAGCAGCAAGATCTGAGAAGTGCTAAAATGAGAGGCATAGGTTTCTCTCTTTAACAAGACCTGCACTGTGGTGATCCATCTGTCTGTGCGTCTTTGGTATGAGTTGAACACAAGACTTCTAGTCTAGGGGTGGATCCAAGATTGAGAGCTCTTGAGCTAAGGTCATCTCAGGAGCCGCATGCTAGCCTCCAAGGTGGGTTTTAGGAGCATGGGGAGTCTGTAATGCTCTGTCCAGTAACTATAAAGGGGTTTCCTTCAGCTTTTAAAGGCAGCAGAAGCTGCAGGATGAGGGCACATGGACCACACCCTGCCACTGAACCAGTGCACGAACTTGGTGCAGTAACTTAAAACAGGTCCCAAGAGAAGCTCAAGTAACAAAGTGTTTGCTTTGCAAGGACAGGGATCTGAGTTCAACCTGCCCCCAGAACATTTAAAAAAGCAAAGCCAGGCTTGGCAGCCGTCTGTGACGGAGAGGTATAGCCAGAAATTTCTGGGGCTTACTGATCTTCAACCTAGCCCACCTGGTAAGTTCTAGATCAGGGAAAGACTCAAACACAAAAGGGAAAGGCTCAAAACCAAGAAACAACATCTAGGGTTGTTCTCTGGCCTCCACATGAGTGTGTACATAACTACACATACACATGTACATCCCTATGATCCTGTTCACACACACACTCACACACACACACACACACACACACACACACACACACACACTAGACAAAAATAAAGGGGTTATCTCAATGTCTAAGCCTCCATGTTCTCAGGTGGCAAATGGGAAACAACCAAGTTCTCCACCCAAAGAATCAGAGACTCAAACCAACACCATGCTAACAGACTGATTCACGGATTGTGTCAGCTGTTCAGTGACTTGGTGTACATGAGGTGCTGATCACATCACTAACAGGTTTCACTGAAGTGTTCCCTCTCTGTTAGTTACGATTGTTATTACAAGCTAGAGACAGATATACGTTAAGCCTGGGGAGAAAAGTGAGTCTCTTCCCCTGTCTACTGCTCTACAGAGCCTATTTAACCATACTTCACTTGCCTGGCTGTCCACATGAAAGCACCAATTAAAGGTGGAACACCTTCTCGCGTGGGTAACAAAGCCCACGCTGAGTAAGCAGCCCTCTCCTTCCTTCTTCACCCGAGGCAGGATGGCAACGGCAGAATGATTAGCAATTTGGATCCAGGTCTCCTCTGGCTCTTTGTGCTCTCATAGAAAAATAATGGGAACGGTATTGACTGCCTCATGGTGGCTGTGAGCAGTCGAGGGGCTGATGGATATCTAGCCCTGGATGATGATATTTGCAGGAGACTGACATTTCTTCCTCCTCTCTGTTCTTCTTTGGATCGTTCTCCAAAGGGTCGATCAGATTCTCCCTCTTTCGCCCTCCCCGCAGTGTGGCCAGTGACCTCGGCATTGCAGCAAGGACATTGAAGGGACTGGATTCTCTCTAGGGAAACTTAAGCAAAAGACAGGCACGTGGAACTCGATCCTTTTCCTCTGTTCTTTTCCACCAAGGCAGGAAGATGAAGAGTTTGGAGATTCCAGGGGGTGAGGCTCAGGTATCAGTCAGGCTTTGGGAAATCCAGGAGAAGCAGGAGGAGCAGCAGTCGTGGGACAAGTATTGGATTTGAGCTTCAAAAGACCCATGCAGCAGACTCTTACCTCTCTCCTTTTTGGTCCATCTCTACTTGGCCAGGACATAGTCTCACTTCTTTCGCTCCTGGGAATAGATTGTCCTAGCCAGCCCCACGGAAGCCAACTCTAGACTCAGCCTCTAGCAGACAGCTGTATGCAATCGTCAGGTATGGTGGGCTTAACAAAAACAACCAGTCCCTTATTTTACCCAGAGAACAGCTATTGTGTGTCATTGCTGTAACATGAAGGCCGGCTTGGGGTTTCTGTCCCGCCCGGTACCCCAGAACTAGCAAGTCCCAAAGAAAATCACACAGAGATCTCCACAAGTTATAAAACTGATTGGCTCATTAGCTCAGGCTTCTTATTAGCTCTTGTCACTTATATTAATCCATTATTCTTATCCATATTAGCCACATGGCTCAGTACCTTTCTCAATGGGGCAGCTCACATCTTGCTTCTTCGGTGATCTGGGCAGAACTGTGGAGGGAGCTTCCTGTTTCCCAGAATACTCCTGTTCTCATCGCCTGCCTCTGCTTCCTGTCTGGTTGACCCACCTATACTTCCTGCCAGGCCAATCAGCGTTTATTTAAAACATGATTGACAGAATACAGACAATTCTCCCGCACCACATTGCTCTTATGAGTATTGGTTTATTAATGAAGAAAACCAAATGCAGACAGGTTAAGTAGCTTACCCAGGGTCATGCCACTGGTAAGGGATCTGGGGAAGGTGTTGAACTCTGGATGTTGGTTCCAGAGCTTTGATACCCAGTCATTTTACCACGGATTACCCGCTAAGCTCATCTCCATCATTTCTTGCCGAGATTCTTACAGAATCATCTAGAAGGTGTAAGTACCCCTGGTCTCATGCCTATCCCTACAAACCACCTCCATTCAGCTACCATCTAACATTTTCTAAAAGACATCCTGGGCTAAACCACTCTGGCTAACACTTTTCACAGAATGAAGACCAGGACCTCCAGTTGGGCCACAAATCCCTGCACCGTCTGCCTGCTGTGTGCCCTCTTCCAACTTCATTCCCATGGAACTCTGTGGAATTCATCGTACATTCATGGATGCTGTAGTGTTCTATGCCATTTTATTATTCTGCTGCATCTTGGTGAATTCAATCCCTCTTTCCTCCTAACATCCTTCTTCATTACCTAAAATGCCTACTCACACAACTCCAAGACAAAGCCTTTCCTGCCTGCCCAGGCCTTTCTCCCATCATAGAATCGGTCACCCCAACATGACACCATTTATCTGTACACCTATCTCAACAACATGACCAAAAGTTCCCGGAGGCAGGATCCTGTTTTAATGCCCAATCTCTTTTCATATGGCCAATAAAATAGGGCATTGATACACACTGCTTAAAAAGAGGGTCAGAGAGATGGCTTAGCAGTTAACACTATATTCTCTTCTTACTGAGCACCGAATCTGGTTACAAAACATATGCTGGGCACTCAGAGCTTCTTGTAACTCCAGCTCAAGGGGATCCAATGCCTCTGGCCTCCATGGGCTCTACCACTCACTTACATATACCACCACATATGCACAACTAAATATAAGAAAAACAGTCTTCAAAATGCTGTTAGGTGTGACTTCTCTTTCCTGGTAGCATGATGGTGCAAACCAAGCTAACATCACTTTCAGGGCTCTGTCCTTGGCTTCTCATAGGAACTCAGCAACTCAACCAGGCCCCTCCTCTGGCAACTGACACTAGAAACCAAGAGTGACTGGGTTCCAGCATCCCGGTGTCTTCGTCTCTTTCTCCTCTCACTACCCCAGCTACTTGGGTTCTTTCTCATGCTGGAGACACCTCCAGCACAGGCCACACCAGACCAGGTTCACCTCTGAGACACCATTTGCAACCACCCTTGCTGCCACCTTGGTATAGCTGAGATTAGGCATAGACGTTTCAAGAGACATCTTTATTCGTGAGATACTAGGAGCTAGTGACAGTGGGATTCTGTGCCTCCTGAGCACCTATTTGGATCTAACTTCTGTGCTAGTCTGTAAGCCGTTCTATAGTCTCTTAGACAACGTGTCATGCCTGGGCTGGGAATGATCCTGGACTGAATGCATGAGTGAGCAGATGCATACATAAATAAATGGATGAATGGATGAATGAATGCATGCAAGAATGAATTAGTGCCTTGCTGGGTGAGGATTTGGCTTAGTTCTCTTGTCAGAATATTGCTAAGAGCACCACCTGCATCAGGGCTACTGGAAAACGCCTTCTGCATGAAGCGACTAGTGGGAGGAGGCAGGAATTGCTCCTTCAGGACTTCCCAGGGCACAGGATGCCTCAAGGCCAGGTCTCAGTCAGAGGGAGAAGCGGCAGCACCTTTTTCCAGTGGCCAGAGACTGGAATTCCAGTTCTCCACTTGAAAGGGCAAACAGCGCCAGCTATTGCTGTCCAGCCCCCAGGGTAGTTCTGTGGAAGGCTGCCAGGGAATCTGCCAGGTGTATTTATGTATTTATTTATTTATTTATTATTTATTTATTTATTCCTGCATTGGCATGTAAATGACATCTAGTTGCATTGCCAGCAAGAGGAAGGTTTCTGCTTGGTTTAAGCCCTGGAAAGCCACTTCTAGCAGCCCACCACGCCCGTAATCTGCAGCCCACCACATTCGCAGTTGACAGACCGCCATTGGCAGTCCAGCACACCCACTGTCGACAGCTCACCACACCTGCAGCAGTCGGCAGGCCACCACACCCGTGGTCCGCAGCCCACCACGCCCGCAGTGAGGTCTGCCTCATTGTGCATGCAGACTCACTTTCCTGTTCTGCTTCATGAGCCTTGGCTATTTATTGCTCATGCTGCAATGCATGGGCTGCTCCCTCTTCTGCAACGCCTTCCTAGGGCTGTGGCTCATCTCTCCACACCTCCCCCTGTCATCTAGTCTGCATGAGCCACACATAACCTCCTCAGTAGCACCATTCGCCTGAGCTTTTACTATATAGCCATCACACCAATGCTTGTAGGCTTAACCCAGGCAAGCATTTATGAGCTGGCCACTCAGTAAGTGACCCTGTCGGTCTCCTTTGGGCTTCATCCTGTATCTCCAGGCACTTGTCTGTCAGGCAGGCTTGCATCCTTGGGTTCTAGCCTCATTGCAGTACAGATGCCAGGCCAGGGGAAAGTGGGAAGTCGGGCACATCCCATTTGACCTAGTTCATGAGTAAGGCAAGCCACAAAGGCCAGCACTGGATTCAGGGTGCGGAAACAGGCTTGACTCTAAAGGGTGGAGTTTTGAGTCTCTGCTGCAAAGAGCTGTACAACCAGGAAGAGAAAGAGCCCAAGGCCATTTCCAACCACAAATGATCTGATGTTTTCATTACTTAACCAGTGCCTAGTAAGGATTTGTATGAAGCTAGAGTGTAGAAAAATGAGTTCCCTCACACTATCTAGGGAAAATATCTAGCATGTAGTCTACAGTAGCAGCTTAGGAGTCTTCAGAGTGGGGTCTGAATTGTGTCTGTACTTATTCATCATGGGATTTGGGGCAAATCATTTCCATCTTTTGAGCTTTCATTTTCTCTTTTGAAGAGTAGGGAAATTGGGGCTGGAGAGATGGCTCAGTGGGTAAAGAGAACTTTTGTGACACATGAGGACCCGTTTGAATGCCCAACACCCATCTAAAAGACGTTGAGCATGGCTGAGTGTGCCTGCAGCCCAGCATTTGGGGTGAGAGCCAGGTGGATCTCAGAGGCTTGCTGACAAGCCAGCCTAAGCCTAGTCAAAACAGTGAGCCTCAAGTTCAGTGGAAGACCCAGTGGGAAGGCAATATGACAGAGAGTGATAAATATCCAATATGTTTCTTAGGCCTCCACATCCATAGGCACGTGCATGCCACATTCCCTAAATATCCGTTAAAGAAGAAAAACAGAAATGTCTATAATACCAACAATAAGAACCAAAGGACTCATGTATCTAACACCCTTAGCACAGTGCCTAAGTGATATAGAGTCAATGCTTAATAAAACTGGCTTTCATTATGGTTGTCACTAAAAACAATGCCATTATGTCACCTGCCACTTGCTAGAGCCATGGAATATTCACCCCCAATTTCCTATACTCCAGCTTCCCCAAGGAAAGACTGTAGGCAGGGAAATATTTATTATGGTCTTGCTTATGTTGGGGAGAAACATGAAAGCTGCATAAATACCCAACAGCACAGGGTTGGTTAAATGAAGTTTAGTGTATCGACCCGAAGCATTGCAACATAGTCATTAAGGATGATGGAGTGTCCGTGGGCTGACACGGAGAGATGCGTGTGACGTTTCATCAAGTAGAAGGAAGGTGACAAAACAGCGTAGACTGCGCTGGCCTAGCCATCTGTGAAATACATGTATGTGTCTACACAGGGACATTCCAGCAGCTGTGAACATTCAAAGGTGTAAAAACCAGCGAGAGCGGGGTTATAGGACTCCTCGGCTCTCCGCTTCATTCCGGCTTTTCTGACTTTTCTACAGTTTAATATATTCCTGTGCTAAGTTATCTTTGAAGTGGCAGCAAGAGGGGCAGCTGGTAGTGAGTTTGCCTTGTGTGTATGAGGCTCTGAGTTTGACCCTCAACGCTACCAAAAGGAAAAAGGGAGGGAAGGGAGAGAAGGAGGGGAAGGGAAGGGAAGGAAAGGGAAGGGAAGGGAAGGGAAGGGAAGGGAAGGGAAGGGAAGGGAAGGGAAGGGAAGGGAAGGGAAGGGAAGGGAAGGGAAGGGAAGGGAAGGGAAGGGAAGGAGGAAGGAGGGAGGGAGGGAGGAAGGAGGGGAGGAAGGAAGGAAGGGAGGGAGGAAGGGAGGGGAGGAAGGAAGGAAGGAAAGTCTGGAGAGTTGGATTGGACATTAGGTGTATACCCTGCTCTTGAAGAAGACCCAAGTTTGGTTCCCAGCACCCACATCAGGCAGATTAGAACTGCCTGTAACTCCAACTCCAGGGAATCCCATATCCTCTCCTGGCCTTCTCAGGTTCTATGTATGTGCTCCATACATACACACAAAGAGACCTTTTAAAGGGGGATCATTTAAGAGTTTTTAAAAAGCTGCCATGGGAGAGCTGTTTCTAGGCCACCATCCAGGCTGGTTTCAGGACACTGCCATGCACCAGATCCTGTACTTGGCACCCAGAGCTCTTGAACTTGCAAGTGCTTGATGCTATGCGGGTACCAGTGGCTTTTAGAATTCTCCAAGAACTACAAGGATCACTCCTGATGGGGCTCATTCCATGAGAGCACCAAGAGTCACATGCAATTGTTTCATGCTCTTCCTGTACCAGGTAACAAAGTCCAGTAGTTCCCATGAAACTGGGTTGAAGAAAGGAAAGGTTCTGCTGCAGGGACTGCCCCCTCCCCTCCCAAGATGCTCTAGTGATAACTCAGGCACCCAGGCCGGAAGTTCAGGGCTTGGTCTGGGTGCAGCAGCAGATCTGGCTCCTCTGGGCTAAGTACCCCTTGTCCTGATCGTGTGGATCAAATCAATGTCAGAACTGCTGAGAAGGAAGAGACCCACCCAGGGTTAAGTGTGCAAGTGTGTGTGCATGAGCCTTTTGAGGTTCAAGACTGTATAATAGCTGTTGTAATCTCTCCTCTGGGGTGTGGGTAAGGGATAAACAGTCCATTCTGGACAACACCATCTCTCTCCATCACACTCAACTCCCCAGCATCCTTGGGTCTGGATCTGTGTACTTCCATAGCTCAAACAATCCCTGTTAGACCCTTTCTCATTGATGGGCACAATGTTTCCCTGTAGGGTCTCATGGCTCAGTGCTAAAAGGAATGAGAATCCCCAAACACTTAGACAAGAGGACATTTGATGCTATCCAAAGGTACTTGCCACACCAGAAGTGAACACTCCAGCAGAGGTGGGCTAGCTTGATGAAGGAGCTACAGATGGCTTCAGGCATCTGGAAAAACAGTGGTTGCTAGTATTACACAATGACTGGGAGCTTAAGGGCCATGGGATCGAGGGATTAAGGAAATGGAAAAAGCAGCCTGGTAAGGAGACTGATACATTGATCTTTATTTAAATGATTTCACTGAAGCAGTTTTCACCCACCTCTTTGACCCCATCATCAAGCAACATCCCTAGTAACTCAAAGAGAAGCATGTTCAGTGTGGTGCCACCCTTGTCATGCCAAGCGCAAAGCCTTGTGGGCTTGTGTGGCTGTCATGCCTAATCATAATATTGTTAATTATGAGGAAGTTTGGGAGCTGAAGCAACTTTCTCCCACCCCTATTTGTCATCAAGTAAGGCAGGCTGACTGTGAGTCACTAAGCATCATCTCCCCTTGTTTTTTATCTCTGCTGTGCAAGTAACTCTCCCGAGCTTAAGCTAAGTTGTAACCCTTCATAAGAGAGGCCACCTGTTGGATTTGTTTCCCCATCTGGGCCCCAAAAGGAAGAAATCTACCATTTTGCATGGGGAATGAAATTAGTAGCAGAGCCCAGAGTGATACAATGGGTGCTTGATCCTCAGAACACACAGCAATGATGAACATCTATAGTGGAAAACAAGACTTCCACCGTGAAACTTGGTCCTTTCCTTCAGGCCCCTTTTGGCTCTGCCATTTATTGGCCGTGGGAACGCGAGCATTGCCTCAGTTTCTTTGGTGTTGACATAATAGAATACTCTTGGCAGCATCAACTTAAAAGAGTAAGGGTTTATTTAGCTCACAGTTCAGGGCTCCAGCCTGTCATGGCCTGGAAGTCAAGGCACCAGGAGCTTGTAGCAGCTGGGCACATTACTTGAAGAGAGCAGCAAATGCATCCATGTAGTGCTCAGCTCGCTTTCCCCACTCTCCTAGAGTCGAGCATCCCTTGCCTACAGAAGGGTGCCTCCCACAGTGGCGGGTCTTCCCACTTCAATTAATGTGTAATCAAGAGAATCCTCCACAGATATGGTCAGGAGAGTCTATCAATTAGTCCCAACCACTACAGGCAGAGACATGTCAATCTCTCTGGGTCTTTGTATTTTCATCAGCAGAATGAAGTTTAATAAGTTAATCCATTAGACATGCTTAGAATATTATCTGCTATACCTGTAATCCCAGCACCCAGAAGACTGAGTCAGGGGGACTGCATTAGTTTAAAGCTACTTCTTAAGATATATAGCAAGTTACAGACCATCTTGAAGAACAAAATAATTCTCTGCCCTGCCTCAACCTCCCCCAAAAGAATGCCACCGAGTAGAGAGGAATTCATCATAATGTGACACCCACAAATCTACGATTAAATCTTATGAAATTTCAAGGGCACAAAAACACCCTGGTACCCGAGAGATCCGGGGACTACTGAAGAAAAATGCAGCTTGGTGATGGGATTTCGCTTTCCTGTTTTAACCTGGCTGGGGTTATCTAACTCCCTGTCCACAGGTACACCTACCCACATACAGCTGCATGTAGCCTCTGTGAACCAGCCAGCCATTCTGACTGCTCTTCCTTCCAGAGTCTGTCCTTCCGGAGTATGTCCACCAACCTCAACTAAGCCCTGAACACAGTCTGAAATTAACCTGTACTCTCATGGCTCCTGCTCACTCTGCTCCCCCCTTCTTACTCTTGGTCACAAGCTTTCCTCCTAATCCCACAAGAAAATGGCGACACTCTGAAAAGTTGTCCTGAGCATCTCATAGGGCTGAGCTGACCCCCTTCCTGTGTAGAACTGCATGCACATCCATCAGGGCTAACCCTTCAGTTATACCCAGAGTCTCTTCCCTTCTGGCCTCAGAAGGATGCCCATTAATCCCGAGTCAGTTCTTCCCAGTGACTCCGCGTGTTCCAATCCAAGGTCATTTCTTACCCATTTCAATCTCCCCACAGCAGCGGACACTTTATCAGGTCTCTGTGCCAAGAACCACTCTCCTCTTTATTTTAGATTTTCTTTTTGCTGTCCTGGACAGTTCTCCACTTCCTCCTTGGTCTCCTTGTCTCTGTTGACTTTCAAGAATGAAGTATGGTTTCTCCCAGTCTCAAACTTCTCTATCTGAACTAAGTTATCTTATTGACTTTGTGACTTTAAAAGTGTCTGGGCAAATGATGTCAAGTATGGATCCCCACGTGGACAGCTCCTCCATGATGAGCCATGTATATGATTATAGTGTATTTCTCTATTTGAATAGCTAAAATTGCACTTCTAGCCTGAAATATTCCAAATCAAACCCTAAGATCTGCCCCATTTCAATGTCTCCCAAAGCCTTTCCTAGCACAGGGAAGGGAAACCTCTTTCTTCCAGTTGCCCAGGCTCAAATCCCAGAGTTGTCTTCACTTCTTCCTTTCCTTCCATATCTACATTGCCAGCTCCACTCTCAAAGCTGGGCCAGAATCAAGCTATTTCACACAACTGAGACTCTGCACTCCAGCCAAGACTTTAGCTTCCCTTGTCTGAATTGTGATAAAATAACTGACAAGAGACTCTGGAAGGAAAGGTTTTATTATGCCTCCCAGTGTGGGGAGAGGAGCCCACCCTGGTGAGGAAGGCCTGGCAGCAGGAGCACCGGGCAGCTGGTCACGCAGCATCTGCAGCTGGGGAGCAAGATGGAGGCTGGCGCTAAGCTCACTTCCTCCATTTTACTCAGCTTGTGACCAGAGCCTAAGGAATGGTTCTGCCCACCAGTGGGTCTTCCCACCTCACGTTAACCTAATCTTGATGGATTTTCACAGATATGCCTAAGGGCTTATCTCTTAGGTGATTCTAGATCCTTCTGCATTGACAATCCAATCCACATTACCCATCGTCATAGCCTTCTAATTGGTACTCCTTCCTCCACTATCACACCTGTGCACCCACACTCTGCACCCCTGCTTCTACGCCCAACCTAACTGCCGGGTGGGATTTTGATTGCTTAGAGGTACACATCATTGTATTCACGTATCAGTGAGATCGTATCATTCTCACGGCGAAACCCACCCCCATCTTAACCTTAAAGCTTGCCTGAATAATGAACTGAAGACCTTGCAACAACCCAGAAGGTGCCAACCTCCCACCATCTTCTAGACCTCAGATCCTCTGCCACCAGTCAGCACTTGACTCTGCTCTAGCCATACTGACATCTTGATTCCTTGAGTGCATGGTATATCCAACCTCAGGGTATCTGCATTTGAGAGTTTTGTTTCGAGAAGCATTTTCCTCCCACAAGATTCATTACACTGGCTGTTTGCTTGTGTAATCTCTTCAGAGGGAACTCTGAGTTTTTATACACACACACACACACACACAGAGAGAGAGAGAAAGGGAGAGAGAGAGAGAGAGAGACACAGAGACAGAGACAGAGAGAGACAGACAGACAGACAAAGAGAGAGAGAGAGAGAGCGCGCTTTATTGTCCTCCATGGAACTCCCCCGACAGCAGAACTTCTCAACCCTTCTGCTGTTGCTGTCGCTCCAGAGGGCACACATGGAGCAATTCTCACTGATGCCCCGCTGGAGGAAGGCATTCACTCCGCCAGGATCTTGTCCTGGGGCTACAGTGTTGGGTTGGCAGGGAGGTAGGAGAAGCCACACCGTGGGAATTGACATTTCAGTCTAACTAGCAATGTCACCACCTTCCCTTTGAAAATCTCTTCCCCTTCTTGCTTATCTGTGCCTCTTTGCCAGGAAAGTGCCCACTCAGAGCAGGTTATCAGCCCAGGTTTCAGTGGCTTCTCAAACTAGGACTGCATAGCTCATCCTTGGTGTTGGGAGCGTGAGTGACCTTTAGGTGGCAAGTCTGGGACCCAGATCTACCTTTCTTAGGATTCTATTAGCTCTTCCAGCCTTGTTCTCCGTAGAAGCACTGTGGGTCAAACGGAAGGAGAAGCAAGCACCATGTACAGGATGCTACGTGAGCTAGGCCTAGAAGCGGTGAACACAGCCACTCCCATGCCAGTACCCAGAATTCAGTTACATAGTCACATTCAGCTGCAAAGAAAGCTGGGAGACATTACCCAGTCTTGTATACAAGAGCAAAAAGAAGGGATTCTGACACCTCATCATTGAGCTCACTGAAGAACCACTTTGGCTTGCCCAGGTCACATGACAAACTCCATTTCTTGGATAACCTGAGATGCATTAAAACCATTCTGCCTCCTTTTATCTCTCCAAAAAATCCCCTTCTCCACTCTTTATTACAGATTCCATTAGCTAACTCTGCCATGGTGAAACGCTTCACATGGATTTACTCAGTGAGTGAAGGCTTCTTCGTTTTTCCGGGTTCTATTGATGAAAGTTCGCTTCTGTTCTAGCTGAGATCTGAGGCAGTGGCGGCTTAGCAAAAACTTCCATCCGATTCCTCTGTTGTTATTCATTAGGGAGAGCAGCCCAGGCAGAGACTCTGACATAAGCCAAAGCCTGGAGGCAGCGCAGAGTCCAGGGTGGCAGAGGAGTAGCTATGGCCTGGAGGCTTGGCACAAGGACTCTGGAATCCGCTAGTGCCAGCCGGGTGAGCTTGGCCACGTTATGCAACACCCAGGGCTGAGTTCATTTTTTTGTAAAGTGTGGATGTCGGAGGCATTGATCTTGCCAGCTTATGATGGGGATTGAATGAGCTGACACATCTGGGGTACTTAAAGCCGTGCCTGGTGGATGAATTGTGATTATTGTTAGTCTGTCACCGTAATGGCACCATAACTTATCGGCCACCCTTTGCCTGGGTCCTTGCCCCTGAGAGCTCATCCTTCTAAGTCTGTGTCTTTGGAAACCAGTGGCCAAATGACGCAAGCGCAGCCATCGGGGACAGACTGCATCTTTGCTGCCATGTGGGCTGTTGTTCCTTTGACATTCCCCTACATCCCTGCTTCGGCCTCATGGCCCAGCTTCTCTTATGGCCTGTGTTTGGAGGGCTTAAATGCTCCTCAGCATCGTGTCCATCTGTCCACTCCTGGCCTGTTTATTTCATAACCGCATCTCTGAAGCCAGAGTCACACTCGTATGAAAAAGGAGGCAGTTTGGCCCGGTTCTCTTACGCTCCCTTCCCCAGGCAGAGAGGCTGCCCTCTCTGCTCCTTGAGGACTTATTCGAGACTGCCAAGGGTCAAGGAGGTGACCAGGAGTCTTCTATGTGAGGACCTCTGAAAACAAGAAGTCTCAATCAAGAGAATCTCTGGGCCCATCTCAGCTTTCCGTTCCAAGCAACAAGCACTAAAATAGGTCCTTATACAGAGGGATCTGACAGCTGACGGCTCTTCCCGTGATGAGGGTGCAAGCCCAGAGGAGCTGGCTTGCTACTGGCAGCTTTGTGTGGTATTTACCTATGGGAGGGGGCTAGAATTAACCCTTCATGAGTCCAACTCCATTTTAGCTCTACTTATCCATTCATTTAACCTGTCCGTCAAGAGCTTAATAAACAGTTACTGCGGCGTAGGTACTGAGAGTACAGTTGGAAACACCTTGGTAAAAAAAAAAAAAAAAGTTGCTTCTTTTCCTGAAGGGGCACACACACACACACACACACACACAGAATGAAGCACAAACTAGCCTTCAACACACTACAATTGAACCGTTTAATGTCACAGGGACACTGAGGAGCAAGGGAACCTCCCAGGGATTAGTGAGTCAGAGAATGGTTTTCTTCAAAAGGAGACCCAGGCTTGGGCAAGATGGCTTAACAGATAAGGGTGCTTGTGGTTAAGACTGACAGTCTGAGTTCAGTCCTTTAACCCACATGGCAGAAGGAGAGAAATGATTTCTGCAAGTTGTCCTCTGATCTTCGCATGTGCATTGTGCCATGCCCACGTGTGTGCTTGTTTACACACACACACACACACACACACACACACACTCACTCACTATTCTAAGAGACCTCGGAGAAAAACAAAAGAACAATGAAGTCCTACAGTGAGGAAATGTTCACAAGAACTTCAAGTTTGGGGAAGGTTTTGTTGTCAGGAAAATTATTAAAGTTTTGCTTTTAACATTTAATGTCCAGGGTATTTCCTGGAAGTAAATGCTGTATCAAACCCATTTAATTTATACTAGTTAACCTAATAAAGCCGCCTTTGATAAACTAAAGCAGAATGAAGGCTACCTTACTTTAAAAAAATTAAAAGGGATGTAGTGGTTTTAATGGAACCGACAGAAAATCAGGAGTGTACTGAATCGGGTTGTTTTGGTTGTAAGGCACTGAAAAGGACCGATTAGTTTAAGAGAAGGGAGTTATTGGGATCCTGGTGAGTGTAAAGAATCCAAAGAAGCGATGAACTTGTGTCGAGAGTGGCAGGACCACACTGGAGAGACTCGGGGAGCAGCTGTCCCCAGCCTCCCTCCATAAAGTCAGCACTGAGATGGAGTTGAATATTATTTTTAACTCTTTGGGGTGCCCGCCACCCAGCTCCCAAATAAATACATGGACACTTATTCTTACTTATTAATGTCTGTCCTTAGCTTGGCTAAGCCTTTTTCTTCCTTTATTAAATATGTCTTTCTTTTCTTCTTACTACATGGCTGGTTGTGTGGTTGTGTGACTGTGTGGCTGTGTGACTGTGTGGTTGTGTGACTGTGTGATTGTGTGACTGTGTGGCTGTGTGACTATGCGACTGTGTGGCTGTGTGACTATGCGACTGTGTGGCTGTGTGACTGTGTGGCTGTGTGGCTGGCCCCTGACACCTTCCTTTCCTTCTCTTTTTCTCACTCCTCCCTTCTCCATTCTTCCTTGAGTCTAGATTTCTCCTCTTATTTATTCTCTCCGCCTGGCAACCTCACCTATTCTTCTGTCCTTCCTTGCTATTGGCCATTCAGCTCTTTATTGGACCAATCAGATGTTTTAAACAGGCAAAGTAACACGGCTTCACAGAATTAAACAAATGCAACATAAAAGAACGCAACAATTCTTTAAACAAATATTACACAGCAAAAATGAAGAGTTTAACTCACCTTAAACTATTGTTCCGCAACAGTGAGACTTTGCTTCCAGATCTAGCTGGCCTACTTTGCCTGCTCCTTATTTCTGATCAATCACACACACACACACACACACACACACACACACACACACACACACACAAAAAAAAAACAAAAACCCTGTCAATCAAGACTAAGAAGGAGCTGGAACTAGGTGGGACCAGGATTGAGCAGGTGGCTCAGCCCTAGACTTTAGCTCTCCGTCCTTGATGCTGTGCTCCTTGAGTTGCGGGAAGCTTGGACTGAACTCTAGGAGGCTCTTGGGTTGCTTAGGAAGGCATCCATCTTTAAGTAAGAGAAAATTAGTTCAAATTACCTTTAATGGCTTGCGAATCTCACACCATAAGGCAATTGGAGGTAGGGAGCTTCCAGGAATGGCTGTTGGATTGGGTCAGAGATAAGGTCTCTGAAATCTCCTTGGATTTACCTATGTGATTGGTTTCATAACTGAAGGGTGGCTCCTTGGGCACAGCACCCAAGTCCAAGGAAGGAAGAAGAAAGAAGAAGGCCGGAGACAGTTCTGGCCTTGAATTTCCCCTTTATCAAACGAATACAAGATTCCAAGAACCACTAAGTTTTCCAGGCAGATAAGGTTGGCACCAGATACCCAAAGGATCTTGCTTGCTGAGAAAACCAGGTCTTACATCATTGTACTTGGATTAGAAAACTAATCATGGTCTATCTCTGAAAATTGGGAACATTTTCACCCTGAAGGAAGCACAGCTTCAGTAGGCAAGGAAAAGAGGGAATGGACATTTGAAGAGCATTAAACAGAACCTGCTTACCCTTTACCCAACAATTCAACCTTGAGACTGTGGCTGTAGTAGGTACCCTGTGCCTTAGGGGAATACATGAAGTGGGGATGCTTGAGCTCAGCCTGGGCATTTGGAGGCACCATGTGCTCCAAGGAAGTGAACTGTAGCGGGGGGAGGTGAGGAGAGCAGGTGCAGTCTTGGCCTGCTGGCCGTTCTTCTGCACACTTTCCAGATGCTGCAGGGCCCTTGGACTCCTCCCACAGGACTCCAAGTAGTGGCTGGTTTCCAGGACTCTCCACCTTCACCAGTCTTTAGCCTTGGTTTTCAGGGCAGCTGCTCCTTTGCAAATCAAAGCTTCTAATGTGCTCCCAAGCCAGGCCTTGGCAAGCCGGTAACTCGGCAGAATCTGAGTCTTGTCCACCTACTGGCATGTTCTCTGTGCATCTTAGGAACAAAGTCCCTGGGAAGCAGTGGGAAGTAGGGTATCTTGTCTCCATTGCCCATCTGGATTGCATATCCATGGAGACAGGATCCTGACTCAGTTTCTTTCTTGACATCTCTGAACCTTACCATAGACACTGTTGAGTCTTTGCAGGGTCCCTTTGTCTACCCATGCACTGCCCTCTGAGCTGCTGCTGCCACTTTGAGTACTGTTGCTCCCAGTTTGTGACCATGATACTTTCTAGGGATTTGCCCTTGTCCCACTAATATCTCAGATGCGGTCTTCAGTGACAGGCTGGAATCTCTGTGTGAAAGCATGTCCCTTCTGTCTAGCCGAGTAACCACGCTATGCTATGATTTACTCGTTGAGATAGACAAGGCTAGATCTTGCTTGGGTCTCTCCCCTACCATTGCCTGCTACCCTCTGTCACCTACAAGCTTTCCCTAAGAGTCCCCTCCCAATAAGGCACACAAAACCAAATTACTAGGCTGTCTTCAGGGACTCAAACCTAAGATGAGGGTCATAAAACCAGGCTGCAAGTGTCATCAAATCTGAGTGCTGGTTAGGTGCCGCCACCTGGAATCCAGCTGTTCCCGACATCCCTACCCCACCCCCAACATCACACCTCTCTCATCCATCACTACTTACCTCAACTCCTGAAGACTTGCCCTCCCACCAGCCTCTGCTGCCTCCTGCCCTCTCCTTCCCACACCACCAAGTCCTGGTCTAACCTCTCAGCTCCCATCCCTGCTGCTCGTCCCTGTCCTCTTGCACACAGACTTCCATACCCGCTGTTCTCAGACTCTTCCAAGAACCCTCCTGCCACCTCCTGCCTTAACTGAGAATAAGATTTCCCCAGAGGACCCTGCCTCCTCCATGGCCTCCTCAAGATGAAGCTGCTCATTCTGCCAAGGTACAAAA
Organism: Myodes glareolus; assembly: GCF_982192425.1. Classification (NCBI taxonomy): domain Eukaryota; kingdom Metazoa; phylum Chordata; class Mammalia; order Rodentia; family Cricetidae; genus Myodes; species Myodes glareolus. Next base: position 66,795,496 of record NC_142028.1, read on the forward strand.
CTCTCAGATCAGCAACAGCTCCCCCAGCCTCCCCCACTCCTCAGGAACACTTTCCAGCCATTATGCCTCACCCTCCAAAAACCGTCTCTTCTGTGTCCAATGCCACCTGGCCATATCATTCAAAGGGACTGAAGGCGTATCCCTCAGCACAGCAATTCCCACATACGGAAGTAAGAGTGTGACGTGGACGGGCATCTGGAAGCCCTTGTGGGAGCACGTTTAATAGCAATAAAGCAAGAAAGAAATGGAAATCATCTGAGCATCCACCAACAGAAAGCCAACCAAAAAAATCTGTAGTGTCACGAGAGACCGTCACACCCTGTGGGAGAAGGTGTTTGGTATTCTCTTGAGTCACCGTGGGGGCAGGTGCATGGTATGTAATGGTGAGCCTAGCAGGGAAAAAATTGACTGTAGACAAATGGAGTACGAGCTCATTTTGTAAAAGCAAAAAGAGAAGCAAAAAGACACGCAGATGTCTTTAAGATGAAAATGGTCCTTGGGGGTGAATGACCTTTGTCTAGCAATGATGCTGTGGTTGCTGCTCTTGCCTTAGCCAGGAACTGCTCAGAAGAACCTGCTGATCTCCAGCATCCATAATAAGAGGGCAGAAGCTATCTAGCTCCTGCTATAATATCTGGATGCTTGCTTTGTCCTCCTGGCAGGAGTCTAATAGACCGCAGTAAAATTCAAAGGCTCTGAGAAGCCCATTTATGAAGCTCTTTAAAACAGACTCCTTGAAGTTGTGTATGGGGTGGACAGGGTGGCATTCCCATCTTATCGCTAGACTGGAGAGACACAGGCAGCGGGTATGTCCTGAGCCAGAAGCTTGTCATAAACCGAAAGCCTGATTGCTTCTCCTTCTCAGGTCAGCCCTGCCTCAAATTGAAATAAAATAAGTCTAGTCCGTTTCTTGTTAGTTGGGGAGTGGTGGAAATGCAAGAGACAGAGACCTATAAGGGAAACTATAGGAGAAGGGTACTTTGATGAGGTATTGAATGCTTTTGTGATATTTGCCACAGCTGCTAGAAAACATGTAGTATCTTTGTAATAACGAATATCAAAAATGAATTTAAGGGCTGGGGAGACAGCTCAGGCAACAAAGTGGAGGCTTGAGGACTTGAGTTCAGATCTCCAACACTCGCATGAAAGGCCAGGAGGGAAGGCAGAAAGAGGAGAAAACTTGAGTTCACTGGCAGCCAGGCTGGCTGAGCTAGTGAGCTCCAGACTCAGCAAGAGACTTTGTCTTAAAAGAATAAGGTGGGTCGTGACTAAGGAAGACAATGGCCACTGGCCACTGGCATCTGCCCAAAGATGTGAATATAGCCAAAGACAGTTTACAGAATGAGAAAAGATCTTCACCAACCTCACATTGGACAGGGGGCTGATCTCCAAAATATATAAAGAACTCAAGAAACTGGTCACTAAAAGAACAACAATCCAGTAAAAAATGGGGTACAGACCTAAACAGAGAACTCTCAACAGAGGAATCTAAAATGGCTGACAGGTACTTAAGAAAATGCTCAGCATCCTTAGCCATCAGGGAAATGCAAATCAAAATAACTCTGAGATTCCGTCTTACACCTGTCAGAATGGCCACGATCAAAACACTGATGACATGTTATGCTGGAGAGGTTGTGGGGTAAAGGGAACACTCCTGCATTACTAGTGAGAGTGTAAGCTGATACAGCCTCTTTGTAAATTAGTACAGCAATTTCTTAGAAAATTAGGAAACAACCTTCCTCAAGACCCAGCAATACCACTTTTGGGTATATACCCAAAGGATGCTCAATCGTGCTACAAGGACATGTGCTCAACTATGTTTATAGCAGTATTGTTTGTCATAGCCAGAACCTGAAAACAATCTGAATGCCCCTTGACTGAAGAACAGATAAAGAAAATGTGTACATTTACACAATGGAGTACTACACCACAGAAAAAACTATGACATCTTGAAATTTGCAGGCAAATGGATGGTTCTAGAAAACACCATATTGAGTGAGGTAATCCAGACCCCAGAAAGACAAATATAATATGTTCTCACTCATAAGTGGCTTTTAGAAATAAAGCAAAGAAAACCCAGCCTACAATTCACAACCCTAGAGAACCTAGACAACAAAGAGGACCATAAGAGAGACATACAATACATGGATCTAATCTACATGCGAAGTAGAAAAAGGCAAGATTTCCTGAGTAAATTGGCAGCATAGGGATCATGGGAGAAGGTAGAAGGGGAGGAAGGAAGAAGGGAGGGGAGTGGAGTAAAATATATACCTCAATAAAAACAAAACAAGAAAGGAATATAGCCAAAGACATGAACGCTACACACACACACACACACACACACACACACACACACACACACACACACAAACATGTGTGCACATGTGCGAATTCACACAAAGAACTGAAACAGAACCACATGGTCTGTGCTTCCAGTGTGGCGCCTATGTGTCTCCATTAAAGGCTCTTTCCCAGCTTAGTGGCAGCTTCAGGAAGTGAAACCTTGTTTTCCGGTCACTGCCACTATACTCTTGAAGTGGGTAGTGGGACCCCTCTGCTGTACCCTTTTAATGCCCCAGCTGTGAGGTAAATGGCTTTGTTCAAACATCGCATCACCTTTCGATCATGGACTGGAAGCTCCAAAACCATGAGCCCAAACAAACCTTTCTGATTTATAAATTCTTTAACCGAGCCATTGATTAAAACAACGGAAAGCTAACCCAGCCCATCATGCCTACAGTATAACTATTGCCTAGCCAAAATCCTGGTACAGCAGCTCTGGGTGGGTGTACTGATCAGGGACAAGGACTCTGGAACTAAACCATCTGCTGGTTACCTTTGCGACCTTGGGAAGTTTCAAAATGTCTCTACAGATCAGCTGCAATTTGTGACCCAGACAACTCCAGTGGACTCCATTCATACGGACCACGGATTACAATGGCAGGAGCCCTTGGAGCTGTGTGGTATGGTGGCACATGGAAACTCTGCTCTTGGAGGTTTAGTCTTTAAACCAGGACAATGATGGTGCCCACCTCCTAGGTGCTCAGCCCATCAATGCATGTGAGGTACATGAAACTGCAGCTGGAGCACAGTAGATAAATAATAACCGTTATCCAACACCATCACATCACAACCACCAGGGTCAGGATCAGCACCACACAGCAGGGATGAAGGCTTCAGTGTCTACCGCGGGTGGAGAACCCTTCACCTGAGAGTTAATGGCTTGATAGAAGCCATGCAGGCAGGTTGACAGTCTCAGGGTATTCCAGGACAGAAAGGAACTCTCCATGTTCCTGGTCTCTCCACATCCAAATCAACTTTGAGCTCTGCCTCTGGGCTTTGTTTGGTTGGATCAAGAAATTACCCTGCTAAAGGCTTGTCTGAACTCTGAAAGCTGTTCCCTTTCTTGAGCATAGCTGTGCCACAAGGACACTTAACCCAAATTAAAAGAAAATAGGCTGCGGAGTGGGATTTCCTGACCTTTAATGGATGAGACTGACAGTCTTTCTAAGGGGGTTTACAGAAAGGTCTACTGTTACCACTATCTCCAGTGCATCCCAAGGGGCTTGGTCTTCATCATGGGCCCATAAACAAGTCACCTGAAGTCAGACGCTCTGTCATGGGTCCATAAGCAAGTCTGCTTAAGTCAAATCCTCAGAAATGGAGCAGAAATGGATGTGTCACGCAGCAGAACCTGCACAAGGATGCAGGAGGCATTAGGGTCATGCCCTGGTATCTCCTGTCAGTGGGGCAAACCTGGCTGCTAATGGGAATGACACTTGTCTTTCTCCCAGAATGATCTATCCAGGGAGTGAGAGCAGGAATTGGCATAGCCCCTCCTGAGGCTTCTCCACTTTGGCTTTCTGCAACTGGTTAGTTTTGCAAAGCACTTAAGGGAAACACAAAAATTAGTCAAATCCCAGGCCAGGTACTGCATTCATCCTTGGATCACTGTGGACTTAGGTGGGCTGGTGGTGTTAGGGCTGCAAGAGTGTCAGGTTACATCCGGCATGATAGAAGACGCATCTTCTTGGAAGGGAGCTGGTTTGTTTTGTATAACATCTTTACCTTCCATTTTTTTCATCATTTCTCCTCCTCACAGAGCACCTGTGAATTCACTGCCCGCATCTCTTCTCTTCAACCTCTCAGACTTCCAGGTCACTGCCACCTCCACACCCTTTCCTGCCGTGGGCAACAGCTAAACAGAACATGCCCTCATTGTACTCTGGAGACTTCGTTGTGACATCATTGTGCTCAGACTCCATGGTCTTCATGGCCACTGTCCTCACAAGCCAATAAACTTTTTGTTAGATTCTTTTGAAAACTAGAGAAATTAGAGTCTTATTTTACTGTGTGACCTTGGGAATACTAAAAGGTATTCCAACTCGTATGAGGTTTGGAACTTGTGTTAACAATGGGAACAGGATAATCAAAGTACATGAATTAGTCGCTCGTGTGTCGCCAGGGCCAAAATATTGGGCAGAAACATTTGATTGGAAATAAAGTGTATTGTTTCTAAAGAATGTCACCGTGAAAAGACATGGTGGGGGTCTATGGTGGCAGAAACATGTGGCAGGGACTCCTCTGCCACAAGGCCCTGTCTGCTGACAGGTTCCACAGCCACTGAAGCGGCACCTCACACTAGGGGTCAAGTCTTCAAAACGAGCCTACATTTCAGGTTCAAACCACATCAGCATGCAGCACCCTTCTCTGCTACCTTACCAAAGACCTTTTCTAGACCACAGACTCCTGGAGGTGTGAAGCAAACACATTTCCTAGTTTCAGGTGTTGCTCTTATATTGAGTCCCCAACAGGCTGGGGATGTATATCTCCCATTCCTTAGAGATAACTGCCACGCTATCATTTCTTACAGCAAGGTGCCGGCTTGTTGGAGCAGAATAATAATCATAACGATCATGTTGCTAATAACAATTATTATTTAACAAGTATAAGCTATAGGCTTGTAATTGTCTGTGTGTTTTACCCGCACAGTGACATTTACTCCAAGCCATGTTGGTGAGCCAGCCTAAATCTAAGGATGTAGACTAAAGCAAAGAGTTTGGTCTGTACCCTCCCCCAACCTCCTCTTTCTATTAGGGGATTTAGTAACCTCTGCCTCTAAATCCCATCCCTCTGGAGGTGCATGCCCAAAATATCCTTACCTTCCCATCTTCCTTGGCAGCTTAATTGCCCAGCAACTCATTTGGAGCCTGCAGAAAACTCAAATTCCCGCGTGCTCCTGCTGCCCCTCCCTCTGCCCCTAGCATCTTCAGCACTACATCTGAATCATGCTATCAAGCCCTTGATTAGATATCGACTTCTAGAAATTGATAATAACACTAATAGCAGCTACTGTTTATTGAGCCCTTACTAACTACATCTGCTTCTTTGCACAACCACCCTGACTTAGCAGCATTATAATTCCCATTTTACAGATGTGCACGTTGGACAGCCAGTCATTTGCCAAAGATCACTCAAGCACTAAATGTCCCAGCTGAGAGTTGTGCCTCAGTGTGCCTCTCTGCATAAGCTGTGCTCTTAACCAATGCTTTTGGATCGTTTGTCTTGATAAGACAGAAATGAGGAGCTGGGGAAGAGGCTCAGTTAGTAAAGCATATGCCATGCAAACATGAGGACCCAAGTTCGAGCCCCGACCACGGTGACTTATACTTATAACCTTGTTCTATACAGGCAAGGCAGGTGATTTCCTAGGGCTTTCTGGCCAAACAGCCTAACCTAGTTTGTGAGCCTCAGGTCCAATTGAGAGACCTTGTCTCAATAATCAAGGTGGTTGGCTCCTGAGGAACAAGCACTTTAGGTTGCTCTCTGGTTTCCACATGCATGTACATACACATGCATGTATAATACATGTGTATGGCCACCCACAAATGAACACACAACCACACACACACACACACACACACACACACAGAGAGAGAGAGAGAGAGAGAGAGAGAGAGAGAGAGAGAGAGAGAGATAGACACAGCAAAAATAAAAGCAACGACAAAATGGCAGAGATAGTCTGAGGACATGGGTTTTTCTAACAGAGGGCATTCAGTGTAAGGGAAATGGAGAGAATTTCCCCTAAGAAGACAGTCGCAGTTTATCAGTTACCGATGACGAAGGGCCTCTGCTGGAAATGGAAACATAGTATGTTAGGAACGGGAATAAGAAATGAAAAACTGCTCTAATGTGAGTTGAAATGTTGGGACCTCAGTTAAGAAGGCACTCCTACCAAGGGACTGATGAACTGAGGAAACACAATTAAGACTTAGGAATCTTACCCAGTTCTTCTCTTCTTAGGATTTTTTTTTTTGTACAGAGTCTTACTATATAGCCCAAGATGGCCTGAAAATTGCAATGTAGACAAAGTTGACCCAGAACTCACAGAGATCTGCTTGCTTCTGTCTCCCAAGTGCTGGGATTTAGTAACCTCTGCCTCTAAATCTCATCCCTCTGGAGGTGCATGCCCAAAATATCCTTACCTTCCCATCTTCCACCATGCACCACCATGCACCACTAACTATCCGATTCTCTCTCCTGGCGTGGCAAACCGTACATTCTAGTAAGAGAGTCTCACAGAAAATCCAGTCAGCTCCCCCAAAGCACTGATTAAGGGGGAATTGACATGAGAGACAATGAATTTGTGGAAGAGTTCAATGGACAAAGAACACATTATTGTACTAGCCTTTTATATTAAAATAGGAACATATGTCACAGAACTGTAAGCCTCTCTGTCTTGCCTAGTATCCCAATATGTCTCATGTACTCTCCTGAGCAGAGGGTCGGAGAAAGAAAGCAAGTCACTGACTGTGGAATGTGCTAGAGAGGTAAGATAGAGCCACATTCTAAGAATAGATACTGAGGGATCTCCGATGTCTCTTATACAATCAGGGGTGAATGCTAAGAGCAGGAGACCTGATTACCAAGCAGTCCAAAACTGGAGGCAGATCACGACGAAAGAGGTTTGGTTTGGTATGCAAGCTCTTAAGCTGAAAGGGGGTCACTGCAATTTCTCCTCACACTCCAATTTCTTCTCACACTGATTCTCAGTCAAGTCGGATGTTATATCAGGTGGCCAGCCCAACCCTTCATTTGATCACCCACAGACTTTGTCAAAAGGCCAAGCACCCAGAGGATGCAAGACAAAAGGCCAAGCACCCAGAGGATGCAAGAGGACTGTTTCCCGTAAGTCCTCGGAGCCACACCCAGGAAGTCCTCCCACATCCCCCCACCACACTGCGCCCTTGCCGTCCCCACTTCTCACAGCACGCTGGCTGGCTATAGTTTTCTTACACCAGCTACCTTCCTTCAACTCATGTGCCGCATGCCTCAGTCTGTCTCTTGGATCTAATGAGTGCTGGAGAGGAAGGCACTGGGTGTTCACGAGATTGGAAGCTTCCCTCCATCCCTTTTGTCTCTTAGATGTACATATTCAGTTATGTGGGGCTGAAAAGAGATCACAAGCCTTGCTTGGATTCTTTCTGATTCCTAGCCCCAGTGTGCTTTCCTTTTGCTTTTGAAGTTGACACAGACACTTGTATAACACAGATTATACATCTGTGGGATTTTAATTAATATATGGGAACTCAATTCACACATGCCTCCATGTAGGCAAACACTGTGCCCCTTCAGCACATTCTAGGTATATCATCTACTTCTTACCATAGGATCTGCTCCTTGCTTGACAAAAGGGATGGGTGGATAGGTGGATGGATGGGTGGATGGATGGATGGACGGACGGACAGACTCCTTCTATGTGATCTCAAGGTAGAATACCTCTACTTCTTTTCATTTTAACCTGTCTTCTGGGACTTTCTTTCCCATTGCGTTCTCAGCCCAGGCTTCAGAAGGGGTCATCAGACCTCTAATCCGCTCTGTTCCTGCCTGCCGACCTCCCGACTTCAGAAGAAAGCTCTTCATTTGAAACTTCTTCAGCTTTTCTGGAGACAGGAGCAGAGAGAAATGGGCCCTTCATTTAGCTGATTGAACCAACAAAAGAGAAGTTTGAGACAGAAAATGAATATAGATCCTGCTCCGGCAATTAGAGAGGAAATCGATAGAAGATCATCAGCGGCGTGAGCCCTGTGTAAGTCAGCGTCTCCGGGGAAGGGTTGCCAGAACCGCGTTCATTTCATTTCTGTTTTCCTAACTTAATCCCTGACAAGTGAAGAGGGGTAGGTGGGGTGTGGAGGGGGGAAGGAGGATGAAGGAGGGGCTTGCATAGGGAAGCATGGATGCAGAAAGGAAACGCAGTCAACGACCCCTGTGCATGATGGGTAAGTTCATGGAAAGGAAAGCCTGATCTGGTCTCAGGCAGCGCCAGGTCTATGTGACCATAGTTCTGGGATTGACTGCGGAATACACACGTGCTATGTGTTATAGCACACTTTTTTCTTGATTTAATCAATCCCCTACAGAAGCAACATCAATGGGAGTTACTTTTGCATTACTTTAATAAAATACCACAAGCAAACGCAGCTTAAGGAGGAGTTTATTATAGCTTATGGTTCCAGAGGGGCCAGATGGCCGTAATGACAAATGGCGTATGGCAGCAGGTGAAGGAGCTGAGAGAGCACACCTCAGTCTCACACAAAAGCAGAGAGATGGTCAGGGCAATGGCATGAACCCAGCTGCTCCCAGTGATGTACTTCCTCCTGCAAGTTTCCACCTCCTGAAGGTTCCATAACCTCCCCAAGCCGCACCCCTAACCAGGGACAAAGTATTCAAATGCATAAACCTGTGGAGGAATTTCCCATTCAAATCACAACAGGGAGAAAGGGGTATTTTTGTTCACACCCTGCAAGCTGTGGCAGAATGGCTCTGTCCATGGTGGCAAGGGCTTGTGGTTGGTGCTTCTTACATCATGGCAGACGGGGCTGGAGAGATGGCTCAGAGGTTAGGAGCACTCTCCGCTCTTCCAGAGGATCTGAGTTCAAGTTCCAGCACCCACATAGTGGCTCACAACCATCTATAATGATAATATGGTGCCCTCTTTTAGCTTGAAGACAGTACATTGCATACATAATAAACATTATGACAGATCAGGGAGTGGAGAGCTCAGAGCCTGAAGAGAACATCGCCTTCAAGAGCCCCACAGTGACCCACTTCTGCTAGTTAGCCACAGTTCCAAAGAGTCCATAGCCTCCCATTTGGAAATGACATAGTCCAACTTCATGAGCCTTTGGAGGCCATTTCACAGTTAACCATAATGCATGGGATTACGGACAGTCTGATGAGCCATGATGCATGCACCTGCACAATGGGCATCAGGGTCGTGAGGAGGGAATGAAACCTCCCACAAGCCCAGATGACAAGGCACTGGCTACCACACTACAGGCCTCATAGGCAGTGTGAGTGTTTTGCAATAGTTCCTTTCTCTGTGTTTTTACTATTCAAGGGTCTTTCCCACGTTTCCCACTCCCCCTCGTGTCGAGGCTTTTGACTATGTCATATCACACATGTCTTTGGTACTTTAGTAAGGAAATATAGTGTGAAAGCAAAGATAAGGATTCACAGTTGTCTGGCTCACCTGTTACCAGGTATGTTTTCTTGACCATGTAACTGTCTCCCCGTGCCTTAGTTTCTTCAAGAGCAAAATGAGGGAAACAGATCCCACCTACCAAGACTTAAAGATAAAAGTTTGCAAAAGTATATCATGACATGGATGCTCAGAGCATTGCCCAACACACAGTAAGGTTAGTCGGGGCCATGATTAATAAAATCAATGGAGCTCACCCTAGGAAAGTACATTCCAGCACACAATCTTCATGTTCATGAATGAATCCTTGATTTATGTTTAGTAATCTCAAACTCTAGCTTGGCATTTTCTACTATGCATTGATTAAACCCTTCTCTCTAGAACCAGATATACAGGTTCATGGAGGCTGCTTTAACAGGGTACAGAAAAACGTGCCTAGTTCTAACCCACAGCTTTTTAGCTCTGTCTACTTTAAGCCAATATGCAGGTGCTGCTACTAGGCCTTGATTTTGGGCAGAGACCCTGCTGCAAACAGAGAGGGGCCAGCCGTCTATAGGCCCTCTGAACTCTGTTCCAGGATTAGGCTAACATGCAAAAGGTGGCTCCCAGAAACAAGGAGGAGGCAGTCCCAGGTCTCCTGGTTATTTCAGCTTGGGAGCGTACATTCGGGCATAGGGGACTCAGACAGCAGCGGAGAGCACAGGGAAGCAAGGTTGAGAGAGAAGTGGTGGGGTGTCTCAGTATGTGGAGCCAGGTCCCAGCCTGGAGGAGGGTCAGGAATCTGATCAGAAGCCTACACGTAAAGTACAGGTTCTAGGATTGGCTTGGCACTCTTCAGCACAGGCACAGCACAACTCCCTCATCTAGGAGAGGACCAGGCGTCTCTCACCTCCACCAGGCAGGTGACTGTGGGTTCTGAAAGAGGGCAGAGCCAAAAATTAATGAAGCAAGAGGTTTGATTTTACTCTCAGAAAAGGGAGTTGGAATCTAGGACCCGACTGCAAAGGTGTACCCACCTTCAAAACACTGGAACTGTCACTGTTCTTGATCCAGAAGCAAGTAGGAAGGACCTGGAGGCGCTGCCACTAGGAGGCTTCCAGAACAGTCAGCCTCCAATGCAAGGGTGTGATCAGCCAATGGCTAGAGAAAAACGGAGCTGGCCTGTGGAGCTGCCAGACTAAGCATCTTGTGGTAGTCTTTAGCCTGGATTGTTCTAGCTCGGGGTGGGAGGGGCACTGGAAAGCATACCAGGTGAAATTGTGTGGCCCTACTGCAGTGCCCTCTGCACCCAGAAAGTGACATTGCTCTTGTGTGTGATGCAGCCATGCGGTTCAGCCCCAGCTTTTAACATCAGGCTGCGGAGATTGGAGATCAGAAAGAAGAATGGACGGGAGCGTGCATCAGTTACTGGGCCTGGCGTGAATGAGTTTGCACACAGGACTCAACTTCTGCTTGCCTCAGTTGTTCAGTTTGTAAAATGGAGAGTCCTACCCATTTCAGTAAGAATCCCAGTTTGAGTTTAAGTGAAATTCAGACAGATTTGGAGTGGACTAAACAGAAACTACCTGATGTTTTATCAGTCCATCAGTCTAAGCCTCCATATCTGTGTGCATCCATCCATCCATCCATCCATCCATCCATCCATCCACCCACCCACTGTTCCTTCATTCTTTCCCCTCACACACCCACTCATCTATCAGTCCACATACTTACCCATTTATCCATCATCTTTTCCTCTCCCCCATCCATTTCTGTATCCATCCATCCACGCGATCCGTGTATCCACTTACCCACCCAAGCTTCACTGCAACATTACCATCTATTCCAGCAGTAAAGCAAAGTCAAGACAGTCAGACAGTCTGTGCTTGGAACATTTAGGAGTTGCATGCAGCTGAGTCTGAGGGTCAAGTTTAACATAAAACATCCTCATACAGTGAACACAGCTATCTCCACTTTGAGATGCAGAGACACTCTCTGGAGAGAGAATTGGATGAAAGCCAGAAGGAAGGACAGGCTGGAGGAAGAAAATGAGGTAGAAGCTAGCCTTCTTGGGGCCACAGCCTCTGCTCAGAATCGGGTTGCCTTGGTGACAAGAGCATCCTGCTGACTCTTCTCCTGCAGTGAACTTTGTGTGAGAGAGGAGAGGGAGAAGGCAGGATTACTAATTACGCTGCTCGCTAATACCTTTGTTCACCTCATTGTAAGTCCTGGACTGTGAGGGGCTTGGCACTCATTCTGCCTACAAGAACAGATGGCCTCATGCTAGCCACCATGTTGCCGTGGGCATCTTCCGTGGTCCTCAGGTGAGCTTTCAGTCCTCCTCTTTCAAATGAGACAGATCTGAACCTGACTGACCTTGGTGCTGGGAGTTCAGTCCTGCTGCTTAATACTAACAGGGCCATTGTTAGGACCTGTTCTACCAAACCCAATTATTTTGTTCTTGACATTTTATTTTCTAAATATAAAAGTAATTCCTGATTAATTCAGAAAATTTGGAAAGCACACAGGAAAAACATAAAGGAAGTAAAAAAATCAGTAATCTGATGCCAAGTAGACAAAGTTAACATTTAGAAAATACATGTTCACAGAAACGCATATACATACATACAAACATACATAAATACACACACCTACACACATGTAAACACACATATATAAACCCATAGAGATACACACATACATACATACACCCCCACTCACATAAAAAAATGCACACATGTACATACACAGACATACACATATATCATATACACATATATAAATGCATACACACATACATATATAACCCACAAACATTCATACACACATAGATAAATACATGCACACCATGGTGTTTATCTTTTCTTGTATTATAGCCCTCTTTAGTTAGCGATATGTTAACACATTTTCATATGTTAGTAAATATTCTTCAACAGCTTCATTCTAATAGCTCCTACTATCTCACATTATGGATATTCTATACTTTGTTTTACCAATTGCCTATGGTTGGCTCTGCAGATTTTTTTCCAGGTTTCATTAACATAAATAATGCTTTATTGAATATCCTTATGCATAAACAGTTTGCATATATATTGGCTTTGATCATTAAGATAAGATCTTGGAAGGGAAATGGCTGAGTCAAATATATAAATGTGCATTTTAAAGGCCTTTGATAGATATGGCCAATTGCCCTCTGAAAAGGTTACACCAGCTCACACTCCTTCCAGCAGAGCCTAGGAAGCCCAATTCCCCACACTCATTGCTGATTTAATTTACCAAGCTTTGTTTCCAGCCAGGCCGAATCTGCCCTCATAAGTTTGTTGTCTATTTGTAATTTTTCTTTAGTGAATTGCTTATTTATGTCAATTGCCCATTTTTATGGGCTTGGTTATCTTTCCCTTTTTGACTTCGGAGAGCTCTTCCTATGCATCAACCTTTAATCTATAATATATGCTTATTATATTTCCCCCAGTGTGCCATTTGCTTTTTAATTTTGCGTATGGTGTTTTTTTTGACCCACAAGAAGGTTTTGTTCTTAAGTAATCGAATTCATCAATCTTTTCCTTTATTGTTTTGCTTAGAAAGGCTTGCAAACTTAAGTATGTTTAAAAAGGCTCAAATAACCCAAGTTTATAAAGCATCTTTTCAGACATATTTATTTAAGAAAAAAATCTTTGAAATTTTTGTACACGCAAACCACAATGTATCTTGGTCATACCTACCTCCTACTTCCTCCCCCAAGTCCTCCCTCTCCTAACACATCTCCACCCCAATCTCATATTTATTTTCTCTCTCTCTTTCTCTTTTCACTTTCACTTCCTTCCTTCCTCTTTTAAATAACTCGCTGAAGTCTAATTAGCGCCACTCATATGTGCTTGGATGGGAGTCATCCACTGGGGCATGGGCCACCTACCAATGACTCAAGTGACACTCTTCCCAGCAGCCATAAGCTGCCAATAGAAATGGGGCATAGGGATCCTTTTCCCACTAGATGCTGGATTTTTTAACTGGTTTGATCTTACATGCAGGTCACCATAGCTTCTGTGAATTCATGGGTGCAACAGCCTCATGACCAGAGGCCAGCATTTTCCAGCGCTCTGCCCCATCCTCCGCCATTTGCATTCTTTCCAGCCCTTCCTCCCTGTTCTCTGAGCATAAGAGGAGGGTCCAAACAGATGATCCATCTAGAGCTGAGCATGGAGTTACTTAACTCTGCACTTTGAACTGTTCTGGATCTCTGCAGCTTCTCTGACCAAGGCTAAGAACAGCACAAATCTGTGGAAATGAACGTGAATATTTAGAAGGCAATTCTATCAGATTCTCTTATGGTTTCAGTTTTTATGATTAACTCTTTAAGTACCTGACGTTAATTAAACAAAATACTGTTGTTTGCTACACAGCTGCAACTTTGATTCCCTGCTCTCAATGAATCCATCCTCTCAGATCCACACTGCCATTTCTCCTCGTCTGAAGTAGATCTGTACAATTTAAATAATATCAAGTATCTTTTAAAGGTGGAGGGATTTCTCTGGATAGGGTAGTGACTAGAAACAAGAGTTGGGAGATCTATACTGCTTTCATCTTATCCTGGGTCGGGACTTCATAGTCTATTAGATATAAACAATGTTGTTGTTGTTTTTAAAAGAAATCTCTGAGTCCAATTAGTGCTGCCTTTATGTACAAGGGCATGGGGTCATCCTTTTGGGCTTAGCATGTCTGCTCTGGGAGTCTGCCAAGAGAGAGGGGTGGATAAAAGACCAATTCTGCTTAGTGTTTTGCAGTGTCTATACCCCCTGTGTTGTGGGTATTGGCGTGAGCCTCACAGAGCCCTCTTGGAGAGGACGACATGACTCTAGGGGCCTCAAGGGCTCAGCAGTGTTAATTGTGGGTGGCTCCCAATGTCCTAGGTAACTACTCTGCCTCATCCATGGCTGTGAACTTGCCCGGGGCCATGGACTATTCCACTGTAGCCTGATTCCCATAAAAGACCATCTAGTAGAGTCATAGGAGCAGGGACCTTTGGAGGGATCACTTAGCTGTAGGATCTAAGGACTCTGACAGCTATTGCATCCAAACTAAACTCCTCTGCTTTTCCCTGTTCCACTCAGCTGGGCTTGCTGGAGATGACTCCCTCCTTCAATGCCTCCACCTCTGAGCATTATACACCCCCGATGCAAATGACCACCATAGTATCTGTTCCCAGGAGACCTCTACCTGAGAAAGCCAAGAGGTCTTGGCTTCCATTTGTCAAAAGATGAGATGGGGAGGGAGAGTAGATGGGAAGGCGATCTCTGGGGACACTGCAGGCTGACATTGGCTAAGCTAAATCCAGCAGGCTTGGCACCATCTTCCTTATGAGAGCTTTATGTATTATGCACAGGCCATCTCTTGAATTGCATAATGGTCTCTGAACAGAAGGACCATTTAGCATCAGAATTATGAGTTTTACTTTTAACAACAGAATTATAGCTTCAGAAACTCTCTCCTGTACAAATGTGTACCAATTAGGCCCTATGCTCAGGGGCCAGACACTAATAAATGTCATGATTTAATTGGCTTGTTCTCACCCAATCCTACCTGGTGTCGCTTCATTTCCTTGGTCTGAATAAAACAGGGTCCTTATCATTTAGGCTTTAAACATAAGCAGGTTCTGCCCATAGGACTAGTCACATGACTGCTTCCATTTCCTGCCTGATATGAACACCGTGTGTGTGTGTGTGTGTGTGTATGTGTGTGTGTGTGTGTGTGTGTGTGTGAGAGAGAGAGAGAGAGAGAGAGAGAGAGAGAGAGAGAAATGAGAGTGATTTGGAGGACCAGGTTCCTTTCCAGATCGATAACAGCACAGGCGATAGGGCAGCCAGCTCTTCTGAGACGTCCAGATCTAATCACACATTTTGCTTTTTCGGTTTTGGCTGCAGCAAATTCAACTCAATATCCCCAGACAATAAGAAGATTTATTATCGCATATTACAAGTCAACCAGAGGCAGGTCAATCCTAGGGCTGATTAACTCAAAGGCTACTGAGGTCATGGAGTACCTGGGTTCTTTTGGTATTTTCCCTCTTCTATATAGAAGATCTGTCTTATATGTAAGATATATCTATATCTTGGCTTTGTCTTAGGTTGGGTTCTCCTTAGAGCCACATCTGCTTCCAGGCATCACAGCCAAGGCCGTTGACAATGACAGAAAGATAACATGCCTCTGTCCCTGTAACTTCAAGGCCAGCCTGGTCTACCGAGCAAGTTCTAGGGCTACACAGAGAAGTCCTGTTTCAACTGCAGCAACAACAAAAAGTCTTTCTCTTTTCTGGGTACTTTTAAGAGCAATTATACCACTTTGTGATATTCATATTAGACACATCGTGGCTGTGGGAGTGAGCCATCAGCACCCCCAGAAGAGGAAGACAAGTGCCTTCCAAGTGGTCCCACCTGCTCAGGAATGCTACCTGCAGATGCTTGGTTCACAGTGTCCTCTCTCAGAGCTTCCTTTGCTTTCTAAAGTTGGACCTTACCCAGGGTCATGTGCCATCCCAAGACAGCTCCTATCCCGCAACCGGCCGTATAGTAAAGCCACAGGCTCAGTTACCTCCGAAGGGGCCACTGAGCTGTGGAAAGTACCATGATCTCAGACATCTATTGACTGCACCCCAAGTCAAAGCCTCCCCATTCCCAGTCCCATCCACCTGCCTCTGGCCTTTCCAGATATGACTGTCTCCCCTCACACCTCCCAATCAGAACCCTGTATGTTTTCTTCATAGGTTTCTGGCCAGAAATGAAACCCTGTCACTGACAGCGAGTACCAGAAGGACCACAGCTCAGATTCCAAATGCATAGGCTGGGCTAGGTCCATCACACATGGACAAGCTGGAGATGGTGGATATCCAACAGAACAGGGAGTTCATAAAGAAGAGGAAAGAAAAGACAGGGACAGATATTCAGGGCAGGCAACCACCAGACTGTCACATGTACAAATATACATGGGGAAAGACAGGGCAAGAATGTTTTGCCTGGGGTATCATATGAGACCTACAGGTGAGATCAAAAATGGTAAAGAGAGGGGGAGGGGATGGGTCTTACATGTCCCAGTGCATGGGAGCCTGAACCCCATGTGCACAACATCCCTGCTCTGCTGGTGTACCCCTCCATACCTCATATTTAAATTCTGGTCTGTTTGGCATAAAATCTTTTTTTAAAAAAATTTGTGTGTCTGCCTGTCTGCATGCCACATGTATGTGGACATCTAAAGAGTCCAGAAGAGAGTGTCAGAATTCCCTGAAGCTGAGATTGCTTACAGTTATGAGCCACCAAAGACAGATGCTGAGAACTGAGCTCGGATCCTCAGGAAGAACAGTGAGTGCTCCTAATGGCTGGGCCATAGCTCCAGCACCTGATATGAAATCTTGGGCACATTCCCCTCTCCTCCATTCTTAAAGGGTCCTCTATAGTTGAGTGATCACAGAGAAGGGGCTGGCAGGGAACCAGATAAAGAGAGCTGTGAACAGTAGGGTGTTTCTGAACTGCCTACAGATCTCCTATGGCCATGGGGCAATCGCCAATGCCCTCCATATTTTAGCACAGTCCTTGGCCGTTAAGGTCAGAGCACACCCTGGTGTGGACAAAAGGAGTCTACAAGAGGCCGGAAGCTCTGTGCGCAAGCTCTGAGCACCACGTTTGTCCTTGCCTCTGTGCTCAGACAACAAACAACATGCTAAGATATTTTTAATTTCTTGGAGAGGTGACCGCCCAACCATGACTTGTTGATTGTTGCACAACAATGCTAGACTGATAGTGGCTGGACATCTGGGACAGACAGACGTCATTCATCTTTTCAAAGTCTTGGAGTGCTGGTGGGGAGGGGATTCTGTAAGCCATTGTCTTCATCCGGAAAAGCTTATCCGGGATTGATGAGTTCCCAGATGGGGAGTGATGCGCACTGTCAGCTGCATGGGTACATTCCCAGCAAGTCGTGTCAGACTGACCTGAGCTCCTCCATGGCTGGGCTCACTTAAGTATGACAGTGGGATTCACAGTGGACGTAAGGCCGGCCCCCATAGGAAACTCGCAATCCCATCTCGCTCAATCTTGACAACAGCTAAGTCGCCACAGGCCTGGCTGGTTTCTTTTCCACAGTGTGTCTTCTCCAGGGAGAGGCCAGCATTAATCACCGAGGACCCCCAAACAGACAGTGGAGATTCTAAGCTGTGTGGCTGTCCGTTTGCACACTCATTTATGCGCTCACTCACTCCTGCATCACTGCAGGATTTTCCCACATGCTTGCTGAGTGTTTAGGGATGCTAAATATCAAAACTACAATTGGAAGTAAAGCAAACCCACTTACGGCTCCAGTTCCTGTCCAGTGCAGCGGGACAGCAAAGAAAGGCCTGCACTTGGATCCACTGTCCTGTATGTGTACTCAGAGTGCTTTTCAATGTCTAATGTGTCGCATGTGTGTCTGTGAACGCCAGCCAAAATATAGGTCCAAAGCATCTGACCGTCACTGGCCTTGGCAGGGAAATAATTTCTGTATTTATTACATTTCTTATTGCTGTATCAAAATTCTGTCAGAAGAAACCTAAGCAGGGAGGGTTTATTGTAGTTCATGCATCAAGGGTATATAGTTTGTTATTGTGGGAAGGGTACGGTGGCAGGAACTTGAGGTAGCCAGTCACATGGTGCTCACAGTCAGGAAGCAGAGAGAGTCGCATGTGAGCGCTCAGCTCACAATACTCTTTCTTTATGCATTCTGAGACCCCAGCCAAAGGATTAGCACCACTCACATTAAGGATGGGTTTTCCCACCTCAATTAATACACTCCTCGAAGGTTCCTCACAGATGCTTCCAGATCCTGTTAAAACGACAGTGTTAACTGTCCCAAAGTTTTTCCCAACGGACTCAATGCTGGGGCCCAGGGATCTCTTTTGCATACTTGTAGAATCTCTGCATCCCCAACAGTGATGGGAAGGAGGTGAAGAATCACGTAGCCAGTTAATTCCCACCCCTCCCTCCCCACCTTCTGTGGCTGAATGGTCATCTTCATCACCCATGACCCTGGCATTACATCTATTTCCCACATACCGGAAGCTGGCCGTTGTTTTGATATTTGTGGTAGGCCTGGATGCATGTGAGTACCACCAACAAGCCAGACAGACAAGCTTTGCTAACAGGTGGGTTCATATTAGTGCCCCCCATCATGTGGGTGGGGGATCTAGGCACCGAGAAGTCAAGTACCTTGCCCAAGTCCACATGGCTTGTACCCAGGCTTTTGTGACTCCCTGGATGTTCTGTGCCTTTTAGCCACCAGTTTCCATTGTCACAGACATGCTGAGTTGGTGCTGAGAGGGACCTCTGATTCCCCCTGCCAGCTCTCTGCTCGGTCTCCTCTGGGGGAGGAGCAGGAGGAGGAAGAAGAGGAGGAGGAGGAGGACAGGAAAGGACATGCAGAGACTGGATGCCTCTGAAATCTTGGTGAGATTAGATCTGCCTGTTAAATTGCCTGTGCTTCCAGGGTGGATTTGGGGAGCTGAGGGGAGGCAGAGGTGTGGAGGCGGCTGCGTCTGCTCTTTCATAAAGAACAGGCAACAAAGGAGCCCAATTTCCTGGTTCTCACTGCAGAGCCTGGGAAGAGAGACAGACTAGACATGTGGCACCTAGCAACCTGAGGCCTAGTAGAGAGTTCCTAACGTGGGATCACTCCCTAGGGATGGGCCTGTGGCCTGCTCTGGTGGTAGAGGCACCTGGAGAGATCGGCCCCAACAGACAGTGTCCACCACTCCATCCGGACCCTCTCATACCTACGCTCACTGAGAAACTTATGTTCCGGAGGGTGGGGGACAGGAGATGAGATCCCCAAGAACCACATCAGGACTTCACTATGGATAGATGGTTGGCTGCTCATTTACTTGCTTACATTCTGAACATCCTCCAAATAATTTCATGAACTTTAAATTGACTTCCCTGTAGCCTCAGATTTCCCAAACTAGCTCTGGTCCACTGGAGAAATTATCAGTTATGGGGAAATAAACTTGATCCTAAAGGCATAACCCAGAGGGCTGGAGAGATGGCTCAGCTGTTGGGAGCACTTGCTGCTGTTGCAGAGGACCTGGGTTTGGTTCCCGGAAGCCACACATTCAGCAGCTCACAACTACCTACTACTCCAACTCCAGGGGATCTGAAACCCTCTTCTGGCCTCCTCAGCAATGTACACACACACACACACACACACACACACACACACACACACACACGGGGAAAGAGAGAGAGAGAGAGAGAGAGAGAGAGAGAGAGAGAGAGAGAGAGAGGAAGGTGAAGAAAGGATAAAATAAATATTTTTTGAAATTTTGCACTAAAACCTTGGAAAACCCACGGTGATGAAAGGGCCATCAGATCATGTGCGCTTCAGTACTGGGAGGAAGGGATTTGTGAAGTTGTCTATCTGAGTCCTGGCTGCTTTGTGTGATGTGCCTGGAGTCTAGGCCTACCCCACAAAGCCTAGCTCTCCCATACTTGGCAGCTGGGAAGTAAGGCAATTTCAGCCATAATGTTCCATCTTTCTGTTTCCAATAGCTTAAAGTCTGTGGACTTCTTTTCTCCACTTCTGCAAAATGAGAAGAACTTCTGACCTTGGAGAAAAGTGAAGGGGCCCTGATTGACCAAGAGTCTCAGGTTTACCTACTTGGACCGGGCTAAGCTGTGTGTCTCTTCTCTAGTGTGCTAACCTATAAAACGTGGGAGTTGGGCAGTTTCTAGAAATGCACAGCTTCACTGAATGTACACCATGCTGTGGAAACATAGGATTCAAGGAGAGGAAGCTGAGTATGGCAGGGTCAGACAGTGCTAGGACTGGGTGGTGGCGTGTGGACTGGTGCAGCCGCACTGTGGAGCAAGCCAAAGAAGCATATGCCCTATGACCCTGCAGTCTTCCAAAGAAAACTCTACACCAGCCCAGAGAGACACGTACAAGAACACACAAGCCCTGTGATGTTGCAAGGAGGGTCTGCTTGTTCGTCCTGGCCACCCAGCTAGCTTAGCCCCGAAATAACCACACAGAAATTGTATTAATTTTAATTAAATCACTGCTTGGCCCATTAGCTCCAACTCCTTATTGGCTAACTCATATATTAATTTAACCCATTTCTATTAATCTGTATAATATCTGAAACGAGGTTGTGGCCTACCAGCAAAGTCTCAGCATGTTTATCTCTGGCATTGGGTCCAAGGCATCTTCCTCCAACTCTGCTTTCTTCCTCCCAGCATTCAGTTCTTCTGTCTTCCCCGCCTACCTAAGTTCTACCCTATCAACTGGCCAGGCAGTTTCTTTATTCATTAATGCTAATCACAGCACACAGAGGGGACTCCCACATCACCATTATGTGTAGAAGAGGGAGCCAGAGACAAGCGAAATGTTCTTGGAAGACAAGGAGGCAATGAAATGAGGTGTGTGCACAGCGACATGGGCAGAAGCCAACACGGGGATGGAAGACACAAGAAACATGGTCATACTCCTACGACTAATGCAACCCTTACTTCCCAAAGGCACGCATGAGCTCAAGGATTCACTTAAGGCCTGGGTGTGGATGCCAGCAGCAGGAGGGTGGAAAACTGAGAAAGGGGGGTACACATAAATGCACAAATTGGAGGGGGCATCCTGTGTGAGTCGTCACACCAGCAGCTCACAGACTCAGGACGCTCTGACTGCAGCTCCTGCATCCTGAGAGAACTCACTAAAGGCAGGTCTAGGAGGTCCTACAAGCCTAATACAAGGATCTAAGAAAGAGGGTTGGGGATAGGGAAGTGGGAGGCAGTGAAAAGAGACAGAAATTTCAATTTCTTTTGTCCTTCCCTGGTGTGTGTGTGTGTGTGTGTGTGTGTGTGTGTGTGTGTGTGTGTGTGTTTGTGCGTGTGTGTAACTTTGGGGATGGTGTTTGTACATGTGTTTGCACATGGGTGTGGAAGTCAGAAGTCAACCTCAGATATTGTTTCTCAGATGCTGTCCACCATGATGTTTGAAGCAGGGCCTCTCATGGGCCTGGAAATCACAGTTCAAAGAGGCTGACCTGACAGCAAGCCCAAGGACCCACCTGTCTGCACCTTCCAAGTTTTTACAGTGCAAGCAATTACCAGCACACCCTGCTGTTGTATCTAAGTTGTGAGTTCTAGGGATCAAACGGAATTCCTCATGTTTGCATATCCAGCGTCCTCACCTCTCTGTGATTTATGCTTTTCCTACAGTTCAGTCTATTTGTCGAGCCCTCTGAGTCAGGGTTCTCTGTCCATCACCCCTTGTCATCCTTACACCCATCCCCTAGGGTTTCAGATAAAGCAGTCAACTTTGACCCTAGGCCTTTATGGATAGAATTTCCCACTTATTGCCTTGAGTATGTCAGAACCCCACCACCACTACCATTCTGCTTCTCCCAGCTGGGAGCTATCCACTTGCGCCACTTCCTCCCTACTGTGCCTGGCTGCTTGCCTCTATACTGGTATATTCTTCTTCCTGGGGAACAGTGACCCGCCCTGTTCTCACACCGAGTGTGCCGATAGCACGTCTTATTCCTGACATCTGGCCCAACTTGAACTTAAACACTTATCTCTGATCTTTGAGACCCTACACTGGTGTCACCCCATGTCACCTGGCAGTTGTTATGAGGCAGGTGGATAGGCTCACACAGCAGGGCAGCAGGGTGGCATCTAGGTGTCGCTACTCCAGGCCTACCACTCTTGACATGGGCTGGACTGCAGAGAAAGAGGGGAGGTGTGGTCCCAAGGTCAAACTGCTGATCTCCAAGGACACTAGCAACTGCTACCTGCCAAGATGTAGGGAGCCACTTGGAGACAGAGCTCAGAGGAAATGCCTCTCTGTGGCAGACGAGTTTGATTTCCCGGGAGGAGCCCAACAAGGCCCTTGAAAGGCGGACATCAAGGTGGGAAATCAATTGACTTTTAAGTTTTCACCTTGATGATTGATCTACTGCTTCCAGCCCCCTTTTCCTCCCTCTCTCTGTCCAGTCTCTGCACGGGGCCTCTCTGGCTTCAACACTTTTTCCTTCTCATCTTTAAAGTGCAGAGTTTCTTGATTCTGAATACATGGCTTTATGCAAACTGACCAGATATATTGGTCACAGGCTGCCAAACTCCCTTCATTTTCTCTCTAGGAGAGAGACCTCGTTAACTCACTAGGAAGGAAAGGAAGAAAACTCACTCACTGAGTTCCTTCACGTCCTCTTAGAAGCCCACCATGCCCTTCTAGATGTTTCCATCCCCTTGGTCCTATTCAACTCTGGCTGTGGAATCTCAAGTACTAAATGAGGACCCTGGAACTCAGAGCTGGACATTATCCAATGCCTGACACGTGACTTGAAAAGCTAGAAGAAGCAGGACTGAAATAAATACTCTGGTATGCTGCCTCCTTGCTACAGGACCTGCAGAGTACCCAAAGCAGAATGGGCATCACAGCTGGGCTCCCCAGAAAGGACCTTGAGCACACAGGGTTCAAATACCCAAGAATCCTGCTCCTGAGGACCAGGGGGTTTAGAGACACAGGAGACTGCAGAGCTCAGCATGGTCAGGAGTGGAAGTCTCTGGCAACAGGGCTGCCAGTTAGAGTTCAAGGCACCTTCAGAACCTTGTTGAAATCGAGACTCTGCATACTGGAGTGACATGATGACATTTGTCTTTCTGTGCCCGGCTTGTTTTGTTTAATAAGGTGATCTCCAGTTCCTGCAAATGGTATGCTTTCCTTCTGGGTGGCTAAATGATGCCATTAATACATATCAATAAAAGATCACTAATGTTTAATACACAATTTAAAAAATCAAAATGAATTTGATTTTCAAATAAGCCACAAGTTTGCTTTCACTGAAAGTATATTCTTAACACTGCACGGAGGCATGCTTGCTCCAAAGGAAATATTTGATGATTATCTAGAAATTTAGATTCAAGTGAGCATGCTAGATCTCTTTATTTACTTTATGTGTGAGAGTCTTGCCTACATGTGTGTCTGTGTATGACTGATGCCCTCAGAGGCCAGAAGAAAGTACTAGATATCCTGAAACTAGAGTTGCATGTGTTGTTAGTCACCTTGCATGTGCTGGGAATTGAACCTGGAATTACTAGAAGAGTAATTGTGCTCTGAGTGCTGATCTATCTCTCTAGACCCTGCTAGTATTTTTTTTTTGAAACAGAGTCTTATGTAGCCCAAGTTGGCATGGAACTCACTATATAGAAGATGATGATCTTGGATTTCTAATCTGCCTGTTTCTACCATCTGAGTGCTAGGATTACAAACTTAAACCACCACACCTGGCTATGCAGTGCTGGAGATCAAACCCAGAGTTTTGTGCATGCTAGGCAAGCCCTCTACCACTGAGTCCTGAGCTCAGCCCCACTGTGCTGTATTCTATCTGTCTGTCTGTCTGTCTGTCTGTCTGCCTGTCTCTCTGTCTATCTATCTATCTATTTCTGAGTCTTTTGACACACGGTTTCTCTGTGTAGCCCTGGCTGTTCTCGAACTCGCTTTGTAGACCAGGCAGGCCTCAGGCTCACAGAGATCCTCCTGCCTCTGCCTCCTGAGTCCTGGGATTAAGGGTGTGCACCACCACTCTCTGGCTTTATTTTCCTTTGCTCCGTATGGCAGCCCTTCTTTGTGGGTCACATGAAAAGGTTCAGATTTGAAGAAGAGCAGTGTGACCCCTCCTGTGGCCTGGACCACTGCTTTGGGTGCTTTATGGAGACGGGTCCTGAGTGAGGGAGACATCTTAGATACACGACTCCAAGTCCTTCCATGCAGGCATCCGTCATCCAGGTGGCTCCTGGCAACCAGGCATGCTGCTATCATTGCCGCGCCCAACTTCAGTTACTCAGTGGCTTATCATGTAGGCATGAGCACCACCAATGTGGCAGGGAGGTTTGGAGAAATTTTAAAGCCTCACAGGGCAAGTTATCTGTTCTTCCTCACTCTGAAGATGGCTCTTGAACCTGGCACAGACCAACGACATGACTGAGTGGTCGGTAACAAGTCCAAAACTGGAGGCAGGAAGGTTTGGGCTGTGTTGTGCAGGCTGCAGTGGAATGTTGGGTCTCTGTTGCTATGGTTGGACTCTGTACGAATCCATTTGCCCTTCTGATGCTCCTATTGCTTGACTTTATAGGGAATTTTGTTTTCTTTCCTGTGACTGTTAGTGTCTTTCCATCGATCACAACACCTTCACCTTGAGACAGCCACACACCAGGGAAGAGAAGGTCATCCAAGCCATGGAAAAGGATGTGCAATGGCGTGGAGACAGAATAACATGGTGTCTTATGAAAATCAAAGAGAGCTTGGGTTTGTGGGTCAGCTTGGGAAGAGATTTGGATTAAGAAATGGATGCTTTCAGGGCCAAAGAGATGGCTCAGCAGTTAAGAGAATTTGTTGCTCTTGCAGAGGACCTAGGTTTGGTTCTCATTACCCATACAGTGGCTCTAACTACAGTTCAAGGGGATCCAATTCTTCTTCAGGCCTCGGAGGGCAATTAAGCATGTATGTGGTGTGAATAAATATATGCAAGCCAAGCATTCATACACATAAAATAAAATAAATCTTTTTAAAAAGCAAATTTTAAAAATTTTAAAAGTGCTTGGACACTTCCAGCACATGCTTGCGGAAAAGAGAGGAGCTGGCATTCTGAGCTAAGGTGCTCCGGGCCACGTCCTGGAGACATATGCTGATGGGAGAGCAGAGTGCTAGCATTATGCACGTCTTAGATTGGGTGGTAAATCAGGTAGAAGAGTCTCCCTCTGGGTCTAGGGACCTATCTATGTTCTCTTTCAGGAAAAAGAATTAAAAGTCAGCAGTGCCAGGTTGGTGGTAGGGAGACGGGGCCCCATCTTTCACAACTACAGCTGAACTCACACCTAGTGGATTTTGGAGAGCTGCTAGCCACACCAGGACCTAGAGATATTTGAAAGGTTTTAAAGGTGTAAGGAAGGCTCCCTACCCTTACATGCACTCTGTGTGTACATGCTGTGTGTGTGTGTGTGTGTGTGTGTGTGTGTGTGTGTGCGTGTGTGTAAGTCTGTGTGTGAATGGGTGCCCCTACATGTATATGAGTGTGGAGGCTAGACATTAATATTGGGTGTCATTATCAATAATTCTCCATCTTAAATTTTGAGATAGGGTTTCTTAATGATCAAAGAACTGGTCAATTAAGGTAGACTGGCTAGCCAGAAAATGCTAGAAAACCCCCTAACTCCATGTCTCTAGTGCAGCCATGTGCTTAGTGCAAAGATTTTCTCATGTGGGTGTTGAGGATTGAATATGTGTCTTCAGGCTTGCTTGCAAGCACTTCAACTACTAAGTCACCTCCTCAGTCCCAAGAGCACCTTCTTAATGTCTTAAATATATTTTTGACTAAAATGAAAATACTAACAATAAAAAACTACCCTCAAAACATACTAACCCAAAACTGTTGCCATTTCTTTCCAAGCCTATAGATCTGCAGGTATGCTGGGGTCCCCCTGGTTCAGACTGTACCTCAAAAGGTTGGTTGGACAAACTCTGTTGTTTGTGTATCATTCTGGAGTCCAGAATCTTTTCATGATGTAAGATGGATGCTCTTAAAAGACAAGGAACACTCTGTGCTGCCTCTACAGCTATCTCATCTTGAGACTTCACCCTTACTCCTCACTACTGAGAACAGAAGTCAGAGAGTGGAGACATTGCAGGTTGGACAAGTATATAACAGTATTTGTTATTTTCCTCTTTGCTACAATAAAATCCTTGACAAAGCAGGGTGAGGAAGGAAGGGTTTGTTTTGGCTCATAACTCAAGGGCACAGCCCACCGTGGTGGATAAGACACGGACGTAGATGTATGATGTAGCATGTGTGATCACATCCACAGCTGTGGAGCAGAGAGCGATGGATATTGATGTTCAACCTACTTTTTTCCTTTATATTCAGTCTGGGACTCTGGCCTACAGAATTGTACTACCCACATTCAGGATGGAATTTCCCATCCTGATGAACCCAATCTAGAAACAATCTTACAGACACGTCCAAAGGTTCATTTCCTAGATAATTCTAGATTGTAATGAGTCTTTCTCTGTCCCACCAGCTCCCAAATAATGACACAGAGACTTCTTAGCAATTATTAAAACTCAGTCTATAGCTTAGGCTTGTTCCTAAGTAGCTTTTATAATTTGAATTCACCCATTTTTATTAATCTATGCTCTACCACATTGATTTTGGCTGTTACCTCTCCTCATGCACATCCTGCTTGCTCTGCCTCTTCTGGTGTCTGCCTTTTTCTTCCCAGAGTTCTCTCTGTCCCTAAAAGTCCCTCCTATATCTTTTGCATAACTATTGGCCATTCAACTCTTTATTATACCAATCACAGCAATACATTTTCACACAGTGTATAAATATTCCACAACATTTCTGGAACCCCTTTGTCTAAATAAAATGGAAAGGTTTTAATTCTAACATGGTAAAACAATTACAATAAGACCAATTATCAGGTAAGAATTACATTCACAGTGTCTAATCCATTTGCATTTGGCCAATTCAGAGAAAATACTCCTTTATCCCATCTTGTTTAGGAGTTCAAAGTTTTTATTTAATTTACTTTCTACTCTAACTTATATTACCAACCCAAACTATCTTTTTGGACCTCAAACATCTTCTTAGATAAACAAGTTTTTATGCATCTTAGCCTTATACACTTTATACCTCTTTTGTGAATTTTTTTTAAATTTGGTAATGAAGAAAACTGTAACTATAACTAGCTTGTCTTTAACCCCATTAGAGACAGTTGGTTGCATTGATAGTCATCCAAGTTTCTTCTATAATATTGGGGCATTTGACCTACAGGCTTAGAATACCTAAAAGACTTTTCTGTGAAGCAGGAATTTAGAAGGAATGTCCTACTTTGCCTCGGCAAGCCTGGCAGTCCCTCTTTTTTTTTATGTCCTGCTCATCCACTTTGGGGAGCATACTGTCTGCATTTAAGGCAAGGGCAGTTTCTTGCCAAGATGCTTTGTCATATTGAAAGCAAATTCCATATGGAGGTTTCTCAATGCCTATCATTCTTTCTGAAGTAGATGGGTGCTGCCAGGAGCAGATGCGTCTCATTGTCATCAAAGAGACACCTTATGTTATTAAAACACCTTAAATATCATATTCTGTAGGTCTCTGAAGTGTTTGAAGACCACCTATTTATCTAAATTATATCTCTGTTTATCCTTGTAAACATACCTAGCATCACTACAGGTTTGATTATGATAGATGATTAACTACTAACCTGTATTTCTTAATTATACACTGCATTCTTAAATGAGCCATACAGGTACAACACCTTAGATAAAAGTAGAAACATGCATACAATGCATATATAATAACAAAAATAATCTTAAATTTATACCAATATACAAAATCCATAATGATATAAAATATTTTAAATTAATAATTGTTTTTTGTTTATAAGATTCAATAATCTACCCTCCTATCCCATAATTTCTATACTCTATCCCCCCTTTTTCATTTTAAGAATGAGAACCCTAAAACTAATTTCCTTTGCTCAGCTTTTTTTCTGACGATGACCAACAACAACTTGCAACTAATTCCCCTAAACAATGACAAACATCCATAATCCACTGACTGACCAAAAACCACCCACCCTACCTCTTGGGAATGTGGGCACCATGTTTTCTAAACTGTTTCCTCTTGACTGAGGGTGACAGCATCTTTAGCTGACCCTGAGAAAACTGGGATAGTGGGCAAATCCTAGGGAAACAAGCTGTAATTTTTGCTGTCCAGTCCCTTTGTAATGGGAAAGTAAAAGGATTATCTGACTAGAGTAGTCTGTGAGGCTGGACCATCTCAGTTAGAAGCTTTGAAGTTGTTCTGGGTGCAGAATTTTGAGGAAACTGCAACAGAGCCATTCTGAAAGACTAGATCACCTGAGCTACTTGTTTTCATTGGTGCCAGGTCTTGTTTTTTATCTGAAAACAGACAAACTTTTAAAGGTAACACGCATGTCTGTATTAATGTAAGTATAGAATGTGTGGTATGCATAAGTCAGCAAAAAATGATTATTTTCTGTTTTGTGATTGAGCAGGTAAAAAGGTTAATTTTATGGGTCCATTTTCACTGTATAACCAAACCTCTTTCCATGCCGTATGAAAGGATAGCATATAATAATAAGTCATGAGGATTCTGTAGTCAAGATTTATCATTTCTCATTCAGTCTTCTCAGAGATGTCCTCATAGTAGAGGGATCAGCATATATATATATATATATATATATATATATATATATATATATATCACCTATCCTGTAGTGTTTCCTGGTCTATTTCTTTAAGTCTGTAACCAAGATTTTTAGGAGGTCTCCCTGGATCAAACCTGGTCTCTATTAATTTTGAAGGAATCCATAGATTTTTGTTTCCTTTGGAAACAAAAGCATGGCCTCTCCCCCAAAGCAAAACATTTTCCATTCTGAACTTCTATTCTGAAGCCAAGACATCCCTAAGGTATAACTAAACCAGCAGTTTAATTCAGCAATTCCTTTTATAATCCAGTTGTCTCTCAGTAGCTGTTATTCTCTGTTCATTAGCATCCAAAAATTTAAGATTAGCAAAGCACCATGTATGATCTAAACTCCCTACATGATATTATTAACCATCTCTATGTGGAATCAGTTTTTTTTATTACTTTATTCTTTCTTTAAAGAATTTATTATTTCAACTATTTTTTTCTATGACTGTCTATACCCTTTTTCTTTTCTTTTCTATGACTGTCTATACCCTTTTTCTTTTCTTTTCTATGACTGTCTATACCCTTTTAAAGCATACTGTAACCTATTCAGGGGCTTCCTTTGCCTGGACATGGCTTTACTAACTGCCTGTAGTGTTTTTTGATGACATGAACCAAACCTTAAGCCCACACATGGCACTGGTTAGTTCAAGCCTGTATGCTGCAGCTCATGTGAGAGATTATGGAACTAGAAAGCCATGTCTGGCTCCATATTTGTGTGATTGGAGCTTTTTTTTTTTTTTAAGTTTTCTCAGGTCCGATGTGGAACTACTGCCCCCAAAATGGACACCATAGGCTATATGTAATAAGTCTTCCTCTGTCCCTCCAGCTCCCAAATAATGACACAGAGACTTATTAATTACAAAATCTCAGCTTATAACTTAGGCTTGTTTCAAACTAGCTTTTATAACTTAAATTAACTGATTTGTGTTATTCTATGCTTTGCCACATGGTTAGTGACTGTTACCTCTCCTCTTGCCCATCCTGCTTGCCCATCCTGTGTCTCTTGGCATCTCCACCTTTCTTCTTCCCAGAGTTCTCTCTGTCCCTTGAAGTCCTGCCTATACCTCCTGCCTAGCTATTGGCCATCCAGTTCTTTATTACACGGTACTACATCCTCACACAGTGCATAAATATCTCACAACACTATATCCCATCAAGTCAACCATCACACGAATATCACAGTTAGAACAAAGAGGCGTCTTTGACTTCGAAGCACAGCTACAAAAACAGAGATCCTCTTGCTCCACCACGAACGCGCTGTTCTCTAAATTCCAGCTGAGAAAAGCACCAGCGTTCCTATAAGCAGGCTGACCTTCTCTCTGTCTCTGGATCAACGCATCCCTTGCACAGTGTTCAGGAATTAGGCAGGAACCATGTGTATTTTACAGGTGAAAGGGTACAGGAGATGACAGCATCAGCATGGATGGGGTTGAAGAATGACCGAATGACTGCTGGGGCTAGGCCACAGGAGATCTATTTGGATGGGAGGTCAAGAAGCCCACAGACAAGTGAGTCAGCCCAAGAGAAGGATGATGCTGGGAGGTGTCTAGCAGAAAGCCTCTTCTATGGCTCATTACTCACTTCCCAGGAACTCCTGTGTAGGGGACAGACACAAATATAGGCTGCAACGACTTCCACGGAGAATGGGTTTGACTTCAGAAGGCTGGTGGCATGTCACATCTGGATGCTTTAGAGGCAAGGCTTTCAACCATAGGCAAATCTCAGCAGAATGTTCAACTGCATGTGATGTAAAGACCCAAAATAAATGGACACAGCCGTATAAGCTAGGGTGGCCATTCATAGTGACTCACACCTATAATCTCAGGACACAGAGTCAGGACGACCTTGAGTTTGAGCTCAGTCAGTTCCAGGTCATCCCAGAGTAAAATGAGACTCTGTCTCAAAAAAAAAAAAAAAAAAAAAAAAAAAACCAAAGGAAGAAGCTGTGACAACAGTTCCAGGACATCCTCATGAGTGCAAGACTCTTTCATCCACACCACAGGCCTTCCTTTCTGTCGTCTCAGGGTTAATGATGGCTACTGAGGCTCCGGCCATCACATTTGCTGCATTCTGGATGAAGAGAGGAGGAAAGAAAAAAGAAGAGGAAAGATGCTCCTCCTTTGTCATTTTAAGGAGATGTCTCTGCAGTCTTGCATAAAGTTCATGCACCAATATCATGGATAATTTGACTTTCCCAGATGCTTATAGCTGCAAGAGAGGCTAAGACAGTCTTTCTGCCAGGTGGCCATATGACTGGCTAAAAGTTAGAAAACTTTTTTACGAAGAGAATAGAATGGAAATGGAATGGGATGGTATGGAATGAGGTGAGACTGGATGGAGTGGGGTAGGATGGGTGGGTTGGGATAGGATGGGATGGAATAGCACGGAATAGAACAAAAAAAAAGAATAGAGATGAAACTAGAGAAAAGGCACAATAGTCTCCCCTAAAGAGAGAAGGAAACTGCCTGGGGAACCTTGGTACCAGGCAGTATCAACCTTTTCCTGGAGTCAGCAAGATGAACCATCACACTACTGCAGTGACAACAAGAGTGACCATCACACTATCAACACTGTGACAACCGAGAAACATCTCTGACCTCGGGGCACAGCCCCCAAAGCCACTCAGGAACAAACATCTTCAGCGAGAGCAGACATGTTCACTGTGGCTGGTAACAGCAGTTATTCACAGAGGTATAGGGTGAAGGAAGAGAATGGATGTGGAGATCTACCATGAAAATAATAATAATAATAAAGAACATACTGGCCTCCAGGCCATTAGGACTGAACTCAGGAGATGCTGCAGGTGACTGAAGCATGAACTCCATCTGTACCTGGGCTGGAAGATAACCAAGAGTCCAAGTTCAAGCACCTCTCTCGAGTCTTAGTGCTGCGTTTCTTGGCCAGACAGGATCCCTAGCTCTCTCCTAACCCCAGTCCCTCCACCTGTGTCTCTGTTCAGATCCCTGGTCTGTGTTACTGAGCTACAGAGACTGTCTTCTTCCCCATGGGGACTCCTCAAGCTGCTTGTGAGACCTGAAATCTCCCCACCCACCCACCCCCCGTCCCCAGTGATTTTGCTCAGAGCAGTAACAGCACCCCATGCGGTAGAAGCCTCATCTTCATGATCACCGCCATTTGGAACAGCCCATCATCCAGCAAGTGCTTCCATTGGAGAGGCATTGCCACAGAGAAAGTTAATCTTTTCAAAAATGTTAATTTTTTTGGTGAGGAAATTAAATGGGATGCCAAATTGTCTCTGTCATTATGTTCCCCTTCCCTCCTGAGCACTTACTGCTCTGATCAGAGTGACATTTCCACATGTAGTGGTGCAGATGGGGGAAATTTCCCTCCTGATGGAGACCTTCATTCGCCCGTTCATCAGCTCGGAGCCAGCATCTCTGCCAGCTCCATTTCACGGTCCGCTGGGCAGAAGGGTAGAGCTGGAGAGACCCACAAGCATGATCACCCTTGGGAGGTAAACAGGGAGAGCCTCTCGGGAAGCACAAACAAATCAGGGCCCCTGGGATGCTATCAGTGTGTGGGGCGGGGAGGAGTTGGGAGGCAGCTGGGACCTGACCCCGCTCCTTTCTGGAATAAAAGGTCATCCCCAAGCAGTGTCCTTAGCTGTGACTCCAGCTCCTCCAGGACCCAGCTCAGCGCCACATCCTGCCCTTGTTCCTTAGATCACCTTGGGAAATATCCATCTTGGGAACTCTGCTGAGAGCCTGCCCACACCAACACTAGGTACACACGGACTATTCCACTCACTGGCCTCCAGGGTTAACCCAGGCCTCTGGCCAGGGCAAGTATGGTTAACCCCTTGAGAATTATCTCCAGGGATGAGAAACTTCACAGACATTAAGATGAACAGGAAGTCTGAAAAAGATAAATGCTGGGCTGGGGAGGTGGCTCTGATGGTGGGGTGATTGTTTAGCATGTATAAAGCCAGGGCTCAATCAGCAAGTACCACAGCAAACCCGGTGTGCGTTGTACACACCTGTGACCCAGCAGTTAAGAGTTGGGTGTAGGAGATAGGCAAGGTGCGTCTGGACTATATGAGACCTATTACAAAACAAAAACAAAAACAGACAGGGATGTAGCTCAAGGGCAGAATATTCGCCTAGCATTCATTAGGCCCTCGGTTTGATCCCTAATATCCCACAAACCAGGCACTGTGGCTGGAGGACTAGAAGTTCAAGGTTGTCCTTAGTTACCTAGCAACTTTGAGGGCAACCTGGGCTACATAGGATTGTAGCACGAATTCTAATTGGTCTTAATAAATAAAACCCAGAGTCAGATATTGGGGTGAAAGCTGAAGGACCAGTGAAACAGAACAGCCACTAAAGAGACCTTTTATCTCTGCAAAATCCTCAGACTGAAGGGGCAATCCTGTCTCTACTAACCCTCCGACTGCATGCTCAGATGGCGTCCTCGGACTGCTTGTGAGCTATTGTTTCCTCCTATCTTATACTCCTCTCTACTCCCAACCATATCCCTCCCTGTCTCCACCTCCCTAGCCCTGGGATTAAAGGTGTGTAAATCTCAAATACTGGAATTAAAGGTGTGTGACTCCCAAGAACTGGGATTAAAGGTGTGAGCCACCACTGCCTGGCCTCCGTGACTAACTAGTGCCCTGATCTTTAGGGAAGCTTTATTTGTTAGATTACAAAAAAATATCATTACAAGAGACCCTGTCAGAAAGACAAAGATGAAGGGAAGGAAGGAAAGAAAAGAAAAGAAAAGAAAAGAAGAGAAGAGAAAAGAGGAGAGAGAGGGAGAGAGAAAGGTAGGGAGGAAGGGAGGAACAAAGAAAGGGAAGGAGGGAAGAAGAAAATAAAACTGATAATTTTTAAGAATATAAAATAAGGCAGCAAAAACCAAAAGAGAAATTCTGTTGTTTACTCAATTGTCTACAATATGCAGCGTTTCGTCACATCCACTGGGTGCTAAATTTAGTAGTCATAAAAACGTCAGCACGCTTAAACACTATTTGCTGGTTCAATCGTCTCCTTTTGAGAGAATTCCCAAGCCTACATGGTGATTACCGTAGTCAATCATGAATTAAATAAGTTACCTAGAGCCAAATTATTTCAAAAGCAAAATCATAAAAAAAATCCTTTCAATTTTCACAGCAAAGATGTATATTTGATGTGAGATGTGTTTGATGTGATATGGGGTAGTGACTCCAATATGAGTGTTCAGGATCTGTGGAAGTCCTCACATGCCTGGAACCTGTCATCTTGAGATACAGAAATTCACTCTCAAAGCCTGCTAGATTGTACACTGAGCTCTCTAAGTATTGTACAGCACATGATAAACTACTATGCAGCTGGTAAAAAGAATAAAAGGAATCAAGTCTACAGACAGGGCTAAGAGAAGACATTTGAATTATATTGCTACTTGAACAAAGCAAGTGGAGCAATATCTACAGTGTAATTCATCTTACATCAAATCATTTGTGTGGCATGTGTGTATGTGCACACAAAAAAATCTGGAAGTGTGTGTTGTTGCATGTGCAGAGAACATTGTGAAATGACACCATAACCATAGCAGTTGTTTAGGGATCAGAAAGCAAGCATCAGGTGAAAGGGAACTTCTATTTTATACGTACACACACATATGCACGTGCACACACACATATGCACGTGCACACACACATTAACACACACACACTCACACTTGCAAGAACAAGAATCATCATCAGGTGCCCTTATGATTTCAACAACTTTGAAACATGACAAAGTCGCAGAAGGGATTGGTCATTGGTCTACAAGAAAGTCAAAAAGAAAGGCATCTGAAGACCAGGAATTGACTGGTGAGCCCATTCTTTCCAGGGGAGAGCCCTCTGTGTGGATGACTGGGATGTCCCATCACTGTGGTAGACAGAGGGTCTTCAGCACTTCCCAGAGCCAAGGCACAGCCTTTCAAGTTGTGGTCTTGCCAGTGCTTCGATTTCGCACCCCTTCAGTAACTTTCTGACCTGATGTAGCTTCATGGTTCAGCCAACATTCTCTGAGCATCAGCTGTATGAGTTTTTGATTGTTGTTCTGATAAGTTACCACAAATCTACTAGTTCCAAACAATACCTAGGGCTGGGAGAGCAGGGGCCACTCAGAGGGCAGAGTATTTACTGTATAACCATGGGGACCTGAGTGCAGAGCCATAGCACCCGTGTGTGTGTGTGTGTGTGTGTGTGTGTGTGTGTGTGTGTGTGTGTATGGCACAGTGACAGGTACCTATAATTCCTGTACCAGAGAAGCAGAGGCCAACAGATTCCTGAGGCTTGGTGGTCAGCTAGTCTTAAGGAATCAGTAAGTTCCATGTTTAGTGAGACATTCTGCTTCAAAAACCAGTGTGGCAAATGATTAAGGAAGATACCTGACATCAACTTCAGGCCTCTTCACAGGGCTTGTACACCCACACATACTCCACACTCATCTATACTCACACATATATGTCACACCCGCCCACACTCAAGCACATCCACCACACACACATCCACGCACACACACATACACACACATATACATGCACTTACACACGTACACCACACCTATTCATACACACATCCACCACACACACAATCATACAGATGTACACACACACACATACATATATATTTATACCACCTATACACCACACTCATTATATTATCTTATATTATGGCAACTCAAAAGTCCTAAGCCCCAATGATCTAGAATTAAGGAGTTAATAGCACTGTGCCTCTTTCTGGAAGGTTCTAGAGGACAGTCCATACAACCTTGCCTCTAAAGAGTGCAGCCCTTGGCTGTGGTCTTTTCACATCTTCAGAGCTATAAGGGACACATTTTCAAATCTTTTTGACACTAACCTGTCTCTCTCACCCACTTCTAAGGACCCCAGTGTTAGCACTGGGACTACCCACAAATCCATAACAATGTTCTCCCCTTAAGAGCTCAGCATTCTCAGGGTGATGGTGGCTCACGACTTTAATCCTAGCCCTTGGCAGGCAGAGGTAGGTGGATCTATGAGGCCAGCCCCATCTACAGAGTTAGTTCCAGGACAGCTAGGGTTGTTACACAGAGAAACCCTGTCTCAAGAAAAAAAAAAAAAGCACAAGAGTTTTTTAATTTCACTTGCATATTTAACTCTCCTTTCAAATGTAAAGTAATTAAACATTTCCACCCATTTGGGGAACTAAGATGTAGTGGACAGTTTGGTGGCCATTTTCTGTCCATTGAAATTATTCATAGAGTTAATGTCCAATGCACTTCTGGGATATGAAGCACAGACCAGATACAGTCCCTGTCCTTAGGAATTCTCCATGTAGAGTGGTGGCAGGGTACATGCTTGCCCTTCGACACAGTACTGTACATAGAAAGGGGTGACCCAAACCTGCTTTAAGAATTTCACTTGTTGACCACAAGTTTGAAGCATTGGAGTGTAAAGATTGTGGGAAAGAATGAGAGTCATGGATGGTGGCGACTGGGGAAGGGACCTCTGAGGAGCTTGACTTCCGGGTCTTGGAAGTAAGGGTACAACATTCTAGTGCCAGACTCTCACCTTCAGCAAGAAACCATGGCATGGTAGACATGTCAGGCAGAAAGAGAGCAGCCACACTGATGTGAGGACAAGCTACAGCTCTGGAAACCAAGGGAGATGCAGTGCAAAGCACTTCCCATGAGTCAGCGGGCCCCAAAGAAAGCAATCTTCTGAAGGAATTTCCCAAGAACCTTTGAGTTGGCATTGGATAACATCCAATGTGCGGTAACTCATACCAGCTGGGCCCACCCTGTCCTTACTTTCCCTCCCTTTTCCTGTTTTATCCCCAAAGAGTCGAGGTCAGCTAGAGGATCTGGGAGAGGGGGAAATAGCAAGGCGAAGGGAGAAACGGAAGGAATTTGCATCACCTTGTCTCTGCAGCAATGAGTGAGGGCTGCAGACAGGTCTCACTTTCACGCCCTCAGAGTTGGCTCTCCTACACCTACACCATGGGGCCATTTCTACTGTGCTGCCCAGGTAAGGTACAGGGGCCACTCTCCTGAGTGC
The DNA here is from genome assembly GCF_982192425.1 of Myodes glareolus. Classification (NCBI taxonomy): domain Eukaryota; kingdom Metazoa; phylum Chordata; class Mammalia; order Rodentia; family Cricetidae; genus Myodes; species Myodes glareolus. Next base: position 66,832,272 of record NC_142028.1, read on the forward strand.
TGCAGCTGGTGAGGGACAGGGACAGCCCTCCTGCTCTTATGACCCCAGGGTCAGCTCCTCCACCTATCTCGGTTATTGATAGGTAGGGGACATCTCTTCTCCACCCATGCCGCCACATGCTAGAGGGGTAATAGGGACAGCTCTCTCTTGCTCACAGTTTTGGGGCTGGTTCCTCCTCACCTCTGACCACTGGACCAGCTCCTCTATTCCGCCCAGGTGAAGAGCAGGACCTGCTTTCCTGAGTGTTGCAGCTGATAAGTGGGAAGGTCAGCCCTCTCATCTGTTGCAGGTGGTAAGGGGTGAGGGGGTAAGGGGGGCATCACTTCCCTTCCCACATCACCACATGACAGACAAGTAATGCGGACAATTCTCCCATGCCCACAACTTTGGGGCTGGCTCATCCTGTGTTGACAGGGTTGGCTCTATTGTACGGCCCTGATGAGGTGCAGGGCCTGTCTCCACAGTGTTGTAGCTGATGGAGGTCAGGGACAGCTCTCCTGTTCTTAGGACCACAGGGACAGCTCCCCCACCTACCTCAGGTATTGATGGGGGGAAGATTTCCTTTTTCAATAAGCCTGAAATTTTCATAGTGTACTGACCCTGGGTGTGCCAACTTTGGAAATGAGACAAGTTTGAGGTGTTAAAAGTGACCAGAGGAATACATTATAAAGGAATAACTTAGAAGAAACAGAAAAGCCGGAATTAGAAAAGCGTGAACACATAAAGAAATTGGCTTCTGTCTTTTCCCAGAATTTTGTTCATGTTGTAGACCACCTAAGCTGACGTCCAGCCCACTGAGCCAGGGCCCTGGTATCCAGACTGTGATTTACCAGTGTCTCCCACTGGGGCTGTAACTCCACACTACAGACCCCCTAGCCCTGTGGGCATTCTAACTAGTGATGCCCAGCTACCAACCTGCCCCAGTGTGACCCCAAATACGTCCAGCCCTTGTGTTTCCTGGTGTCCTTCAGAGGCCACCTCTCCCTTTTAGATGGCGTCTAACTCCTTCGTTTCCCTCTAAAGTCCCTTCACACCTCACCCTACGGCTTGTCCCACTGGGTCCTCTGTACTTTCTCTCTCAAGACCTCATCAACGGCCAGAGCAGGGAACAAGGCTAGGATGCCTGCTACAGCCACAACATTATACAGGAATTGTTCAGCCATCTTTTCACGAGTGTCTTATCAGAGTCAGTAAAGAGTCAGGCCATGGTAAAGGTCAAACCAAAAACAAGGTTTTTTTGGTATTATTGCTTTGTGGATAAAGTGGCTGTCCTTTTGTTGTAGATTTTTGCTCTAGCTGACTCCCCTTCTGATACATATTTGGGAATTAATTCCCACAGTTCAGAACTGTTTCCCTCTAGCTGTGTGTGAAAACTGTTTCCTATTGCCAGGTCTTTGTTCCTCTCTCCTAGGTAAACGCAGAGATCTGTCTCCCTGCAATTAGCTTTATCAGCAGGCATTTAGTCAGGGTTTAGGGTCCAGGAAAACGTATTCCACTTAAGATCATCACAGATATCCAAGGACATAGAATTGCTGCTTGTCCAAGTGGCTGATGCATAGCTGCTGAGATAGACAGAAGAGTAAGCTGCCCTGGTTTCGCCTCACTTAAAAGATTCCTAACTACTTACACTCACTTTTATCTCAGCTTACTGATGATTTTTAGTTCAGGAAATTTACTGTTTGTGTTTTACTTTCAAGGACAAAAGAAGAGATAATTAACTACAACCCAGAGAAAGACCCACAAACACTCATGATCAAAAGACTGATACCAGCATACCCCGGTGATGTGGGACACCCTTCTATATATATGTTACTTTTATTGGTTGATGAATAAAGCTGCTTGGACCAATGGCTTAGCAGAGTAAAACCAGGTAGAAAATTAGAACAGAGATAGAGAGAGTAGGGGGAATCAGAGGAATACCATGTACTGGCAAAGGAGAAGGACACACCAGAACCTTACCGGTAGGCCACAGCCTTGTGGCGACACACAGACGGATAGAAATGGGTTAATTTAAGATGTAAAAGCTACTTAACAAGAAACCTGAGCTAATAGGCCAAGTAATGTTGTAATTAATACAGTTTCTGTGTGATTATTTGGGTCCAGGTGACCAGGAAAGGAATATGCAGTCTCTGTCTATAGCCCAGAACTAATAATTTAGAGGTCTAGGTCTTCTCTTTGTTTCTACCGCCTAGAGCAAAACTCCAGACATAGGCCCATAGAAACTGCAGTGTCTAGTGAATGTGCTAATCAGATCAGGAGCCATTAGCTTCCCCTGTCTGTTTACATAGGTTGCCTGGTTATTCACAGATCCTTTATGCATGATGGGAGAAAAGAAGAGGCTCACTGATTTAAATAATCCATACTCTATTTATGATTTTATTGAAAATATACCTTTTAGCTATTTCATCTATCACCTAAAAAATGTAGTATAGTGCACTAACATTCCCCTTTAGAATTTCCTGATGATTTCATTGCTTTTTAAACTAACTTTCTCCACTAAGGAGTCCACTGGACCTGCAGTAGTCACCCTCACCTTTGAGCTGACAGCCATGGATCTGTGTGTATGTCTGAAAACCTTTATTTGATTTTTTTATGGGGCAAAATAATTCCAGTCCTAAAACCTGCTAGGACTGGGGAGTTGCTGGTTTTCAGGGTATATATTACTGGAAACATTTGTAATCCGAGTTTTAGACCCCCTTCGCTTATTGTGGTGTCTTTGATTGAACTCTGAGAGGTATTTGTGTCTTAAGAGCTGGACTCTTAGGGACCACATTAGACTCCTGCCCAGAAAAAGCTTCCCTTTCATGGTCTTGGTTGTGACTCTGGACTTCTGTCTATGAGAATTTCCCCAAGAAGAGAGGTGTTTTAATCTCACTGGCCCCACAATTCCCCTTTCCCCTTTCTGTTGCTGTTTGTTTTGGGGTGCGTGTGTGTGTGTGTGTGTGTGTGTGTGTGTGTGTGTGTGTGTGTCTGTCTGTCTGTCTGTCTGTTTGTCTGTCTTCTTACCTGCCTGCATCTTCACCTGGGTCCAAAGACAAGGACAGCAGCAAAGACAATAGCAACTCAAACATCTACAGCCTTCACTGTGGTTTAGGCATTCTTTGACATGTGAAGTTTTAAAGCATCCATTCCAGTTCTGTCAGGGATATGATTGCTTTGTTTTCAGATGAGAAATTGGATCTCAGAGATGCTAAGTTGTGTGCCCAGGGTCACAAATTTAGTAAGTGGCAGAGTCTTCTTCTAGGCTTATCACGCTGGCTCTCAAGTTCTTGGGTTTAATCACCGTGTTAATCTGTTTGCCTTTGTTTCTAGAATCTTCTTTCTTTGCTCAGTATTTCCTAAAAGTTCTTCTCACCCTTCAAAGTCCTGCAAGTATCAAATCTCCATGAGTCTCACGTGGACATTGCCAAGTTGCTAGTTGGACTCTGGTTGGGTAACCCTTGACAGAGCTAGAGTCTGGGTCCAGAGTTAAGGCCAGCACAAGGTTCAATGACAACGGGCATTGTGGTGCTCAACGGGATTCATTACTTACATCTCCTTCCCCAGAGTGCCATGTGCTCCAATTTTCTTTGGCTTCATGACCTCAGCCGAAGTCTAACTGCCCTTATTTGCCCAGGAGACTGTGAGGTGAAATACAACTGTGTGGGCTACAAATGTCAGCCGGGCTCTGTGCCTGTTCTAATGCAATCTCCATGACTCAGAATCCCTGGGCTTGAGGCCCTGGGCTGAAAGGCCAACTGCTGGCCAAAGTCCCAGCTGGAGCAAAATCCTTGGTCCTGGCTGATAGGCAAGGAAAATCAGACAGAGGTCTAGAGCCCCTGCATGCAGGGGCAATAAGGGAATCTGAACTCTGCAAACACGGGACCACCCCGTCCTGTTACTCACTGCAAGGAGAGGATCTCACAGAGTCTAGGAACTGGAAGCTACCTTCATTGATGTAGTGTCTAGCCATCAACAAGTCTGGTAAGGAGAGTCATCATCCTGCTAAACACCTTCTGCAGCTTCCATCAGTCAGCAGACACATGTCCAAATCCTCTGTGAAGGCTTGTAGGATCTGAGCCCTGCCTGCTTCTCCAGCCAAGTCTCTGGGCATCCATTTCATTTAATCACACAGGGCTCTGGTCATCCTGGACTTCTCCTCATCTCATGGTTTTCTGGGATCCCTCCAACCTCAGCACTTCACACACAATGCACTTCACTGCCACCTTTACCTAGCAAATCTTGGCCATGAGAATTATTTGTGTGAATGAATGAAATTGCTCCCTTGCTTGACTGATTGATCAAGTCATTCCACATGTAGGTTGAGCTATATGCCTGGAATGATGATTGGTCCATTGACAAGGGAGCAAGACAGCACTCTTTAGGCCAGAAATAATATAAATTCTATAAGGGCCAAAGGGCAGACCACTGTCTCCCTAGGATAAGTCCAGAATTAGAGACAGAAGAGCAGGATAGCCTAGTGGTCGGGAGCATGGCCTTTGAGGACAGCGTCCCTGCATTAAACTGCTTATTCTATCATTGTAGTGACCTTGGACAAACTACTCCATTTAGCTCCACTCCTCTTTCCCTGCCTATATGCTAGACATGATAAAGAACTTTTTGTAGGGTGATGCTCACAGAGGGGAGCACCTGGCATGAAGTCATCATTATATGAGTGGTGTTTGTTTGCATGATGATTTGGGTGGACCCTTGTATGTCACCATATTTTCACTTGAAGATGATACTTGCATATAGTTTGTAAAAGATGGTGTCCAAAGCAGGTGGGGGAAAACGTTTTTTTCCACTCAGATGCCTCACACACTCTTTTCCCTTGGGGCAGCCTCTATCACTAGCTCCTGAGTCACTTCAAAGAGATACTTTGTAGAGCAGCAAATGCATGTGTGAACACTGTCAGTCTGGCCTTCATCTGTCCGCTCATCCACCCATTGCTGTCGTTTATCCAGCTACCATCTATCATGAATCTGCCACTAATTTGCAGCCTTTCAGCCCCCATTCTGATTTCTGGGCCTTGCTCTTATTTCATTAGCGAACTAGAGAGCTCAAGGAATGACCCAGACTGTTTGGCTCATAGCTCTGTTTCTTCCCAAGGCTGCAGAAATAAATCGGGAGACACAAGGGTCAATGACTTGTCACCCTAGTGACCCATGGAGACCCCTGTCTTGGTTCCTCACCCCAGAGTCCTGTTTTCCCCCAGAGTTTCAGTGTAGGTACAACACTAGCCCCCATGTTTTCCTGCACATGCGTCAGGACCCCTGTTGAGTTTATTAAGGGCTCCCCCTCCAGGGACTTCCTGGAGTATCTGCCATAGTCCATTCAGGAGCATGCAGAGCCTTCTGAAGCAGAGAGCTGTCAAAACCTACACCAAAAACCAAATAGATTCCCAGCCCTAAAAACATGTGTCATGATTAAGGCATTTATGATTCACACGTCACACTGAGATACTGAAGCCTGACACATAGTACAGATCATGTAAACATACAGCCTAGTTAGAACGACAAGATTCAGTTACAGAAGACAGCGCTCCTTGATTGTTCTGGCAAGGAGAAGCAAGGGTGAAGATGGAGTCCCATGTGATTTCAAAAGAATGTGGGTTTGAGATAAAAGAGGTACTTCCTGGAAAAAGCAATGGCTTTCAAAATGCTCTCAAAGGATGCTGTGGTTTCCATGTGGCAGGTTTCCCTACAAGTCCATGTGTTTAAAGACTTGCTCTTCAGTTGGCAGAGCCATGGAACCCTTAGGAAGTTGGGTCTTACTGGAGGAATGTGTCACTGAGGGAGGGCCCTGAGGTGTCAAAGGTCTGCCCCACCCTTCTGCTGTCTGCTTCCTATTTCAACAAGATATGATGTGAAGAAGCCCAGCTTTCACATTCCTGGCACTATGGAGCCATCTGCCACGCTGGTGGACTGTATGCCCTCAAACTGTAAGACAATGTAAATCCTTCCTCCTTTAAGCGACTGTTTATTGGGTACTTGGTCATGACTGTAAGGAAAGATGCTGCTACAAAGGATGCAGAAGAACAGGTAACGGAAGAGAAAAATACCTAACAATATAGCACAAGGGTATGATGGGATATTCACACTGGGAGTAGAAATGGGAACTACAGCAAGCAGAGAGCATCTTATAGCAAAAGGATGTGATGGAATATTCACACTGGGAACAGAGACAGGAGCCACAATCAACAGAGGGCATCTTATAGCACAAGGGTATGATGGGATATTCACACTATAAGCAGAGACGGGAGCTACAGCAAGCAGTGAGCATTTATAGCATAAGAAAGTGCTGGGATATTCATACTGAGCAGAAATGGGGCCACAGCAATTGCAAAGTATCCTTATGCAAATAAAAATCTACACTAAGCAAATGCAGTCTAGAGCACAAGACTGGGGCAGAAACTTTAGACTGGAGAACCCCTTTCCCTGATAGATGACCTGGTTGGGCTTCAATTTCCAATCGTCATCCTCTTGGCCTTCAGGCCTAGCACAACCACTCATGGTGACACTTAAGAAAAAAATGTTTAGATGTCATTGAAGCGGGGACCATAGGAGGCTTAGGAGAGAATAAAAGAAATGAAGTTGGCTTTAAATACACCGGAGACAAGCCTTCTTGGGGAGATTCAGGAGAATCCATCCGGTAGGCAACAGTGGGAGAGTCTGGTTCACAATTAAGGAAGAACTAGGACCCTTTGGTTGGTTATAGACTAATCACAGGATGTAGAATTACTAATAAAAACCCAGAGACAGATATTAGGGATCAAGCTGAGAGATTAAAGAAGCAAAATGGCCAACCACTAGAGAGCTCGTACCTCTACGAAATCTTCAGACTTAAAGGAGAGCAAGTTCCTGTCTCGTCCCACCTTATATTCCTCTCTAGTGCTGGTATTTGCCATGCGATGATGTTCTTGTACACTGTAAATATTTGTTACTCATATAAGTTTAATAAAATGTTGATTGGCCAGTAGCCAGATGGGACATATAGGTGGGGCAACCAGACTAGGAGAATTCTGGGATGGGAAAAGGCAGACACACAGTCACTGGCTAGATGCAGAGGAAATAAGTTGAGAATGCCTCACTGAGAAAAGGTACCAAGCCATGTGGCTAAACATAGACAAGAATTAAGGGTTCATTTACGTTGTAGGAGATAGTTAGTAATAAGTCTGAGCTAACAGGCAAACCAGTTTATAATTAGTATAAGTCTCTGTGTGTTTCTGTGGTTCTGAACAGCTGAGGGACCAGGCAGGACAGAAACTTCCATCTACAAGTATAAAGGTGTGCACCACTACTACCCAGCCTATATTGATATTTCATTTGCTAGGATTCATGGATTGAGGGTTGTTAGGGCTAAGTAAATGTCAGATGAAAGGAACTGAGACAGAAACCACAGGATAGAATTAGAAGGTCTGTTTGGTCATACAGAAACTACCAAAAAGCCCAGAGTTTATTTCAGAACTTGCTTATATACAAAAGCAGAACAAAGCACAGCACAGACGGTCAGTCAGTATCTAACTTTACAAGACCATTCCTGTCCTTGGGTGAGCAGCCTCTTCTCCAACATGTGTTTGCTGCTCAGAAGCGGCCATACCTTCTATCCGGATGTTCCTGAGGTTTGTCGTCAGCAGTATAGTTTCTATTATTCAGAGTGTTCTTTTCTCACAGGCAAAATCCGAAGTCTCTTTCAGCCCTCAAGGTTATTGGGAAATGGAGTGCAAGCAAGCTTCACCTCAAATGACTTATAAGTCAGAATGGACTCCAGATGGAAACTGAGTCACACATGGGCTCCCACAGTATCTTAATAAATAAAGCTTGCTTGAAGATCAGAGAGTGGTCAACCTTACAGACCAGGCAGTGGTTAACACACACCTTTAATTCCAGTAGCCACACTAGTTGCCATAGAAACTGGGCAATAGTGGTAGGTACATGCCTTTAATCCCAGCTCTAGAGAGGAATATAAATCGGGAGGAGACAGTTCTCACACACAGTCTCATTCTGAGATTCCTGGAGGCAGGATCGCCATTTTGGACTGAGGTAGAGGTAAGAACTGGTGGCTGGCTGTTTTGCTTATCTGACCTTCAGGCTGAACTACAATTTCTGTCTCTGAGTTTTTATTAATTGTGCTACACCAGCCTCTAGGGCTAACTAGTGTGGCTGCTGGGATTAAAGGTGTGTGCCTTCACTGCCTGGCCTGTATGGCTGACTAGCGTGCCTAGCTCTGCACTCTGTTCTGCAGGCAAGCTTTCTGTGTTAGCTGATAAACAGAAGATCACCATAACAGGATACACCCTTAGCTCTCCCATGGACCTTGCAGTCTATGGGAAAGTGGGGTACACACTTAGATTTCCTGGTGTGCACACACATCATGGAGGAGGTTTGTCCTGTGATAAGCATGACAATCAGGGATCTGCTCTGAGCTGGTAACCGTGGTTAAGAACTGCAGGGCAGATGTCCTAAGGAGGTGGCTTTTGTGTAGAGCTGTGACCAGGCTAAAGGGAATGGGGAAGTCATACGTCCATTAGAGTGGTGACTTCATTTACATCCCGGCTCTCCAGTCACCTGGTACGGACCTTGGCCCTTGTCACTCCCATCTCATCAGCTGGTTTCTACTGAGCACTGAGAAACTTTCAATTTGCTCCTTGACTTGCTAGCTTATATAGTTACATATCTGCTGAACGTTTTAATCTATCAAGGTGTAAAGTTCCCTTCAAGTGGGGACCTTACCTGCTTTTCCATCTTTGTATCCTCAAGACTGAAATGTTTTGCCCGTTAAATGAAGTATTCTCCTCCTCTTCTTCCATCTTCCTCTTCCTCTATCCCTTCCTCTTTTCCCCATCTTCTCTTCCACCCTCTATTCCATCTTCTCTTCCTCTCCACTTTCTCCATCTTTCCATCTCTACTTCTCCTTCCTCTTCCTTCATTTCTTCCTCTTCTTCTCTTCCTCCCCTTCTTCCCCTTTCCCTCTTTCTTTGGCTTTTTTGAAACAAGGTCTTATTCTGAATCAAGGCTGCCCAGGGACTCACTATGTAGTTCAAGCTAGCCTGGAACTCACAACAATCCCCCTGTTTCAGCCTCCCAAGTGCTGAGATTACTGACGTGAGCCACTACTTTTGACTGTCACTGGACTTTTTTTTTAACTGAAAGAATTGCTAAGGGCTGACAAAATGGCTCAGCAAATAAAGCGCTTGCCTAAGAACCTGAGTTGGATCCCAGTAATGGTAGAAGGAGGAAAGACTACGTCACAAAGTTGTCCTTTGACCTCTACACTCTCTCCATGGCTCCACATGCACCAAACACACATCAAAAAGGATGGATGAGGTAGAAGAAACGTCAAAAAAAATATTGCCACAATACTGTCTCCATGGTCCTTCTCTGAACTCTTGTATCATAGTCATGGGATAGGTGGTCTGAACCAGAAACTTCAAAGGATTCCCTGTTCTCCAGGATGAATTCCTTCAGCCTGTGGCTGTGGCCCTGGGAGCAGCGTGAGTGCTGTGATTCCATCCCCAACCTGTCAGTGTGATCAATACCCTGACACCCTGCTCTGGGCTTCAGTCTCCCTTTCTAGACCATCTCGCCTTGCCATGAAGAATCAGACAGGGAAATGGTTCTTTTCACTATTAGGTATGACGTCAGCTGAACAAGCTCTGGGATTGGTTGTCTTCATTCCGATCAGCCTGGAACTGAGGAGGCTCTCAGACATCAGTATGCAAGCCTGAACGTTGAGATGTGTTTATTTCCCTGGGAACGCAGAGGGGCTTCAACCTCAGAACAAAGCATTTGCCAGAGGGTGGGCTCAGTGAATCCCAGAATGTGTTTTAAGTTGAAGACTCTCTGGACCCAAGAGTAGAATTACTCCACGCTAAATAAGTAGGTCCTGTTTTCATTCTGGGGTAAGGAAGCTTGGAGAACTTCTGTGACCCCAGCAACCTTGGATCCACCATCAGGGCTGGGCTATGGTCCAAGAGCAATCCTGTTTCTCTATTTAAAAGAATACCATTGGCAATGACATCAATTATGTCTCCCTTTTAAATAAAATTCCACTTGATTCTAAACGTGTGTATTCATCAAAGAAAATATGAAGACAAATGATGTAAAGAGAAGGAAATTAAGGTTGATATCATTCAGTAACTTAAAATGCCAATGTCTTGAGTTTTGAAAAGCCTGGGGCAAAGGCTTTACTGTTGAGCTATGTATCCTGGCCTGAGAACAACACTGTCAGCCTGACCCCTCTCTGCCCACTTCGTCTCCACCCTCCCGTTTCTTTGCTCCACACCCTTTTTGCGCTCGCGCACACACATGCGCACACACATACACACACACACACACACACACACACACACACACACACACACATTTCTCTCACTCTGTGGCCACCATCATGTCACCCTAATCACACTCACAATGTCTCTCTATAGACTCTGGGAAATGCACCATCCCGGGGTTCGTATTGCCTTTGTCCTGTGGTGTCTAGAGCCACCCTGGATGGGGTATGGGGTTGTTTCAGCCCCCTCTCTCCTTGTCTGTAAAATGGCGATAATAATGAATGGTATCTATCCCATGGCTGTTTGAGGGTAAAACGAGATAATATGTGTGAATGGCTTGGCATGGTTCCTGGATTTTGAATACTTAGAAAGACCTGGTGGTGAAATCTTAGTGGGACTCCCAGAATGCATTCTTAGGAATGGCCTACCCCTAAGTAATTTTGAGCATATTTAAGGGTTTTGTTGTAGAAGTGCTTGTGTTTTGGCCCCTCTCTTGGTAATAATGCACACTTTAGGGTTTTTTTTTCTTTCTCCCAAGAGACATGTGTTTGTATTTTAATCTTTTTGATAATGTGGTCAATTTTTGCCTCTGTGTGTATGATTGTGTGTTTGCAGGTACACATGTGCATCCATGCATTGGAGGCTGGAGGTCAACCTCGAGTCTTGTTTCTTGGGTGATGTCTATCCTGTTTTAAGACAGGCTCTCTCACTGGCCTCAACCTTGCTGAGCAGGCTAGGCTGGCTGGCCTGCAAACAAGGCTCCTGCGTCTCTTCCCCCAGTATTTGGATTACAAGCATGTGCCAGCACACATGGATGTTTACGTGAGGCTGAGTTCTGGTGCTGGAATTCAGCTCTTCATGCTTGCAACTGAGCTATGTTCCCAGCTGGGACTGAAGGCCTTAAATACATTAATTGGTTATTTTCTTTACAATTCATCTGTTTGTGCATTTTGCCTATTTTTCCTATTGATTCTTTGATAATTTTTTATGAAGTTCTCTATGGTCTGGACATTACATGTGTGTTTATTCATGTGTGTATTTATATATGGTGTGTGCATGTATCTGTAGGTATGTATATGTGTGTGTTTGTGTGTGAACATGCGTATGTGTATTTGGATGTGTGTCTGTTTCCAGTTTTCTTTGTTCTCCTTCAAAATTAATTATGAACTTTTCATCAAAGGAATTTCTTTGTTTCTAGTGTTCACATGTTATGAGGTAAGTTGACCAGAGACAAACACATGGGCACACTTAAAGCTGAGAAGCAGGTCTTTACTGCTGGCCAGTAGGTGCATGGGGGAACTTGCCCAAATCATGCAGCCTCAAGCCTTACAACTCTGTCTTTTGTGCACAGAAACCACATCCTGGTTATCACATTTGAGTTAGCAAGAAGTAGAACTACAGAAGGCAAAAAACAAGGTTAATACATTTAGGGATTTTCCTGATACTATGGTCTAGTTCTTGGTTTCCATTTTGGAAGGCTTTGGGACCTAATGCCAAGTTTTACGGTCAGAACAGGGCCTCTAAGATAGCATTGCTCATGGTAAACTCTGGAGGCCTGTTACGTTTATAGTCTAATCCTATTTTTTTTCTATTACCTATTTTTATTCCTAACTCTTTTTGGCTCACTGCTTTTATCATTATTTTTGGTTTCTGAATTAGAAACCCACTTTTCACCTAGAGATGGAACAAGACTTTAGCTTTCTTTTATTCGTATTTAATTTCTTCCATTTTATGGCTTATAGTTTAATATTTTAATCTCTCCTATCTTCATTTATGGATGAACTATGATGTAACAGTCAATCTTATTAATTTCTAATAATTAGCAAGTTACTTTAACACAATAATGTTCTGTTCTTTGCCCAGTGTCAAAAAAATACTATCTTCTCATATAGGCTTATTCTGAGCATTCTTAGTAGAATAAAGTAATAACTTCACCTTTACCAGAATGTACTTTTTAAATTAATGCATGTTTAAATATACTTTCAATATCAAAAAGAGAGTGCCCCTTTATTCTCCTGCTTCAGTTTTGATTTTGATTTTTCTCCATGTTTATCCCTTCCAGTATAACTTAAAATTCACTTTGCCAAGGTTTTAAGGATTCAATTTGAATTTTTACTAGAATTATATTTTATTTATGAATTAATTAGAAATAAATTGAATCTTTAAAGTGTTGAGACTTCCCATAAGGAACACGGTGTATTTCCACATTAATTCACTTGCTTTTATGCTTCAAAGTTTTAACTTTCTTGTGATATGAACTTGGATGGATTTCAGTTCGTCACATAAGTGGGAGTCTTTTAATCTTAACAAGGGAGCCTAGCTTATTGTTCTAGATCCATTCTATTGCTGTGATGAGGCGCTCTGACCCAGAGCAATGTCAAGGAGGAAAGGGTTCATCCAGCTGAAGCTTGCAGGTCACAGCCCATTGTCAAGGCAGGAACTCCAGAAACCATGGAGACAAGCTACTTGCTGGGTCACTAACAGGTTCATGCTTAGCTATCTTTCTGACACACTCCAGGACCATCTGCCCAGGGAATTGTACCACCCACAGTGGGTGTAACCTTCCTATATCAATGAACCAAGTCTACACAACCCCCCACATACCAATAGGCATACCCGCAGACCCATCTAGTCAAGGCAAGTCCACCTGTGAGACTCCTTTCTCAGGTGGCTCAAAACTGTCAGGTTGACAGTTGAAACTCAGTAGGACACTCTTATCTGAAGTCACTCTCCTGCGTCCTACCGAAAGCAGGCAGTTTGGTTTGTGTTATAGTTTTTGGTTTTATGCTTACCTATATTGATTCTGTTTTTGCTATCTTGGCTCTATGGAAATGCATTTGCTGTTATTTTTACCTGAAGAATTCAAAGTTTATGCCTTGTTTTGTGCTAGGAAGTTGCTTTTTTTTTTTTTTACAGATAGCATTCTCCCTAGCACATGTTAGGAAAGGATCACACTCTCCCTAGTACACATTAGGAAGGATCACACTCTCCCTAGCACACGTTAGAAAAGACACTTTCATCAATAGCTATTCAGAAAAGAAATCTACTAACCCATTCTGTCATCTTTGTGGCTTGGTGTTTTTGAAGCAGGGTCTCCTGCATCTCAGGCTACCCTCAAAGTCACAGTGTAACTGAAGATGACCTTGAACTTCTGACCCCCCTCCTGCACCTCCCAAAGGCTGAGTGATGTTTGTGTGGCAACACACCCAGCTCCCATTTCTCAGTTTTCACAAGAAGAAATGTAAGATGTTGACTCTAGGTTAGAATGATGTATTCAAGGCATTTTTAAAAGAAAGTAGTCAGAGCTTCCGAAACGCCATCATTTCCCCTTAGCTCCATCTCATGACTTGTCTTCCAGCTCTCGAGAGTGTGGCCTCCACAGTCCAGGATCCCATCTGCCACTCTTAGGTGCTGGCCTCTAGCTTCTGCTGTTTTGTTGTTACTGTTGTTGTCTAGTTCAGGCACAGTCCATGGGAAGCATGCTCTGCGCCCCTTTCACATCTGGGCAGACCTCTCTGCTGACTGCACGGGGACCTGCACGGGGACACTGATCTAGACTAGCAATTAGACTTCTCCATCTCTCTTGTTGTTGTTGTTGCTCCTCGTCTGACACGTTGTGCAGGGATCTAAAGTTGGTCTGATTTCCTTCCTTTGTGTTACAAAGGAAGACAATTTCTTCCTTTGTATTGCAAAGGAAGAAAAACGTTCATTTGTTCTTACAGTTGGCAAATCTTTTCCTCCTTGTCTGTGAAGTTCATAATTTTCACTAACATGTTTTCAGTTTGGAATCTGGGTTTTCATTGTTGTTGTTTGATGGTTTGGTTTTTGTTTTCATTCATTTGTGTGTGTGTGTGTGTGTGTGTGTTTGAGATTTCTCTATGTGGTCTAGGGGAAATGCCTTAGTCAATAAAGAGCTTGCTGTGAACCTAAGTTTAATCCCTAGAGCCTACATAAAGTGCCAGACATGGTGGCAGGCACTTGTAATCACAGCACTGGAAAGGTGGGGACAGTTGGGCACCATGCCTGGCACTCACTGGCTAGATAGTGCAACTGGATCATCCAGTCCCTGTCACAAGGAAAGAGGCTGGAAGGCAACCCACGATCAGCAAGTCAGTAAGCCTTGATCCTCTATGGCCTCTGTTTCAGTTCCTGTCCCCCAATTCCTGCCCTGACTTCCCCTCATGATGGACTATGTGCTATAAGATAAAATAAACCCATTCCTCCCCATGGTGCTTTTGGTCATGGTGTTTCTCACGGCTGTAGAGAAAACAAGCCAGCGCCGGAGTGGAGTTCCGTGTTACTGAGCGCCAGGGGAGAGTACAGCGTTGTGCTCACTGGATGCATCTTGTTGACACTGTGCTGATCCCTGTTCACACATCGCTGTCTTGTTTGTGCTTTCTGAAGAGATGCTATTTTCAATTCCCTTTCTACAGGGTACCAATGGGCTCTGAGATGTTTGGACAATCACAGTGGGTACATGTGTGGAGCGGCATGCATTCCAGGCTCCCGTGGTGCCTGCCTTGCCTCCTAGTCTCATCTCTCCTAGGCTGCCCTCCCCCCACGCTTTCTTGAGTGGGCTTCTACTTTGAATTCACAGATGCAATGACACTTTAGATCTGGCTAAGAGGACATATATAATGACCTAAATTTATCCTCTGTCCTATAAGTAACTTCACAGTTCGGGATAACATGTCCTCTAATGTCTACCATGGGCCACTTGTTTTTGAACTTCTGTTTCTTTCCCCTTGTGTTGCGATTTTCTGACTCTCCATTCTCCCAGGAGAAGCCTTGTTTCCTCAGTATAGAAATTTCTAATCAGTTCTTCCTGAGATTCAACAGTTAGGATGGACTATGTTCCCATGGTTTAAATTCATGTGAGAAGAAACAGAAGGTTCTATTGGCCACAAACTAAATCTGAAGACACGGTAGTTTAGAGGAAACTCAGGGGATGTTCCTGAGGACTCTTTGCCAGAGAGCAGTGACCTGCTACTTTGCAGGGGCTATCTCACAGCAGTGGAGCAATAGAGTTTGCTTTCCCTGAGCTACCCTGGAGCTGACAGTTTCACTTCTGGCCTTGAAGTGCTCACAGTCTATCCTTACCTCGAGCCTTCTTACTTTCTTCTTAGATTTCAGATGCCTTTGACTCTGCATCACTCACCCTCCTTGCCGTCCTCATGAGGTGGCTTCTTGTCATTCAGCCTTAGTGCACAGCTCACCTCCCCTGAAAGGCTTTCCCAACCACGTGTGTGTGGGACCTGGTTGTCCACAAGGTGTCCACTGCAACTCATGACACTCCTCACTCAGAAATGCATTTATCCCTCAACTGGAATATAACTGTCATGAAAATAGGGTCTTGCTTTCCTATTCTCTCTGCTGTGTCTCCAATACCGCGAAGAGTGGAAGACACTCGGCAAGCACTCAGTAAAGCTTTTTCAAATGAGCAAAGAGATGCTGTCCGGTCTTCAGCCTGAAGTCAGCCCTCTTTTCCTCTAGACCAGTTGGTTTTTCTCCATCATTGAGAAATCTCCCTGCCATTTCCACTGGCTTTGCCTACTGCAGAGAACAGGATCAATGACACCATCAGGAAAACAGGTCAGGTGGTAGGAGAATGGGTTTGTTATACGTCCCTCTATCATGCCTCTGATTCTGCAAGCAAGTTCACTGAGTGTAGCGCCTTGATCCTGGATGTCCCAGCTTCCTGAACAAGCTGTAAGAGATGTATCTTCTTTGCATAAATGACCTTATATGTAGTCCCGTGCAGGAAGTGTGCTGACACCCCATCATTATCTTCAGGAACCCGATTCTCGTCTAGGACATTCTTCCTTGACCATAGCTCAAATCCCCCCAGGATGCAGGATTCCAAGCTTAGAAGGATTGAAAGCAGCAAGTGTGTCGTTCCCCCCCCCCCCCCCATCAATCCCTCCAGCCTTCCCACCAGGGAATTCCTTCCTCTAGAAGCAAGGGACCACCAGAACCTTGTGCTTTCCGGCTCAGGAGGGACAGGACTGCTTGTCCAGAGGGTGCGAAGCCTGGCTTTCCACTGTGGGACACACAGGCAGGGCACTGGCCGGCACCCACAGGCTGTTCTTCCCGAGTACCTGGGTGAGATCTGCTGACTCCAGGAGCTGACTCACCCCTGCAGGGAGCTTTGGACCAGACTCTAGCAGAGCAGATTAGCTCAGCCTTCTGACTCATACAGTGATGTCAGGACAGTTCCAGGGCACCTGAGCACACACATTCGTGGGAGAAAATTAGCCATCATTTCCAGTGGGAGAGGAACATTTTGTAGGCTTTCAGTGGGTGAGGTGAAAATGAGGGGCTGGTGTTTCTGTATTCAGGCAGAAGTTCTCACGAACCTTCTAGGCTTTAAAGGACATCGTTGCAGAAGTCAGTGGAATGAAACTTAAGAGAGGAGCCCGGGGAAGGAAGCTTGGACAGGCAAGCAGAGACTGCCTCTTCACCAACAGTTTGCAGTGGCCGTCCAAGGCCAGCGACTACCCATTAGTCCCCATCACAACATTTCATTTAAGGGTGTGCTAAAGAAAAGCACCTGATTGGCAAGGAGTAAGCTCACTTAATAGCCCTTTCTCCCTGCCAGACATAGATTAAAAGTGATTTTTTTTTTGCCTAAATTACATTTTATTTTCTCACCAGCTGCTAACTCTCTGAGACAGATTGGGAGATAAATTATCACAGCAGTGAATGAATCTAATTTTTCAATATAATTCATGGTAATTCTATATTTTCCACACACGATGGAAATAGCACTGGCTCTTTGCCAAGAGCCAAACTTTCAAAAAAGCCCACATAATATCTTGGACTCCCAGAAGTCTATGAGCTTGGAATGTTCAGAATGAGGAGCTGGCAGTGAGACGTCTTATAGTTTGGGCAAGAGAAGGGACAGGGCTAAAAGGAGGGGCTGGAGGGGCCGAGGAGGCCGGGCTGAAACCATGAGCAGGAGGGAAGACGAAATGGATAAAGTTGACCACATTCTTGTCAGGGTCACAGTAATTCAGCCTCATGGGCCTTTCTTCACTCCCAACATCCCTAGCCTCCCTCCCTGCCTTTCTCTTTATCCCCCTCCCCGAATGGTCTTCCCCTGGCATCTTACAAAACTAACTCTTAGTGGGGGAGCTGTCCCTGCCCCTCACCAGCTGCAGCACTCAGGAGAGCAGGCCCTGCACCTTCCCTGGGCAGCATAGTAGAGTTGACCCTGTTGGCAGAGCTGTGGGTGAGCCAGCCCCAATGTTGTGAGCATGGGAGAGCTGTCCCCACTATTCATCTGTCTATGGCAGGCAGCATGGGCAGGGGAGAGATGCTGCCCCCCACTCCCTGCCCATCAATGCCTGAGGAAGGTGGGAGAGCTGGCCCTGAGGTCTTAGAATGAGAGAGTTGTCCCTGCCCCTCAGCAGCAGCAGCAGTCGGGACAGTGACTCCTGCACCTTGCCTGGGCAGTAGGGCTGACCCTGAAGGTTTGGAAGAACCGACCCTGAGGAGGTGAAAGCTAGAGAACTGGCCCCACCCCTTGCTCATCTCTGCAAGGAGTAAACTAGCCAGGGCATTGCTGGAGAGCCCACGCTTGTGGTATTGACAGGGGAGAGCCGGCAGGCTAACCAACCCTGCAACTATCCAGGCCCCAAATAAGGGATATGTGTTGGCCCATTCCAACATTCAACCCCATCTGTGGTGTGTGGGAGCATGGTGAGGGGGGACAGGTAAGTCCTGTGGACCCAAGACTGTAGGCTCTCCATGACATAGGGTAGTAACGGAATGTCCAAGCATAGACCCAGTGAGAACCCAGCATGGATGGTTCAGGAGAGATCAGGGACCTCAAACAAGACCAAAGATTCTTTCTGATAAACATCTGCATGTAAAAATACAAGGACAAAGGGATTAGCGTGTGACTCTCTGTGTAACACTGCAGCTTCCATGATGAGCTTTTCCCCTTCTTCCTTTTTCCCCCTCCTTATTCTCTTAAATTTCATTTTGTTTTATGTTGGGGTGGGACAGGAGATGGATGGGATCAGGAGGCATGATGTGAAAGAACAAAGAAAATAAAAAGCACACACACGCGCGGCAAACACACATGCACACACCACCTAACTCTTATGGAACACTCAAGTTATGACTCAGCTGTCACATACCAGAAAGGTCATCATTAATCAGTTCTGTGGTCTCCATGTGGTTTGGTTTGTCCCCATCAAAACCCACATGGAAACTTTGAGGTTCCCTAAGGTACTGGTGTTGGGAAGTGGTGGGGCCTTTCGGGGTGAATTGAGGTTATAATGACTCAATGAATCAATGCCATTTTTAGGAATTCGATGTGGGACTAGCTTGACTACTGTGGCCGTGGGTGGTCAGAAAGTAACTCAACCTCTTTTGGCCACTGTCCAGAGCACACATGCTCCTTCCACACCCCTACTTCTCTTAGTAGAAAGGGAGCAGTGGAGCAGTGTGTGGTCCTCACTAGAAGCTGAGTGAATGTTGGTCCCTTAATCTTAAACCTCCCAACCCTCAAAACCATGACCCAAGATAAACATCTTTTTTTTACAACTTTTTCTGCCTTGGGTACTGCCTTAGTTAGGCTTTCTGTTGCTGAGAATAGACACCATGACCACGGCAACTCTTATAAAGGAAAACATTTAATTGGGGTGGCTTACAGTTCAGAGGTTTAGCCCATCATCATCATGGCAGGAAGCAGGGCAGCATACCGCCAGACACGGTGCTGGAGCTGAGAGTCCTTACATCTTGATGCAAAGGCAACAGGAAGTGAACTTAACACACCAGGCAGTATCGTGAGCATAGGAGACCTCAAAGCCCACTCCCACGGTGACACACTTCCTCCAACAAGGCCACACCTACTCCAACAAGGCCACACCTCCTATTATTGCTGCTCCCTTTGAGGGCCGTTTGCTTTCAAACCACCACAGGTACCTCTTACAGCAACTGAAAATAGACCAAACTGATCACTCAGTAGGAAAGAGTTCCTCCCCCTTGCCCTCTTCCCATTACCTTAGTTTGTTTTCTTCACAGTGCCTCCTATTACTGGAAATGCTTAGCTTATTTTGGGGGGTTTAAGTCCCCAATTTCTGCAGTGACATCACAACACAAGAAGGGAGTTCCTGTATTATGCCAGTACAGACCTGGCATCAGGTGGGCACTCCCTAAATATCATCAGATTCTATGAAACGTGAAGAGGAAGAGAGAGGCAAGGAATGGGGTTCACTGCAAACATCTCGTCGGGTGCTTGGTCTCAACAACCGCAAGGGTGTCATGTAACAGTTTGTTATTGTTAGTGGGTTATTGATGGGCGCCTGGGAGAGGGAATGGGCAGAGCAGTGCTTGGTCAGGTAGCCTGGCCTGGCCCTAAGCACGGCTGCACCTCCTGTCAGTGAGAAATCTATCCAGGCTCGTTTTTCCTCTGCAGAGCCTTCCCCTGCCAATACTCCAGGAGAAATTCCACATGGTAACTATTAGCAAGGTTGTTTACTAACGAGTCTTTCCCACTTGGAACCAGACCAAACACAGCTGGGGCTGGCTGACTGTTTCCCCTCATCCCTTCCTGCTGCTCCTGGCGACCTAAGGCGCAGGCCTGCAGAAGTCCCTGACTGGGCAGCTGGGCCCCAGCATCCAGGCCAAACACGTTTAAATAATTGAAAGAAGTGGCATCCGCCATAGGGAGAGAATGTGGCCATGCTGTTTACTTTCAAGCGGCTGAGACCCAATCTGGCTTAGATCTGCAGGGACTATAAATGATGCAATTAATTGCCTATAATTTACACATCGTCATTTGCACAGAGCTCTGTGAGAAAATGTATGTTTCCAGAATGTATGTTGAGAACAGGAGTGAGGGGTGTTGGGGGATTTAGCATCATACTCACTACCTATGGAAACTGACTCAGAGGGAGGCTCAGCCACAGGGCCCCAGCTGCACACAAAACGCCCTGCCTGCATTTGACTAGTTTCATTTCCCCAAGTCTTTAACTTACATTTGGTTTCTGCTTTGTTTCTACACTGTATTATGGTGACTTTAGCCCCTCCCCTCCCCGTGTATGCGTGTGTGTGTGCGCATGTGTGTGTGCGTTCAGAGGAAATCTTCATTGTTGGTCCCCCCCCCACCTTCCACTTTGTTTGAGAAAGAGTCTCACCGTCATGTGCAACAGGCTAGCTGGCCAATGAACTGAGAATTTTCATATCTTTACCTTCTGTCTCCCCACAGAAGTGCTGGGACCACAGATATGTGCTCTGTGTATGGTTAAGGGAAGTGAACTTGGGTTTCAGGCTTGCACAACAAGTGCCTTATCCACGGAGCCATCTCTTCGGCCCTTTCACTCTTTGCATGTGGGTTCTAGGTATCAACTCAGGTCCTCCTGCAAGGCAAGTGCTTTAAAAACCGAGTCAGCTCCCCAGCCTGTTTCTGCCCTTTTTCGAGATTCAGAACTCAGTGATGGGTGATACTGGCTCTAGAAAGCTTAGACACTCTCCTCCTCTCTCTTCAGGGCATGTCTGTTTCTCATCCATTATGTATAGTCACAGTGTGCTGCATAGCATCACAATGAAGATGAGGATGGATAGCCACTCTCTGCCCATGGCAGTCAAGGGCCACCACACATATCAGGAAAGAAAAGGAGAAAAGAAAATACTGATGGTTCAAGTGACCCTGGGAGGGATGGAGAGAGGCAAAGCCTATTTACTTCCTATGTAGAAGCTTTCTGCTTTTGACACATTATTTTAATAATGTCCCAGTGCTCAGATGAATGCCCAACATCTTTTCTTTCAGGTGAGACTGCCTGCCTCATGCCTCCATTTCTCTTGTTCCATGCCATTGGACCAGAACACTATGACCAGCTCAGTCCTGGCAGCTGAACCTCTGGGCCATCAAGAGCATCCCTTGATGCTTGTGGTATGAACTCTGAACTGGGTCTACTGGTTTTACACTGGGTCTTGTCACTAGGCAGCTCTCAAGCAGCTATCCGCCCAGGTTACCATAAGGCACCAGAAATCAAAGCACACAACTTGATGGGCAGTGAAACCCAGGACAACAATGAGGAGCAGAGTCCTAACGGCATCCTCTGAATCCAATTAGACCAAATGTCGCTTTCCTACTCCCATGCTTTTCAATTACACGAGTAAGGTTGTTTGTCACTTGCGGGAGAAATGCCCGCCCCTCCCCAGCAGATCCTTGATGCCTCTGCAGGTGAACTGTGGCCTGAGTAATGACTCAAGGAAGACTCGATCGATGGTGTCAAGGAAATGTTCAACCTCACTTATAATCAGAGAGCGGCGAATTAAAACAGCGAGATAACATTGTTTGCCTATCAACTTGGCAAAGATTAAACATGAAGATAATACTCTGTGGCGAGGAGATAAAATGTAATAGGTGCGCTGTGGACAGGGTTTTATAATTGCTACTGGAAAGATCATTTGGTGAGGGATTAATAAGTGCATACTGAAAGCCACGATGTTCTGCAAATCAGTTCTGTGGATCTGGGAAGGTGATCCAGAAAGAATATGTGCATTTAAAGGATAGGTATTGCTGCGACTGGCAACAGCTCAGCAGCAAAGAGACCGGGCTGCCCTTCTGAAGGATCCGGGCTCGATTCCCGCCACCCAGATGGTGGTTTGAAACCATCTACAGCTACATTTCTAAGAGAATCGATGCCCTCATTTGGCCTCTGTGGGCACTAGGCTTGCAAGTGATGCTTGCACCTACATGCAGGCAGAACACTCATACATAAAAATAAAAACAAAAGAGACTATGCATCCCACTAGGTAGTCATGAAACAATGAAAGTGAAACATACTATAAATGTCCCACAGTAGAGGATGAGTTAATCGAATATTATGTAACTTTTAAATCTATAGCTTAGAATAAAATTCATTTTTAAGTAAAGACTATATGTAATAAGGGATAAAGCAAGTTGGCACATAAAATATTTCCTATAATCATTTTCTTCTAGTGACATTCTGGTCAACAAACAGAGACTGTATCTATAATAGGGGAGTCCCATGAGATTCTATTGACTAGTGATATCACAGCCATGTAAGTTTGTGTAAGTAAGTACACTCTTTGCTGTTTATACAATGACAAGCGTACCTAACAATGCCTTTCCCAGGATGTCTCTACTGTGATGCAAGGCATGACTGTATGAGTTATAAGCCAAGAAAGGTATACAACCGGTAACTAGAGCTTCATCCAAAAAAAAGAAAAAAGATTGGAAGTATTTTAAAAAATGTGTCTTCCTTCATATTTTGTCTAGTTGGTTCAACTGTCCAAACCAAACTACATTGGACCCACTCACACTCCTTTGGCTCTGAGTTTGGTGCAGGCTCTTGCCTCCTCTAGCATGAATGACTATAAGAGCCTCTGGCTGATCTCCCTTCTTCTGTTTCTCTGATCCCCATACACGTTTGTCTCATGTGTCTCCAGACCTCCACAGCTTTCCATTATACTCATAATAAAATCTAACAGCCTCAAGTCACATGCTAAAACCCACTGCACCTCTAGACACAGCTGAAAAAAAGGAATGAGTTCGAATTGAGACCGATTAAAAACTCTAAAATCAACATACAAACAGAAAATAAAAATTAAATACATTGAATAGAATGGTCAAGCCTGCAAAACAATCTCAGCTAAATGCAACCACTTGAGGTATGAGAAAGAAAAGTAAAGTAGGAAACAACAGAATGAACATCGAAATATGGATGGAGAATTTTTAAACATTAATTATTAATAATAGCCATTGACGGGTCTACAGAATGACATACCAGAGATCCAGGAAGCTCAGAGAATAGCAAACCAGGCAAACACCGAGAAGGGGTGACGGCCACCAAACTACATCATATTCAAACCACAAAACATCAAAGACAAAGAAAAAACTCTCAAAGAAGCCAGAAGGCAATAGAAGAGGGATTTGGAAAAGATTTA
This sequence comes from Myodes glareolus, assembly GCF_982192425.1. Taxonomy (NCBI): domain Eukaryota; kingdom Metazoa; phylum Chordata; class Mammalia; order Rodentia; family Cricetidae; genus Myodes; species Myodes glareolus. The sequence goes on from NC_142028.1 coordinate 66,855,451, forward strand.
CCATGCTAACACAACTCAAAAAAAACCAAAAATGTCTACCTTCATAAAGATAAAGGGCTTCAAAGGAAGACCATGATCAACAGCATCACTATTAATGATAGAGGTCTGTCTTCAAAGAGAAAGAATGCTGTGTGTGTTAGAGAGATGAGGGCAGAGAGGCTTGCAATCACCAGTAACTCTGGTTCTAGAACTCTGACGCCCTCTTCTGGCTTCTGCAGGCACTGCACACACATGGTGCACATACATACATACAAGCAAAGCACTTATACAGATAAAAATAAAATAAATACATGGAAAATAGTGGAACTTGACAGAATCACCAATGTATTAGTTCACATTAACATTTACAGAATACTTCTTCAAACAATAGTGTAATGTTTACAGTTGGCCCCCTGTATATTTCATAAAAAAAAGATGTGTTGGTTCAGCACATAGTAGACTTTTTTGTCAGAATTCTCTAAGTAATATAGTGTGACAAGTGACTGCACTGTGTTTACAGGGGGATAGGTAATGAAATCTGAAATTATTTAAAGTACAAGGAAAGAAGAACATAGTTGATAATAAGGGACTCAATTGTTCCAGATTTTAGTGATTGAGGGATGTCATGAACCTATTATGGTTTTGTCTCAAGCTAACATGGGGCAGTCAGCAAAAGAGACAATATGCTGTGCTATTAAACATACCTCAACAAATTTAGAAGAATAGAAATCACACAAAGTATATGCTTTGATCACAGTGGAGTTAAACTAAAAATCAATACCAATAAGATAGCTGGAAAAAAATCCCAACACAGTTGGAGGTTAAAGAATATAATTCTAAGTAGTGCTTGGGTCAAAGAAGAAATCTCAAGAGAAACGTGTTAAGATAACACATACTGAATTAAACTGAAAATACAGCTTATCAAATTTCATAGGATGCAGTAAAAACATTCTTCAAAGAAAATTTATCACATTGCAGACCCATATTAGAAAGTGATCACTATATGAAATAAATAATCTGAACTTGGAGCTTCCATCTAGGGAAATCAGGGAAAGAAAAAAATAGAAACTTAAAGCAAGGAGAAGAAAATAAACAAGAAAAATTAAAAGATAAATCAATGGAGCTAAAAATAGGGAAACAACAGGAACAAAATCAAATACACAATCTAGTTTATTAAATACAACAACAATAAAACTAATAAACTTCACATGAGCCAATTAAGAAAGAAAATAATCAAATCATCATGATTGAAGGAAGCGCCATCTTTACTAATCCAATAAACATTAAAATGATGATCAAGGACTTTCATGAACAACTGTACACCCACATGATGTAATGAATTTATATGAAATGGACTAACTCTTTGAAAGATTCGATCTACCAAAACTTTCATAAGAGGAAAGCAATAATATTTCCAAATCTATCAAAGAAGTGGAATAGGTAACTAATAATCTTAAAAATAAAAAGCAAGAAACCAGGCATGTGGGTGCATGCCCCCCCTCCAAGTCATTCCACACCTTGGTGTGGGGAAGTAGAGAAGGTTAGTTTCTACCATACAGGGAGTTTGGTACAAACCTGTTTCAAAAACAAAGAAATAGACAGACATATAGACAAAAAAAGCACTGGGCCCAGATGGTTTCACTGGCAAGTTCTCTTAACTGCTAAATAGGAAACACTACCAAAGCCATATGGTCTCTTCCAGCAAACACAGGAGAAAGGATACATCCTGAGAACATAATTATATTCATATTATATCCAGCTTAAGATACAAAAACCCATAGAACAAACAGTATATCTTATATCGAACACAGATTTTCAAAAACAGAGTTATTGAATATTAGGAAATAAATTCTTAACAATGTATCAAAAGAAGTAAACACCACTACCACCTAGCATTTATCCCACCTGTGACTGGCTCTGCATTTAAAAAAGCAATTAATGTAATCCCTCCCATCAGTGGACTAAAAATGAAAAATCATCTGATCAAGGCATTAGATGCAGGAAAGGTGCTTGACAGAACCCAACACTGTCGTCAAACCTCAGCACATTAGAAAGGAAGGAAAATTGCTTCTTTGAAAGTCTATGAGAAACCAATGGCGAATATTATTTCTCAACATGAGAGACTAAGTGTTCTGCAGCCAGGTAGGGACCTCATCTCTCACCAGCTCTCTTCAACACCACACTGGAAATCCCAGTGAACAAGGTAAGACAAGGAAAGGAAAGAAATTAGACCAAGACTGGGAAGGAAGAAACAAAATGATTTTTGATTACAGATAACATGGCTGATTATGTTTTTAAAAATCCAAAAGAATTGAGAAGAAAGAAACAAGAAAGGGGAGAAGGAAAAAGGAAGAAGGAAACAGAGAAAGGAAGAGGAGAGAGGTGAGAAGAGATTTTAAAAACAGTAAGGGGCTGAAAAGATGACTTGATGGTTACGAGCACTGAAGGCTCTTGTAGAGAACCCTGATTCAATTCCCAGCACCCACGTGGCAGTTCATATCCACCTGTAACTCCATTGCAGGCGATTCGACATCCTCTACTGACCTCCACAGCCACCAGGTAGGCACACAGACATGGAAGTGAGCAAAACACTCACACACAAAAAAACAAAACAAATAAATCTAGGAAATTATTTAAAGATAGGAGAACAGCTCTCTTGAATTAGTTAGTAGTCAATAGCAGCAAGGATTCAGGATACAAAACCAACACAATAAAGAGTTGTAACCTGACACTTAATACATGGTATGGAAACAAATATGGAGATTTTTTTAATAAATTAAAAAATGAAACTACCATATGACCTAACACTACCACTCCTGGACATATGCACAAGGGACTCTATAGCCTACTACAAAGATGCCCATATATCCACAGACATAATGGCTAGGGAATGGAGTCAGCCTAGGTGTTCTTCAGCTGATAAATAGATGCTACAAATATGATACATATCAATTTACATATACACAGTGGGTTACATTTAGCCATGCAGAAAAATGAAATTTGCAGGAAAATGAATGGAACTGGGACATACTATATAAAGGGAATAATGTAAGCTCAGAAAGAAAATTATTGTAAGTTCTCTCTTATTTTGGGGAAGTGCAGCATGTGTGTGTGCATGAGTGTGAGTGCATGTGTGGGTATCTGGGAGTGTGTACATGCGTACATGTGTGTGTGTGTGTGTGTGTGTAAGTGTGCATGAGTGTGTGTGTGTTTATATGTCATGAAAGTAGAAAGGAGGCAATGAGGAAAGAGACTTTAGGGCAAAGGGGTGAGGAAGGTGAGAAGCCATATGTGCCATGAAACTGTGAAAGGGAGCATTGGGAGCAGATGGACACAAACAGGGATATAATACAAACAGTATATAATACAAACAGATGGATACAAAGAGTGGCAGAGAGGTGGGGAAAAAGAGTGGGAGCCAGGAAGATCAACAAAAACAAGTAAAGATGAAAATGTCACATTTGTATGCTAACTTAAAAGGTAAATAAAACACAGTACATTAGTACCCCCCAAAATGAAGCGTGTACTTACCAAAGTAGTGCATGATACACAAGAGGAAAACCATAAAGATATTTGTGAAATCTGGTTTGTATGTTTTTTTTTTCAAGACAGGGTTTCTCTGTGTAGTACTGGCTGTTCTGGAACTCACTCTATAGACCAGGCTACCCTTGAATTCACAGAGATCCTCCTGTGTCTGCCTCCTGAGTGCTGGAACTAAAGGCACATGCTAGCTAGAGAATCCTGTTTGCTAATACTTCGTCACACTTTTGTGCCTGTGTTCAACAGAGCCACTGCCTATAGTATGGTTTTTCACATTGTCTTCATCTGGTTTTTATAGAGGGGAACTGCAATCTTGACAAGATAAATTGAGAAGTTCTCCCTCTGTGTCTGTCTCTGTGTATCTGTATGTGTATCTCTGTCTGTCTTTCTGTCTTTTTCTCCCCACTTGTGTTTCCCTGGGAGAGACTAACTGCAATTGATGCTATCCTCCAAGTGTTTGCTAGCATTCTCCATCAAAACCACCGTAAAGATTTCCTTTTAGGGAGATAAAAAGTAGTAATGCATTTTTATCGAAATAAATCAAATCTCTAGTGACTGTAAGCTTAAACGACCTGTTTCATTTTGGGTGAGTTGTAGTAGTGTTTTTCAAGGCATTGGTCCATTTCCTCTAACTTGCCAAATCCTTATGCATGCTGATGTAGTACTATACCTGTGCTTGTGTCCTTTGCTGTCCGAAGGGTCAGTAGTGGTAGCTCTTTTCTCTCTTTGATATGAATAATCTAAGTCTTGACTTTTTTCTTTGTCAGCCTTTCTATCAACATAAAGACTTTATCGATATTCTAAATAAACATGTTTCTTGTCTCCCATTGCTTTTCTATATTTCTTCCCTCCCTTCAATTATATCAATTTCTATTCCTTGCTTTGTCTTTCTTCTCCTTGCTTTGAGTTCATTTTGCTGTTCTTTTTCTAGATTGGCATAAAAGAGCTTAGGCTTTTATTTGGGGCTTTCTTGTCTCCTAATAAGTGCCTTGGGCACTTTCAGTTTTCCTCTTGGGCATTGATTTATCTGTGGCTCACAAGTTTTTTTTTTTTTCTTTGAGCCTTCCTCTTTGACTCAGGGGTATTAGAAGGATACTGTTTAGCTTCCAATGCTTAGAATTTTTCTTTCTGTGAATGATTATTTGATTCCATTGTCATTGAAAAATGTTGTGTGAATTTTGGTTCTTTTAAATTAGGTGAAATTTGCTTTATTTCTGCCTTGGGGTAGAATGTCCTAAAAGCATAGGCTAGAACCCATTGTATTGTTTGCTATTATGTACTACTGTTGGTTTTCTATCTAAAATTTCTATCTATTATTGAGAAGAATGCTTAATGTCTGACAATAATCACGGATTTGTCTGTTTCTTCTTTCAATTACATTTTACTTCAAATATTTGCCTTAGTTTTGTTGTTTTGAAAATATATATGTGTGTGTTCCTCTCTCTCTCTCTATATATATATATATACACACACACACACACACACACACACACACACACACACACACACATATATATATATATATATATATATATATATATATATATTACATCTTCCTATTGAAATGATTCTTTTATCATCATACAACACCCATCTCATCACGGGTAACTTTTCTTTACCAAGAGTCTACTGTATCTGATATTAACATCACCACTCTTGCTTCACTTAGATTAATGTGTGCATGAGGTATCTTTTTGTATGCTTCTTCAACCAGTTTTGTTGTAATATTTAAAGTGAATTTGTTATAGATGATTGAGCTATACTGTTAATTTACTCTGTTAATCTCTCTCTTAATTGGTGTGTTTAGGCCATTTATATTTAGTATAACTTTGATCTGTTAGGACTTCAGTCCTGAGAGTTTAAAAATTGTTCTTGGTGCTATTTCATTTTTGTTTTTTTGTTTGTTTGGTTTTTTTGTCCTTTTCCTGCCTTTCTATTGGTTATTTTAACATTGCTTAGAATTCTGTTTCAATTTATTTATGCTCCTGGGTGCATCTCTTTGTAAAGACATTTTAGTTATTCTAACTATGATATCACACACGTTTATTTATTTGTTTGTTTATCTGTTTATTACATCTCTCTTTGTGCTATCCCTTGAAATTGGTCTAACAAAGAAAGTGTCTGAGGCTACCTCATTATTCCTGGTGGCAGTAAAAACCAGGATTCCAAGCCAAGCTCAATTAGATGGTCAGAAGACCATCTTGACAACAGTGTGCCTCCTTCCTGCCAGGAAGGCTGGGAGTCCTGGTTCCTCACTGACCTTCATTGGTACCTTCCTGCCTAAGATGGTTAGGAGCATTTTGCTACTAAGTGACTTACACTGACCCCACAGAGAAGGTAGCAGCCTCCTTACTTCTTAGCAGTGGTAGAGCCCTGTCTCCGGCAGGCCTTCTCTGACACCACTGCCATGGAAAATGAGAAAGGTATATGGTTACTCCCAGATGGAGGTGAGAGTCCAGGCTTCACAAGTCGTGCCCCCTGATACTTTGGGAGACCAAGACCTTGTTACTGTCTGGAAAAATGAAAATTCCAGCTTCCAATGTGACTGTCTCTCCAGTGGGGGGACTAAAGCACCTATTTCCTTTCAGCCTTTCATAGGCAGAAATCTTTGCTGCCAGGGCTGGAGCAGACCATAGCTTTTACTATGACATTTGACTACAGTCAGTGGTTACAATCTAAAAGTTTCCTGTTCTGTTAGTCTGCTCCTTTCCCAATCTTTTGTCTTATTTGATTCTAGAATGTTTGGGTACTTGGTTTTTTGTTTGTTTGTTTGTTTTGTTTTGTTTTGTTTCGTTTCTTTTTTTTCTTTTTCTTTTCTTTTCTTTTCTTTTTCTTTAGCTCTATTTCTTCAGCTCTAAGTCTGAGATATTTGAGGCAAAAGATTTTAACAATAAAAACAATATAGCTTTCTCAGCTCTGTTGTGCTTGGGTTCTGAGATTCACAACCAACCTGCCTTCTTCTCTCTCCATTCCCAAGTCTCCTTATATTTGCTGTGTAAATAACACCCGGGATAGCACTTGTATTTAGCAAGAGAATAGGAAGGAAAAGCTGTCTATCCCATTATCCCAGGGCAGAGGTTCTGGGGTTATCACTTTACTACATAAAATAACCATGTCAGTTCCCTGCTTAAAATGCTCCTGTGACCGTTAATCCGGATTGTCAGTTTGATTGGATGGAGAGATGCCTAAGAGATTAGTGAGCCACACCTCTGGGTATGTGCAGGATGACATCGCCAGATATTAGATCTAACCAGTGGATTCATGATATGATGACATTATTGGGAGGCAGGAAAGGCTACATGTGAGTGCAGCCGGAGACATTTCCACGAGCTATGTTTTGTGCTCTCCCCTGCTAATAAACTCTTTCTTCTTCCTGGCTGCCAAACTCTGCTCTTTCCACACCATGAGGAGCTGACACCTCTGGAACCATGAGCTGAACAGATCCCTTCTCCTTTAGGTTGCCTATGCCTGGTATTTTGTTATAGAGGTGAGAAAAGCAGCTAGTTTGATCACTTTCTTGTCCAATCAAAACCAACATCCGCATCTCCTCCCCCACACCCTGCACCTTCAGGACCTGATCTTCCCACCTCTTCAGGCCCACCACCTCCTGGGTTTACCGTTGTATGCTCAGATCACCCCCTTACAACACCTGTCTAGCCCATTGTGATCAGCTCACTAGCATCTCTACCGCCTGGGATGATTGTACCTGAAGTCTCAGACATCTCAATGCAAATCCACTTCGAAAGAATCCTTTCCCTAAATGTAATATCTATTGTGCCCCACATAAATGTTTCCCCCCTGGGTAGTTTGCATTTCTATATGCTGTGCTATGATTTGTTTGCAATCTCCTCATTAGCATATTGGCTCCATGAAAACAGGGTGTTATGGTTTGCAAGTGAAACGGGCTCCTGATTCCAGCAGCGTGATTAGTGCAAACCTGAGGACCGGAAGCACCGCTAGCAGAAGCAGGTTACCGGAGCCACGCCTTGGAAGGTTATGCCAGCTTCCCAGTTTCGTCCCTCTCTCTGCCTCCTGGCCACCATAATATGAGCATCTCTGTTCTGTTCCACCCTCCCTGCCATGCCGGCCTGACCCTGAAACCACAAGAAACACAAATCGTTTCTTTTTCTATTGCATCTGTTAGCTTTTCATTCACAAGGACGACAAAGCAAACTACTGTAAAAAGGTTTGGTCTCTCATCGGCTTCTGTGTCCCGCCACCGGCGCCTGCATGGACACGAGACAGACGACTGAAAGCGAAGAGTAGCAAAGGCACCTGTGTCAGACGTTTGGCAGTTACCTGTGCCTGGAATTCAGGTCAGAACCAGCCGAGAGATTGGGGGTAGAGCAGACAGCGACATATCGTGACCTAGTCTCCTCCGCCGCAAGTCAGCTGATCGGGAAAATTGCTCTCTATTAGTCATATAAGCTGAGAAGATAAAGCATCCTCGGGGCTCATAAAATGAAAAAGTGCTCCACAAAATTGCTCTTGGACCAAATAATAGCAAATGTGAAAATCAATAAAAGCAAAACTACTATCTATTTAGGGACCTCCGTCTCTCAGCAAAGTCAGGCTTGGAGGAAATTAATTGTTCGTTTTTTAATGTCACATAATTGCATTTATTTGATTACAAAGTAATATACTCTCGTTGTTTGCAGAAAAACATAAACAAGGGGAAAAACAGGAGTAAACACTCATAACATTTCAGTATATATTCTTCCAGTCTTTTCCCCACTATGTACCTGTGTATTCACAGATTTATAGATTTCATTTTTACTTAACTTGAATTTGTAACTCAGGGAGATGAGAATCTGATACCTTACCTATTTGGGAGAAATTTAAGACACTAATTAAGAATAAACCACGTGCTGGTACTGCTCTGGCTGCCAAGAAAAAGAGAAAATGGGCAAAGCAAATATTAGCAGAGAACCGGAGGATCTGGATCTTTCTTTGTGGCCAAGGGGAGAAATAATGAATTCACATCAATTCAGTCTCTTTTAATTATTTTAAATTCTTCTATTAATGTAAAAACTCAAGTCAAATAAGCATTAAGTTTTAAAAATGTAAGAAAATACTGTAAGGCATTTTTGATGGCATGAATCAGAAAGCTCTCGGTTATGGATAAAATGGAAATTGTACAACAACAGCTTTTCTTTTGGAGAGACATGTTTGGAAGCATAGTGAGGCCTCATAGGAGTTGGAGGGACAAAGGGAAGCTGGTTCTGATGCTTCAACTTCCTGGCCTCACATGGCCCCCGTCTCCACTTCTCTCTGCATGGCCTCCGTTTTCTTTTTTGTGTTTCCTTAGCTCGCATGGGCTTCCTTTTCTCCCCTAATTGTAGTTTGTATGGGATTTCGCTGGCAACCGTTAAATTGATCCATATATATATCCTAAACGTGTAGTGCGGCTCCCCACAGATAACAACCGCAGAGCTGGGATCTTTTAATTACACTTCTCGTACACAACTAGCAACCCACCCTACCTTTCCAACAGTCTGTGCTTACATCAGCCAAAAGCTGTGGAGAAGCAGAAGGGGGTCAGCCATACAGGCGAAGGAGATGGACAAGGATAACGACAACAGAAACCCGAAGGCAACGGGTAAATGACGCAGTAAGTAAGAGGGATTAGTTGCCTCTTCATCACTGTAGCAAAACACTGGAAGAGATCAACTTATAAAGAGAAATCACTTGTTTGGCCTCTGATTGGATGTTACTTTGGGCCTGTGTTAAGACAACACAGTGTGGTGGGAACCCAGGACAGAGAGAGAGAGATTATTCGCCTAACAGCCAGGAAGCAATGAAGAGAAAGAAGAAGGGCTGAGACAGGAGCATGCCTCAAATGACCTAATAGCTTTATACATGTCTCTCATCTCAAAGATTCCACCACTGCCCAGTAGCACCACCTGAGACTAAGCCTTTGATCCATGAGCCTTTTGGAAACACTCAAGATCTGAGCTATTAAAGAGACCTAAACCAATTAGTCTAACCAACACCAGGATCAAACTGGCAAAATTTAGACCCCAAACTCAAATATAATGACCAACATTAAACGATTTTTAAGTGGTAGAGATATATTCTGCTAAATTGTGAGGTCGTTGGAAAAAATCAATAACTCTAAGGAACAAGGATGTTGTGGTTTTAAAGTCACAGTTTCCCGACTTTTGGGGAGGTGGGGAGGGATGGCGAAATGCTCAGCTCCAAGTGAGTCTTCTAGGTGACCCCCTCCAAGGCTCAGGGACCATGAACGGAGTGAAGAGAATGTAAGAACTGGAGGATAGGGAGGTGTGCTGTACAGAGGTGCCTTCTGGGTATGGCAGAGCTACTGTACCCACAGACTCGCGGCAGCTCTGCCGACCTGGACAAGACCTGAACAGCGCTGGGTCCATTTGCACTTCATCATGGGACAGAGGAGGGCTCCGGAGGTCCAGCCCCTCCCTGAAGGACTGCCGGCAACCATCAGCAGTCAGTGGTGGTTGGGGAAAGGGATGCCACTCTCTCCAGTGGTGGACTAACCGGTTAGTTGCCTGTGCCACCCTCCCCCACCCCGTGCTCATGCAAAGGGGCCCTGATTAAGCTCAGTGGGTCTCACATACACAAAAGTATGGAAGCAGGAAAGGGAGCTGATGAGAGATTGGTTTCAGTTGGAGAAGGCAGAAGGGGCGTGGGAGAGGATTACAGGGGTTTTAAATGATTTATTCATTTATACAGGTGTGAAACTATCAAATAGTAATTTTATTATTTCTTTTATATTTTGAGATCATAATTACATTTTTTTCTCTCTTCCTTTTCCTCTCTCAAAACACCCTATAGACCACATACCTCCTTGCTCTCTTTCAAAAGAAAAAAACAAATAATCATGGCATCCTACATTTGATGTAATAAAAAACGATGGAGAGAAGTGTGGACTTGAAGTTCATTTCCAATGTCTGCAAAGCTGTGTTGTCAACAATTCCTGATGCAAATCACCCCTGTGGTCAGCAAACTGTTCCGAAGCAAAGAATCTTGGAATGTCCACAGTAGTCCACGAAATACATATGGTGCAAAGCCTGGTGTCTGAGAGAGATGCTCCCGCAAACCAAAATCTATGGCAACACCACACGTGAATACAAAAAGAAAGTATTACTACAATGTCAGTGAGTGAAATCAGCCTACGTGAACAGAGCAATACATCAGGGGCCCATGTGATTGCTTTCTGCCACCGAAAGGTGGTGTGTAATGAGGAAACATTGCGATCGTGCACACTTGGCATAACATATGCTGCTCAAAAAGATCTTAGCGGGTGTTAATGCTGCTTTTTTAAAACTTATTCGTGCACACATTGCATGTAAACACAAATAACAGTCAATTTCCTGCCAGATAGAACAGCAAATGAATCCCGGGAAAGATTCTTGCCAGAGCAATGCGGTGTGACCAGGAACAAAACATAGATGTCCCAGGTAATGGCATCTGCCTCGAGCGTGCGTTGTAGCACTCTCGAGCAGAGAAATCTTTTACGTTCAACTCGGGTGAAATATTAAACATTACCTTACACAGAAATGCTATGGTTAATTTTCAAATATTAAAGACAATGCATCCAAAGCACACTGAATGCATTGAATTATTTTATTTTATATATGTGTGGGCGTTTTGCCTGCATGTGTGTCTGCGTGTGACTGATACAGATGGAGGTCAGAAGAGAATATTAGAATGTAGGTGCTGGGAATCGAACCCAGGTCCTCTGTAAGAGGATCCAGGGACCTTAACCACTAAGCCATTTCTCCAGCCCCATCGTAACTAACTTTGTGTAGACATAAGTAGGAATGGCATTGCTTTACTGCTTGGCACTAGTCTGTTTGCTGGCTAGGCGAGCTTCCTTTCTGTCGCGATGATGGGCACAACGACTAAAGGCGCAGGGAAGAAAGGATGGGTCTGGCGTACATGCCCCAATCAAAGTCTATCACTGAGGGAAGTCAGGCCAGGGACTCAAGCAAGAATGGAGGCAGGAACAACGGAGGCTTATACAGGTTTTTCTCTCTCTGACTTGCTTAGCTAGCTTCTTGATATGACCCAGCCCCACTTGCCTAGGGATGGCACTGCCCACAGTGGGCTTGGCCCTTCATCAATTTTTAAAAACTAACCCATAGACCAATCTGATGGAAACAATTTCTCAGTTGAGGTTCTCTCTTCCCAGGTGCCTAGAGTTAGGGTCAAGTTGACAAAAACCCAATCAGCTCAGCCTCTGTGTCAGATGGCTCTCATCTGATGTCCCCCACAAAGATGGCTAATGGGAGGGATGCTCAGTGAGGCACTGTTAATAGACAACTGTCTGTAAGAATTTTCTGGCATTTTCTCTGTATCCTAAGGAGTATCTGCTCTCACTAATGTGTTGGGCATTATAAATCCAGTATCCAAATAGAGAATAAATGGAGGAAGACCAGGCATAGAGCGCATGGTTGTAACCTGTCTTATTTGAGAGGATGAAGCTGGGGCATTGGGAGTTCAGTGCCAGCCTGTGCAACATAGCAAGACTCTGACTCAAACAAAACAAAAACAAACAAACAACAAAAGAAAACCCACAATATTTTCAGGAAGAGATATTTCCCTGGGACATCCATCATCGCCTGCTTTAGACATAAATACTACAGATTCATAGATCATTGGACTCACATATGAACTTTTATCATTGCCTTCTCTGTGTCTCAGGCCTTTGTGCTTGGAGTGGGATTGTACACCTTGTTTTACTAGACTTCCAGTTTGCAGATTGCCAGGCTATAGGACTTCTTGATGTCTATAAGCACAAGAGTAAATTCTTATACCAAATATCTATATTATATTCATCTGTAAGTCTGTCTGTGTGTCTGTCTATTCATCCATCCATTATCTATCTATCTATCTATCTATCTATCTATCTATCTATCTATCTATCATTTACCCACGTATCTATAAGTCTCTCTATCATCCATCATCAGCTATCAGCTATATTCCATTAATTCTGTGTCTCTGGAGAACCCTGATGAGGGCACCCACCACTGAGCATATGTACAGAGGCTACAGACAAAGAAAATGATAACAGAGTCAGGAGAAGAACATAATACATGACAAGATGAAAATCAAGGCTAGTAAATCTAATTAGGAGCAAATGAATATCACTTTAATTGTTAAGTAAGAAGCAGCACAACCATTTAGTGGGTGACACAAAGCATTTGGTGCCACCTAAAGTCATTATGATAAGGATATCAGAGAAAGGAACAGAAGTGTCCACTTTTCATATAGAAATGAATGCTCCTTGTGCAGGAAACCTCAACTGCCTGCTTTTTTGGTAATTGTAAACTACAGTACCTTTTAAATCATCACCAGACAATTTTTTAGTTGTTTGCTGTTATTGCAGGAGTTTAGGATAAAGCAATAACACACAAAATTCAGTTACTTGAAAGGATCGATCGTCAGACTTTGACAAAGACCAAGTGCATTGGACAGGAATGAAAATAAGGCCAGTAACAGTGACTCACGTAGCATTTATTTGCTTCTTACAGCAAGCCTATGCATTAGGAATGGCTGCTGCCCCCTCTTTATACCTGAGGAAACTGGCAAAGAGGAGGTAAATTCTCCCAAGTACAGCGTGGTAGAGAGGAAGCTGGAATTCCAATCCAATAAGTCTGGATCCAAGCCACCTCCCATCCACCAAGCCCGCACTATGTCAGACGCTAGGCTGGGTTTCATCTATCAGCATAGTCATAGCAAATAACTCCGACAAGTGGGTATTATCCTGCCCATTATAGGCTGCAGTGGCTTTGGAGTAAACTGGAATGTGTGGATTCAACAGACTTTTTATGAATGTCTTAAAATTATACATATAAATTATATATTACATATATACATGTGGCTACATGGGAAGAGTTCAATAATAAAAATTGAAATGAAAGACCAAACATGAGCCAGTATATTTGACATAGTTTCAAATAAGGAAGACCAGTCATTCAGTTAACAGCAATGGGGATTATGCCAAGATAAAAGTAGTGGTGGAGATCATGTGATGTGAAACGGGTGGCTTTTTTTTCCCTTTGACAAATGTCCACAATGAATATTTAATAAATAAGCTTAGTTTGCGAAACTGATATTTGCATGATGGATAGTGGAAAATATGCACACTGCAAGGACTTGTGATAAAACATGTATTAGAGCATTCTGTCAGGATAAGGCGCTTTTGGGGTATAAATCAGTATATAGTTGGGGTAGTCATTGGCCAGAGTGGGAAACAGAAAAATTACCCATGAAAGCAACTGAATTTTCTGCCGCTCTAGGGTCTGCCTGTCTTTGCCCACAGCAATCTCATTAAATCACCGAGTCTAGCTCACTACCCCAGGCAGGACTGCACCTGAAGCAAGCCAGATGGGTAGAGATCCCAGTAGCTCCCAGCATTCAGAGTCTGCTTCCTCCCTGGCAACCGAACTGTTGGCTACTGGTGTTTACACTGACTGGCTTTATATATGCCAAATTTGAGTCAAACTAATAATATCCGAAAGATAGGAAGAAAAAAGTGGGGCAAGATGAGTGTATGTTAAGATCTTTTTTTTTTTTTTTGCCATATAAAAAGTTCTGGTTCTTCTTGGGAATGGGACGGGACACCAGAAACCTTAGAACTGGAAGAAGACTCCTGCTGCACAGGATTTATCATACTGCTGATGTGTACTTTAAACGTCGATTGTTCTCACCCTGCAACATGGCTACAGAGGTGAACCCTAACTAAGAATGCAATTGCAGGCTAGGAAGAGAGTTCAGTTAGTAAAGTGCTTGCTGTGTACACTTGGGAACCCAAGCCCAACCCCAAGAACCCACATAAAACAAAGAAAAACCAAGTGCAATGCCAAGTGCTTAGAATCAGGGAGGCAGAGACAGGTGGATCCTTGGAGCTTGCTGGCAGAGCAGCCTAACCTGATCAGTGAGCTCAGACCAATAGCTAGCCTCAGAAGTCTGAAAGAATTGAAACCAAACCAAATCAAACATGGTGAATGGAAGCTGAAGAGGTGACTCATCAGTTAAGAGCATGTACTGTCCTTGTACAGGGGCAGACTTTGGTACCCAGCACCCACAGTGAGTGGCTCACAACATCTGTAGCTCCTGCTTCAGGAGATCCCACATCTTCTTCTGGACTTCATAGGCACCTGCACACACACACACACACACACACACACACACACACACACACACAGAGAGAGAGAGAGAGAGAGAGAGAGAATGATCCAATTCTGACAGAGGGTTTATCTCCAAAATATATAAAGAACTCCATAAGATAGACATCAAAATATCAAATAATCCAATTTAAAAATGGGATACAAATCTAAATAAAGAATTCTCAACAAAAGAATCTCAAATGGCCAAAGCACACTTAAAGAATTGTACAATGTCCTTAATCATTAGGGAAATGCAAATCAAAATGACTCTGAGATACCATCTTAAACCTGTCAGAATGGCAACAGCTTATGTTGAAGAGGATGTGGAGTAAGGGGAACACTCCACCATTGCTGATGGAAGTGCAAACTTGTACAGCTACTTTGTAAATCAATATGGTGGTTTCTCAGAAAACTGGGAATCAATATACCTCAAGAGCCAGCTGTACCAATCTTGGGCACACACCCAAAGGATGCTCAGTCATACCACAAGGACCCTTGCTCAGCTATGCTCATAGCAGCATGACTCATAATAGCCAGGACATGGAAAAGACCTAGAATGGATAAGGAAAAATGTGGTACATTTATACAGTGGAATGTTACTCAGCTGTAAAAAACAATAACCTAGCTGGGCAGTGGTGGTGCATGCCTTTAATTCCAGCACTCGAGAGGCAGAGGCAGGTAGATCTCTGTGAGTTTGAGGCCAGCCTGGTCTACAAGAGCTTTTCCAGGACAAGTTCCAAAGCTACAGAAAAACCCTGTCTCAAAAAACCAACCAACTAACCAACCAACCAACAAACAAAACAATAAAAAACAAAAAATAATGACCTCATGAAGTTTGCAAGCAAATGGACAGAAATAGAAAAAAATAATTCTGAATAAAGTAACCCAGACCCAGAAAGACACACGTGGCATATACTCATTCATAAGTGGATATTAGGAGTAAAGTATAGGATGTATAGGATAACCAACCTACAATCTACATCTCCAGAGAGCCTAACAAGGAAGGCCCAAAGAGGGGTGCATGGTTTTCCCTGGGAAGGGGAAATAGAAGAGATCTCCTGGGTAACCTGGGCCATGGATAGGGGAGATGGGAGAGGAGAACTTGAGGAAGCAGGTTGGGTGGACTGTGTGCTGGAAGTGAGTTGGGGGGGCAGGACAGAGGGAGAGAGTAATGAAAGAGACATCTTGATGGGGAGACAATTTCTGGATTAGGGAGAAACCTGGTTCCAGGTAAACCCCTAGGAATCCATGAGGATTACTGCAGCTAAGTCTCCTAGAAATAGTGGAGAGAGTACCTGAACAGGCCATCTAAGCAAGCAGATTAGTGGCTACCCTAATTGTTATCAGAGAGTCTTTATCATAACTGATGGAAGCAGACACAGAGATCCACAGCAAGCACTGGGGCAAGCTCCGGGAGTCCTGCTGAAGAAAGGGAGGGGGGATTGTATGAGTCAGTCAAGGTCATGATGGGGAAACTCACAGAGACAGCTAACTGGAGCTCATGGGAGCTCGTGGACTCTGGACCAACAGTTAGGGAGCCTGCATGGGACCAACCTATGCTCCCTCTATGTATGTGATACTTGTGTAGCTTGGTCTGTTTGAAAGACTCCGAGCAGTGAAATCAGGAGCTGTCCTTGGTACTTAGCTGCCTTTTGGGAACCTGGTTCTCCATGCTAGATTACCTCACCCAGCCTTGATGCAGGGGGAGGAGCTCGGTCCTGCCTCAACTTGATGTGCCATGCTATGTTCAAGCCTTCTGCTTTCTGAATGGAGACTGGAGGAGGAGTGGATGGGAGGGGGTAGGTGTGGAAGAAGGGAACAGGAATAGAAGACGGGGGGGGGGGGGGAACTGAAGTCAGTGTGTAAAATAAATGAAAAAATGTTGATTAAGTAAAATAAAACAATTTTAAAAAAAGGAAAAGAAATTCCACTGATCAGTGAAACATGAAGTAGTGGGGTAATGGATGTGCTCCTGCTTGTGATCCATGTACTTGGATTAAGTCTTACCAAGTGTAAAGCCCTGTAGTTGCATCTTGGTACCAGGTTAAGGTACAATTATATCCATTAGGATAAAACTAACTGCTACACACACATACACAAATGCGTGCACGCACGCGCGCACGCACACATACACACAATAAAACACCCAAAGATGAAGTGACTTAAATAAAGTTGCCGTTGATTTCCCACTTGGGCAATCAGCCAAACGGCTTAGGCTGGTGGGTAGCTCTGCTCCATGAAGTCAGTTCCGGATTCCAGAAAGGGAAAAACAGAGCCACCTCCAGGAAAGGGGACCTGTCTTCTTGCTAGAACTGACCCCAGCTTTGCATACCTTATGTCTGTCACATTCCACCACACAGAAATTAATCCTGTGATCACACCTGCCTGCAACAAGGCAAACGGAGCTGCTGTTTAATCGCATTTTAAGGAGAGATGAAGTGCTTTTCTGGCCCATTGCCAGGGTAATGGCCACTGCAGCTTCCACACTCATGCCCAGCGTCTCTCCCTTCTCTGAGCTTCATCAGTGGATCAAAGACTATGCGTCTAGCCTCTTTGGTAGAACCCAGCCATCAAACCATAAAGGCGTTCACTAGCCAGACTCAGTGCATGTGCACTCCCCACCTCTGTTCCTTTCTTCTCTTGCCCCCTCCTTCTCCTCCTCCCCCTCTCTCTCCCCCCCCACCCTGCTAGCAACTTATTCTGATTTCTCTACAGACACCCCCCCCCGATAGTTGCTCCAGTGGGAGATGTTGTAAGCCAGAAGATTATCTGAGCAGATGGACGGGGAATATTTACGGGGGCCTGGGAACTGGGGAAAAGTGTCTGCTCATATGCAGTCTCTGCTGTACTGGTCTGCTAGTGGCCTAGGTACATGCTTTAGTAACTGCAGAGGGGCTCATTCACGTTCCTTCAGATACGGCCAATAAACATGGATTCAGGTACCCCTAAGATCAGGCAGGCAGGATTCACAGTGGGAACGTGGCATCGATGGGGCCAGAGCTGTGTTCCTTTATCACACTTCTCAGGAGGCTTAGAGACTGCCTGAGTCTGGGATATAAACCCTCTCTCTCTGTGACATGCCAGCTTTGGGGACTTGGGCAAAGATACTCAACCCCCTTCAATCTTCTCATCAATACAAAGGAGACAACCACACCTCACAGTATAGTTAAGTGGATTCTTTTAAAGGAGCCTAGAACCAATAATGAGTCCCTAATAGCGAATGGGAATTGTTGATATAATTATTATGAAGCTTAAATGAGATGCTCTGTAAGAGGACCCTGACCAGGGCCGGAAATACGAAAACAGTGATTTTCTTTTGTTAGAGTTCCCAAGGCATCTTCTAGATTTCCTCAAATTAAAACCCATACCAGAGGGGTTTCCTTTTGATAGGAACTACAGGGCAAACTGAAAGGTCGGCAGTGAAGGAAGGCTTGGAGCGAGAAGAAAAAGAAAGCGCTAAACCTTAGTCAAACGCTTATTCTACCGTCTGAGTATTTGTGTCCTTCTGGATCCATACGTAGCCATCTGAACCCTCAAACTGGTGATAATACGACGTGTCTTTGGGAGATGAAGGCCTGGACAGGCAGAAGAGAGCTCCAGTGAAGAACACATGGATGGGATTGGTGTCTTTGTAAAAGGAAGTTCAGGGAGCTGTCTGCACCCTTCCACCCTGTGGAGATGTGTGGCCATCTGTGAGGAAAATCCCCTCCAGCCACCAAGTCTGCTAACCCTGATGGTGGACGTCTAGCCTCCAGAACCATGGGGAACAAATGTCTGCAGATCAGCTATCCAGTTCATGGTGTTTCTTAGCTTTCCAGATGAACTAAGACAGTTCGTGTTCCATCTGGGTGTGTGGGGACACCAGAGGGAAGATCTCTCTCTGTTTTGTCCCAAGGTAGCCTTGCTTTCTCTGTCTGTTTCCAAATCCTGTTAAAATTGGTTCTGGCAAAGTCAGTGGCTCGAAACAACACAGACTTATTGTCTTGGTCTTCTGGTGATGAGAAAGCGAAAATGAGTTGGCAGGGCTGTGTTCCTCCCAGAGGCTGCTGAGAATCTAGTGGCCTTGTGGTTTGCTTGCATTACCTTTCTCCTCATCCCAGCCTTGGCGTCTGCTGTCCCGTAGCCTTTCCTGATTCTTGCCTCCCTAACTCCCTAGCATAGCAGCATTTGCACCGACACGGACGTGCCTGGATGATGCAGAATAATCCCCGTCGCAGGATTCTTCCTTTCATCACTTCTACACAGGTGACATGGCCACAGAGGTGGCCAGTAGATATTTGGGAAGGTTGTTGGTTTGTTCATCATGCTGTTTAAATAACCTTTGTGCAGATTCCATAAACCTGGGGGTAATTAAGATAGATAAAATCCAAGTGAAATGTCTGTGTTCCCCAACACGCTTACATGCCACAGATGGCATGAGTAAGATATGAGTGGATGGTACCCACATTCTACAGTGTAGTCACTGCACGCCAGGAGAATTTACTGGAAGCTCTCGTTTTGTGTGCTCTAGGACACGGGCCCATTCATCTTTTGAGTAGCATCCTTTTTGATTGACATCTTAGTCTGTGTGTCACCATGGGAATAAATATAGAAATTCATGCATGGAAAACCACATAAATCTGAGTTAACCCAGAGCTACCTAAAGCAGTCTAGAGGATTTGAGAGAATCATAACAAAGAAAATAAGTTACAAGAGAATACAGACAATATTATATCATCTATGTGTATAGGTATATGTAAAGGATTCAATGCAATGTCACATATTGTTTAGGAATATAACAGGAGGAGTAGAACATAAAATATACATAAGAAGGTAACAAATGCATTTAGCGTACTAGTTTCTCATGGGGAGGGAGAAGGAAGCGCTATGAGGAAGTGACATATTTTTAAGACAGAAGGAGAATGTGGAGGGGCCTGACCTGCCACTCACATTGCGGATCTGCAATGGTTCACAATAAAAATTGTAAAGCAAAGTTAGATCTTATTATCTTGAAGACTTACGGAGATAGGACTCTATGTGGAGATTCAAGAAGGAAAAAACACTACTCATAAAATGTGTCTAGATGGGGACAGAAGGAGCAGTCTTTTCAAGAAGTGTGATCCCAGACACAGGGGTCCCAGGGTGGGAAGGCGCCCTTAGACCAAGAACCCTCAGCTGATAGTCTTTCAATTATGTCACAAAGCAGTAAATCCATGTTACAGGGAGACCTCTTGTTGGTTCCCAGCTGCTCGGCAGCTCAGACCCGAAATAATCACACAGAAACCATATTCTTTAAATCACTGCTTGATCCATTAGCTCTAGCTTCTTATTGGCTAACTCTTACATCTTAATTTAACTCATTTCTGTTAATCTATGTGTCTCCATGAGGCTGTGGCTTACCGGGAAAAGTTCCAGTATCTGTGTCTGGTGGGGCTACATGATTTCTCTCTGACTCTGCCTCTTTTCTCCCAGTATTTGGTGTAGTTTTTCCCACCTATCTCAAGTTTTGTCCTATCAACAGGCCAAGACAGTTTTCTTTATTAATTAACCAATCGTATTCACATCATACAGAGGCAAACCCCACAGCAAATCCAAACTGATCACAAAAGGAGGGAACAGGAAGAGAGAGAGATAGGGAAGGAGGGAGGGAGGGAGGGAAACACCATAGCTCATTGAAAGGTTCAGATAACATTTTTGACATTCCAGGCAAGACTTTCTAGTTCAGCACCACTGGCATCGGGGCCTGGTGATCTTTTGTGAGCATTTCAAACAGCCATCTTCCAACTTACACTCACTAGATGTTAGCACTATCTCCATCCCTAAGTCTGGCCTTGACAGCCCACCCCCAAAATTATAATAAACCAACAAATGTCTACGGGGAAGCAGGTAACAAACACTGCAACAGAGATCCTTACCTTCAGGAAAGCTGGTCTTGTGACTCGAAAGGTGTGATGGGGACCTGGTTTCTCATGACTAAGATGATCCTTCTATAGTCCCAGCTTCTCCCCAGGGCCCCAACATGATGGTTCCCAGTAGCTTCATACTGCCTCTATCAAAGTGAAGCAAACCTCCAACCCCAGTATAAAGAAAATGCAAGAGGGTCTTTTCTGATCATGCCCACAGAGCATAGGCTTTGGCTCCCTGTATCAAGGCCAAGCATGCATCCCCTGCCACACACTCTTTCCTGTTCAGTTGATTGGGTGCCTGAGGCAGAACCAGTCCTCTTATCTAGAGAAATAGAAGCCCACTGTTGAGCTGATTGGCCCAGTCCCGCTAAGGGAAGCAGGACAACTTCCTATATAGATGGATGCAGGAGCAGGAGCAGGCTCGGCGCATCTGATGAGTCAGTAGGGGATGTTGAAGCACAAGTAGTACTGCAGACCATTGCAAAGAGTCCAATTCATAGTTCTTAAGCCTCTCATCGATAAACCATGCAAGAGAATCTGGGCTGACAGTATATTCCTATAACTCCAGCGCTCAAGGGACAGGAGGATCTTAAGTGAGAAGTCATCCTGGGTTATGGAGTGAGACCCTACAGAGAGAAGAGGGGGGAAGGGAGAGAAGGGAAGGAGAGGGAAGGAGAGGGAAAGAGAATATGCAAGAGGAAGCTAATCAGGAATTGGGTAGGAAGACAAGCAAGGAGAATGTTTGGTGGACAATGTGCTTTCTTTCACTTCAAGCTACATAAAAGCTCTTAACAGGACCCTCAGCAAGCTATGATAGGACCCTTTTATTTGTAGGAATCCTTACAATGAACACACATGCATACACACCACATACACAACACAACACACACACACACACACACACACACACACACACCTCTAAGAAATCCCAAGAGAAAAGCTTGGCTGTCAGCCTGAGAACACACAGCCAAAGGATTGTGTGGCTGGGACAGGACCTCACTGCCTGAATCAGTCACAGAACAGAACAGGAGGGTAGCTCCTCGTGCCAGGAGCATCCGCTATCCCATAGTCATTCATATTTACAAGGGACCATCTAGGCCTGGGCAGAAGAACCCCAGTGAGTTGCTGCTGTATGTATGCCCGAGGCTGAGGATGAGGCTGAGCTAAGCATGGAGGCCCCGGGGACCTGAGTGAGGCTGGCTGGACCAAAGTAACCAGACATCTCCTTCCCCGTGTTACAAACCTCATACAACCCCAGTTCTGCTTCAAAGGAAGACAAAGACCCTGCCGGTCTCCCCAGCAAAGGGTCCTTCTAGCAGGGAATAAAACAGGTTCGGAATCATTATTATCTAGGACGGGAATATTTTAATTACTGAATGGGGACTGTATTTGTGGGTTTAAAGTGACCAGAGCTCTTTTTTATTACCTCAAAGCCAGGAGAAAATTATGGGACCTGCCCAAGACAGAGATTTCATCCTCAAGCAAGGGGAAAAATGCTCCACACTGTATAAATTTTATACGGAGAAAGAGAACCAAATGAAAACTCTGCTTCGGGCAAAGCTCATTCAAGGAGCGGTTTTGTGTCCTTAAATGAAACCCATAGAAGGGGATTCAGTCAGGCTGGGTGCTCATGTGAGGGGTCTGGGAGACACTCACTCCCACGCAGGCAGTCAGGGGGGTTGACCCAAGGGCGGCTGAGCCTCCCACAACAGCCATCAAAGAAGGAACAGGTTCAGGGGGCAAACTCCAGGGGCAACCTCGAGGTCAGAGGAGAGCCGTGGTAAGGACACAGCAAGCAGTAGCGACCATAGACGAATGTCACGCAGCAGAGCAGGACATACCAGCAGAAGCCACTTAAAGGCCACTCTTAGCCTGCCTAGGAAGCCATCATTTTCCATCTCCCCGGAAGGCCTCATCTCTCTACCAAGTTAATGCAGTTATTATTTCCCATCTGCCCCAGTTTTCGTGCCTTCTGCCCTGAAGCCCCTGTGACTCAGGAAGCAAGGACACAAAACTGCTGCTGTGTCCAGGGTCTGGAGAACCCCGGGCTGGGGCCCTCATTTCACCTTGTCCCAAGCCGAAAGGTCACAGACAAGCTCTCAGCTCCCCTCTTTCCTCCCCGAGGCCCCTCAAGGCCCTGCTATGCTGCTCCCACATTCCTCAGACTTCCTTATCTGTTCAGTTTGGCCATTAGCAGGGCAGACAGCCCACAGAACAAGGCGAAGGAGCCCACTCCTAAATGATGCCATGCAGAGGGGACAGGGGGCTCTCAGAACCTGTCCCTTCTGACAAGTGTCTGCTAATTGCATTCTGGCTCCTTGCAAATTACAGCTATTCCTTCAGTTTAAAAAAAAATGACATTTCATGTTGATTGCTGGGTTCTTATTTTTCTCTGGTACTGGGGAAGAGGGCGGGGCTGGTGGGGCTGGGTTTTACAGTGACATCATAGGGAGATTGTAGATGATGCTGCCAGGGCTCCAGGGCTTCGAGAACTTTTGTGTTTCTCATCTCAAAACAATTAGATGAAGCCGATTTCCCCCATTCACAAGGACCTCTGTTGTTTCCAAATATTCCTAACCATTATATCTTCCCTGGGGCCCTCTGATCTTGGTTCCTCTGGCTAGGCGAACCACTCTGGGAGGTTCATTTAGCTGCCCAATGCACATAGCTCAAGATGGCCAGTCGTAGCTGTGGCTGTGTGAGGCCCCCATCTCATTTGAGGTCTTGAGGGGCTATAGCAGGATTCCCATCATGTGCAACACTCTGCCTCCAGGACACATGTGCTCAGCTGTGGTCCAGGGAGCGTGTGGGGGATGGGAGAGACCTAAACTTAAACTCTTGCCGTCTTGTTGTCGTTAGGCTGTTTTGCTTTCCCTGTTCCTCTCCCATGATGCCGCTTGCCCGGGGCTCCTGCACTGTGTTCTTGCGTCTTAAAACGCTCTCGGTTTGATTTTCCAGTATGATCAATAGTCATAGATTTTTCGATGTAAACAAAAGTTCATTGGGGTCCTCAGGAATTTTGAGAGACCCAGGCATTTGTTCACAGCTGTTCAAAACTACGCTCTTGCCTTCAAAGTGATGCCCCCGCTGAGATGCCGCCCCCTCTCACACAGCCCACTGACAGAGTCAGCTAGCCCTCCTCCACGCAACCCTGAGCCATACGCTGTGTGGTGCAGCTACCCTGCCTCCCATAGCCTCCTGCAAGCCGCTCTTTCTCTAGCTCAGTCCAAAGCTCTCTTGAATTTGGCAAAACAACTTGATGAGATTTATGACACTCCGGGGGAAGGAACATTCCATTGAGATCATCCCCGAATCCCGCTGGGGCTCAGTTTAGAGATACGCTGGTTCTGGCCCATTTTACAGGAAGCGAAGAAGAGCGTCTGAAGACAGATGAAGACACAATTCCAATCCAGCAGCCTGTGCTCTTTGGTTGGAACACAGAGCCTCCCGGAGCTTCTTTTTAAAACACAGCTCCTTCTTGTTTCATCTCTTCTAATTTCACCTCCTCCCCACCCACCCCTCTCTCTTCTTCTCTCTTCTCTCTTTCCCCAGCTGTCATTTGTTCTTCCCTCGTTTTCTTCCCCCAACCTTTAAAGGAGCTACTATCTGCATCTCTGCTGTTGTCACCCTGGATAGTGCAGTGAACTTCCTAAACACACTTCACAGTGGTATCAGGACCTGTGACCTTTGGCCAGAAGCGCATGGTGGCCCTGTTATTGCTGCCCAACTCTCGGGGAGGACTACGGCTTCCTAAACTTATGTCCTCAGTTCCCAAGAAGATCCTCTCTCACTTTTTCTCAGACAGCAGTGGTGGAGCTCAGCCAGGGCCCTACAAGCCCCCTAACTTTCCAACTGGCCCCATTTCTGTCTGGCCCTCAGAAGAGGTTTCCCGCTAAGGCTGCAGACCTGTTCACACTTCAATCCACTTCTTTGAATTTAGGATCTAAGAAAAAGAAGACCAATGTCTTTCAGGGTCTGCCTCACAGGTGTTCACAGATGAGTGCAAAGGCAGAGGCACAACCCAGGCTGCGCCAGACCCCACAGCGTGCTGTGGGCGTGCCTGCCAGGTGGGTTCCATCCCCCCCCCCCGTGTCCCTTCAGGGCTGAGGGTCCGAGAGTAGCTGATACAGGAAAGCAGGCGCAAGGGTCTAGCCTGGACACAAACTGGGGTGCTGATCAGCAGCTCCCATCACAAGCTTCCAAGTCCCACACGTCTAAGCCAACGGTGATCTCTCTTAAGAGCACTGAGTGTGTCTGACAGGGGTGGGGATGCCAGAGGGACCTAGGTTTACAAACTAGCCCGGCAGCCACTTACCAATCCGTGTGATTTTGGACATGTCTGCCAGGCCCAGCTTTGCCATTGCCTGTGCGGAGAGTTTAGGAGGGTTGTTACGTAAGTTAACAAATTCGAAGGCCCTAGAAAAGTGATGGAACAGAGGAGACAGCAAGCATAAATAATGGTGGGTGGAAGTATTGTAACAGAGAGGAGCTGAGGTGACCCAGGCCTAGGGACCGAAGCACGGTGGACCACCTGCAGAAAGGAGGGAGTTGTGCCTCTGTACTCCTCTAGGTCCCTAGGGACTCGTTCCTCAGGTGCAACAGACCACAGGTGTGCAGGGAACAGGTGTCCGGATGCCCCTCATCACTCACCAAAAATGTCATGGCTCCCAACACCCTTCGCAGGCAGGAATATGGATGTCGGGTGAGTATTTGGAGAGAGCAGTTGGAGGTGAGAGGTGGGTGGTGGGTGGCTGAGCCAGGCAGCGAGTGACGGAGTCTGTGTTTGGACATCTGTCTTCACTGGTCATCCTAGGATTGAAGCACACACCAGGCCCTGGGACTCGAGGGCAGCCTTTGCCAAACAGGGAACATTCCAGTTAGATGTGAGAAGATCAGTGGGCGTTTTGTGAGATTATGTAGGGAACCAGTCACATAAATGTCATTTCTACCACACTTCTTGAAATAGCTCCACATAACTTTCTAGAAGACTGCTTCATGAATTTAAAAGTTGAGTTTTGTTATTGCATTTGCTAGAGTCTGGCCTGCTAAGAAAATCGTAGAGGAGTGAACCGCGAGAGGTGATGAACACAGTCCCATTAGTGAAGACATTCAACCTGTTGGCAGACTTTATAAATTGCCCTACATACTCTATGAGAAAGGAACCCCCAGACACTCATCTGGTTACAGATGACATATCTCTGCTAGTTCATTTAACCCTCAAAAACACCCTCTGAAGTGTGTGTAAGTATCCCCATGTTACACCTGAGGCAATGATGATCTTCAAAGTGTCTGCCTAAAGACTACAAAAATCCTGCTCTGGGCCTCTGGGAAGGTTGGTAAGGAATGGAACACCCCTCCTCAGCCAGGTTTCTTGTTACCTTCAAAGCTGAGATGCAGCAGCTGGATCTCTCTGCTCCCATGGAAATATACAAACTGATGCAAAAGAATCTTGTGGCGGGGGGTTGGGGTGCATCTTAAGATAACAGGATCTCTCCTACTTGGAGAAAGAAGCAACTCCCTTAAAGTGGTCATGTGACTCTCAACTAAGTTGCCATCCAATTGCGGTGCTAAGGTGTTCAGTGGGTGGATTTTAAGTTTTTGCTCAGTTGACTGAAAGCAAGGAAAATAACCAGAGAATTTGGCTATACCTGGTGTGACTAGTTAAAAGACCTTTGGGGCAGACCTGGAGTTTCTTTGAGGAAAGCAAGTACCCACTTATAGGCAATCGCTTCACACAGATCAGAGCTCTGACCCAACCTTCCAGACAGTCCGAGCTGAGGGCTTTGACCAACCACACAGTCATGGCAGCCAGTTCCCGCCAGTAAAGCTCTGTTTCCTGGTTCTGTTCTCCCTGGCTAATGCTGATGGATGTACTCTTCTTCCAAGCATCATCTGTGACTTAAAAACCTTTTAGTGTTCCCACTGGGCCCTTGTTTCAAACCATCTTCCTCTAATCATCCTTCAGTCCTGCTGCAGGGTCCCCATGCCCAGTCCCAGACTTTCTGACCATGACCATGGATGGAAGTCCGGGAACTATGAGGCAAGACAGAAACCCTGCCGCTTGCAGGAACTCAAGTATCACGCTTCACGTTGGTGATTAAAGGGCTGGCTGCTTCCCCCTTCCTTCCCCTGAATTCTAGAATGGGGACATGGTTTGCCTAGGGGAACCTAATATCAGCTTTATTGGGCTTTCTAGTTGTGTCAACATCACATAAAGTGTTCCAGCTTGGATGGGAAATGCTGTCTACCGGCCCTTGCATTAGAACGCTTGCTCTCCAGCTGGTGGGGCTATTTTGGGAGATTGTAAACTCTTTGAGACCTAAGGCCTGACTGGTGGGTGTGAGTCAGGGTCTAGGCCATAGGGTTATAAACCAGTCCTGCTTCTAATCCATTCTCTGTTTCCCATCTATAGCCACATGAATAAGCCTCCACCCCGAGCTTCCTCCAACATGTCTGTCCCACTCTGACGGACTGGAATTTCTGAGACTTTGAGCCCAGATAAATCGACCTTAAGTTGTTTGCGTCGGGTGTTTTGTAGCAGCAACAGCAACAGCAATAAAACTAATACAAGTGATTGGAATTGAGGCCAACATGAAGCGTCCTACTCGGAGTTCTGTGAATTGAAGGCAGTCAGGCCCACAGTAGCAAAACATAGCATTCAGTTGTCTGCTCCATTTTGTTCTAGAATGGAAAGTAGATTTCCTTGAGGGGAGGTTCTACAGCGATGGCGTGATGAACCTGGGTCTCTGAGGCAGGCAGTATCCGTATGGCAGATCATAGAATGGAAGGAAGGCTGGCACAGCTGGGCAGTACTGCTCCACAGTGACGTGTGCTGTGTTCAGCCACAAGTGTCAAGGTCATGGACAGGATGGTCCAGTCCCCAGAGGCAGCAATCACAAGGGTGTGCATAGAAGATAGAAGCTACGCAGGCTTGTTTTGATGTTTATCCTCCTGCGAACAGAGCAGCCGGCCACCTCATCTGTGCAAGCAGGAGACACTTGGATTGGGGCTGTCCCTGAACAGGGGCACTGTGTGTGGAAACACCTCTGCCAAAGGGCAGAAATTCCAATATGGTACCTGCCTTAAGGTTTCTGATGACCATGACCAAAAGTAACTTGGGGAGGAAAGGGTTTATCTTGTTTACATATCCTAGGTTATAATCCATTGAGAGAGGCCAAGGCAGGAAGTGAAGGTGGGAAGTAAGGAGGCAGCGGCCATGGCAGAGTGCTGCACCTGCTTGCTCACCTGCTTTCTTATAACTCCCACGGATGCCGGCTCAAGGGCGGCATAGACCAGTCCCATAGCCTGTTCCTTCCCGCAATCGATTGTTAATCAAAAAAGTGCCCTACATACAAACTAATGGAAGCATTTTCTCAACCACAGTTCCCTCTTCTCAGGTAACTCTAGCTCATGTCAAGGTGACCAAAAAACAAAAACAAAAAAAAAAAAACAAACAAGCAAACAAAGAAACAAACAAAAACCCAGGACAGTGCCCAAGATTTAACTTGACAAAGGTATTTTGGGCTGTTCCCTTTCCAACTGGGCCTCTTCCCTTTCTGCTGATTAGGGGATTATCGAGAGATAGGAATGGGAGAATTCAGATGCCCAAGTCTTCAGAGAAGCCCATCATCAGACATCAACATTCTCTTGGTCTCCCGCAGCTCTACAGGGACCTGTGGAGTGAAGTTCTAATGGGGACCCTGGGGAAGGCCTGATACACTCAGGAGCTCCCAAGCTGGCAGCATCGATGATGTCATTCTTCTCCGCCACCCCCAGAGCCCAACAGAAAACAAGATTCCACTCACCCTAAGACTTCCAGACCACACCCCAGTCTCAACAGCAGGTCTTTAAAATCCTTCAGCTAAAAGCAGGCGCTGGGAATTGCAGAGTTATTAAAAGCATTGTCGAGGGAGACGAAGACGATGAAGGCTGAGGCCAGCTGACTGCAGGCCTCTGCTAGAAAGCCGAGGGCCCAATATAGCTCTCCCCAGATCCTCCCGGGTATTTCCCTTTTAAGCCTGCCTAGCCCTGTGCTGTTCAAAACTGCCCACTGCTTGCTCAGCTCTGGAAGACAGGCTCCAAGTTCCTGAACGAGCTGGAGAGCAGAGGACAGACGGCCCAGCCTCTCTGCCACCCAGCAGCCTGGTCTCCAATTCCGCTGATGCCCTCAGGGGCTGTGCACAATCCCTTGCATTTGTAGGTCTCCCTATATGTAGCCCCTGAGTCTGAAAGGTCTCACCTCTTCTCTGTCTCACTGCCCATGTCTTCTGCAAACTGCACCCCAAGTTTCTCCTTCTTGGGAAGTCTCCAGAATTCTGGGTTGGTCCTCAGTGTGTCCTCTAGAGCTTCCATTTTCCCACATGTCAGGACACAGAGGGATTGGATTCCAGGCCTGTTGAATTGGAGAGCACGTGACTAGTTCTGGAGTAAGAGAGTCATGTGACATAGTCCTGGGCCAGATCACCTGCCTGCTCATAGGAGCCTTTCTAGAATCATCTTTCCCTCTAGCACAGAAACTGGCAAGAGCCCAGATGTCAGTTGCTCTTTTAACCTGGTCCCAGAGTCATTTATCACCACCATCCTGTAAATCCATACTGCTTGGTACAGGCTTTCAGACCAAAGTGCCTTCTCCCCGACTTTTGTCCCATTGTGCATAGTGTGTGTGTGAGTGTGTGTGTGCGTGTGTGTGTGTCTACATGCATGTCCAAACTTCAGTTTGATCACAGAGCTTTAGATCTGATTATTCAACTCAGAGTCGCCGCCGTCGTCAATGCACACCCCTTGTGCTGGTGGTGGTGTGGTGTCTTCTCCTCTCCCCTGCTAAGAAGTAAAGAAGTGGCCTTGACGGCTTTTATTCCTCTGGTCTGCTTCCCCTTGCTGCTCAGGCTACTAGAACTGATCTCACTTCTCCCATTTCTAGTTCAATGGAGGTGGGGTGGGGGAAGGATTCCAACTTGTTCTGGCTCGAGTGTTCTCATTACATGTAAAAATCCCAAGACTCTGACTCCTAGGCAGTTGCTTTGGGTGAGAGAGCTGCTTGGGCCACCAGGAACTCTGTGGCAGCATTAACAGGTACCAGGGCTCCTAGAATAATCCAGTGCTCCTGCCCATCCTCCCCAGAAAGGGAAGCGGGTATAGGAGATTCTGGCTGCTTGATCCTCAGTATTTTCAGTCCTAGTCTCAGAAATACACGCACACATGAAGGCTT
The DNA here is from genome assembly GCF_982192425.1 of Myodes glareolus. Classification (NCBI taxonomy): domain Eukaryota; kingdom Metazoa; phylum Chordata; class Mammalia; order Rodentia; family Cricetidae; genus Myodes; species Myodes glareolus. Next base: position 66,885,213 of record NC_142028.1, read on the forward strand.
TACCCGATGGACCTTAGCCAGTGAGAAAATATCAAGGGCTGCCCAGTGTCTGGGTGGTGTGGGAGGTTTTTCTGTCTATGTGTTGCTTTTATTGTTTAATGAATAAAGAACTGGCTTGGCCTATAGCATGGGAGGAGGAAGGTGGAGTTAGGGAGAAACCATGGAGCCACTACCGGAGACAGGAGCTGGGAATTTTACCCTGTAAACCAAAGCCACACGGCAATATACAGATTAATAGAAATGGGTTAAATTAACATAAGAGTTAGCCAATAAAAAGCTAGAACTAATGGGCCAAGCAATGATTTAATTAATACAGTTTCTGTGTGATTATTTTGGGGCTAAGCAGTCGGGAATGAAACAAGCGTACTTTCCCCAACATCTGGGAGTTATATGAACCCCATATCTTGCACCTGAGAAAGCAATGCTGCATATGGGTGTTTGTGGGAGCTTTGCACACATACCCCTCCATGAGCCATGGACCTGGTCCTATCTCCAGGTTTATGCGTCTGAGGCTTCAAGGTAGCTTCCTGCCTGATCATCAAGTCTGGATTCTGACTCCTGGGTCAACTGCTTCCTCCCTACTGAGACAAGCCTCATTTTCAGATCCTTCACATGGGGCCTCTCACACCACTCAACCTGATTCTTCATGCTATGTTGAGGATCACTACACCTGGCACCACCCCCTCCAGTGGTACGCACCCACCCAGCCTCAGACAGGCAGCAGCCCCAGCCAGAAGGAGAAGGTCCCACCAGGCTTCAGGGGCTGGAGATCTGGGGACATTTCTAGAGACAATTCCCTTCACAGGCTGTTTCCCCAGGTTGGAAGAATCCATCAATCTGTCCTTGCTAAGAATCTCTTGCATCTTCTTGCTGTACATCTTCTTTTTCCCCCACTCTTCTCCAGGAGAAAGTCACAAAAGAGACGTCAGATTGACCCCCTAGCTTACATGCCAAAGTCTTGAGAAAAATTACAGAACTGTATGTGTACATACATTCACATTCATACATACATACACTCACATACATACATTGTGTGTGTGTGTGAACATTTATTGTCGTATTTGTGTTTCAATGTGTACAAGAAAATACCCTCTCATTTATAACAGGAAATTTTGGAACAATGTGGCATCTGAGTATATTTTGGGGATACTAATATTTTACTACACACACACACACACACACACACTCCTTTATTGGGAATTCTTTGATAAAGAAAAAGAAAAGCCACTCAAATGAAATAAGGAAAGGAAGGTATGGACGAGGAAGCTCCATAGCAATGAAGTTCTGAGAATAGAGCAAGCTGATTGTCCCAATCCTTACCCCTCTGTCATTTTCATACCCTTCCATATGCAGTTTGTTTGGCTCTTAAAAAACATGGGAGATGTCACGTGATCACACGTTTTCCATAGTGATGAAAAGCGGATGCTCAGAGTATGATTTCCCTAATCTCACTATGTTTACAAAGAGCTTTTTCTTAGGTTCACAAAGCTTGGAGACGGGAAGAACAATGAAAGACAAGCTCACAGGGAACGTGCTTGGTACGTGAGAAACACCGAGTTCGTACACGGTGAGTGAATTGTAAAACCGTTAACATCTAGTTGCCGCATTAGGATAGCGGGTACAGCTCTGCGCAACGTGAAGACTAATTTGTGCTTGAGGCGAAGAGAGTCCTTACCGATGGCTCCTAGGAGAAACTGTGCCCAATAGAGACCCTGGTGTGGCAATAGGGTGTGTCCATAATAACACTCTGCCAGGTCTCTTGACACTAACGGGTGTTGGTGGGTGTGCTTTGGGAGAGGAGTCCTGAGATCACAGGATACGGCCACACTGTCGGTCTTCCGGTCTTCCGAGAAGCAACTGATAGCGTGCAGCCAGCACAGCCTGAGTTCTCAGAGCACCTGTCACTCAGATGTACCTGTAACTCACATATGGGCTCTGATAAGGTGTGATATAGTATTCCCCGAGGAAGGAAGGTTCATTGCCACAATCCCCCTGAGGCCTGGGAGAGCACACTGCAGGTTCTCTTTACAGCCAAACATCTGTCACCACAAACGACACAAGTCTGGAATCGTTTCAAAGCCACAAAGCTGTAAAGCTCAGGAAAGCGTGCGTTTGACTGGGCCTGCTGGCTTGCACCTTGCCATGTTCATGAGACAGCATGCCTAGGCTAGCCTTCTAATCCCAGGAGGGAAATGAGAGACGTGAAACTAAGCCGCCACCAACATAGCCCAGCGGAGATCGACCAATCCCCAGTCAGCTACAGATGCACTAGCAGGCCTGGCTGAGACGTGCAGGACCAACAAGCTAAGGCAGCCTGTATCAACCAATCCCAGCTGATCCAAAGATGCATGGACTAAATAATGCTTCTGATGTGAGGTGGACTTTACAGCTGTTTGCTGCAGCACTTCTGTAATCATAGTGATACCCCCACATTTCTGCTCGGGTTCCATGTTGACCCCCGTCTCTGCTGTCTGCTCTTAGAAATGCTTTCTCAAACCCAGGCTTTGCTTCCTCTGTCACTTGCAGGAAAGCTCCTGGAGGAATCATTGGCTATGATCCTGACTTGGTTTCTGGAATCTACTGTCACCCCCAGAGCAGTTCCTTTTTCAAGCTCTGGAACACTGGTGAGTTTTTTTCTTCCACGCTACTACTCCGCCATGGAGCATGGTGGTCAGTCCAGAAGAACGTCAACTTTTTTTTATCTTCCCAGATATGAAGGGGAGAGGTAGCAACAATGTTTCTCCCTATTAAGCCCATTCCAAAACCAAGCTCTCAGCAAAATTCTCTGCGGCTTGTGCAAATGACTGTCTGTCCTCATGAGAAGAGCATGCTGGGATTTCCACCCAGGTAGGACAATGAGTAGGGCATGGGGAGTAATGAGTAAGTAGCCAAGAAAGAAAGGATTAGACAAGTGAGGCCCAAAGGACAGGCACCAGGAGGGTGCCCAGCTACATCTACAACCAACTTAGCATTGGCTGTGAGAATTGCTATGACATAATGGCCCTCAGACTCAAGCATCACTCCTGAGCACTCCCCAGCACCGATCTGCTCTCCCTAGCTCTGACTGGACAAGGCTAGGTGAACTGGGACCCAAGAGAACTCAGGGAGATTCACAGATGCTGTGGGGCAGGGCAGGTCTATGGGCAGCTTTTGATGCCAACAGCCAAGGAGATTGCTCATATCCAAAGGCAGGTGACCATCCTAGCCCTGTGGTCTTGTATCCATGCCCTCTGGGTATCAACAAATCACCAGAGATTTACACAGCTAGAAGAGAGGCTGGGGCCAAGTGATGGAGAGAAAAATAGAAAGGAGGGTCTCTGCTGGTGGCAAGTAAACTGGCAGATATGTTCTGCAAAGAGTTATGGAAATGCATAATAAAATTGCCTTTGTGTAAAGTCTGTGGCTCAACAGTCATCCCCCAAGCCCAAAGACATTGCTGAATAGATTCCTAATGAACCCATCCAGATGGTCAGACAGGGGCTTCTCCAATTGACCAAAGCCTGGAGGAAGGAATAGGAAAAAAAAAAACAGTAGATGTGTTTTGAGCTAAGAAGTAGCTGAGCAAAGAACAAGAATGGGTGTTACATGTGGTGCAGAGAGAGGAAAAAGCAAGTAATAAGCAGAATAAGATCTATAGCATGATGCCATTAGTGTAAATTAAAACCACAGACACCCACGAAACAGCATTAGCTTTTAACAAGGATCCATGAGTATGCTGGACCATATATCATATACTGGAGTGCATACCTAGGGGAGCAGGAGTGAGGACTGAGGGTAAAGCAGGAAAACAAAAAGCTCATAAAACAGAAGAAAGCACCGCAGACTTCCTATGGTAATGAGCCAAGATGGGAGGGGCGTGGCCAGCATAATGTCTGCATCTGCAACCCTTCATTTATTTTTTGAAATATCAAATAAACCCGGCTGTGGTGTTGATTTGGAGGTGGGACCATCCCATCTCTGGCTGATGGGGTCAGGAGACATGGTGCAACAGATGTCCCTTCTGGAGGGGCTGGAGAGATAGCTCAGTGGTTAGGGATGCTCATTGCTCTGCTAGAGGAATCAAGTTTGGTAGCTCCAACACCCAAGTCCAGTGGCTCATAGCTGCCTGTAACTCCTTCAGTTCCAAGGGGTACAATGTCCTCTCCTCAATTCCCCAGGCACCACAAACATGTGGCAGGCATATGTGTACACACACACACACACACTGATAAAATAAAACCTGTTGGAGGCACCCCACGAGCAGCAGTCAGACAGGTAGAGGAGGCCTTGCAAATCAAAAATCCAAGTTTCTGTCTTGACTCTGCCACACCCTCATCACCTACGAAAGGTAGGACCTTTTGGTAAGTTGTGTGACTACGGCTGACTCTAATCTTCCACCTCTCATCTCTGAAGCAGAGATGGGAAAGCCCAGGGGACAGCAGAGATGTGGCACACAAAACTCTCGGCGTGGTGTTGACTTTACAAATAGTGATTCTTATTATCCTGAGATTTTCTTTTTTTTACCCAGGAGTCTAAAAGCTCTGCCTTCACAATGTAACTTCAGTTCCATCTTTCTTGTTCAGCTGCTCTCTACTGGGAGAAGCTCTGGACTGACAGCTGCTGGAGCCTACTGGGGCTCAGGGACTGGAACTGGGACCAGCCTGGGAGACCTGCGGGGACCCTCCCAGAAGCATGGAAGTCCAAGCCCACATATAGTAGGCTTTCAGGAGACAGGGAAGGAGAAATCACAGGTCAAGAACAGTGTTTCTCAACCTGTGGGTCATGACCCCTCTGGGGGACAAACAACCCTTTCACAGTGGTTGCCAAAGACCACTGGAAAACAGACATTTGCATTATAATTCATAACAGTAGCAAAATTGCAGCTATGAAGTAGCAATTGAGGATAATTTTATAGTTGGGGTCACCATAACATGAGGAACTGTACTAAAGAGCCACAGCACTGGGGAGGTTGAGAATTACTGATCTAGAGCCTTGGGTGGGGGTGGAAAGACAGGGGAAAGAAGGATGGAGAAGCATCCTGAGCTGGAATGGCCCCAGAAAGATCAGGAGATGTAGAGTTCTCTTTGTCAATGTTTGCCACCTCCCTCGCCTGTCTCTTCCTGCCCATAAGACATTCCTACAATCATCTGCTTCTCGAAGGCCGTGCTCTGGACCAGACGATTCTCCTTCCAAGATTCTTACAAATGGTGTCATTGTCTGTGACTTTTCCACAGTGATGGAGACCTAGGAAGTAGCAGGAAGGACCCTTGTCTTTGGGACATTGGGCAATGTAAATTGCCACAGTGTAAATGGCATATGTCTGTCACAAGCCTGAAGCATCCATGTACTTGGACATTCCCTAGGTAACTGACACCACTCCTCAATCCTAATCTCTCCTGTCAGTTAGTCCACTCCAGTTGATCATTCGCTCAAGAAATAAGCACATACATCCTAGCCTTAGGCTAACGGCACCAACACTGAGCAAGTCAAGACCCCACTTTCTTCTGCCCCCTCTTTCATCTCTCGTTCACCCCATATTCTTCAGTCATATAGTCTGGCTCTACTCCATAAACATTTTCCCAGTCCTACTTCTTTCCACATCCTAGACCTAAATCGATGTCTTTCTTACTTGGGATTAGACCAGTGTCCCTGTCTCCAGAAGTCCCGCTCCCATCTACTCTCCACGTACCTACAAGAGTGATGCTTCTGTCGTACAAACATGTCCTATCACTCTCGTTTAGGTTTCTAGTGGCTTCTCACTGTTTTGAGGACAAGATCTAGAGCCGTTAGGATATAACTGAGGGCCCTACTCTACTCAGATTGGATTCCAGTGTGAATCACCCTTCCTTCCAAGAGTAACCTCGCTCTCCCTACCCACCCACCCAAGCCAGAGACCTTTCATCATCTCAGTGCTCCCAGCCCTCCCCTCCCCTGGGCTTCACTCTCAGAGCCTGGCTAACTCCCACTGGCTTCCAAAGGTTAATTTCACTTCCCCCAGAAAGTTGATGATCTGAGTCTGTCAACGGTCTTATTGTGAGTTGAATTATGTTCCCCTAAATGATGTGTTCAGGGATCCCTGGAACAATGGCTCAGCAGGAAAGGGCACTTGTCACTGAGTCTGATGACCTGAGTTCAATCCCTGGAGTCCACATGCTAGAACGAGAGAACTACTCCTCTGAACACACACACACACACACACACACACACACACACATGCACACACACATGCACACACACTCACATATACACACTCTCTCACACACACACATGCACACACTCACATATACACACTCTCACACACACAGACACACTCACACATACACATGCATGCACACACACACAGTGAAAGAGAGAGAGAGAGAGAGAGAGAGAGAGGAATAATACTGATAACAACATCTTGTAGTCCATGGGAAGGAACACAGAGACCCAGAACTGAACAATCAAAGTAAGGGATTTTGGGGGCATTCAGTCCTAAATGGGGTGTCTCCATCAAACTCCTCCGCTTAAGGTTATGGGATCTATGTGGAAGGGGAAGGGAGCAGAAAAACTGTAAGATCCAGAGGTAGAGGATGAGTCCAAGGAAACGTTGTCTTCCAGACATAACAGGGCTGTGGCAGTGCAAACTCAGGCCAGCTAGGGTCCCAATGCCAAGCCGGGGAGGTGAACACGGAGTCCCACCTTTACCCAAGAAGTTATTTGCAGTTAATACCCAATGGCAAAGGGAAAATCGATTTTCTTTTCTGCCATGGAGTGTCATGGTATATAAAAACCACACTCCAGGGCAGGCTCCATGCTCAGGAGAAGGTGACCAACACAAAATAATCTCCACAAGGTTTTCTGTTTATTTTTTTTTTGTTTTGATTTGTGTGTATTTGTTGGATTTTGGGGAAAGGGGAGGGAAAGAGAGAGGAAGGGAGGGAGGGAGGGAGAAAGAGAGAGAGAATAAAGTTGGGTGGGTAGGGAGGTGGGGAATGTCTGGGAGGAGATGGGGAAAGAGGAGAAATATGATCAAAATTTATCATATAAAAAAATGAGAAACAAGAGTACCGAAGAAGGAGGAGGTGTGGAGAGATGGCAGTGGTTAAGAGCACCATCAGCTGCTCTTCCAGAGGTTCAGGGTCCAACCAGAACCCACATGGCAGCTCACAACTGTCCGTAATTCTAGGTTCAAGAGATCTAATGCACTCTTCTGGCCTCCGTGGACTCTGCATGCATATGGTGTAGACATACATGCAGGAAGAACACCCATACACACAAAATAATGATAAAGTAATTGCTAATAAAATATAAGGTATATTGAATCCTTAAACCCCAAGCATTTGATGGCAGGTCCTTAATTAGAGAGTCGTTGTAGATGTCGTCTAGTTGAGACTATAGGGGATCAGGATGGGTTCTGGTGTCTTAATAACAGGAAGTTAGATACAGGGAGTGAGACAGAGAGTGTGTGGTTGGCATCGGGGGTGCAGCTGCAGACCAAGGATGGCAAGGCCCAACAGCAAGTCCTGGAAGCCGGGCAGAAGCAAAGGGAGGTGTTCCTTTAATACTTGGGAAGACCATGCCCAACCTGTGCCCTCACTGGGATTCCTGGTCTCCAAGGCTCTCAGCACCTACACTTACACTATTTCAAAGCACGCTGCCGTGGTAATTGTTACAGAGTCCCAGGGAAAGCCACACAGGGCCCAGCCATGAGTCCCCATGTGCCCTCTCCTTTCCCTATCAGCCCATATGCCTTTCCTATTTCCATCATTGGTTTCTTTGCTCCAAACTCATCAGCGAGCTGCCTCCAGGCAAGAAAGCTATTTGACTTTTTCATTGTTGCAGCCCCGACTCATAGTTAGAATCTGTGTGTTTATTCGTTGAGTGAATGAGTAATGGACGAACTGGCAGAAGGGAGATAAGGCTGGGGGCGATGTGAATACAGACAGCGTGGGAGGCAGCAGACAGGTTGGGAAGACCTCAGAGATCTCCAGGGAATCCTGGCTTCCTATGGGGTCTGCTGGAGTCTAGAGGGGGTTTCTATGCTTCCTGCAGGGAAGACAGGACCCCTCTCTCCCTGGGGATCTCAAGGCAGATACATAACTGGTCACCTGTGTGCCTCTGCCACAGGACCTGTCTTTCTTCTTCTGTTCCCTAGAGAGGCAACAGCTTAATAAGCAGGGGAGACAAGCGGACACAGGGCTGCTTCTCAGTCTTTTGCTGAAATTGGAACACAGTCTAGAAGGGAGAAGTCAGCTCAGAACTGATGTGACAGCTCAGGGCAAGGCCTCACACCATGGGGCCATGAGTCCTAGCATGGGGCTGACCTGGGGGAGCTTTCTGGCCCTCACCCACCTACACAACACGCAGTCTCAGCAGGCCTGCTCTAGACAGAGAGGAGGCTTTGCTGGAGGCTGCCGTTCTGAATCCACACTTGATCTCTTTTGTCCCTTGATGTGTCCACCCTGGGTTGTTGTCAAACAAACCCATCTTGAAGGCACACTTTGTGCAAACCCAGGCCCTACTAACCTCGACTGTATGTCCTCACCTCCCAACTCTCCCTTGTCCATGCCAGGAAACAGGGAATCACATGGAGGTTTCTGAGATCTTGGTGTATTTTCCTCACAGTGTAGCTCAGTTTGGCTTCAAACTCGTGACATAACTGAGATTGGCCTTGAACTCCTGATCCACCTGCCTTTACGTTCCAAGTGCTAGGACTGCTGGAATACACCACCACACCCGGCAGCTCCTGAGGTTTGTACACATTCCTGACAGGCACGCAGGACAGCCGCTGACTCAGGATGGGTAGGGTGTGTTTATAGGAAAGTGGAGCCATTTGCGATCTGGATCACGTCTTCAGGGCATGGAAAAGTTCAGCTCTAGATTTTAAGGATGGCGACACAAAGAAAGACAGAAGAAACGCACAAGTAGTGGCCTTCAGAGTGCAGGACATTCGGGGCCACTAGGGTAGGAGGCTGCTGTGGACTGAATTATGTGTAGCTCCCCACAAATACATATTTGAAGCCTCTGTCAGGACCACATTTGGAGACAGAGCCTTTAGGGTAAATGAAGTCGTAAGGGTAGAGCTCTAATCTCATAGGGCAGGGGTTCTTAGGCAACATGGAATTCTTGCTGCCTCAGCCCATGAGTGTTTCCTGGATAATTTCACTGGGATCTTGAGTCCATTTCCATCAGGAAGCAAACTAAATCCTGTATAATTCTTTTCCAAGACCCAAGAATAGCCAGTCTAGGGAAGAGATTATCCGTCATCCTTGGTATCTGGTAAGGGTTTATTATGGGTCAAGTATGATCCACAAAAGGTTCCCAGTAAGTCTAAGAGAAATGAATGCATGATTCACTGATTTGTACAGACAAATGCCAGCTGTGGCCACTTGGCCTTGGCTGACTCCTCTGGGGAATTGGTATTTTAGGAAGTGCTTGGAGTGAGGAAGAAGTTGGTTTTGTATTTAGCACACTGTATGATCACAAACTCTAATCTGCTCCATCATGCTTACTCACTGGTTAGACACCCACCTCCTGGGCAAGTTGTCAGAGCGGGTTCCAGGCAGCAGAGAGGATGTGACCCCTTCCCAAAGAAGAGCTGAGGATACAGCAGATACAGGGGACTTCCAGAGACCTTGCACTCCCTTCATCCCCCTCTTCTCTTTCCCTCCTAAGTCAGAGCCCACGCTCCACTTGAAATAGAAAGGGGCATTCAGGTACCCAGATATGACTCTCACCAAGGGCCTGAGGCCACTTAGCTGTAACCATGAGCTGCAGGAAGTAGCTTACAAGTTCCATAGAACTTCCTCTTCCCACAACATCCTGTATCATTAGCACACTTGTCCCCAATGGTCACACGGGCCCTGATCTAGCTATACCTTAACTCAATGACCTGTGCAATCTGTCTAAGCTACGCCCTGCTTGGCCTAGTGTAGAGCAGTTGACAGAGCATAGGCTTGTTCTGCAAAAGGAGCCAAAGCAGAGCTATGCTGCTTATTGGCTGTGTTCATTCTTCATGGAACCCGAATCACTTTGGACTTCACCTTCTCAGTGTGTAACGTGAGAATAATGTCACCCACCCTCAGGGTTCATGTGAACAACAGAGGAATAAAGTAATATCCAGGATTCTGTATCTGTCTGGACTGCGTGTTTACACCATCACTGTGTAGGAATGGCTTCCTACTGGTCAGGACATTTGTGGTATTAGGAGACAGAATCTGATGTAGAATTCCCCTCTGTATGCTGTGAATATGTTTTATTACCTTTGGTTAATAAAGAAGCTACTTCGGCAGGGCAGAATAAAGTCAAGTGGGAAATCCAAACACACACACACACACACACAGAGAGAGAGAGAGAGAGAGAGAGAGAGAGAGAGAGAGAGAGAGAGAGAATAGGCATAGTCAAGAGCTGCCCTGTAGCTGCTGAAGGAGAAGGATGCTGGAATATTTCTGGTAAGCTACAGCCTCGTGGGGGATACAGAGATTAATAGAAATTGGTTAATTTAAGATGTAAGAGTTAGTTAATAAGAAGCCTGAGCTAATAGGCCAAACAGTGTTGTAATTAATATAGTTTCTGTGTGAGTCTTGGTGGCTGGAAATGAAAAATCAGTTTCTGTTTACAAGACTCTAACCTAATGTGACTTTAGCCAAGTAGAGATTTTGCTAGTTTACTGTCCTGTGAGACTTTTGCTGGGGAGATACAAACAAATGTCTATTCCCTCCAGATAGGGATGACAAACCACAGTAGCAATTTCACCAAAGTCCAATCTGGTGAACCCACTGATCCTGGGGTGTTCTCCTTGGAGCATGGTCAACAGACTCGGGAGTGCTTGGTTGTTGGTACAAAGGTACTAAGCCATCTACAGTCACCAGAGCTGCCAACCCCAGAGGTCAATGCCGAGTTCTTATCCAGGAGTCCTAGGAATGAAACTTACAGAGAACAGACATGCACAAAGGTGAAGAGAGCCTATTGAATTGCATGACACAGAGAGAATCAGGCCTCTGGAGAGCAATGAAGAGATGTTGCGGTTCATATCAGTGATGGCTACAGTATCCTGACCAGGATGGTCCCAAGAGTGAGTTGTCATTGTCTCAGGTTTTTTTTCCTTTTGGAAATAGAAACAAAAGAAGTTTTGCAAAGAGGAGGGCAGTAGCAGAAGCAGAAACTGCGAGTCACCATTCAGCACACTGACAGCTGCCTGCCTCTGTGTTTTTGAGGAACAAAGATGTCTTTAGCTGTGACTGTCAGGGCTTGTTACCAAGCAGCAAGCTGTCAGTTCAATAGCAGAAATCCATAGGGGCCGCATTCTGACTGCTTGATGAAGTCTAACTAACTCGTGGCCTCCCAATCAATTTATAAGGTGACTTGTAGGAGTATGAATAAGAGGTTTACTTACAGACACATAGACCACTCAGAGGCAGTCATATTGAAAAGCTCATCATAGACTGGGTGACAGCTCATGAAAATCTAAAGACAGCTGCACAGACCAGACAGTCTCCTCACCCAGGAGTTGTTTCTGCTTCCACAACCATGAGGAGAGTTCGTATGAAACTGCTCAGTTTCAGGAACTTCCTGAGAGTTGAACTGTTTACTTCCTGAGTCTTTTTTCTTTTTAACAGGTTTTCTCTGTGTAGTTTTGGAGCCTGTCCTGGAACTTGCTTTATAGAGCAGGCTGGCTTCGAACTCACAGAGATCCACCTGCCTCTGCCTCCCGAGTTCTGGGATTAAAGGTGTGCACCACTACTTCCTGGCTACTTCCTGAGTTTTAATGAGCCTCCCTCCAAGATGGGTGCTTCAATCAAAAAGAAATTGCTACATCACATGCAGATAGCCTTTGCTGGTGATGTCTTCATCCAATTCTCTCTACTTCTTCCTGTTATGAGCCCCCTTGGGTTATAGAGCACGTTCTTGGACCAGGGTGGGAGTGGAGGAATTGGAACTAGGTGGGAGTAAGGGCAGAAAGCATGTTAGCCAAGATCTGAACCAGTTGTTCATCTCTGTGACTCAGGAAGAGGGAGCAGAGCTCCAATTGGCATCCCCCCATCCCAAACAACTCAGCCAAAGTTGGGTGCACTTGGTGATGTAGTTTAAATATGTCTTCACAGTTCATGTGTTAGAAACTTAATCTCCAATGCAACGATGTTAACATAAGACCTTTCCAAGGCAGTTATGAAAGGATCAATGCTATTACTACAGAAGAGAGTAGATTGTGGGAGTGAGTGCACATCTCTCTCTCTCTCTCTCTCTCTCTCTCTCTCTCTCTCTCTCTCTCCCTCAGGGGTGAGTGTGAAATGTATGTCTCTCTCCCCCTCCTCTTCCCTCCCTTCTTGTCCTTCTCCCTTGTGCCATGGGGTGATATAGTAAAATCATAGCCAAAGAGGACCATGCCAGTTCCCAGTCCCTTGATCTTGGCTTTCCCAGATTCCACAACCATAAGAAATGAATCTCTATTCTTTATAAGTTACCCAGACTCAGGCATTCCATCATAGCAATACAAGACAGATCAAGAACACAACCCCTTAAAAGGGTCTGAAATTTTCTGAAATGTCTTTCTTTGAGAAGTGGTCTGCATTTTCTCCTCCCCTTAAACCTGGCTGGTCTGTGGCTTATATGAGTGAGCACCTTGGATAGCTTGACTCAGCAAAGCCTCAGGTGATGCAGTCCAGCAGAAGCCAAGAGTATAAGACCCACCCAATAAACTGAGTCCAGGAAATCCAGAGAATTATAAAAGATCATTTTAAATAGCTTTAAGCCACTAAGTTCATTCAATTACATGTTGATTATTGAAGCAAGAAGGGATGTGATTATGTCAAGAAAACCACAAACAATGAAAAAGAGAAAGTAGCCTTTTGACCGGAGAGGAAGATATTCTAAAGAGACACTTGTACTCCTCCCGTTGGCTGTCAGCCCATTGAAACAATGGACCTCGAGTAACTGGAATTTCCTCGGGACTCTGATGCTTGACAAAGAAAAGGGGTTTGGGGATGCCGAGCTTGCAGAGATTTCACACAGTTCTGTCACTCACCAGACCACCTTGCACCTTGCACCTGTTACGAGCTGGTGCAGGAGAGGCTAGAGCCAGGCAATAGTGGGTCAGGAGTGGGTGGGACCACATCCTGGCAAGGCTTGCTTAGTTCTGCATACCTGTTGTCCTGCATATAAACCTAAACTCCAAGGACTGGAGAGATGGCTCAGCAGTTATGAGCACATGTGGTTTGTTCTTGCAGAAGACCTGGATTCAATTCCCAGCACCCACATGCTGGCTTTAGTCTGTGACTCCATTTCTGGAGGGTCCAAAGCCCTCTTCTGGCTTATGTGGGCTCTGCATACCCATGGAGCCCAGACATACATGGAGGCAAAACACTCCAACACAGGGAATAAGATAAACTTTTAAACTTCATGTTGGAACCCAGAAGACAGACTGAGAGGTTATTAGCCTTTTTCATTCTTCTTTTCAATCTGACATTTCACTGTTCCTCTGTCTCCTTAGCTGGCCCTCTGAATATGGGTGGCTGATCCTAGCTTGTTAGATCCACAGAGACCGGGCTCTGACCTTAACAACTCCAGGCACAGGTAGGCTGCATAGACAGAAACAGTAGAGGTCTACATTAGAAGATGCCTGTAACACCAAAGGGAACTAAGGCTCACTCTTTCTTTCTCTGCCACTGACTAGAATTTGTTAAATATAAATAAGAAGACTGTCTGTCAGGTACATGGCTTATCAAATGCCCACAAAAGGTAGCATATGACACCGAGTGCCCAAAGCAATAAGCGTGTGTAGCCCAGTCTCAACTCTGTCCCATAGTGGCCCAGGGTGCCATTGCAGGGATGTGGAAGCTCAGGGGAGCACTGTACATCCCTTGCAGTGAGTGCTCCCTACCTGAGACTCCAGAGAACATCAAAACCAAACACTCAAGGCTGAGAACAAAGAAAAACTGAATTCTGACACATAAATAAAGCATCGGTGGAGGGAGCGCTGCCAATCTACAGGAGCCACGGCAAGTGTGCTTCTAAGACCAGCATCCAAATGTGAGGTGGAAACTCAAAACCAGAACCATGAAAAGGGCCATTCAGACATCCAAAGGTCCCACACAAACTCCCCGACTGCTTGGAGATGTCCTGTGGCTGTCTGTGTGGCTTCCTCCCTGCTTTTATCATCCCCAGAGGGAGGCATGGGGGTTACAGGCAAACATGCAAGCTAAGCACCCGTCTCCAAGGATATGACCCGATTTCAAATCAATTTCTTAGCAGATCTCCTGGGTTAGAGGGATGATGTGCTGGCATTGAGCGAGCGAGTGACATACTGAGTTGAGTTTGATCGCACTGGTAAAGGGATTTGTGTTTCGGCACCAGAAAACGGACATCTCCAGAATTAGCAAGGCAGAAGGTGACTGGAGAGAATGCAACCAACGCAGTCTGTCAAGTTGCAAGCAGAAAGGAGCTGGGATGAATCCTCTCTGTCATGAGAATATGACAGGAAGTAAGCAGGGCAGACGCTGTCACCACTGAACCTAACCGAAGTCTTGAAGGGTCCTTGGAGTCACACTTGTATAATCAAGAGGCAGGGTAGGCATGCTGTGTGTCCCCTCCTGCCCACCACCTTCTTAGTTTTTTTGGTCTCAGAGAACTAGCTGCCTCCAAGTTCAATCAGCATGAACTTGGCTGCCTCCATGCTCACATAGATTGAGCCCCTCCCTCTTCATTCTAGTCTGGGGAGAACCCCACAAGCTGCTGGCTCCATACCCTGACTCTCTCTTCCCAGGGTTCTGTGTGCTTAAGAAATATTTTGGAGTGCAAAGCCCTGACTCCTCCTGGAGATGTAATGATATCTCTGTGTGAAGCTTGACATAGGCAGGAAGGAGTCCTATGAGCCTGCGCCCCTACCCTCCATTCAAGAAAGTAGCTTTACCCTAGACACGCTGGGGGATGGGGAGCATGCCAAAGTTACCACCAAGACCCAATGTGGAGTCTGAATATCATAGTCAGGCTCACAATACCAGTGCCCAGCAAGGAATAACACGGGTCACCATGTGGGCATATAACAAAGCAGACCTAGGAAGACACAAAGGGTGGGACAGACCCCAGGACCTGGCTGGGAAGACTGGACATGACTCTCTCAGGAACAGGTCACTAGAGCTCACCAACAGTAAGTGTGAGAAGGGGCAGGGACTGGCAAGATGCTCCGGTTCCGCAGATCATTCATAGGTGCTCAACAAAGCTTTCACGGTCCTAGCATCATCCCTTTCCCAGGTGTTTGCTGACACTGCGGTGTCCTGACATAGTGAGTCTCCATCCCTTGTGAGTGGATCAATTGATGTTTTTATTCCGTAATCCTTTCATGTGTTCTTCCCCGTGCTGTTTGTTGTGTAGCACAAAGATGGAAATCTATTTACTAACCTGTTCAATTTTAACTCAATGCTGAAATCACCCCGGAGGAGTCAGTGCGACCGGGGCTGATGTAAATCCCTGAGTTCCGTGGCAAAGTCCCATTCGGGGCCAGTGTAAAGGAACTTTAACACAGTAGGTTCTAAAACAGAAAAGGAAATGCTCTTCACAAAAAAAGGCATGGATCACATTTTCCCTAGCTCACTGGTTTCATTGTGGGGTTTGGGCATGAATAATGTGGGTAAAAAACGCCTAAGTCTCAGTCTAGATGAGGAGGGGCCCTCCTGCTGGGTCCCCCTAGGGACCAGCTTCTTATGTTGTCAGGGCCACCATCAATAGACAATGATTAACCTGCCAGCAACCGAACTTGCCTGCACCCACGAGCTGTGTGGGAGGAAGAGCCCAGCAGAACACACTGCCTGGCACCAGCATGTGTGAGACACTGGGTTCACACATTGACAGCTGGAGACAGCTCCACCAGGAGGCTGCAGCGGGCCTCTGATCAGGAGCTTCAGGGCCTCCAAATCCAACCTGTTTGGCCCCTGTGCCCATTCTGACATGTGTCCAGATAGCAGCTAGACATTTGCCCTCCCTATGCCAGGAGCATACAGGAGCTGGACTGCACAGAATGCCCCCTCTTTTTTGTAACCTCTTCCTTCTTACCTAAGCAATTGGCCTCTGCTCTTGACACCGCCTCTCACGTGCTTGCTTCATGCCCATAAAGCATGCATGGACACTTGTGCTTAGCCTCCAGGGGCCATGGTACTGTTGCTAGCTCTCTGGCTCCACAACTGTACAAAGAAGCCTTCCCTTCCAGCCTGTTGGGGGACCCAATGGCTGTGCCTGCTTCTCCCTGGAAACCAGGCAGCTTTTCTTCAAAGAAATGATGCCTGAGGTGGCTTCTGGATGTTCCCACAGGCACCACCTGTTCCTGGCATCAAAACAATGAACTCCACCATCTTGGCTCAGGGGCCCAACTGGCACTATACCTGCCATCCATACTGATAGCTGGGAGTGTTTCCTGGGGGCTGCTCCCATCTAGGCTGCTGTTTAGTGGTTGAAGGTTCTGAGCCCTTGTCCACTAAGATACCAGATGTCATAGTGTTTTAGAGTTAGCATAGATTAGGAGGTGCTGAACTCCACCCCCAAGCTGTCTGAAGTATGCTCTGTGCTTCCCAGACTTCTGTTGGAAGTCTGAGAGGAGAAGTAGGAGGGGCTTCCTGGCACCAAAGTGTCACCGTGGTTGGCAGTGAGACCCGATCCACAGGTGTGTGTGTGTGTGTGTGTGTGTGTGTGTGTGTGTGTGTGTGTGTGCAGAGCCATCCATATATAGCACTTTCAGCTTTCTCCGTGTGTAAACACTCCTGATTCCTATCACAGATCACATCCACATGAGATAAAACGGGCTTTCTAAATTGGGTTCCCCGCACCATCCTGATGTGTGCCCTGGCATATAAAATCAATTGCTTAAAGGCAAATCAATGAGCCAAATGAAGTCTGTAGTCGAATTAGGCGCACGGCCCATACCTCTATTTTCCAGATTTCAATTCAGCTAACATTTATTGAGCAACTATATAGGCCAGGCAATGAGCTCTGTACTTTCCCAATAGGCTAGTTGGGGAACAGTCAAAAAAGCTCCACAAGGCTATTATGGTCATAGTAAAGAAGAGGAGGAGAAGGGAGAGATGGCTTCAAGGTCACTTGGCTGTCAGCAGCAGGGCTGCGGCTGGAACTGGAACTTTCCCCTTGTTCACTGGCTACACCAGACTACTTTAAAGGATGAAACCCAGGCTGCCCCTGAGGCTTCTGTTGGCATAACAGCTCAGCAAAGCAAGCCAAGCTGTCCAAATTCCCTGGAGAGCAAAGGGTCCAGATAACAGAACAGGGTGCTAAATCCAAGCTCTGATTGGTAACATCTTCCTTGTTCCAGGGTTCTTCCAAGAGGGTAAAGCATCCACCCAAGAGCTCCTGGGGCTCTAACTGTGACCTGCCTAGGCACTCAGGCCGTTGTAATAAAAGTTGTATGGGGTATATGAGAACAGAGAAAGTGTCAGTCATGTCCCCTGCTGTAGCTTCAGGACAGTGATTTACACATCGTGGGTACTCAATAAACATACATAGTAAATGAATACATGATAAAAGCTGCCTTCTGTTCTCCTCCCTGCTATACACGGGTACATTCTACAGTTGCTTGGAATGTCCCCAGGGCATACCCCAAGCATAGCAAGGCTGGCTCAGTGTTTCTTGGAGTGTGTGTGTGTGTGTGTGTGTGTGTGTGTGTGTGTGTGCACGCGCACGCGCATGTACATGTGTGTGTGTGTGTCATGGTGTGCATATGATCACTTGTGCATATGTTCACATGAGTGCAGGTGCATCTAGCTAGGGGTGAGGGGTCAACCTCCTGTGTTGTTCGCCTTTCAAAGTTTCACCTAATTTTTTTAAGACAGGGTCTCTCTTCAGCATCCAGACTTCACCAGTTCAATTAGGCTGGCCAAACAATGACCTGCAAGGACCCTCCTGCTCTGGCTCCCTGTGTTGGAATTCTAAGCACATACCACTATGCTTGGCTTTTATCCAGGTGTTAGGGTTTCTGTGCAGACTCCCATGCTTGCCCAGCAAGTCCTTTCCCCCAATGAGCCATCCCCACAGCCATTTGGGGATGTCCACAGTGGACACACTCACCTATGTCCTCACCCCAGCCATCAAGCCTCATGCGCAACTGCGGCGGCCCAAAGCCCTTTGCCTTCCCAACCAGTTCAAAACCAAGATGACTTGCAAGTTTTCTGCAAGCAAAGGCACGCTCTTAAATATTGATATCGTTTCAGGAAAAAAGTAACATTTCAACAGCAAAGGCAACGGGATGTGCTATCAGAACCAAGAGCAGTCTTCCCTTAGAACAAACGGCGGAGACAGATTAGCATATTCCCCAAAGGAAAAAGGGGCTGGCCTTTAAATTTTTTAAATACTGAAAAGTTACAATGTAAAATGTTACATGCTAATATTTTCCTTGATGCAAATGTGTCACCTTGAGGATCTGCCTCAGACGTTTACATGTATGTTGGGGCATGCATGCACCTAAAAACTCTCTCTCTCTCTCTCTCTCTCTCTCTCTCTCTCTCCCTCCCTCCCTTCCTCCCTCTCTCCCTCCCTCCCTCCCTCCCTTCCTCCCTCTCTCTTTTCCTCCCTCCCCCCCTCTCTCTCCCTTTCTCATAATAACTTAAAAGTTAATAAGCAGTTAAAAATATTCCATGAGCACTCACTCGTCGTCTCAGCAGTTCACCAACCACATTCTCTAATGCTTCAGCTCTGAGAGATGAAACTTAACCCTCAGATGCAGATGGGGACCCCAAAGTTCCTGCCTTCTCCCTGATGGAGGAAGGTGGCCTGGGGGCAAAAGGCAGAGGCCCTTCCAATTCACACCTGGGTGATTCATGCTGAAGCTGGTGTCATCCAGCCCATAATAGTCACGGATACGTCAGAGGACACTGTGACTGTCCAGGCTGATGGGGGTCCACAGAAGTACCTGGCACCATCTGCCAGTAAATCCCCAAATGGGAATTCTGGATTTTCACATGAAGATTGACAAAGAAGAGGACTGGAGAGGTGGCTCAGAGACTAAGAGCACTTGTCGCTCTTGCACGGGACCCAGGTTGGATTCCTAGAACTCAGCTAGAGGCTCACAAATGCATTTAACTCCAGTTCTAAGGGACCACGCACTCGCTTCTGATCCTTGTCAGTGCACACATGATGCACATACAAACACTGAGACACATACACAGACACAAAATAAATATTTCTAAAAGATTACTGGTGAGGGAAAGGGGCTATGGATGCTGTGTACATAGGCAACCTTGGTGAACACAGATACTCGAGACTCTATGGCTTAGTCCCCCCCCCCCCGCGGCTTGGGCGTAGGGAACATTCCAAACTATGCTTACAATGGGGAGAAGAATGGAAAGCAGCCAGCATCATCCCCCACAAATTTCATCAAGTACAGACTATGTGCTTTATATCCCTAAAGACCATCCATGTAAGAGACCTGACAGTATTTCCCAGGTGCTTGAACAAGAAATTCATTCAGGGTCCCATCCCTCAAAATATCAAAATATCTAGATACCCTCGGAAGTCAAAGTTGATATTTATTAACTAAAAGCTGATCTAGTCTCCAGGAAAGGTATCACAATGGGACCATTGATTCTTTTGGAAAGAGAAATTACGTTTTAAAAAGCAAGATACCAATTTCACATGCATCCTTCGGCTAGATGCCAGGCCCTTGGGATAGCTCATAGCATTTCTGGTTAAAGAGAGAGAGGAGAAGAGAGAAAAATCTTGGAAAGGGGGCTTTTCATAGAGACATACAAGGAAGTAAATGCAATCGATTGAAATTTCTGAAGGAGAAACATTCGTTTTGCTGTGCTATAAAAATGGCCCAAGCTACTTCATTATTCCTTATTTCTAGGACTTGGGGTGTTTTCTTTCCCATAAGCTAGACACCTGTGAGGGAGAAAATGAAAATAAGGAGAAAAATAACCAGTGGCATTGTCACAGGCTCTGGATTGTGGTAGGACAGCAAAGGCACCGTCTCATGCGCTTTGCTAAAGGCAAGGGAAAGGAAACAGAACTTGCTTCCTCCCTGGGGTCTGCTGTAATTCCACAGGGGTCAGAAGCAACTGGAACTCAGAAGGCAAATTTCCTTAGCCCACACAGTCAGCCCCCCACGTTCAGCCATCTGGTAGGTGAAGGGGGAGCAAACTTTGGGGCAGAGCTTTTCTCTGATCACTGAGGCTTGGGTTTACACAAGAACTCAAGGAGTCAGATACTGACTTGACTTTGAAAAGCACAAAAGCACACAGGTGCTCCCCAACCTACAAGGAGCAGCTCATCTGAAATGGGAAGCCCTGTAGGCTGTAATGCCAGGGGGGAGAGATGGCTCAGTGGACAAAGTGTTTGCTACCCAAGCATGAAGCCCTGAGTTTGAGTCTCAGAACTCATGTTAAATACATATATATATATATATATACATATATGTATATATATACATATATGTATATATATATATATATATCCTATACAGTGGTGACGTATGCCTCCAATTCAAGTGCTGGGAAGTTGAAGACGTGAATTCCTAGGGCTTCCTGGCCAGTGGCTGTGACTGAACTGGTGGGATCCAGGTGCAGTGAGAGATCCTGCCTTAAAAAATAAGGTGGGAATTGATAGGGAACCATCAACCTTTGGCCTCCCCACACAAAAGAAAGGAAAAGAGAAGAGGAGAGGAGAGGAGAGGAGAGGAGAGGAGAGGAGAGGAGAGGAGAGGAGAGGAGAGGAGAGGAGAGGAGAGGAGAGGAGAGGACATGTGTCTCTTACACGCGCACACACACACACAGAGAGAGAGAGAGAGAGAGAGAGAGAGAGAGAGAGAGAGAGGGAGGGAGAGAGCACCTTCTCGGTTTTTACTTGCAAATGACAATCATGCTGAAGCTTGAAGGATATACAAACAACTTCAAATGCAGGGAAGCGTAACCATGGTCACAGAGCCTTGAAAGAACATGATCCTTAACTTCACATCCTTCCTCTCTCACTCCTCAAACTCAATCTACCTGAGCCCCACACTGCCTGTATAGTGACTTCAAACCCAAGCCTGCCAAACCCAAGTCCAGCGTGCCAGATACTTCCACATGGCCACAGCACACACTGTTCTCAGGGGTACTATTCCCACACCTAAGACGTGAAACTGAGGCTCAGAGTAACTGAGCAAAGCCAGATCCCCAAGCTAAATCTGTCTTTATTATCCCGTAGCTCCAGCGAATGTCAGAAGATGGACTTGAAGTCTACTGGGCATTGACATCAGAGAGACAGCGTGGCTTTCCCAGATGGCTGAATGATGGAGCAAACCTTTGGTCCCCTCATCTTTACACGTCTTTCACGGAGCACCTCGATCAGATGTGAACCAGCATTCCTCTGAGACAGAAGGGAAGGAGATGTGCCAGCATTTGCCTTTGAGAAGTAAAGCTACGGCTCCCCGTGACAGCATAATGTTCTCTTGTTCCTTTCAACCCTCACCCTGAGCTGACAGGGGCGCAGAAACTGTGCCTCCATCTTTCCACACCCCTGAAAATGCTCCTTGAGAGAAAGAGGTCAGCTGTGGTGGGTAGCTCAGCTGGTAGGCATGCTGTGCATGCAGGGAGACCTGAGTTCCGTCTCCAGAACCCAAGCATGATGGTGTGTGTGTGTGTGTGTGTGTGTGTGTGTGTGTGTGTGTGTGTAAAGCCAGCACCTGTGACACAGAGACAAGTGGATCCCTGGGCTTTGCTGGTCAGCTAGTTTAGCCTGCTTCTGAGTCCTGGACCAATAAGAAACTCAACAAATTTCAAGGCACAGCAAGGGCCACAATGATGCCCAGGGTCTGGGCTGCAACCTTGGGCTATGATGGTGTTTGAAGGCCTTGCGGCCATTGGACCATGCCTATCTTCATGGCCTGAGCAGCTACATGGAGTCACTGTGTCGTCTGTGCCCAGGTTGCTGCTGTGGACCGTGTCTGGGTCCACAGCCCAGCAGCAGCAGGTTCTGGGTTGGTATCCATGGCTCCTGTTGCCACCAGGGGGCTGTGTGGATGTGAAGGGTCTGGAGAGCCACCATGTAGGTGTCTGAGGGCCTTGCTGCCACTGGGGCTGTACCGATCTGGGTGGCTGTGGTGTCACTTGGGCCATGGTGATGTTCGGGCTGCACTGTTGCCAAGAGGCACATCTGGGTCTCTGTTCCTGCTGCAGCTGGGATCTGGGATGATGTCTGGGGCCCGTGTTAGCACAGGAGGTCACAGGAACCGTGTGTTGGAGTCAGAGGGCTGTGCTGAGCTGGTTCCACTCCTCACTGGCCCTGAGATAGCTAGCTCTACCTCTTGATGGACACTGCAGTAGGGGAGCTGGCCCTGCCCTTCCCCCCATGGGGGAGCTGGCCTCTCTACTCAGGAGAGATGGCCCCACTCCTCATCACAGATGTGGGAGAGCTGGCCCCCATAGCATGGACTTGGGAGAACTAACTCTGCCCCTTGCCTGAGGACAGTGGTTCTAGTGACCCCATCGACAATTCAACTACCACCCAGACCCACATCCTGGGCCTTAGAGTTGGTCCACCCTAACTAACATCTACCCCATGTATGACTTGCTGGAGTGTGTGAGGGAACTGGTCTTGAGGAACAATAGCTGCAGGATTCTCATGACTTGGGCAACAGCAGGCTATCTGAAAGAAGTTTCAGTGAGGGTCCAGGGATGGTGGTGTGTCAGAGACCTTGAACCAAACCAATGACTGATTGCAGTGAAGTTTTGCCAGGTGAGGCTGATCGGACAAATGGGTGTACTGAGTGACCCGCTGCAATTCCCAATGCCACTAGGGTGGACAAAGAGGGCTTGGAAAGATGGAGGAGTGAGGTAGGTTTTGTTGTTTGTTTGTTTTGTTTTGTCTTTAATTCATTTTGGGAACTTGGGGGAACTTGCAGGGGCATGTTGCAAGGGTGAGGGGCAGATATGGTAGGTGAATGGGATTGGGGTACATGGTGTGAAATTCTCGAAGAGTTAATAAAGAATTATGTTTAAAAATTCAAGGTGGAGGAAGGCTCGGGTAGGACACTTGACATCTTGACATTACTCTTTGCTATGCACTGGTGTGTGTGTGTGTGTGTGTGTGTGTGTGTGTGCGCGCGCGCACACACACACACGCGCGTGCTATGCACCAGGTAATAGGACTGCATTACCTCAGACCCTGAGAGAAGGATTTCAGTGCACTTTATATGAGAATCAATCCAGGTGAAAGATTAGCCATTTCTGATGCAGCTGGTCGGGCATTCAGCCCCACAGGGACTCTCCAAGCTGTGTAGAACATGCTCATAGTTTCCACACCCAAGGGCAAGAAGTGGGCACTCACCTCCTACTTCTCTCCAGAGTCTGAGGTTTGTCCCCAGGGGTGTTCCCTCCCGGCATCCCTACTCCCGGAATGAGACTTCCAAAGAGAGCTGCTGCAGAGAGAAAGCTAGGTGCCTGCGAGAGTGAACTCTTGGAGGCTCGGGAGGGGAAAGGGTTTAGTTTGGCTCACTGATAGCATTTGTTAGTTAGAGGCTGCTCCATTCCAGCATCATTGATCCTAGGCCTGGGAGAGTGAGAAAGAGGAGATGGGAAGGAAGAAGGGAGGCAAGGACAGAAAGAAAGGGGGAGGAACCCAGCAAAAGCAGGGGTAGAAGGCTCCACTAAATTCCTACACTCGATCTGATCTCGGCATGCACCTGTAATTTGACAGGGATGCTCTGAGATTAGGAGAAATCACGGTTATGCCCTTTGGTAAACCTTGGTAAGACAATGGATAGACACAGTTCTGTGTGGTTCCTTGAGAGCCGAGCTCTGCCCACTTATTCAGAAGAAGCTGGCAGACTAAGATGATCTAGAACTTTCTGGAAATCAGCATGTCTGGGAGCTGTGCTTAGCTCCCTTTTGAGGACTGAGATGCCAGAGTTTAAGGTCTTCTGGGTGATAGGTCAAGCTGCACCATCTTGGTCATGGCAATGGGCCCGGGAGGGGGTCTAGCAGGAACCCCTGAACACTCAGTTTTATTCTCACATCTTGCTGCTAATGCTGTAGGTGTCACTTAGGTAGAAGCCACATGGGGTCTGTCTGCTGTTCTAGCTTTCATGATCCTTTGCTGATATGCTCTTCCGCCTCCATCTTTCCTGGGGCCATGCCTTTTCTACACACTCTGGCCTTTTCTGCCCCACCCCCTACCCCACACCCCACCCACACTTTTTTCATAAGGTGGCCTCTAAATAGGGATTGGTGGCCACCAGTAGGTGGCAGAGGGGCAGGGATGCAAGCCTGGGAAACTGTCAGAGAATGTCATTTCTATTTCAGTGCCCCCTTCGCTGTGTGGGCTTTAGAACTAATGTTGGGTGATTCATATTTTCTTTGACACTGTGGATATATTTGCTGGAGCATGATACAGACTTTACTGTAGAGCAAAGGCGACTTCCAGGGAGTAAAGAGGAGTAGAAAGGGTGGCAGGGTCTCTTAGGGGCATGTGGCCAACTCGAGACAGTCCCCATTCCTGCCACTTTGAACAACTTCTTTAGAGATCCAGCCGAAGTACCATGAACAATGTACACTATCATCTGTTTTTAACACACACACACACACACACACACACACACACACAGTCTATACCAAATAACAGTCATTTACTATTGAAAAGACAGATAAAGCAAAGAACCTTCTTAAGACTCATTTTAGATTGATTTTACTTTGTGTGTATGAGATTTTTTGCCTGCGTGTATGTGTGTGCACTGCATGTGTGCCTGGTGCCCGAAGAAGTTAGAAGAAGGATCCCCTGGAACTGGGGTGATGAATGGTTGTGAGCCACCATGTGACTACTGGGAATCAAACCAGGGTCCTCTGCAAGGGCAGCAAGTGCTCTTAACTGCTGAGTCATCTCTCTAGTTCCTTCCAATGAAAAATTTTAAAAAATCATTCTTCCCCCTCTACTCAGAAATCATCACTCTCTTTAATATGTTGGTGCCTGGTGCCCACACATGAACATTCACATGTGTGTAAAGGTCTAGCTAAAATTCTGAACCCTTGCTGGCTTTTTCCTAAAGCTCAATGCTTAAAGTTTCCAGACAAAATAGCTTTGTCCTGAAAGGAATGGAGATGGGTATGACCTTAGGAGCAGACTATTTATTTTGGGAAAACTCTTTGAATGGGCTCTTTGTTACAAAACGTTAAGCAAATGGCTCCCTCTCTTGTGCAGCCCTGAAGCCATTGTACTGGATGCTGTTGTCTTCATGAGGCAGCACTGGCCGGGTTCACTGAAGAAGAAACAAGCATTTGTACCTTGGCCACAACCAGAAAAGAAAGAGCCCACCATAGTAGGCAAGACCTGGGCAGGTAATCCTGGCGCAGGCTCTAACAGGAACCTCTGCCTTCCTCTACTGGCTCCCAGTGCTCCTGGACCTAACCTCAGAGGCCCAGATGTCTCAGGACAGTCTGGAAAAAGAAAGGCAACTCGAGGAGATAGTGTCCTACGGAACTCAGATATGACTGGTGGTTCCTCGGGGAGGGAGGCTCCATTTCCGCGGCTGGGACTGGTGTCGGTGAGACTGGGTCTGTCAAGGATGGAGGAGCCAGGAAGGCTGATGGCAAAGGCAGGGAAGGGTTCCACTCGTTGCATTGACCACGGCTCCCTGTCTCAGCAACAGACTGTGCGCATGTTTTCACATAGGTAGCCGTGGACATTCTCACTCTGACGCACTAACCGTACCCCTCTTTACATGGGTGTAAATGCAGTTTCTTTGAACATCCAGCCATCAGCTGATCACCCTTCCCCTAAGTTCCAGACAGGAACATTTCAACTGTTTTATTTATTGCCCACCTCATAAATGAACAAGGAAAGGTTGTCAGACACTCAACAAAAGACTCGAACGTAAGATGGAAAGAATAAAATAAATCTGTTGATCCGTTGTCAATATTGAACCCAGGAAAAAGAACCAAAATAAATAAATAAATAAATAAACACAACATAGAATCAAGAAGAAAGCGTAAGGTTAACACCAACATCTACTCAGAGCCATAGAGAAATGTGCTGGGATGGTGGGGAAAGTATGGTTCACAAGAAACAAAGGAGTGAAAAAGAGCTACAGGAAATGGGGGGCGCTGATTTATTAATGAGCAATTTCAAAAGCAAAGAAGAATTCTACTGGAAAAAGAAGGAAAAATGATAGAGGTGAGAAATATGGACAAAATTGCAAGATTTTGGGTAGATAACCCTGAACTTCAACAGCTGACTAACGGCAAACCCAGAGGAGGCCCAGAAGGGAGAGAAGAAGGCGCTGTTAAAGAACAGGTGGACTGGAGACTTGGTTCAGTGGTTAAAACCCACGTCTCTGCTCTTGCAAAGGACCAGCATTTTGTTCCCAGCACCCACAATGACATGCAAATCCAGCCCCAGGAAATCCAATCCAGTGCCCTCTTCTGGCCTCTTCAGACACTACATGCACCTGCACAGACACATACAGAATATGAATAAAAAAAAAAAAAACCTTGTTTAAAAGCAAAATTCCCTGTAACTAAATCATATCTTCTTCTTCAGGGCGCAAACAGGTTTTCAGAACACCAGGGGAAGAAAATCCTAAAAGTCTTCAAAGGCAGAAAAAAATATGATATGAAAAATAACAAGTGGAAAGGCATTTATTTAAGTTCCCAAGAGCAGGATGGAGACTGTGAAGGCGTCCTATTGCACTGTGAAATAAAACATGATTTCCAGGCTTGAATTTTATATGCATCCAAATTATAAACTTTGTCAGGATAGAAGTATTCTCAGACACGAGAGACTCGGATAAATTACTTCTTATGCTCCTTTCTTAAAAGAAGAAAAAAAACTACTGTGGAACGTGCCCTAGCCAAGTCATGGTGTAACCCAAGCTAGAGGAAGACAGGATCAAATAACAGAGGCGGCCCA
Source organism: Myodes glareolus (assembly GCF_982192425.1). Lineage (NCBI taxonomy): Eukaryota > Metazoa > Chordata > Mammalia > Rodentia > Cricetidae > Myodes > Myodes glareolus. The sequence continues at coordinate 66,912,045 of NC_142028.1, forward strand.
CGGTGAAGGAGAAGAGGGTGCATGGAGGACAGCTGTGCAAAATGCTTAGAGAGTAAGGAATGCACATGTAAGGGGAGGTCTCTAGAAACTACAAAAGGGGGAATTATAAAATATGATACAATGGAATTTTATAAAAAAAAACCTAATGAGTAAGTAATTAATAAGTCAAAAGCATTGCTAGGATGAAATTGGCATGGTGGCGTTAGGGATAGAGATGGGACAGCTGTCGCAAGAGAGCTAAATCAATCCTCCCACAAGGCAAGGCATCTAATTGATTTTGAAAACTTTCAAGAAATATAAGTAGGAAATACTCAAGTCAGATAGCCAGAAAATTGAGACCCTGTCTCAAAGGGAAGGCATGGAAAGGGACAGAATAGGACACCTCCAGGCGCGTGAGCATGGGCCCGTGCACTGAGGCACATGCATCCCGCCCCGACCCATCCATGCATGTCATCAAGAAGGGAAGTACAATTATAGTAAACCCTGGGGACTTATTTAAGTAAAAGACATTGCTGGGATGAAACCGGGATGCTGGGGCTAGGGGACAGGCAAGAGAGCTGTCACATGAGAACGAGCCAAGAAACAAGTACCTTCTTGGCATAAAAGAGGAGACAAAACATTAACATAAACACCAGAAGAAGGACCTAGGGAGTGAAAACGGTCAGATCAAGGGCCGCTCTTTTCCATTATGATAAGCCCTTTGGCATTTGACTTATTTTTAACCACATGCATTGTTTAAAAAAAAAATCTTTGTAGAAGCTGAGAGCTTTTTTTCTTCCTCATTGTTTAATGAAAGAAAGATCAGCAGGCCCAAGAGTATGTGCTCTTTAATGTGCTGCGTGACTACAGTTTGTGCGTGTGTGCGCACGTGCATGTGCGTGTCCGTATGAGCAAGCATTCATGTAAGGGCTCATGAACCTGTGTGCTCTCAGAGGCCAGAGGCAGATTTCAAGCATCCCACTCTGTCCCTCTCCACCTTATTCCCTTGAGGCAGGGTCTCTCACTGAACCTGGAATGAGGCTGGCTGCTTCTCCAGTTTCTGCCTCCACAATGCTGGGGTTACAGGCACGTGAGAGCTAGTGCCTGGCATTTTCCTGTGTGGACGCTGGGATCTGAACTTGGGTCCTCATGATTGTGCAGCATGCATTCTTACCCACTGAATCATCTCACCAGCCCTGCCTTTGGATCTTGAAAGTGACTCATGAACTCATAGACCAGGCAGACCTGGTTTCCAGATGTGGTCTCAGCTCTGGGTCACCTTAAATGACTTAACTATCCACCCTGCCAGTCTCTGTTTGTATAAAAAGGAGACCAATACCACTTTCCAGAAAGATCTCAAGAGGCCCACATATATGGTTGTGAACACCATTGGGCCTTGCAGAAGCTAAATAGATATCAAGAACCTGACTGAATCAAATCAAAATAAACAACCAGGTTGGGTTTCCGAAGGCTGAGGAGGGGCCTTATGGCAATATGCTGCCTGAGGGTGAACCAGACACAACTAAGTTCATCTCGGCTACTCTGCGTGTCAAGGACCCCAGAAAAGAGAATGGCACCGCCCCCCACCCCCATTTCCCTATTCAGCATTTCCTTGTGAGAAAGAAGTTCAGTCTGTGATGTCGGTGCCCCCGCGGTGTCTGGTAACCCCCTCTGTTCACGTGACTGCGCTTTTTCAAGATGTCAGTGGAGGAAAGACCACAGGCCTTAATGAAGTCAACTCATCATTTTTTCAAGGTGCAGGAGGTTGCAGGCAGCCGCTTGACTGGGGAAGAAAGATGGAGGTGTTGTCTTTTGCTTTCTTCATCTCCCCTATCCCTCTCACCCCCGCGGCCCCAGTCGCTTGACATCCTGTGCCCAGTCCTTGGGAGCTGTTTCACATAAACAAGTCCAGTGCTACCGGGGTTTCCTGAGGCCACTGACTGGACGCTAAAGAGGGCACAGAGGTCTGATGCCATTAATCACCCAGACACAGGACTAGCGCTAGAGGATTCTTAGCCCTGCTGAGCGCTCCCTCCCTCGTCCCTGCCCAGAGAGAATGAGTCTGTCGATTTTCTCTCTGATTCAACCAGCGACTCATATTAACATGGCTTCAATCATCGAGACTCCCAGAAGTCAAGGTTCTGCTGGGTTTCCTGCGAATGAGCCACCAAATTTAGCTAGAAATGCCTTCGATTTAAATAAAGACTACGCAACCATTTGGGGGAAATATGTATTTCAAGGTCTAGTTAATATCTGATTTCCCAGCTCCTCCCACAGTCCTGTGTAACTCAAATACTCTGGTGAAAAGAGATATGCGGCTGCTGCGGGAAGGAATTCCGAGGTGGGGAAAGCCTGCATTCACGAAAACAATTGCCTCAGCTGCAGGGGTGGACATCTTAGGTGCTGCCTCACCGCGCAGCCCTGGGATCCCACAGGGCAGACCAGGCCAATGCAGGCATCAGAATCCTGCTGGACTAGCGCTGGGTCTCAGAGTCTCTGATTTGGTAGGTGGGGGAGTGGGGCCTGGGAATTTGCATTTCTGCCAAATTCCCCTGGCCTTGGGTCAGCACTCTGGACTCTTTGGCAGAGCAGAACCTGAGCATTTGTTCTGGGGGACTCTGCTACCAGCACATACCCTCCCACCTGACCTTCCACTCTCCCTTACAGGCAGATTTTGTTGCTCGGCTTAGATGGACGCTAGGGGTGGGGGAGGGGATCTGATGGCCTGGAACTCTGGGTACCCATGTGACCCTGAGGTCCCAAGTTCTCCCCGACCCTGCAGAGATCAAATTCAGCCCAAGTAACTGGTGTCTGTGCTGGCTGCTGGCCTAGCATAGTGCCTGTTTCCTCGGGACTGGAGCCCTGCCCCAATCTTCGAACACTTACCCTTGGCCCTAATGTCTCTCCTGGCTCTTGCTAACTCCATCCTTTATCATTGTCTGGGTGAGGTGTCCTGCCTCCTTCACCCCTCAGGCAGGGGCTAGCGGTATCTGCTCTGACTGAGAAGCACACTGCTTCTCTTACTGAAAGACTGTACCCTGCACAAAGCCCATCCAGGCTGGGCATCCCCAAGGAGCTTAGTCAGACCAGGGATGCTCAATGAGGGTTTGAGCCTCATCATCTTCCTGAAGGTTGGCAGACTCTGCATCAGGACCCTACCCTACCTACCTCTCCTCTCCTGTATCAGAGCCTACACTATAGCCTGCACCAACACCTAACTCCAACCTTCTGGGCCTTCCTGGTACAATCTCTAGGTTATAACTGTAACCTTGAGCTAGTCCTCAGCCCTGCTGAGCCAGTTTCCTCGTCTGTAAACAGGGATCATAGCAGATGACTCATAGGATGGATGGGGGCAAAATGAGCTAATGGGTGCTGGGTGAAGCTTTTCCTTCCTTCTGTCATTGTGACTAGTCACCCCATACAAGGCTTCAGACGTCAGAAATGGGTTCACCTAGTTCTGAGTTATAGGGCCCAAATCAGGACCCTGGCAGGCCTGTTCCTTCTAAAAAAGTGGTTCTCAGGTTCTCAACATGTGGGTTGCAACCCCTTTGGGGTCAAAGGTCCCTTCCACGGGGGTCCCATTATTAGATATCCTGCATATCAGATATTTACATTTCGATTCATAACAGTAACAAAATTGCATCTATGAAGTAGCAATAGAATAATTTTCTGATGGGGGGTCAGCACAGCATGAATAACTGCGTTAAGGCATCCCAGCACCAGGAAGGTTGAGAGCCACTGGTCTAGAAACTCCAGAACAGATTCAGCTCCTTTCCTCCAGTGACTATGACATTCCTTGGCTTGTGGCCACATCTCTGACCTCTGGTCATCTTGTCATCCTTCCTTCTCTTCTGTGCCTCCTCCCTTTGTCCCCAAAAGGATGATCAGAATTGGACTCAGAGACAAATGCAGTAAGACAGGATCATCTCCTCCTCTGAAGCATTGTCACCTGACTGCTTCTCTAAAGTCCCTTTTGTGATTTAAGGTGACATTCCCAGGTTCTGGGAATGAGGACCTGGATATTTTAGGGAACTGTTACTCAGCCCACCACAGGTACCTTCTAGAAGCTCCATCTGTTTTTCTTACTATTCTTCCCCTTGTTATCAACGCGATGCTTAATCCTCAGTTCTGCCCAAACATTTTGCCTATGATTGCCACATAGCCAGCAAAGGGTTGGATGTCTACGGGGCCAAAGAGCACAGTTATGTAAGGCTTGAATAGCTAATGGTTCAAAATGTTTAGCCATTTATGCCATCTGTAAAATCCTTCCTCCCCATACGCACTCCTAGCGGGAGGGAGGACTTCTCCACGGGGTGCAATAAAAGCCCCTCCAGGTGGACTTTTAACTAACAACGTATCCGAGCAGGATGGAGCTCTAATGAGTCCTCTGAGCTCTCTGGGTGCAGCCCTGCACACAGCTTCCTCTGGCCATTACATCTGGGATTTCTTTCAAGGATACAGCTGAGCTCTGCTGTCTTCCCAGCTAACAAGAGCTGAGCAAAACCCCCTGAGGCTCTACCCCAGGGGACAGCTATGCAAAAACAATCGCTGCCCTTACGGCTGTCTGTCCACACGCTCATGGGATCAAGCTTTACCTAAGCCCTTCTTGGAACCCACACTGCTTATGACGACCTCCTGTGGGCACTGGACGCGGAAGGCTCTAAGTTCCAACTTCAATGACTAGTGAAAACCATATGCAGAGTCCAGCCCAGGTGGGTCAAGTTCTGACAGAAAAGATGGCAATTTGTAATGCCACCAAAGCCAGCGAGGTATGCCACCAGACACGGTGACAAGAGTACAGAGTTGAGGTGGGATACCAAGGTCGCTCCTAGAGAAAGAGTTAACACAAGATGGGCTAGTAATGAGCTGGGGGAGCAGTTCTGGCCATGTATATAAATCTGGACCTTTCTTGCCACGGCCTCTTCTGAAGGGTCTGCTCTACCCCATGAGAGTTTAAAGTCCACAAATAGTCAACACCCTCAAAGTGCAGTTTCTCAAAATGCTTAAGTCCCTTCCCTGGGGAACTTATGCCCAGGTAGCCTGCTGACATGGGGAGTGACCAGGTATCAACTATAATAATACCAACAAGTTCTCAGGAATACCATCCATGTAGTCCCCAAGGATACATTCTTGGGGTCTTTCTCCCATTTGTTTGGTTATTTACTTATTTATTAGTACTCGGGATAAGACCCAGTCGGGGAAGAACACCACCATTAAGCTCCATCTCTTAAAGGGACAGGCATTCAGTGTCATGGTATGTCTTCTCAGAGCAAATTTCCTTTTATCTATCAGATGACGTCAAGGCTAAGGTGGTGCTCTCAGACCCTCACAGGTCTCAGAGCCTGAGACTTGGACTTACAGGTCTCCAATGCTGAGACTTGGACTTACCACCTCCAATGCTGAATACCCCACTCATACTCAGGCCCAGGGATACTATCTCTGTCCAACCCTCTACTGAAGACTTTGAAGGAAGCTTCAAATGAGCACAGGGAAACACCTATTGAATCTGTCTCCCCATACAGATTGGTCCCTTATCCCTGTCACACATTGTTGGATGGGTTTCCCATATCTCTTCCACTCTCCGAAAGCAAGATCATGTCCACTTCCTGAAGTCTGCCTTCCTCACTCCATTCCAACACATCCCCTCTGTCTCCAGGGAAACCACCTCATCTCAGCTCCCATTGCTACGCCACCTTCTTTCATGAGGGAAGAACAGAGAAGCCAGGGTTAAATAGTGAGGCCTGCAGTCTACCCACCAGCATCCACTATGAACTCTCTTTCTTATCGTGTGACCCTGCCAGTTCAAATAAGAAATGTCCCTTATCATCTCAAAAATATGGGGACACTTCATCACTAGTTGGTGGAGCTATTTGAGGAAGGTCATGGAACTTTAGGGAGGTGGAGTCTTGCTGAAGGAAGTACATCCCTGGGGGCGGGCATTGAAGGGTTATAGCCTGGCCCCATTTCCTGTTCTTTTTCTGCTTCTTGTGTGTAGATGAAACCACTCAGCTTCCTACTGCCAGGTGGACCTCAGGTGTCTGCTGCCATGCCCTCCCTGCCGTGATGGACTGTTACCTTCTCTGGAACTATAAGTCCAAATAACCCCTTTCTTCACTAATTTGCTTTAGGTCAGGATATTTTTTCATGACAGCATTAAAGTAACTAATGCAGTAACCTGAGGGAAGACATGCCATGTACAGAAAGAGGGGCAGGATGGTCTCACTTCTCATGGAGCTGCTGGGAAATAAATGAGTTAGCACACATACAATATGGGCATTCACTGATGTGAGCAATTATTATTCTTTTGATAATAGAAGCACAACATTAAAGTGGACATAAATTAGTGGGGACAGGGGTTCTGGAGTCCCACCTGTGCCCTGTTTTAGCTCTGGGACCTGAGCGGAAGTCACTCAACCTTCTTGACCTTCAGAGCATTCATCTGGAAAAGGAGGCATTTCCTGTCCAAGGTGCAAAAGGGCACTGTGTGAACTTCTAGACATGGTGTCTGGGGCAGCATGGTGCGTGTGTTAGGCTTCTCTAGAGGAGCAGAATAGTAAAATGAACACACAGTACAGAAGGGATTTGCCAGGCTGGTGTATACGTTACCATCTGGAGAGACCAACAGTGGCTGTGTGCATGCTGGAGAGACCGAGAGTCTGGTCACTGCTCAGTCTGCAGAGTCAAATGCTGAAGTCCCAGACTAATGCTGAAGGCGTCGAGGGTTCCTTGGAAGCTGAGCTCTGATGGGCGCAAAGGACAAGGACAGCGGCGGCAACAGATGCAATGCACTCTGCAGCAAGAACAAAGGCAGGCAGGACAGCCCAGCTCTACCGTCCCTCTAGAGCTCTTTGCATCCTGCAGCTCCTTCTGGTCTGGGGGATGATCTTCTGCCCTCAGTCAACCCTCTCCAGAAGCGCCCTCACAGACCTGCCTAGAAGCACGTCTCTGTGTTAATTCCAGATACAGTCAATTTGGTCACTCAGATTACCTGTCGCCGTGGGACAGTGAGTCCTATATAAACAGAGTTTATTAATCCTGCAGCTTCCCTTCCCCTCTTACTGGCTGACCTGTAGGATATGCTTGTAGTCCTGTCCTCCATGTTGAAGAATCCTATTATTTCAATGCCCTCCATGTTCCTGTCTCCAAGATCTCCCTACCATGGTCCCGGCTTCCAGACTGCCATGGGCTCAACTATCCACATGCATGAAAAACCCTCTTTCTGTCTTTCTAAGTCACCATTTTCTCTCCTCTCCTTTTCTCACTAGGGAACTCCTAGAAAGGTGGTCTATCTTGGCCTTCAGATTTCATTTGCTAACAACAGAGGCATCACAAGTTTTTACTGTTTCCTATCAGATGTCTGTCATCTCTTAGGGACCTCTTGATAATGAAGTCCCTGAGTGTTTGAAAGTTCTTCCTGAGACATTGCTCCCTGTGGGTGGTACAGCCTTCAGAACTTTCTGTGTGAGCAGATATGGTCATTTTTCCACAGGCAGTTATGACAGTTTTACTGAGTGGCTGAATCAGCCCCAAGATAGAATTTTCCCCCCAAACTTCTCTTTAAGGAATCCATGGAAGACAAATCTACTTCGTTAAAGGACTCACGCGGAGGAGGGGGTGTTGCATGGGGGTGACAGAAGTGGGCTGGCTGAAGAAGGCAATGAGAAAAGTAAATGCTGGGAGACAATCTGATGTGAGCCATGAGCAACATGAGAGGCAGGAAGTAGTCAGAGCTTTTTCCGTGAAAGTCTGAGGGAGAAAAACACACTTTAGGCTGGAGCGTTCACAAAGATGAGTCACAGGACCAAAGGATGGCCTATGTCGAGGAGAGGAGGGCCAGAGGATGGAGAGCAGGGACAGGGAAAAAAAATCTCAAAGAAAGTCTTGTGGAGGGGTTGAGCCTCATTCCAGATAACACTCATGTGCCCGCTGTCTCAAGGTTCTCATCCACAGCCCAACTTGGATGACCAACATCTGGTCCCCACCGAACCCTCTGAACCCTGACAGTCAAGATGCCCTCTTGTTTGAGGTACCATGCTGTGGTCATGGGTTCTGGGAACTCCGAGAGAAGATGCTTTCTAAGCCCACAGTGGAGAGACACTTCTCTTTCGAGCTGACTCTCCAAGCAGGCCTGCCTTCAGGACCAGGTATGCCTGATATCTGCCAATCCACAGGCAGTCTCCCGGGGGAATGCTCCTCCAGGTTAGCCACTCCCTGGCGAACGCTCCTCCCCCTGGGTACCAGTTGGATTTCTAGTGCTGTGATAAGACACCACATCCAAAGACAATGTGAGAAAGAAACAATCGTTTGTACCTTAGTGCTCGCAATCCACCCACAAGAGAACTCAGAACAGGAGCCTGGGGGCAGGAATCGCAGTAGAAACCACGTAGGAATGCTGCTTACTGATTTGTTCTCCATGGCTAACTCAGCCTCTTTTCTTATGCCATCCAGGACCACCTGTCTAGGGATGCCATAGCCCACAGTGAGCTGGGCCCTCCACATCCATCATTCATCAAGAAAATGCCCACAGACTTGCCTACTCAACTAAAAGCCCCTTTGCCCAGATACGTCTAGGCACGTCACGTTGACAAAACCCAGCTGGCACACCCTATTCACTTCATTAATCCACCCCCAGTTTCCTTCTGTGGGATGGTATGCATCTGGGCCTGCTGCCTTCATGAGGAACCCCAGAACATAGCTCAATCTTTTCTCAACGCTTCTCGAGACCTGGCACACAGTAGGTCTTGCTTAGATGAATGAACAAATTAAAAAGTTCCTTGTGACGATTACTATGCATTTTATTACCCCTCTGTATAAACTACTTATGTACTAGGCTTTCTTTGTAACATGTTTTATATATTGACTCATTTTGTTCTCCCAAAAGCCTTGGGAGCAAGCAGTGCTATTATCCTTATTTTATTATGGGGAAGCAAATCCCCAGAGAGTTTTAGTAGCTTGCCTTAGGAAATAGAGCTAGTAAGTGACAGAACCAGGGGTTGAACCCTAGCGGTCTGACACTCAGCTGGGCAGTTAACTAGCACATTAACTGCTTCTTAAAATATTTAAGCAAGTTTCCTCAGTGGGATTGCCAACGGCACCTGTGCACAGATTAGTTAGAATACATTAGATGCTGGCAAAATTGGATTTTTGTTTGAAATGGCTTACTGCGCTAGTGAGGCCACAGGGGTCTGGTCGGAATGCACAGCGGGGAGTAGAGAGAAGGGGGTGTGTGGAATGTGTACAGTATCAGCTTACTTGAAGGTCAGGGTGGTAGGGCAGGGGCGTGGCCCCAAGTGAGCAGAGGGAGCAACGCTCATCAAACCCACCTAGACCCAGAAGGAGATTCATTCATTAAAGATATTAAAGATGAGAACATGAACTGAAGATGAGAACCGATGCTGTCTCTGTAGCCAAGGAACCTGAGGGCCCAGGGGGCCACTGAGCAAAAGGGAGAGCTGGTGAGACACCATGACTCTGTCTTGGGTTGAATTTGGCAGGTGAAGGAGAAAGACAGATGTCACTGCCAGCTCTGCCTCGGGCTGGGTATAATGGTTCCAACATGTACTTGATCCAAGGAAGTGACAGGAGCCTTGGGCACTGTGATTCTAAAAGGTCCAGGCAGCCAGCAGCTGGACTGACAGCGGGCAGGGTTCAGCTCCTGTGATAGAGAGATAAGACAGTAGACAGATCCAGGCAGGCCCGAGGGGTCCTACGAAAGCAGCCATTCAAAGGAAGTCTCAATCCATGCAAGGGAACTGGAGGCAACTGGAAGGTTGGACAGGCGATCACACCTTGAGAGAGAATAGACGAAGAAGGAAATTCAGTCACTACTGGGGTGAGCAGGGTCCATCACTCACGGGGACTTGAGATGGCTGCTTCTTCCTCTCTGGATACCACGCTGGAAGCAGTGGAACCAAACAGCTGGTCTCTCCTCCCCCACAGCCAGGGTGAGTCCTGTGGCTGAGCCCTGTGCCCTGTGTTCAGGATTTCTAGCATCCGTAGCAGACCAGGCAGCCTGGGGTCAGCATAGGGCAATAAAGGACCAGGCGATATCTCATTTGTTCATCCCAGGCATCCACTCAGCTTTCCAGCTCTTAGGGCAATCAAAGCATTAGGCATCCTACACCCTACAGGGATTAAGTCTTTTGTTTTGAAGATCCATTCAATAATTTCATGGAGCTGCCAAACAGGCGACTCCTGACACTGACTGAAGCTGGTAGTGCTCAGTGAGCTTAAGATCGTTTATCGATAAGTGATGGAAAAAACTGGAAGGTAACCGTGATGACAATGCATGTAACCAATAGGAAATGCTTCAACGTGGATTTAAATTATTTAAATATAGCAATTATTGTCTCTCCCTCCCTCGCTTGAATTTAAACTCCTCAAGAGCAGCATGTGCTTCATCCCGCTCATTGCTATGTCATGAAGACAGAAAACAGGGTCAGTAATATAGTCAATGCTGAATAGTATTTTTCTTAGTGTATTTGTCATGAATGAATCAATGAGTATTTTATGATCATCCCAGATTAACAACTGGTGAGTTCTGCTACCTTTGGTCATTGACCTTCCTTCAGATTCTCCATCTGTAAAATGGGGAAATAGCAGTACCTTCATTAGAGAGCAATGGGGAAGGTGACCAGAGACAGTGCTCACAACAGGGGGTAAATAAGGAAATTCTTGATAGTAATCATTGTGGATGCACCTCTCCACTTGTCTCTTTGCACCCTGGGTCCTCAGATGATGGGAGGAACACGCACACGCACACACACACACACGCACACACACACGCACGCACGCATACATACATACATACACACACACACACATGCACACATGCACATACACACACACACACACACCAGGAAGGCTCTACTTGTCTCTTTGCACCCTGGGTCCTCAGATGATGAGAGGAGCACACACACACACACACACACACACACACCAGACAGGCTCAAGAATAGGAGAAGCAGAGTGCAGACTTATTTAGAGTTCCACCTGGGAACTTGGCAGAAACGCAAATTCTCAAGGCCACCTGAACAAGAAACTCTAAAAAAAAAAATTATGACAAGAAATAGAAATCTATATGTTAAGAAGACTTCCAGGTAATGGTGACACCCACAAGTTGAGAATTCTGAGCCAAGAACAAGGAGCAGCTGAAAAAGGCCCCACTCCTGGCTGGAATGTCAGAGGTTTCCTCAGATATGTAGAGAAAGGCAGAAGGATCTTTCTGTCTCTGGTGCTCTAGAACTTTCCCTTTTTTCTCCCCAACCCTCAGCCTGGCCTGCGAGACGTTTTGCCTCCTTTGTTACAAAGACAGTGCCTTCAGCGACCAGAAGAGCGGCAGCTGCTGGGCTGAGCTCCTGCACACCTGCGCTGTTTGGGGCTGACTTGGCAGAGGCGCACAGGGAGCAGGGACTGAAGGCAAGAGGCGGAAGACCACAGGATCAAGTCAGCCAGAGCAGCGGTGTGTGCTGAGAAGCCTAAGGCAGAGCAAGGAGATCTGCATTTGAAAAGCAGGGAGAAAGCCCTCTGGTCCCTCAGTTAGATAAAGGGAAAACTGGAAATGCAACAGCCCCTGGCAACGGTAATTGACTGCTTAGCAAAACATCCAGCAACTCTAGGCTTGACGCCTAGGAATTGGAAAGTTTGCAGCTTCTCCTGGGGGGAGGCGTGGGATAGGGGAGAGAAGTCTGTGGTGTGGGGCAGGCATAGGGGCCTTTCGGCTCACCATGGATGCAAAAGTATAGGTGCAAAGGTTTTTTGAGTGCCAGGATTGGAGCAGTTGGTGAAGAGGTACAATCTCTAGGTCCAAGTGTCATTAAAACTCTTTCTTTCCCACTGAAAGCCTCTCAGGCCCACGGCTTACCCTGGGAAGCCTTGAGGGTTCATTTTCCCCTCTCCAAGGCATCTCATCGACGCCTGTCTACCCTCCCTAGGAGAAAGCTCTTCCTGACTGTGATGGTTTCAGAACAAGGCGGAGAGAGACAGTGCAGAAGAGCCCGCGTCCTCCTGCATTTTAGTTGTGTGACTCCGAGCTTCACTTTCCGTGAGTACGCAAAGGAAGCAAACACTCCTATCCCGGCTTCCTTTTTCTCATCTGTGAGACAGATGCAGATCACATATCCCATTCCATTTTAGGCAAAGATGGGTCTCATGTAGCACAGTGGTCCAATATGGCTAAAATGGAGCTGAAAACTCCCCATCCCCTCGTCACAATGTAGCCGTGATGACACTGTAATAAGATGCATCCCCATGGACGGACGTGTTGTGTTGCTGATATGAACAAACCTGTTGGGACGGTGTGCTGGTTAATTTGACACAAACTAGAGTCACCTAGGAAGAGGGACCCTCATTGGAGGAACTGCCTCCATCACATTGGCCCGTGGACATGTCTGTGTAATATTTTCTTAATTGTTAACGACGGACGTAGAGGACCTAGCCCACTGTGGGTGAAACCATCCCCAGACAGTTGTACCTAGGCTGTATTGTATTTAAAAAACAAAACAAACACACACACACACACACACACACACACACACACACACACACAAAACCAGCCAAGCAAACCAGAGGGAGCAAGTCGGTAAACAGCATTCCTCCAAAACCTCTGCTTCAGCTCCTCAGCTCCTATCTTGGCTCCTGCCTTGGTTTCTCTTGACAGACTGTAACCTGTAAGACAAATAAACCCTTTCTTCTCACAAGTCGTTTTTGGTTAAGAGAGACATGAAGAAAAGTTACACAGGCACCACTGGAGTCAAGCTGCCCACTGTACTCAGTACAGTGACATGCTGGGCATCCCTTTAACCTCACATTAATGTGCTATACCATTTAGCCTAGGTGTAGGAGACTATCCCAGCTAGGTTTGTGTAAGTTCACTTTGTAATGTTTGCCCAGTGACGGAATTGCCTAGCCTAGCATTTCTCAGAGTCCATCCTGAGATGACACATGACTCTGTTAATAATAAAGACAGTCACTATCTACCGAGGATTTGCCTTGCTCTAGTGACCACGGGCATTTATTAGCTCACTGTTTCTCTGGGTTAGGCATTTGGAAAAGGTCACCTACACCTTCTGCTTCAGTCTCAGAGAGCACAATTCAGGCCTCTGGTGAAGGATCTGGTCTGGAAAGGTATGTTTCCAAAATCACTCATGTGGGTTTTGGCAGGGTTTGATTCCCTGCGGGCTGTGGCATAAGAGCATTGCTCCTAGCTGCCTACCAACAAGGGTCACCTTTTATCCCTTCCTAGGTGGGCTAGGCAACTAGGCAGCACGGATGGCTGCCATCAGAGCAACACAGAGAACAAGAGAAAGTAAACAAGATGGAACCACAGTCTCAGAGGTGGAGATTTTTCTCACTATCTCCAGCCCATATTCATGGAGAATCTTCCACAAGAGTAAGGGCACCTCATGGGGCACTAGGTCAGAGTATGCCCACCACATTGGTCAGGTCACTTTATCCTTACAGAAATACTACCTGTTAGGACTGAAATCCTCCCTTAGCACCATGCTACAGATGAGGGAGAAATCTGAGGTCCAGAGACAAGCCCAGGTCATATACCTGAGAATTAAGAAGCCTAGAAGCTTTAAAGTCTATGATTTTCACCCCTGAACCCTAGTGCCCAGTGATGGGGTTAATGGGAGGTCAGGGGCAACACTGTAAATAACAATGTGTGGCCTCAGCAAATACGGCTCCTTCCCCCAGTATCCCAGTCTCAGCTCTGCCTCACTCAGTGGAGCCCTTGAAGCAAACTTGGAAACTTTTCTTAAACACACTGACAGTTTGGTCACACCCTCGGTCATTTCTGATTGGTTGCCATGCTTCATTTGTAACTTCTCAGTGGCTACCAAAAAAAAAAAAAAAAAACAACAAAACCAACAGGTTTGTAATGTGAACCATAAGACGTATAAAAAGGGGTGCAAAGGGGGAGCGGACTCTTGGATACAGGACAAGGTATAACCAGTTGCAGGGTTCTTCCATTTTGCTCAAGGGAGCTGGGAACCAACCATGCGCCACTTCGTGCCACCTGACCCGGCCTTCACTACTCGAGAGAGATTGCAACCTCTCTGTGTCTTCTATTCAGCGGTCACATCTGCAGACAAGAAGCCACTCCCTAAGGCTGGTACCCCAAAGTTATTGGCAGAATGAGTTCCCACCACACAGGTCCCCAAGATGCAGGGACTCAAAAGAACATCCCAAATATCAAATCCTCAGAGCCACCAAGCTTTATCCAAGGAAGAGGTTAGGACATGCAGAAGGACTCACCATATCCTAATGGCCTTGCTCATCAGCTAGTGACTCATGATCCCTCCCTCCTGTGAGGCGCCCATGCCCTTGTGGAAGATTCTCCGTGAATATGGGCCAAAGACAGTTAGAAAATGATGGGGTGCCACCTCCAAGATTGTGGTTGCCATCTCTGAAAAATGTGTTGAGACTAGAGTTAGGATTGAGGGTGCTGGAAGGGGACTTAGAATGGCTCACACATCTGGGTTTTGCAACCTGGGGGAGAAGTCTAGACCACATTAGAAATGACTTAATGGCCCATCAGAAGCAAGTGGCATGGAGAGACTCGTGCCTCTGTAAGTGATGCTCTCTTCTCAGTAATGTCATTTCTTAGGGGAGGGTGGCAGAGAAGCATGAGTCATTATGATTTGAATGGACTCCAACACCGAACAATAATATAAGTTTGCCAGGGATGACTTTCCAGCCCACAGTGGAGCTAGGGCTCATGGTTGTATCAAGCAGGCTGTCTGCACATCTTACATTTCATTACACCCTTTCCTCACAACTGCTGGTGTGAACATAAAGCATCTATGAGGTTGTCTTAGTCACTGTTCTAATGCTGTGAAGAGACCCCAAGGCCAAGGCAACTTAAAGAAGAAAGAGTTTAACTGAGGTTCACAGTTTCAGAGGCCGAGTCCACCATCACTATTGCAGGGAGTGCGGTGGCAGGCAGGCAGGCATGGTGGTGGAGCAGTAGCTGAGAGCGTACATCTGAACCACAAGCAGGAGGCAGGGAGAGACAGCTTACTGGAAATGCCAAGTGACATGCCTTCTCTAACAAAATCACGCCTCTTAATCCTTCCTAAACAGTTCCGTCAACTGGTGTCCAAGCATTCAAACATATGAGCCTGTGGGGACTGTTCTCTTTCAGACCCCCATACCTAACATGCACAGAGATCTTGGTTTTATCCTCAGCATTTCATGGGCTAGGTATGATGATGCATACCTGTGAGCCAGCACTAGGGGAGTAATAGTGCACACCTGTGACCCAAGATTCAGGAAATGGGGCCAGGAGACTCAGAAGTGCAAAGTCATCCTCAGCACTTCTGGTAGAATACAGACACACCTTACCAACAGCCTAAAACATGGACTGTCACCCCTTCGTGGCCCATCACATACTATTCATTTGACATTGACCCCCTCCCTTTTAGATTATTCTTTGCCCAGCAGGTGTTAGGCTTGGTTCTGAACCCCTTGTTAGCCAATGGGATATGAATAGAAAGAACAGTGTAGAAGCCAAAGCATGACAGCAGATCAACATTGCCCAAGATAGATTTTTGGACTCAAAAGAATGAGGACGTGCAATGGGGGCCTAAATTGAAGCTATGATTCAACCTCCAACTGCCTGGAGATAAGAGAACAAAAGCAAACCTTTATCATTATTTGCCTTTGAGTTTTTTGTGGGCGGGGCCCATTATGCAACATGATTGTGCTGGTGGCTAACAGACACTCTGACTAACACAGCCACAATAGAGAAATCTGATGCCGCTTAGGTGGCTCATGGGGACTTCAGAAAGAAAAAGACGACAGAGCACCCCAAAGTGCAGGCTGAGCTTTGAGGTTAGAGACTTTAAATGCAGACCGTCCCTAGCTACACTTGTGAGTGTAACCCAGCGGTCAGCACCCAAGCTGGTGCACACACAGATATAGGCTAAAGAGAACCCTGCATATTTGCTCATCAGCCCTGAGGATGAGGATGTTATGGAAGCGACCCCCTCGCAGTAATCGTGAGTGTTAATGTCTCTTTAAGCCAACACCATTTTTTTTCTCTATTTTTTCCCCCAGGAATTAATCTTTTTGTATTATTATGTTAGGTTTATCTTGAGTGAAACGTGGATGTGAATTTTATCTCAGGCTTAAGACATAATTGAGAGATAGAAAATTCAAACACCCAAGGAAAACCATTGCGCTATCAGCACTGTTGGACTGGGAAGTGAAGCAGGGCCCACGTACAGTGCCTTCTCTGACACCCACCCCTCCTACCGGCTTATCACTGTGGCCATTTGGATGAAGTTATTTGTTCAATTTAGGAAGCCATTACAAACGGCCAAGAGGGCCTTTCCTGACAGCTCGTGCACGCGACCACAGGCAGAGAGGATGCTTTTCCGGCCACACCGATGCCGCTCAGCCCTGGTTCCCCAGCTTGTCCCACGGCTTAACGAGCAGCGACTTGAGATGTTGAACAAAAACAAAAGTCACTTGAAAACACGTTTTTGCTAGTTAAATAAATGTGGAGAACTCTAGACTCACAAAGGCCAAACATGTGTTCTTGTTCCCACAGGTACCGTGGGCCTTTCAGAAGGGAACCTGATCTAGTGGGTCCAAACTGTTACATAGAATTCTCCATCTCCCTGTGTACTGTGTTTCCAGGGCCATGACAAATTTGCCAGATGTGTCTAATCTGCAGCCCATGGTCCTGTGTGCCCCAGCTGACACAGCACAAAAGTGTCAGCTTAACTTACAATGTTAAATAAGTTTCCTTTCTGTGTTTCACCCCTCCCTGTGTGCGATTCAGTCATGTAGTTCTCGTAGATGGCAGGGTCATATCACAATGTTAGAAAGTTGAACACTTCTAAGAACTTCTTAGGACTTTTGTTTTTAATTAGAAGTTACTCGGGTGGTTGGTCAGCAGGTGAAGTCGTGTGCCAGCAAACCTGATCCCCTGAGTTCTGTTCTCAGACTCCATGTGATGGAAGGAGAGAACAGAGTCATGCAGGGTGTCCTTTGAACCCCAACACATGTGCTTTGCCAGGCACATGCTCCTTCCTCTCCCTAACCCCTCCCCAAACACACAATCAATCTATCAATAAATAAATCTAAAAAATACTTTCAAAATAGTTATTCAGTAGTCGTTAATTCGGTTTGAACCTACTTTCCTTTCTAGAAAGTTCTTGCAGGAAGCTGCCACCCACTTGCTCACCATATTTTGCTGGATCTCTACAACAGTTCTGCTCCTAACAAACATCCACTTGCACAAATTTATTTTCTGCATATGGGTGTTTTGCTTGCATATTTGTCTAAATACCACATGTGTTCCTGGTGCCCATGGAAGCCAGAACAGGGCATCAGACTCTTTGTAGTGAGCCACCAACTGCCACATGGTGCTGGGAATCAAACCCAGGTCTTCTGAAAGAATAGCCAGTGCTCTTAACTGCTGAACCAACTGTCTAGTCCCAAGTTTCCACAGTAATATTGACCAGCATATGAAATAGAAGAAAATTGTGCACTCATTGGGTTCCACCTCTCTGGACCTTGGTTTCATCATCTATGAAGTGGGGACAAGAGGTGATGCCTGTGACAGGTTTAGCTCAAAATCTGATGTGTGAAGACTCTTGGGAAATGGACAACATTGTTGCTATTCCTCCTGTACCCCTGTCTTCCAACCTTCACCCCTCAATTTGGGCCACAGTGGTTTTTAAGAATTGTCCTTCTGGCTGCAGCTATGAACAGGATCAAATTCAATTTCCAGGTTTTTTGTTTGTTTGTTTGTTTGTTATAAAGTAGGATTATATGTTAGGCCCTGCAATATTATACAGATGGGATGATTGCTTTCCCAGTTCTCAAGGCTAGTTAAAGGGAACAGCTAAGAGACCCAAGTTCTTTAGACAACCAGTGTCTCAGGCTAGATGGGGCAGAAGATGGAGCCCAAGTTGACCTTGGTGATTGGAGCATTGTGTCCTGGACTTACTCTTCTCCCGCTGTGAACATCTGTCATTACTCATGAGCAGGTGGACAGCCGGCATCTCTGTCCGGAATGATGTACCTCAAACAGCCCACTATCTCTAATACACTGTACCAAGTCCCTGGAGGCCAGCTGAGCTGCCTGGGAGAGGCAGTGGATCAGAAATCTACATGCCATCATGTCGGGAAGAGGAAGTGGATGTAGAAGCCAAGGACCCAACAGGGAGATCCTCACGTCCCTCTTCCAACCCCTGACCTTATGTGAAAAAAGACAAAATGCTGACATCACACAATCCTGCTCAAGAACAAAAGGACACATTCCAGCAGGCTCAGAACTTTGCCCTGCTCTTTGTCCTTATATATAACTAAGCTGCATTTGTTTTTCCTGAATCATGTTTCCTTAATTCTGAAGGTCTGCCTCCCCAAATGGTAATCACTATATTTTTTTAAAACCCCGTTCTTCACTCCACCTGGCCCTGAAGACAGAGGCCAGCCTGGTCTTCCCCTTGCAGCAGGTTATTTTATTTATTTTATTTTTATTTTTATTATTATATATTCGAAAACAGTCCGAGTCAGCTTCTAATCCTTCACCTTCCCCAAGGAATCCAAGGCACAAGACAGAAGCGGAGCTTCCTGTTCCATCTCTGCAGGAGCTTTAGCAATGCCAAGGGTGTGAAAAACATTTGTGTACATCCAGCTGCTGTCCTTTGTTCATTCCATCAGTGTTCGCTGAGTGTCTATGAGGTGCCTGGTATAGAGCTGGGCCCGAAGGACACAATGACAACAACAATAGCAACAACAACAAAACCAGACAATTGGAGTTACTATTCGTGAATGCTGTCCGAGAGTCCGGCATTCATTCATTCATTCAATCTTTTAAACTTTATAACAGTCCTGTGAGACAAATAATAATATTTTCCTTTTTAAAAAATGCATGAAATAAATAAGGCAACAGCAAGATCAGCATAGCTCTGAAGTGCCAGAGCTGGAACCGAGGGCTGGCAGGTGATGCCAAAGTTGGTGATCTTGACTCCACATGGCATCACCCCTCCAAGGTAGCATGGTCAGGATCTGCCCTCAGATTGCCCACTGGCTAATACAGGAGACAGGTGAACAGGTAGTGATCACAGAGCAGGTTAATGCTGCGGGAGTGCCACAGAAGGTTCCAGGTTGCTCCATGTTTTGAGAGTGGTGCCTAACCCTTCCTTCTAATGAACTCTTGCTCAGTGCTCTTGAGAGCCCATGTCCAGAACACATCACAGAATTCTAGTCACTATGTAGACGTTTTGGAGTAGAGCCTACAAGTCTATGTTTCTTTTTCCTCTTCCTTTTGAAGGATTATTGTGTGTATGTATGTATGTATGTATATACATTTATATATATATTTAAATTATACTTTGAGAACTTCATATATACATTCAATGAATCTTATTCATAACCATTCTCCAAAATGGACTCCCTCCTCCCCTTGAAGCAGTATCAGTTGCTCCTCAACTGGGGTCAGGGTGCATGTACCCATCCACCGTCCATGCTGGAATGCTAACCCGCTTGACCTCGTGAAGGGTTTGCGTAAGTTCATGAGTACGATGAGAACGCATGCAGTTCTTTTTAAGATTAATTTCTATTTTTACTGTTTCACATGTATGTGCATGTATGCCATGTGCATGTGGTTGCCTGAGGAGGACAGAAGAGGGTCTCAGAACCCCTGGAGCTGGAATTACAGGGGATCGTAGTGAGCTTTTCAATGTATGTTGGGAACTAAATTTGGGTTCTCTGAAAGAGCAGCGGCCCCTCTTAATCCCTGATCTGTCTCTCCAGGCCCAAGAACCTAACTTTCTAACAGTCAGGGACAGAGAGCCCTAGGGAGAGCAGGACAAATGTCCACACCATTAGGGCATTATAACGAGGACACTCAGCTGCTTTAGAACGATGTCTTAAGTGTTAGCACGTGTCCTTCCAGTTCTAGCGGGCACACTCCCAGCAAGGACTACCCGGCCGGCCTGCACAATGTAGGTACTTCCTTCACGAGTGTTCGGCACTCGTGGGGACTCAAGGCTGGGATACTGTTGCTGTGGTCAGCCCTTCACATTGGAGAAGAAACTGTAGACTAAGTGACTTTGTGACTTGCCCAAAGGACCCGACCCTCTCCAGGGCCTTTCTGCCATCTTGTCTTCTGGATCTTGCTTCCACTCCTACTTCCCTGAAAGACTCGGAGGTAGAGTTAAGGAGTGTGTGCGAGGTCTCCCTGCTGGAAAGGCAAGCACTGGCATTCAGCCCAGGCTGGGCTTGCCCTTTTGGACAGGGTCTTACTAGGTAGCCCATGCTATCCTTGGATTCTTGCATGATCCTCCTGCCGCAGCCTCTCGAATGCTGAGGTTGCAGCCACGCTTCTCCTATGCAACCACAACTCATGCATTTTTACCCCTCTACAAAAATATGAATCTTTGTCCCCCAGGAAGTTGGTTTATGGGAGTCACAGACCATCACCAGGTTAGGAGACTCTTTTGATGGCCTCAAAACTCAGAACCCACTGGGGCTTTAGGCCACTCTTACGGTCACATGCTCCTGAGAAGTGATATCAATCCTTTTGTATTTGTTCTTCCTGATGTCAGATACATTAGTGAGATTTTGTTGGTTTTGGTCAAAATGCACTTGTTTCTCCACATCCTTTCTAGAGGGAAAAAAAAGAATTGTTCTAGAAACATCACCTGGGGGATGATGACTTTGGGGGATACTGAGTCCCCCTTGATACTACCCTGACTTGAGACCTTGGTGTGGAGCTTGGAAGAAGTGGGTAAACACTGGGCCATGGATGCTGTCCCCTCCAGCCCCAGCCAGCTCACCTAGGATTCTGCTGCCTCCCCAACCCCAGCCCCAAGGACTTCTGTACTCCTCAGCCTCTTAAAATAGCATTTCCTGCAGTCCTGCCTCCCCTCCCCTTCCAACTCCCCCTGCTCCTCTTTTTCTCCTCCGCTCCTCCTCCCCAGAGCCAACCACGAGGTCCCTCGCCATCAGTACTCCTGTCAGAGCTTTGATTGCTAATAAAAACCATACAATTGTTGATTGGGAATAAGAAATAAAAATAAAGTACTTGAGCTGACCAGCCAATGTGCTGGGCTATGTTTCAAGATTGTCATCTTGAAGCCAGGGAAACAGGAAAAATAGCTGCCAGCTCAGCCTGGCTCCCACGCCAACCACCCCACCACTCCCCAAACGAGCATCTATCACCTCCTTCCAAAGCAACAGCTCTCCTCTGTCAGCCCATGTTCTCAGCCAAAGGTTTCTAAAGCCCTTCCTGTCTGGGGTTACCTTAGGAAGACTGTGTATGTCCCCAGCTCCTGCCACCAAGGGAAACTGTGTCTGTTCCTCCACTCTGACCTATTGCGAGACCAGGGATGGTAGAAGTCTGTAAGGGCCAGTGTAGTGATGTAGAATAGCTAAGAGATCTAGAGGTGGGGAGGTATGGAACACAGAAAGCATCATGACTACCAGGAGAGTCTCAGAGCTGTCCCAGAAATGGCGGAAATGTTTACCGCCATCCATGCAGGTAGCTACCGTCAGGAGGGAGGCCAGTTTGCCCACAGAAAGCACATGATGCAGGCTCAAGATCTTAAGAAAAACGCTGGGCACCTGGAAACAAAGCCCAGCTATACATTTCAGTAGTAGCAGATGAGCTTAACACTGTGGGGGTAGCCTGGGGTCTCCAGAGGAAGTTCCCTGTGACTCTCGTAAATAATATCTCAAGGGTTCAGGACCCCTTGAGCCACACCCAGAGTGAGCCTAAGAGTGACAAGAAGCATCTTCTCCCACCACCCCAACCACTCACCTGTCTGGCTTTTTTCAGAAAGATAATAACTGTGTACTTTGGTGAGGGACCAGCGGGCTTGACCGTGAGAGCCAGAGGGCAGACAAGCCCAGAGGGAGCAGGGATGCTACGGCTTGAGTATGCCGTATCTCTCACGGGCTTATGAATTTGAACACCGGGTCTGCTTTCTGATGGAACCACTTATTAAACCACGTTTTCCCACACTCACAGAGCTACCCACTGCCCTACCGTTTCCACCACGACAGCTGAGGCCCCTCAGACTATGAGTCCAAATAAGCCTGTCCTCTCTTAAGTTGCCCGTGTCAGTTGTCCTGTCACACAGACCAGAAAAGTAACTAATAGAAAGAGAAAGGTTGGATGTGCAACGTCTTTGTGATTTCCTCATGTAATCGCAGTCAGCCATGGCCAAAAAACTACCAGAGACTGAGGGCCACATGCCAAGTAATGTGCACTGACTTCTAGGTTCAGTCTCCAGCAACGCATAAAACCAAGCATGGTGCTATATATTTGTAACCACAGCACTTGGGAGGGAGAAACAGGAGGATCGAGAGTTCAGGGTCATATTTGGCTCCATGGAGACTTTAAGTCCAACCTGGATGTGTAAGATCCTGTCAAGAGAGAGAAAGAGACAGAGAGAGAAAGAGAGAGAGAATACCTTAGAGACTTTGTGGTTGGTGATTTCCACCAAATTAGAATTCCACTTTAGGGGTCCATCTCAGAATCTGTGGGAACAGATAATCACGTATTTTAAAAGACAACAGAAGTTTAAAGATTGGGAAATAGTGTTCAGTCACACCATAATCTTCAAAGATGTCTGCACAGCAACTAGGGATGGTGTCCAAGGGTTAAGCCTTTGTGGTCAGACAGATTCAAATGGGAATCCTGTTTGTGTTACCTGCCAGTTTTCTGACCATGGGCTATTTAATTTACCAATCTTTGGCTTCTTATCTGCCCTTAAAGCTAGCCCAAAGCCTGTGTCTCCTCGGCCACAGAAGCATGGGCTGGGATGGGAGACAGGTGATGTCAGGAGGATCTTGAATTTCATTCAGGTGATCCTGTTATAACTGGTGATGGGACCCCCCTCAGAAGGATGTTGGGACTTTTGACTAAGGCGGGGTACAAAACGTTCTCAGTGTGTGCTCTGAGCACAGGAAATGCTCAACAATTGACGACTGCTCTCTGACGGATATCACCCAACTTTAGAGAGCTTGCATCATATGTGCGACTGAGGGAGAATGATGAGAAGCATGAGCCCCTCACAGAGCCTGTAGATGAGGAAACAGTGGGCAAGACCGGAAGATGCTGCAACCTCAGCCTTAGGATGAGCAAGAGCACAATACGGTCCAAGGCATTCCTCAGGGTCGTTGTCCCAAGGACTATATGTCCTATCAGACTCTGTCTGGTTCTGCAGTCAGGCTCGCCCTGTCCTCCTCATCAGAAAAACCAGGACCATGCCCGGTACACATCAGAGTCCATTACTCATTTACAGAGTTTGTACAGTTAGAAGCAGAATACAGAACTCAAGATATACTAAAGACCTTTCCAGGAAAAGGACATCAAAGAACTCAGCATCAATATCTGGCCACCTTCTTCCGTGCAGACTCCTCCTCAGCCAGGTTCTGTTGCCAGTCATAGTTATTGATTCAGGAGTGCGGAGAGACTGCAAAATTATGGATTCTTAAGGCTTTTACCACTCCAAGCAAGAGAAGAAGGAACGGGTTATCCCTGTACTGCCCAAATGGCTTCAGTCAGGAGACCTTGTTACTAGGAGATGGGGTTCCTGGAATGAGCAGCATCTTTCTGACTAACTGGGCTTTCAGATCAGGGCTAGTTAATATTTGAGGGCTTGTCTTCTGCCTCCACCTCTGAATCACAAGTATATGTACATACAACACGAGAGACAGACACAGAGAGAGAGATCACTTTCTTGCATATTTCAATCCAAGTTGATTTGCATGTTCTAGTAACCATCAATGACCCCCCACCCCCCCCACACACACACACAAAGCATTACTGATCTCAGGCTGGGTCCTCAGTAAAAGTGTGACCAGGCAAACTGATTACACAGACAGCTCAGATCCCTCGGCCTCGTCTGCCTCTACGTCCAGCCCACACCGCTGAGGTTAAATAGGCACAGGCTTTGGCTAGCTTTCCACATGCACACCAATACCTTGCTCAGCCACACTGTGCCCTGCTCAGTTGTCTCCTTTGAAGTCCTCCGGCATACCCTGTGTAGAGATTTGCTCAACACTGCATGTATGCACCGCCCAGAGGTGCAGAACAGTGATGGCTCTCTGGCAGTTTCTCCCCTGGGTGTTGTAAGATGCTTTTCTGATTATTTCATGGGATTGAACAACTACTTGCTCATGGACTGTGGCCAAGGTAGGGCATTTCTGACCCACACCCTCCCCATTCCCAGCTTCACTTCCTTATCCACTGTCACTCCCTGAGATAATATTTTCAGCAAGGAATTTGCACATAATAAAGCTTCTCTGTATCTTCCTTTTGGGGTCCCAGTCTAAGATGCTTATTTGGTCTGGATCACACCCCCTCAAATGTCCTGGATCATTTGTCAGTCACATGGCAACAAGGACTCCAGTGCTGTGTCAGGTGATGACCCTGACTCGACTGCTCCTCAGTAATTAGACTTCTGTTGGAGAGGAGAAAGCAGTTGGAAGGCGAGGAGTGGATTAGGGGTTGAACACATGCAGATAGAGATTATGGAATCCTGCAGATTAGAGAATACGAGCTTCTGTCCGTTGTGTTGTGGATACAAGGGAGAAACTCTCCAACTAGAGGTTGAAGCTACAACGTGGAAACCAGAAGCCTTCCAGGGGCGATTGGCCTTCTCTTTTATTTCTTACATGCATGAAACAGATTGTCTCAAAACTTCAGCTGAGTGTAACTGAAAAGTCAATGGTATTGCAAAGAAAGAAACTACAGACTCCATAGATCTATGTCAGTTCCCAAGAAGAGAGACGAGGGTTTGCAAGAGATCAAACCTGAGAATCCCATCACACTGCTCGTGGATTTGAGACTAAAGTGATGTAAGGACGTGTGAGGACAACCCCTGGACCACCACCGTCATAGGCCAACAGCACTCCCTCTAGTAAAGTGATTTGGGATGCAGAGGGCCAGGGTAGCTCTGGTATATTGGAGATAGTGTGCTAGCTTTTCTCTCCAAGGAGGAGTGAGCAGCGAGAGAGAAACCATGGACCTCACCTCTCTAGGACCAACGTGAGTGCCAAGCTTCCATCCTTTCAGAGGCCAGATAAAATGCTTACTCTTCTGCGAAGTGGATGTCACCCCAACATGGAGGAGGCTCGAATGGAAAGTGGTGTGCCTTTACCTGCAGGGAACTGTGCCGAGGTCTAGTGTGGCACAGTGACTTAGGGGCTAGATCAGTAGAAAGACATTTGATGTATAACTTCATTTGTATAATTTTTTTAACATGAAGATTTTACGAGTAGAAGTTGGTATCAGCCATTACCATGGAAACATCAAGTTTTTTAACTTGATTTCACATTCTTAAATTAGTTAGTGAACCCAAGCCTATTAACTGAGGGAAAGGTCCCCTTGAGCAAAGAGAACATGATACTTTCACATATAAATATGGGAAGTCTACCCGTGGTCCTTTTGGAAGGTATTATGGCTAGATATCTGGGTAACTGTGCATTGAGAAAAGGGTGAGTCCCTGGACCTCTCGGAATGCTCTGAGTATGGAGACTGGGATGAGACTGACAACTATGTGGCTGTAAAAGTAAAGTAGGGGCTATTTGAGTCAGGTGGGCATGGTAGGTCTGTTCTAAGCCCCTCTCAGGGAGGGGCCAATGAATCTTGGGTTCTTGGCCTACTCTGTTGGTGTGGGAGAATTGTCTGTATTCTGTCAATCATGTTTTAAATAAACGCTGATTGGCCAGGCAGGAGGTGTAGGCGGGAAAACCAGACAGGAAGTGGAAATGATGCAAGGAGAGCAGGAGAAGTCTGGGGAGGAGGAAGTTGATTCCTCCCACTCCTGTCCAGATCACCGAAGCAGCAGGATGTGAGCTGCCCCACTGAAAAAGGTACTGAGCCACATGGCTAAAATAGGTCAGAAAAATGGGTTACTCAAGATGTGAGAGTTAGCCAGTAAGAAGCCAGACCTAACGGGCTGTAAGATTTTAGACAATTCTGAAGCCATTTCTGACAATTCCAAACCCTCTCAGCCTCTGTGCCTCAGTGCTTCCCCTCCTCCCCTGGGAACCAAGGACCTAACAGCTACACATGCACGTACTCAGTTCCTGAACAATTACCCATACACGTATGTTTTGATTCAGCCCCCTGGGAAACGGGGTCAAAATGACCTCTTACCTCATCTGATCTGACAATAGCTCTCCAGCCAATCATAATGGTCAAGGAACAACCCCTCTTGTTTCTATGGGGCCTTCTCCTTTAAAAGTAGACTGTACCAGCTATTCGAGGTCTCTCAGCTTCCTGAATGCTGAGGGACCCTGTCATGACAGAATTAATAAAATCTTCATGCTTTTGCATCGGCTGTGGTATATGAGGTGGTCTCTGGGGGCGACTCCTTCTCGGTTTGGACACTAGAGTCCAACAGGGTAAATCAGCTTTATAACTTACAGAGTCCTCTGTGTCATTTACTTTGGGACTAAACAGCTTGGGGGCAGGGTGGGAAAGAAACCCCCAAACAAGCAGGCTCCCCTCATGCTACAGAATGGTGCCCACGTGGATAACTGCATCCGCAGAAAGCCTGAGAAAGCTTGGGAAAGACTAGAGTAAAGCATTTCAGTTTTCAGCTGTAGCAGGAAAAAAAAGCTGTGCTGTTTTAAAATGCTGGTTTTCTGGGCCATCCTGCCAGGGAAAACTCTTGACTCTTTCAAGCAGGCAGTCCCAACTATGGACACAATGTTGCAGCTTGCTTGCTGGCAAGGACCTTGAAACGCCTTAAGAGCTTTTGAGTGTTGTCTTCTCCATATTCCTTAGCAAATTAAAGACCCACATGGTCAGAAAGAGATATACAGTAAAGAGAGATTCAAAAAAAAAAACCCTAAATGGTTTAAAGTCCTTAAAATAAAAAAGAAAGAAAGAGAGTAGTTGGGTGTGGTGGTACACACCTTTAATCCCAAGGCTTTGGAGGCAGAGGCAGACAGACCTCTGTAAATTCAAGGTATGGTGGCAGACACCTTTAATCCCAGCACTGGGGAGGCAGAGACAGATGGATCTCTGGGAGTTCAAGGATAGCCTGGTCTACAGAGGAAGTTCCAGGACAAAGATATGCAGAGAACCTGTCTCAAAAAGCCAAAAGTTAAAAGTAAAAATAAAAGAAATAGAGGTTAAAATAAAACCACATAAAGATGGGAAATACACAGGGAATCTTGATACTGTATGCTATTATGCTCTCTTTGAATTATTTGAATGCTGAGGAAGGAGCAACAGCTACTAAAAAATATTTGCTTATAAATGCTGCAGAATTAATCCAAGATAGGTATTTTGAAAATACCTTGGCTTCAAAATTGAAGTCAAAAGGTATGTTACTTTGGAGAAGAGATTTTGCTTTTGTTTCCACAGAAAATGAGAGGCTGTGGATTTATTCTGAGTTAAGAAAAATCATCTTTGACCAAGGGAGACCACCTGAAAAATCTCCAACAGGAATAGGTGGCCCAGATGTCTGAGTTCTTCATCCAGAACAGGTTCAAGACTGCTGCCTGAGATAATCAAGACTCACAAGATACTTCAGTCAGGACTTGATCATAACTCTAAATTTTCTTTAGGTCCCCATAAGATTATCAGCGCCCCCAACCAGCAGGAAGTAGCCTGGAATACTACGCCCACATTCCCAAAAAATAGACTATGGATATTTTTCTTTGTTTTTTTTTTTTTAAAAAAAGAGGGGGAAGTGGTGTGGGAGAATTGTCTGTATTCTGTCAATCATGTTTTAAATAAACACTGATTGGCCAGGCAGGAGGTGTAGGCAGGAAAACCAGACAGGAAGTGGAAATGATGCAAGGAGAGCAGAAGAATTCTGGGGAGGAGGAAGTTGATTCCTCCACTCTTGCCCAGATCACCAAAGCAGCAGAATGTGAGCTGCCCCACTGAAAAAGGTACTGAGCCACATGGCTAAAATAGGTCAGAAAAATGGGTTACTCAAGATGTGAGAGTTAACCAGTAAGAAGCCAGACCTAACGGGCCAATCAGCTTTATAACTTACGGAGTCCTTTGTGTGATTTTTCTCTGGGACTAAACTAGAAAAACACAAACAAGCAGGCCCAGCCTTTTCATGTTACACTCTGTGATTGTTTCTTCAGTCCCTAGGGTGTATAGTTAGAATACATCTGTTTAGCAAGTGGGTCCTCTAACTCATAAGCTGGCAAGGTAAGGTGACATAGTAGAAGGCCCTAGAAACACTACTCCAGTCAGCCAGTCACATGAGCAGTTCAGATGCTATTCTACAGCCTTGAAGGAAATACAGAGGATCGGTGTCACCACGAGACTTAAAGACATCCCTCTTTCTCCCCTAAGTGGATCATAGCAGATGAGCCTGAACTACCATACCCTGAACTGGTAGTAGCCCCAGTCACAGCTTCCATGTGGCATCTTTACTGTGTAGACTAACATATCACTAACATTTCTATCGTTTTTTTTTTTTCGGTCCAATGAATTGTTCTGGATATTTATCAGTGAAGGTGAGCTTGTCTTGTCTTTGTAAGGGTAACAGTATATTTTTGCAGGGACTGGGACTGTGTTGACTTCCTGGTTCTCTGTTTACCAAAGAGATTATATTTTTCTTGACCCTAGTTAGCTCAGCCAGGCAGTGTAAGAGTGCTCAGCCTCATGCCTCTGCTATGATCTTCTCATCCCCTGTATTGGGTCTCTGTAGTGACACTGCAGTGTGGGCTCCTGTGGGAACATGCTCAGCATATAGGTAACTCAGAAGGGTGGCAGAGCGTCCACTTTTGACCTTTCAATGTTAAGAAGATGGTGTATAAATACTTTCTTCTTTCTATTCATGAGCAAATGGGATAAGAAGCATTTCATGGAGCTTGTTGATGACCTGGGGGGATTGACCAACTAGTCACCTTTGACAGTGGTCAGCTTAATAATACATCCTCGTATGAACTCCCTCCTCTTCCTCTCTGTTTCTTCTCTTCCTCACATCTCCTCCTCGGCAGCACATTTCTCAATACAGTCCCCATGTACACGGGCTGTGTCTTGAGATCTGTTTTCTGAAAAAACCAGACCAAGATCCTGATCTCCCCAGAAACAATGGGCAAGGAGAAAAATCTTCTGTTCCCAGCCTCATCTCTCTTATTTTATCATGGAAGCAGCAAGGAGGGGCAGCAGTTGGGAGATACAGGCCAATTTGATGAGACATTAGATCATTCGATGAGCAAAAGAATTTAGATGCAGGTACCACAAGACAGAAAGAACATTGTCAACTTTGGAGCTTTGTTCGGGTTCCCTGGATGAAAAGGAAAACATGCATTTGGGAGGCTGATAGCAGCTTTATCCAAGCCACAAGTGATTGTCTCTCTAATAAAATGTTCAGTTTCTCCAGCCCTTGTAGCTTTTCTCTCCTAGTGCTAAACCATCACGTTAGTGTTTTCCTCCTGTAAATAATCACTGACACATTTTAAACGCTCAGCAGCTCTATGAAGCAGACACCATTAGCTAAAATGCCCGACAGTGACAGGCAAGAAACTCAATGAATGACGGATGCGCCGATGCCCTAGAGCACATGTGATCAGAGCGCTGGGGTTTAGCCATAGAAGAACATGGAGCTGGTGTTGTTCTTCTCGTTGTTTTTCAAAAGGAGTTGGACATTCAGACCTTACTATGAAATCATCTGCTTCTCAAAGGTTGAAGGCCAATTAAAAATGTTGAGACCGTCAAGAAGACAGTGTCCGCGGGCCCACCGTAATGCCTCAGAATTTTCCACCCTCCCTTTACATCCTCAGTATTTAATTGGTTTCATCAAATTCCACACTGTCCATTCATGAGTACTGATAGACAGCACAGTTGGGATAACTACCGCTGACAGCAATTAATTGAATATTTCAAAGTAGCTAATAGAGAGGATTTTGGAATGTTTCTAACACAAGGAAGCAACCCGTGTCTGCCTTAGTTAGGGTTTCTACAGCTGTGGCACAACATCAAGAACAAAAGGAACCCAGGGAGGAAAGGCTTGTCTCCTTCCGCCTCACTCCATCACTGAGAGAAGAAGTCAGACAGGAACTCAAGGCAGGACCCGGGAAAGCAGAGCCCATGGAGTAATGCTTATTGGCTTGCTCCTCATAGCTTGTTAAGCCCACTTTCTTGCACACCCCAGCACAACCTACTCAGGGATAGTACCACCCACAATGGGTGGAGCCCTCCCACATCAACCAGTATTTAAGAAAATGTTCCCACGGGTTTGCCCACAGGCCAGCCTGGTTGAAGTATTACCTCAGTTAAGCTTTCCTCTTCCCAAGTGGCTCTTTCCTGTGTCAAGGTGGCATACAACTAGCCAGCACCATGCCTGAAATGATGATAGATAGATCATTTACCCTGATTTGACGATTTTACATCATATACATTATTGTAACACCAAACTGTGGTTCCAAATTTGTACAATTGCTATGTCAAAAATAAAATATGTTCATTTATACTAATTTAAAGAAATACTGATGAAGGCCAGGATATGGCTCAGTTAGCAGAGTGCCTACCTCTTCTGCAAGAATTCTAGGTTTGATTCCCTGTACTGAATGAATCAGGCAGGCATGACAACACACACCCATAATCACCAAGACCATAATTCAAGATCATCTTCAGTAGCTCAGCAAATTTGGGCTATAAGAGATCCTGTCTCAAAAGACAAATGAAACTACATACTGGTAGATTTCACTGATTTGGTCAGAAATACAAGCCAGACACTAGGTTCCACCTTTCCAGTGGCTTAGCATACACTGAGCAAAAAGATAACCCCAGGCCAGCATGCCTGTGGTCCCAGTACCTTGGAGATGGAGGCAGAAGGAGCTCAAATCCTAGGCCATTCCTGACTACATAACAAGACATTAAATACTTTAAACATTATCTATTGATGTATCTGTTAGTGTGTATGTGATATGTGTATATGTGGGCATGTGTGTGTCAGGGTCGGAGAACAGCGTTGTAGTTTCTCTGCTTCTGTCTTCGTGTGGGTTTGGACAGTGAATTCTGATCATCAGGCTTGCTCAACAAGTGCCTTTACCAGGTGAGCCATCTTGGTGCCCCAAATGTTTAAAACTGTAAAAACAAAGATTATCGCAAAACAATGTGAAAACAGCTTCACTGTGGAAGAGTTGTCTATGGGGAACTAAGCTAGCTCGGGGATGGACAGGAAGGATCCAGGGAATACAACTGGCCTTAAGCAGGCAGATGGGGAAAGGTGTTTCTAAACTGACCTGCCTTCCTTCCTGTTCTTCCAGCCTTCATCACAGGGTCTTAGAGTTACCAAATCAGGCTTCACCTTGGCACCCCTGGTTTTAGTCTTTTCTACCCCACTCTGAGACTCACCTGCTTATGACAAAAACATCTGGTCACTTCCATACGTAACGTCCCTTACGCCATCCTCATTGTCTATAGAGGTGTTCCGGTTTCCTGTTAGCCCATCAGTAGAACCTTTTTTGAGACATTGAACTCGTAGTAAACCTGTTTAATTGATTTTACTTAGAAATCGCACGTATAATTGATATGCTAGTGTGCTGTGTGCTGGCTCATGGTGGAAGGTTTGCAAACGTATACAACTTTAAGGGAGAAAAGACAAAGTTGAAAATTACAAGACATATTTTATACAAGTAATTTTTCAGCCATTAACTCAAAGGAGAGAGCTATGCAATCGCTGGGTGGAAACGCTTCATTATTTTTGAAAAATCTTAGGCTAGCACTTTTGGGTATAATCATCTGAAGGTCAGGTTGAAAGTATTTGTTTTGTCCATGGGTTTGAGAATTGACAGGCTGTGAAGCAATCGCAGAGACCTGGAGATTGAAAAGAGATGTGCGTTCTTAGCTGTGCTTTTGGTATAGTGATGGGCAATTTTCATGCCCAACTCCCAGTTATACGGAGGATGTTGTAGTCATTTGCCAAGCGGATTTTCACAGTGCGTCCATCCATTCATTGTCTCTGCAAACAAATCAGCTGTGGTGTTTTAATGTTTTGAACAGATGCGTTCAGGATCCTCTGCAATTCTTTTTTGAAAATTGTGCATGTGTGCATGTGTGCGTGCATCTCTCTCTCTCTCTCTCTCTCTCTCTCTCTCTCTCTCTCTCTCTGTGTGTGTGTGTGTGTGTGTGTATGTGCCTACACACCACAGGCCAGAGGTCAAAGTTGTGTGTCTTCTGCCACTATCTTACTTTTCTGAGACATGATGACACTGAACCTGTAACTCACCAATCGGCTGGCCTGACCGGCGAGCTCCAGGGACTCGTCTGTAGTGCGGATGCTGGGGATCTGAACTGAGGGCCTCATGCCTACACTTTACACACTGTACTTTACACTTTACACAAGTGCTTTACACACTGAACCGTCTCTCTTGCCTCAGAATTTTTTGTTTATAAGATTATTTTTTTCAAGTTTTTATGCAATACACAAGTGACCAATTTTGTAATTAACACACTGGCAGCGTTTTAATCAATAAAATCTCAGAATAGTGGAAACATTTAAAATGTCCTTTCTTAATGTTCTTTCTTTCATATAACCCTCTTTCCAAAGCAGTTCCATTCCTACCCGTCTTTTTGGTTTTTTAAGCCACTTTTACCTTGAAAGGGCAGATTACAGATGTTTATTAAAAAAACATAAACAAACATCTAATGGCAACAGGTACCTGTCAACACTGGGAAGGTCAGCAAATTTGGAAGACACGGATGGTTTTGGTACCTCTCATTGCTAAGTACAACAAGTGTGCCAGAGACCCTCTGAGTAGCACAGAACCACTGCCCAGCCACCACAAAGTACCCAGAGATGCTACTCCACCACCAGGCAAACTGTGGCAAGGCATAGCAGACTGAGACCGAAGGAGAGGACTTTGTAGCATTCTACAGGGTGGGGAGGCCCCGCTCTTGCTGCAGGAACCCTCCTGCACTCCAGGAGACACAGGGCTGCTTAATGAGTAGATCATGGAGGGTGACAGCGCCACCCCACTGTAACATGAAGGGGCCTTCTTGTTGGGGTATCTGTCCTGCCCGGTACCCCACAACCTGCAAGCCCCAAAGAAAATCACATAGAGGACTCCATAAGATTATAAACTGATTGACCCATTAGCTCAGTCTTCTTATTAGCTCTTGTAGCTTATATTAACCCATTGGTCTTATCTATGCTAGCCACACGGCTCAGTACTTTTCACAGTTGGGCAGGTTACATCTTGCTTCTTGGTGGTCTGGGCAGGAATGCGGGGTGGAGGGAGCTTCCTGCTTCCCAGAATAGTCCTGTTCTCTTTCTTCCACTTCTATTTCCTGTCTGATTTTCCCACCTATACTTCCTGCCTGGCCAATCAGCTTTTACTTAAAACATGATTGACAGAATACAGACAATTCTCCCGCACCACCCCAATTACTAAATCCTAGTAAAGCCTAATTCCTTTGTTGTTTTCAAGATGGAAACTAAAAGTCAATGAAGATCCTTTAATTTTTCTTCCCACGTCGGGTGCTTTGGGGACCACTGACTTATTGGGATGGAGTCCTCATATCCTCCTCCTTCCAACTCAGTGCAGCATCTATGAAAACGAGCATTTGTTGACATTCTGTGTCCCTGTTCTGGTCCATACTCTTCGGAGGGAGCAACCCACCCACTCTCAGCGAGAAACCAATAGAGAGAATGCCACTTTCATTCCCTTGGCGCAGCTGAGAACGACAGGAAACGACACTGAGGGACTAACCCAAGATTTGAAGGCTAGTACGTGGTACAGGCAGGATTCGAACCTAGGGAGTTTGAGTTCAGAGTACACCCTGAAATGCTCTGCTGAGGCCTCTCTACTTACTATGGCTATGCAAAACCCACCCATGTGCCAGTCCTTTAAGTCTTGAATGTGAGAGTTTCAGTCTGAAATGTCCCCCACAGATTCACGCTCTGAGCCCTCAGTCTCCAAAGTGTGCCATTTTGAAGGATGTGTTGCCTTTAGGATGTGTGACCTGGGTGGCAAAAGTAGGTCGCTGGGGCAGGATTCGAAGGCTACATCCACCCTGGGCCGATTTTCTCTGCTTCCTAGCACAGCACAGTGTGAAGAGCTGCAGCTCTGCACCCCCACGCTGCTGACAGCCACCCTGCTTCTCCCACCATGATGGACTCCAACCTCTCCAAAAACCCCGAGGCAAAATAAATCTTTTCTCCCACAGCTTGTTTCCAGGAGCTGTGTTGGTTACAGCCGCACAGCAGCCACTAACACGTGAGGATCCGATGACGTCTGTTTTGCCTGGACCAACCCCTCAAGGTTTCGTGGTAGTGGCGAAGACCCCAGAGGCTTTCTTTCACCCTGTTAGAGCATGAGTTGACACCTTGTAGGACCACAGAGCCCACAGGCATGGCTGTTTCCCTGCATGCTGTTCCAGGCATACCCAAGTGAAGCTAGTCAATCATCCCCTTTCCTGGGGTTTGCAGGTTAATTGAGAGACATGGGGACCAGGCAGAGTGGGTCTGGTCATAGGAAGAAAGATACCATTGCAAGGCAATCAATAAATTGCAGCTTTCCAGAGAATTCATGAAAATCCCAGAGTCATTCTGCCCTGTGAGTCTTGGTGATCAAGATCTTTTCGAACTCACTAAAGAAATCCCAGTGTCTTCCCCTGAATCCATTTTCATTTGCTTAAAGGAACAGTTCTAACTTAGCGAAGCTTCAGAGTTCCTTGAACTGTTTCTCTACCCTCCCTCAGCCCGCGGATCACCAGGGACTGGGTTTCAGTTGGTTCTCAGGCTGTGAGAGCCTTGTACATCCTCGCTCCTTCCTAATCTCTGAAGTTCCAGAGCCCAGCACTCCCTGTGCCCCAGAGCCGGTATTGGCAGACCCTTGCTGAGCTCACACCTGGATGGGTCCATGCAGCCCGGTACCACCACACATCCTCGTCCATTCTGTCTGCCGATCGTCACAGCAAGTGCCTGGAGAATACTGTCTCTGCAAAGAAAATCCAGGTTGGAATCATTCAACACGTTAAAAAAAAATGACCTTTACCTGCTGAAAGCAGAATCCATTAATAATGTGCCTTGTACTAGAGAGATAATGGGGACCTCCTGCTGGGGAATTAAAGAACTACGGGAATTTGGGGGCACGAGTCTTTCTCCAAAACTGCTTTATCCCCCTGAAGTTCAGACAGTGGGGCACACGCAGACCTCTCTGGCTGCAGGAGGACCATAGGGAGGGGGGGATTCGAATCAGAGAAGCATCAGGCAGGTGTATCCTCTCAAAGGATAGCTCCACAAAAGGCTCTGGTTTGTCTGTCCTCACTCCAATTTACAGTAGGGAAACTTAGGGTCTCTAACTATGGGCTGAAGCAGAGGTCTAGGCTGAGCTGGCACTCAGGTTGGGTTTTGTGACTCTGTAGGATGTAGCTGCTCCACCCACAAGCCCCCAAGACTTCCAAGTTCCCAACTCTCTCCCAGGGACGGATGGAGTCTCTGTCACTTCTGATTTATAGAGTCACAGAGTCTCCAGGTTGGAAAGACGTTAAAGGTCACCTTTGCTCCTGACGGAGATTTACTGCCTCCTGAGGCCGGCCACTCCATCTCGTAGAGTTCTGACAGGTATAATGTTCTTTGCATAGAACCTAGCCAGACCTCTGCTCCTTGCTGGGGCTACCACTCTAATCAGAGCAGATTCTGGTGTTGGAGAAACAGTCTATCCCAAGTGAAGACAATAAGAGAAAACATTGTCCTTGTAAAACGCGAAAACAATAAAACCAATCAGTTTTGCTGGTCTGCATTTAAAAAAATAGACATGTATGCTATAGGAGTATATGCATATGAGTACAGGTGCCTGCAGAGACCAGAAGAGGGCACCAGAGCCTCCTGGAGCTAGAGTTGCCGGTGACTGTGAGATGCCTGTCATGGCTGCTGGGGGCCAAACTGGGGTCCTCAGTAAGAACCCTGTGTGCTCTTAATGTTTGAGTCACACTCCAGCCCCTGCTCTTTCTCTTGTCACCATTCGCCAGCAGCTTCCAATAGCATCATTTCTCTTAACAATATTCCTCTTGAACAAAAGCTTCTGTTGATTGAATTCTAAATAGTGGTTAAAAGTTACTGTTGAATTTTAATAATATTGAATATAGAGTGTTCTTTCCTCGAGCACATTTTGATTACTTATTCCTAGTGACACGGTGTTCCACCTGGGCCCTAATTTGGAGGAGTTTCACAACTGGCCCCCAGTACTTGCAAACTCAGCTATGTGTGCTCATTTCCAGAGAAAATTCTTAAGGTTTGGATCCATTCCAGCTTCTGCGAGCACAGTAGATGTGTCTAATTCCTACGACCCTCCGGATCCCAGATGCAACGGTAAATTCAAAGTAAGCACTGCAATGCGAAGACCAAAAAGATTAGAAACAGGGTTTCTTCAATTCTGTGTGGATGCTCGATGTTTTGTTTGTTTGTCTGTCTGTGCTTTAATTTTGAAAAGCATCCTAGCAAGAACTGCAAAGTTCTATAGTTTCTGCTTGGCGGGTGCACCTGGTAGTTCCTCTGCCCTATGTATGGAGACTAGCTTTGCAACTGAAATAGGCAGGCTGGAGAGATGGCTCAGTGGTTTAGAGCACTGGATGCTCTTCCAGAGGACCCAGGTTTGATTCCAGCACCCACATGGCAGCCTACAACTGTCTGTAATTCCAGTCCTACGAGATCTGATGTCCCAATCTGGCTTCCATGGGTTCTGCACGTATATAATATACAGACAGTGTATATCCAGGCAAACATTCATGCACATTATATAAAAATAAATAAAATATCAAAAGAAAACTGAAATAATCTTTGAAACTTCTAATTTTATAATTAAGGAATTTTTGAGGAAAATCAAGCTGTACTATTAGCATACTGTGGTTGAGCTTTCCCTTAAAAAAAAACCATACTAACATGGAATAAAAATGTTAGACCCATTAACGTTTTCTTTAATCCTGTAATATTGCTTATAATTTTTACTGATATGA
Organism: Myodes glareolus; assembly: GCF_982192425.1. NCBI lineage: Eukaryota > Metazoa > Chordata > Mammalia > Rodentia > Cricetidae > Myodes > Myodes glareolus. The sequence goes on from NC_142028.1 coordinate 66,948,943, forward strand.
TTATTATTAAATTTTTGATACAGGATATCTAGTCCTGGCTAGCTTCAAACACCCTACGATGTAGCTGAGGATGACCTTGAACTCCTGATCCTCCTGCCACAATCTCCCTAGTACTAAGGTTGTAGGCAAGTGTCACGATACCTGGTTTGTACAGTCCTGGGACTCAAGCTCAGGGTACTCCGCATGCACTCTACTAGCTGAGCCATCCCCCAGATGGAAGTAAGTTTAATAAAGAAAATTTTGGCCGTCTTCTTTTCCTCTGTGGTCATTATCAATCTATTTTTCTAATCTGCTAATTACAGAAAGCAATCTTGTATGGCTAGAAGAGAGGTCATTCAGCAGTCATCCTTCCCAAATGTCAAGATCAGGTGCCTCACAGACTTGGGTCCCTTCTCTCAGTACAGCCCTAGTGTCTGCCACTTCCTATCAGGCTCCCCTTGAACTTTTCCATAATCATCCAGCTCTCCCAAATGCCCTCGTGATAACTCTGAGTCTTTCCACCAGCCTTGCCACACACTTATCAATCATTAACCACTCACCAAATATGAGATAATGCATGTCTCTCATATGACCCTATGGAGCATATTTTTGTGCAATGGCTGAGAATACTGAGGCTCCAATCCACACAGTCGGTGTGTGTCAGAGTGGAACAGAAAGCGAGGAGCACAAGATAACACCAAACCTGAGTTCTTAACCGTGAAAAATCCTGCGCGCCCCCCCCCCCATCATTATCCCTGCCCTGTATGGTCCAGTTTGTCTGTGCTGCCCTCTTCTTGCTGACCTTCGGATGGAGAAATACATATACCCTGCCTACAAAATACAAACACTCCATGTGGACAGTGTCTCTTTTTTCATTCCAGAGTTCTGCTGGTGCTGATGCTGCCCTGAGATTATTGGTTTATGAGAAGCTGAAGCAGAAAGAATGGATCCCAGGAGAACATCCACGAAAGCCATGGAGGTCTAGGATGGGTATTTAGGATCTGTGAGATCAGAGGGAGCAAAGGAGCAAACCCCGAGATACGGCAGAGCATCCTCCATGCTATTTCAGCGAAGGCACAAACATTGCCGAGCCCCAAAGAGAGAATCGTACACTAGCCTCCACCTGTAGCCGGCTCAGTGTCTAGAGGACCTGATCAGGACTAGAACAGAGCAGAGGTGACCAGCAAACGAAGTGCAGACCATGCCTTAGAGGTAAGTCTGGCTGACTCCAGGGAGCCTGGGCAGAAAGCTGGACAGGCTTCGAGGAACAGACACATCCTGCTAGACTAGTGGCCCTTGATCATCTAACAGGGGCTCAGAGGACTAATCTGCAGGTTCATAGGTGCCCGTGCCAGCCCCACTCTGTGTGGTTTCTTTAAAGACGCTCAAGAAAATGCCACTGGCCCCTTGGACCCTATAATTTTCTTAAAATATTGCTACTATATGAACATTACTGAGACCAGCTTCCGAAGAAAAGACCCTTGGAGAATTTACCAACCATCTTCTGCTCCCATTTTCCTTGATGTAAGATGGGCATAGCAGGCCTGCCAAATCCAGTCTGAGCGACTCAGGGAACTCAGGTCTGAATCAGCTTGTTCTTTCATGCTAGGTGTGGTATGACCACCAATCCTACCTCTGCTCTTTGCCCCTGAAGTTGCCCCATTATACTCAGGAACTTTGGGAATCAATACAAGACATGCTTTAAATCCTTATGCATGGTCATCTCTTGCAGCCCAACCCTGGATCTAGATTGTTGAGATGTTTAGGGTCCCAAGTAAGTGACATTCCTGTCTCCCTGGGACACCGAGACTCTCAGTGGGCTGGATCTCCGGTTTCAATAACAAAATGTGGGCACCTGCTATGTCTCTGAGAGTGGATTCCATCCCACTGCTGGGAGTGGAGAGCTGGGGCCATCCTCCAATGAAAAAAAAACTAACAGAACTAGGGATACAGTAGTGCTCCCAACACCCAGTGTAAGAAGCAAAGTCGGGAATGGGTTGTGGACCTTAGAGAAGGTTGGAGAGGTGCGGGTCCTATCTGCTCCAGGGCAGCGATAATGCAGAAATGGGATGTCCGAAGAACAGCAGCTAGGTTCTTAGTTTCTAGAAGCTTCAAAGTCTGAGATCAAGGGACCTGAAGGTGACAAGTGACCCTTGACTGGATCAGGCCATGGTAGAAAGTAGACGGGCAAGAGAGAACGGATGTGAAGGGGAAAAGGAGGGAAATATCTTTCATCAGGACCCCACCCTTACGGTAACTAACCCACTCCCGAGATAACGGCACTAATCCATCCATGAGTGCCCTGCCCCCATGGCTTCGACACTTCACGAGCTCTCCTGTCTCAGAAGTGTCGCATTAGGACTGAGTTTCCAATGCATGACGCTGGAGGACGCACTGAAACGATACCCGTGGGGTAGTTCATAGTCAGGTGGTAATGTGATTCGTTGACAACCAACTCCTGCCTCCAACTCAAATGGGCCTAGAGCCTTGAGACTAGACAAGACTTAGATTCCTGGAGATAGGCTTCTGACATACAGACTCAGGCAGGGTCCAGAAAGACTGATGAGGGAGAGACAACCATGGGAACTCATGAGTGAACAAAAAGAAGAAGAGTTCCAAGGACCGGGATCCTTCCCGAACACTGCTAGGCTCAAGAAACTGCGAGTTAGCCACGGAGTGGGAATGGGGTACCACTACATGCTTTATGCCCAATGCTGTATCTTGCTGCTGTCCTTCTTATTTCCTCAAGTGCAAGGAAATGAGGGCACAGTGACAAACACTGATTAACCAGAGCCCCAGCAGGGGGAAGGACGACGCTTTCCTCTCTCTCTTCCTCCCACCCTCTCTCACACCCTCTTGCTCTCTCTGTCTCTGAAGATGCGCTGCTCTTTGTCCTAACCTATGGAACGGTGGGTTAATTGGCTTACAGAGCTGCTGAATATGGAACAGAGCCCTAATGGAGATTTAATCAAAGGAGACAGTTATGTCGAGTGAGGTGTAAAAGCCATTGAAGATGAATGGAGATGGATACAGTTTTCCCCCTAGAGTTATTCAGAGCCATTTTAATAAAGTGCAAGTTTAACTATGGGATGGATTGTGTGACCAAGTGTCATTTGGCTGTAGGGCACAGGAGGCCAGGCAAAGGAAGGAGAACTTGAAATGGCCCTCAGAGAAGGTAGAGCCTCTAGCTGCCTCCTACAACACTTCCAGGGCCAGAGCTCAGCGCTCTTGGCCAAGCCTACCTTCTGCCCAGTGGCTCATTTATATGACTCATGTCAGACATTGATTCCTGTGATCTCCGTGGCTAGTGGCCAGTACCCTCAGGGGTTAGCAAAGAAGGCAGTTCCGGTTCATGGCTGTGAAGAGAGAGCCGTAAGTTCACCCTTCATGGGGAATGTCCCCTTGAGTCTCAGCATCCTTCCTTGTCACTCTTCAGGGTCAGGTCCAGGGGCCCCTCTGAGAAGACCTTTAGAAGCACTTTTCTGCTCTTCTCTACCAACCTCTTCACCATGTGATATTACAATTGTCTTCCTGGAAGATGTTACGGTTTGATTGTGGGCTGTCCCACTACAGGTTCCTGGGTTTGAACACTTGGTCTCCAGCTGGACGGAGGTGCTGTTGGAGAGAGTTATGGAAACGTGGTGGAACCTTGTTGGAGGAAGTACATGACTGGGGTAAGGCTTTGAGGTTTTATAGCCTGAGCCCCCTCCCCCCTTCTTGCTACATGCATATGGAATGTGAATTCTCTGCTCCCTGGCTGTCAAGTTGGATTCCTGCTTCTGCTGCCACGCCTCCCTGGCCAAGACAGATGATATCCTATCTGGAACTAGAAAGCCAAAATAAACTTGTTTTCTATCAGGATTTCTCCCACAGCAACAGAAAAGTAACCAGTACAGTAGATGTCTGCCATCATGCTAGACTGAGACCTCCCTGAAGCCTGAAGCATGTGCGCACACTCAAGCGTGCATGGACACACACACCACAGGTCGGGGAGGGTCTTATTCATAGACAAGCTATTGTGTAATTTTCTCCTTTGCTCAGCAGTAGTGCGGACATCTCTTCTTAGGCCTGTATGTTTCTTGACAGCAAGCTCCCAGCAGGTGTGCTATAGCCCTCTGTATGCTGTATGTGACGCATGCTATCGAGCAAACCCCTGTCTTTTTCTCCCATCAGAAGCAGCAGGGAAAGGCCTATCCTGCCACATGTATATTTTGGGGAAATTTGTCTCCAGTTAACTCCCTCATACATTCCTGGAAGGAAACTTGTTGAGGTCAAAGTCTTAATACAATATTTTCAAACTGCATTCCCGAAACCTAAAGCTGTGTGCTCCTGCACACACCCACAGATCTGTCTGGGGGTATCTACTTCACTACAGCCTTTCTAGGCATTGTCAATCAAATTCGTTCTTGCAAATATGATGGGTAAAACTTGACATTTCATTCTTATTAAATTTGACAATGTAATAGCCCAAGAAAGTCTTCATCTAAGGAGATGACATAACCATATATCCTCCTGGGGCTTGAGAACTCCAAGAACCCAGGCTAGAGGGATAAGAGCTCCCTGAGACTCCATTTCTACTGGAGAAATGCCACAGGTCAAGGGCTGGCTCCCTACAGGAAGAGATTAGTAGTCCAGGCCACTAGGTCCAGGAGGTGCAGTCACATATAGTCTGGTTCACTTAATACTCTCAAGGAGATTCTAGACGGCTACATTTCCTGCTCTCTGTTGGTTCTCTTCAGTCATAGATATGAGAAGGCACCTACTCAGTTCAGAGTGTTAACAGGGAGACTACAAAGGCCACGGAAGTGGTGTAGCCTATCTAGAAGACACAGGCTTGTAAGAATTTCAGAACCCAGGAGCTAGACCAAGGATGGGGTTGGCCATGAGGCTGCAGCCTAACACCTCCTTGGGTACCAGTAGTTTCACATTTCTGTGCATTGGGAACTCTGAATGTAAGGTAATGGATAAAAAATGGACTCCACTGACAGGGGACAAGGACTCCCATCAGCCTACCAAGTTCAGCCCTCACTGCGTAAAGGACTTGGCAGCACTAGGCAGTGCTGGGTCTACTGAGCAAGAACTCACCTTCCTGAAAAAAACATACACACGACTTCTTCTGACAAAGTCCCTTTCTGGTTGTAGGAATGAGGGAAGTGGGCTCATCTGTGCTTAAGGAAATGACTTCCAAAGAATGCTCTTCCCACATCAGCTGGCATCAAGCTTTGGTCCTGTGCTCCAGGCTGTCCATAACCCAAGAAAATGTGGTGCCTTCAGAAGATGATGCCTGCCTCAAAGTGAAATAGTATTTGGTCCCTAAGGAGTCAAGGCTATGCCAAGCCAATGTTTGAGGCTACACTCAGCAGGTGACTAGCTCCAAAACCACAGCCACGAATCAAATAAAATGGAACCTGAGCAGTCTCTGTATTTAAGAGGTGGGTGTAGTTTAAGGAGTTAGAAACAGCAGCCTAGGGGCTAAACAAATAAAAGGACAAGAAATAAAAACTATTAGTTATTGGCTATCAACAGGTTAAGAACTCTGCCCTCTATAAGGCTAGAATGTCCAGGGTACCTCATTAAATGTCCTGTGGGATTGTGGTACATTGCTCTTTAAAAAAAAAAAAAAGAAAAAAAAACCTTAGTAAATGCCTAAGGCTGGGTGACTTTGTAAAGAATAGATATTTAGCTCTCAGCACTAGAATTTCAAGGGCTTGCATCTATGATGGCCTTCTTGTGACCAGGGTGAGTCAACACATATACTCAGGTGTGTGTGTGTGTGTGTGTTTGTGTGTTTGTGTGTATGTGTGTATGAGAGAGAGAAAGAGAGAGACAGAGAGAGAGAGAGAGACAGAGACAGACAGAGAGAGGGGGGGGTGTTTTAGCACTCTCCCTTTTATTCTAAAGGCACTAGTGTTCAGTCATGGGTCTGCCCTGCTGACCTTATCTAATCCTGGTCACCTTTCCAAGTCCCTAGCTCTGAGCACCTTTTTGTATCAAAAGGTAGTACACGGTGACTTTAAATTTCAGCACAAGACCCCTTGGGCCATATAACCCACTCTAATACAAATCACTTGCTGAGTTGGGCTGGCGTGAAGGCCCAGATTCAAGCGTGCATGCTGCCATGTCCTTCAGAGAGGCTTGATCGCCTCAGCCTTGTGGGAGGGAGAGGTGGGCGGCTCCTTTGGTTACAGCTTCCCTCGTTCTATAGATATTCACATCACCAAATGCCTCCTGGGATGACAGTGTCCTAACCTGTCACCACAGGAAGGATCTTCCCAAAAAAGTGTCCCCCCCCCACTTTTGTTTGCAAAAGTGAGCAGAGATACTGAGGTGCTGGCAAACACCAGAATCCCAAACACTTGGCTGCCAAAGGGTGGCTGACCTTGCTGTCGAGGGAGGCCCTAGACTGTAGAAGGGAGGAAATAGTGCCTTCCACCCCAGAACACACCCCTATGCTCCCACCTAGGGACGTGATCCGCTCCAGTCACCAGGGCTTCGCATGCTCCTCCTGCCTCCAGCGGCTCCTTTGTCTAAGTAACTGTTCAATTCAGATAACTCCAGGGCTTTTTCTTTCTTTTACAATTTAATTTTTAAAAATCTTTCTTTGAGACAGGTTCTCACTATGTCATCTGGACTTGACTAACTTCTGGCACTGCCCCACCTCAGCCTCCTGAGCGCTGTGGTTACGCATGTGCATCCACACGTCCTGGCCCGGATTTTCTTTCAGGTGAATAAATTAGACTCCACAGCCCTGCGGCTTTTCACCTCCCACACTCACTGCTCACTATGTTGGAGAAGGAGTTGCATGATGGGGAAGAGTCCGGTCCTCCGGGTTTGATTTCTGACTCTGCTACCCAGACACTGACGGCCGTGAATAAGCTAGGAGACCTTCTTCTCTGAGATCAGCTCCATTATCCTCAAAGTACAAAGCATTCTCATCCTGCTAAAAGGAGCAAGAGAGAAGTCGCTTGGGTTCTGTGGGGCAGACACTGAAGTTCCAAGTCCCTTCCATAAAATGGCAGAGCATTTGCAAATGGCCTGCACACATTTTCCTGCATTCCTTAAACCTCCTCTAGATGACTGGCTGATCATGGCAAACACTACTTCAGCTTTACCATGCTGTGGTGTTTAGGGAAAGACATGGGGGAAAACTGTGCATGCTTGGTACGAATGCAAAGTTTCGGCAGTAAAGGAGATAGTATTTAAATGGGGACACAGAGGAGCCTGGAGGCGGGCTGTGCCTCCCCCATGGCCTGGCTCCAAGTTGTAGATTTTTTTATAAGTATTTTTTGCCTGTCCCTGGGGGCATCTGTGGGCACTGACAGATAGGGAGGAATGATTTGCCCACAGCCCATGCAGAGTAAATGAGTCTGAACCACATGCTTAGTCACTAGTGTTTGCCGTTGTCACCATCCCCTTGCATGACAGTGCATCGCAACACCTGGGATGCTGGGAGCCAGCTGGGTGAGTAGGAGAAAGCAGCAGGCAGTTCACAGAGCTCCCTCCTTTTATGTTTATGTTGTTGGAGAGAACTTTCTTCATCTGCACGTGTATCATTTTGTTTACCGTCTATTGTTGACTTATTCTGATGAAAGTAACATTCCCTTTGGGATGCCTGATGAAGTGACTTGTGGAGTGCCTACTATGTGTCTGGCCCTGCATAATCCTACCAGGTTGCCATAACAACCAGCTGATAAGCAGGAACCAGAGCTTGGAGATCACGCCCTGGCCCCAGAGTCATGCCGCTCAGGAGCTGAAGAGTTCAGCTTTCCGATCCATGCCTGGCTAATTTCACACTTGTGCTATTTCAGATAATCACTCACGAATAAAGGAGAATGGACCTAGATAAAGACTCAATCTAGTCCAGGACATTTAGGACCTGTGGCTGCCTGTTTTGTTCATAGTCCTCCCTCCCTGTTTTCTCACGTCACACTGAGCCATTGCCTGCTCTGCTCAGGGGCTCAAAGAAACAGGACTTAGTCCAGCATCAGAGCTCAGCCTTTTAGGGTGCTTCCCAGTTTAGCCCTTCCTCCCTGAGCCTCAGCCATCACAGCAAGAACAGCAAGCTGCCGAGGAGCGTTTTCCTTCAGCAAGGGTCCTAGAATAAGAGCTGGTCTGTGGAGCTACGCTAAGCCCAGCAGAACCCTCAACGAGCCAAGGACAGCAATCACTGCCCAGCAACCCTCACGCCAGATGAGCAGGGAGTAAATGCTGCCATAAGGCACGAGAATTGACAGCGGCTGGTAGACGATGTTGCACAGGAAATGCTGGCTAAGGCAGACAGGGTCTTGAGGGTGGGGTCGGGGGAATGGACTAGGCAACCTCTGCTATGGTGGGTTATACACGGAGGGGGCACGACTCAAGCTCACCCCTTTTAGAAATCAGTAATGCATTCGGTCATAAAGGTGGGCGGGTACATTTCTGTACAAAATTAGGGATCTAAATATATTCTCCAAACTGAGATCAAAATAATGACGCCACAGAGGAGTCCAGGGTGAGAGGAAGGAAAAAGTGGCCATGGTATTTTGAGTTTCCTCATTCCGGGTGGGTGACTGTACCAAATGCAGGAAGCCAGCCCAGTGGAAGGCATTTCTCCTCAAGGAAGAATAGCCCGTGGGCTGGGCTTCCCTGTGGGTGGGAGAAGCCACCCAGGCACATATAGCCCTGTGGATTTGTTGACTCGTGGTGGCTAGACCCCTCTACACTACAGGTTCCATATAAAGCACCCCTCCTTTTGCAGGGAGGAAGAATAGTTCCTGAATCCAGCTGGGACCCTCTTTTACTAAAGGAAAGTACAAGTCAAGGAAGCATAGGGTTTCCAACCTGATAGTCAGCTGGGAGGGCTCCACTCAGCTTCACAGAGGCCTCTGTGTGCACTTTGGGGTGGCTCTTGGGAGGCAGTATTGTGCATGAAAGTACAGTAGAGTTTTTGCTGGGTGGCAGCAACAGTGGCAGTGAAGGTGACTGTACCCAGCTGCATGCCCAGGCCTGCCCCTGAACTCTGGATAATCTTTCCTGTCACTACACTCCACGTGTCCAGTGACACATAGCTCGGGTCTTTGCATAGGGTTCCTGAGGTCTCTGTGAGGCAGAGAGAGGATGGGAAATCTGGGGCCACTTCATTAGACTTCTCCTATTGGTCTTTGGCCATCTGAGATCTAGGAAAAGACTGCAGCCGGCTGAGGAGTTTCCATGGCAACAGCAGGCAGCACTGCTCTGGAGGCAAGGTGTGGGGGGTGGCTTGGGGACATGGGAGAGGCCATGAAGGAGGGGGGATAGGGGTGGTAAAGGAGTCGAGAGGGAGGGAGGAGGGAGGTAAGGAAGGGAGAGAGGGAAGAGAAACAGAAAGAACAAGGGGGAAAAAGTCAGATGAAAGGAGGGGAGGAAGAGAGAGAAGGAAATCAGGGAAGAAAGTTGAGTAAGGGAAGACGAGAGGGGAAAGGCTTGAGGGAGGCCTGAAGAGAGGCGCATGAAAAGGAAGAAGAGGAAGGAAGACTCAAAAGAACGCGACACAGAAGAAATATTGTTGTAACCCCAACTTCAAGCTCTGGGAACACGGTGCCTGTATTCTCCGAGACTGACTTGCTGGCTTTCCATGGCTGGCCAGCATGCTGGTGAGGAGCACACAGGACTAGTCCCAGAAGACCAGCATGCCAACCAGCCATTCTGCTAGCCACCATGAGTGGGGTAGCCGGAAGTTTCTAGAACAAGTTTTGGCAACAAATTCTACCTGTTTCTGGCTCCATGGGCTTGGCTAATTGTTTCTTTAAGTGCCGAGGACCCGATCTGGGGACTCACAGTTGCTAGGTCAACGTTTCACCACTGAGCAACCTCAGCCCTGCAGCCCTCCTTTACTTTATATTTTGAGACAGAGTTTGACCTTACACTCACTTGGTAGCTCATTCTAGCCTTGAACTTTTAATCCTCCTGCCTCAGTCACCTAAGTAGTTGGAATTGCAAACCTGTATCTTCTCCCTCCCTCCCTCACTCCTTCCCTTTCTCCCCTACTCCTTCTCACTGTGTCTGTCTGTCTCTTCTCCCTCCCTCCCTCCCTCCATTTATTCCTTCCACCCTCCTCTGTGCCCATTTGTCTCTCTCTACCTCCCTTCCTCCCTCCCACCCACCCTTCCCTCCCTCCCTTCCTCTCTCTCTCTCTCTCTCTCTTTCTCTCTCTCTCTTTGTCTGTCTCTCTCTGTGTCTCTCTTTTTGGTCTCTCACTGTCTAGTGTGTGTGTGTGTGTGTGTGTGTGTGTGTGTGTGTGTGTGAGAGAGAGAGAGAGAGAGAGAGAGAGAGAGAGAGAGAGAGAACAGGCCAGAGGACTACTTCAGATGTCATTCATCAGGACTTATCCCCCTTGTTTTTTCAAGAGTCTTTCAATGATTTAGAGCTTGCCAAACAGGCTAGGCTAGCTGAGCAGCGAGCCCCAGGGATCTGCCTGCGTCTGTCTCCCCAGTGCTGGGATTATAAGTGCACCCCACCACTCCTGAGTTGTTTTACACGGATTCTGAGGATAGATGCTATAAAGCAAGCACTTTACTAATTGGCCAATTCTACTCAGCAATTTCTTAACCATTCAAACTTCAGTTTTCTCATCTTAAGAAAGAAACAAAGAAGCAAGCATAATGGTTGTTTCACGCAATTGGGAAATTAAATAAAATAATACAAGGCCAGGCACGGTGGCACACACCTTTAATCCCAGGTAGATTTCTGTGAGTTCACCGCCAAACTGGTCTACACAGTGAGTTTTAGGACAGCCAGAACTATATAGAGAAACCTTGCCCCAAACAAACAAACAATAATAACAGCAATAAAAATCCATGGGAGAGCCTCAGGACTGGAACAGAGTAAGCTTTTTATAAATAAATGTTATATTTTATGTGTTTCCTAGTTACCATTTGCCCTGTCTGAGACCCCACTTCCTCATGTGTAAAGTGAGACAATCCCCTGCCTCAGACAGTTTCTGAAATACATTATCATAAGTGCTTACTAACTATTAGCCAGTACTGCTGTGTTTTTTTATTAATAATACTTTCTGGGGTGCCTGGTACGTTTTCAAAGCACAATCTGTGGTGTCCCTTCATTTAACTCTGGGACAGTCGTCAGCAATGGACCTCGAAGGGAATCCCTTTCCCTGCTGAGCCTGTGTGCAAATCTAGTCACAGCACCCATGACCCCACCACATTCCAGAAACATCCCTTCCGCACAGGCATTGCTGCTGCTGCCATTTCACAGCTGAGAACCTGCAGGCAGTGAGGAGTAAAAGGAATCTGTCTGTTGTCTGCTGGCAGGCCTTAGAACCAGGACTCGAAGGCAGAGTGACAGCTAACCTCATTACACTGGTGATCTTCACCTCAAACCAACGCTTCTTCTTTCCCCATAAATCTACATTATATTCATACTTTCATAGATATATAAAAACACTGGAAGGTACATCTTAATAAAGTGTCATGTCCAACACTTGGCATCTGTGCTGTGGTCAGCCCAGAGTGGAAGGAAGCAGACATGAGCCCTCGGATGTGGTCAGCCCAGAGTGGAAGGAAGCAGACATGGGCCCTCGGATGTGGTCAGCCCAGAGTGGAAGGAAGCAGACATGGGCCCTCGGATGTGGTCAGCCCAGAGTGGAAGGAAGCAGATATGGGCCCTCGGAGAGCCTCACCCACGTGACGATGGTCTGGACATAACATCCATAAGCCACTGGGGCACTGAGAGAGCTTCCTGGAGTAGGTGTGGAGTTCGGAACTGTGTGAACACACCAGAAAAAGAATACAGACTGAGTGAATGACCAGTTCCATCTGGACATGGAGCTAGCGACCAGTACTGTCTGGACATGAAGCTAGCGACCAGTCCCAACTGGACTTGGAGCTAGCGAGTAGACCCATCTGGACATGGAGCTAGCGGCCAGTTTCATCTGGACATGGAGCTAAAAGCCTTAACTACTGCAGGCAGAAACAGTTGACTCAGGTGTTTTTGCTTTTTGTTTTTCACAGGGAGGCAAACTGCAGATACTGCAACAACACCCCACTGTGTGTGTGTGTGTGTGTGTGTGTGTGTGTGTGTGTGTGTGTGTGTGACAGGAGATTTTAGGGAAAGAAGAAAGAAAACACGGGAAGAGAAACAGGATAAAGAACAGAAGTTAAGAGAAACACTGAGCCACAGAAAGAAGATACTGAAAGGCAGGAGAGCAAGAAAACAATGCCCAGGGACAAGGGAGAAAAACATGGAGAGATGCTGAGGAGTGGCAGGCAGATAAACAGCCTGTGACTCAAAAGCGCCTAAGAGAGATGGGCAGGGAAGCAGAGACACGCAGAGGCAGGAAGACAGACAGCAAAGAGTGAGCAGAGGATGTGGAGATGGAAATACAGGTTTGGTACCTGCAAAACCAGGGCTAGCATCACCACCACCCCCGCTACTCCCCTCCCATAAGAAAGTATTGAATCCCTCTCTGTATTCTACAAAGGCTGTGATTGGCCAACAGTGTTTGTAACAAAGGGGTTTTAAATCAGAGCTACAATTTGGGAGCACACATGTTCTAGACATCTTCTCATTGGGAAAATATAAAGAAGTTTTTATTTTATATCCAGGGAATTAAAATCATCTTTTCCCAGCTCTCAAAGAAAAGGTATGTTTACATACATAGGAACTGCTCCTATGGACAGTAGTATGTTTTTGCCACGATGGGCCTGATTCTTCTGTGGCCTTATTTGCGGTGGATTTACATCTGCTCAAAAGGCATTTACCATGCACCTACTGAATGCAGAATCTGAACTGGGCTGATCCCAGAAGCTCCAGGTAGATAAAAAAGACTTGGTCTGGCTCCAGCTTCTGGCCCCCTACATCTTTCCAACCCAGGATGTCCTAAGGCAATGAAGAGTGAGTCAATGCCTGTGAGGTGGGTCTCCAGAAGAGAAGAGTGAGTAAATGCCTGTGAGGTGGATCTCCAGAAGAGAGTCCCAACAGCAAGGCCAAGATGTGGACCAATAACCAGAGCAGCTTGCTCACCTTTCTTTCTGGAACATTTCAAAGTAATTTCTGCAGTTTCTCAGAGTAACCAGCAAGACAGAACCCTAGTTGTCCCAGCAGCAGTCACTGGCTCACTGTTTACTGCCCTCTCAGTTATCCCAATATCTCACTCCATCGCCTTCCTCCTTGAGAGCCACAAGTGAATGAGTGTTTGTACCTAGGCCCCACTGCACCTAATGGGAAGCCTCACATTGGCTCTTCTAGCTAGTGGAACGGCCCTGTAGAGGGAGACGCTTCTTTCCTCGGAGTAAAAACTCTTCTTCAAGCGGCTGATCCATACCAAAGAGTGGCTTTTGGGACCATACGGATGCTGCCTATCCGGAAGAAGGAACTTATTTTCTAGCTGCAGAGAAAATGCTAAACCAATAATCCTGCAAACAAACATGAAGCTATTACTTCAGCAAATTCTACAGAGGATAGGTAACTGGGATTCTGTGAATAGAAAATAGAACTTCGCCCCCAACTAAGTGGGTCAGGAGCACCTTCTCCACGTAAGTGACACTTGGACTGGAATAGACTGAAGCTAGAGAACATGGAAAAACACTGAGAGCAATGAGAACACCGTGAACAGCTGTGGAATTGAGACAAACCAAAGTCATGTCACACCCACGCTAAGTGATTGGAAGGTGTTTGACTTCAGTTCTGTCGGACTCCCATGTCCGAGCTCATTGAGCTATATTCAGTATCTGGAGCATAAATGAGTGTTTAGGAATAAGAGGAGACTTCTTAATCTCATTATTTATACTATAAAGAGATCAACTAGATGCTTCTTTAAATAGGGAGCTCCCGGAAGGTATTTAGAAAGTGTTCGATCACAAAAGGAATTACAGTTTTCTGCAAATGTGTCTGTTCGGTGAAAAGCGAGAGGAGCTGAGAGTCCACCAGTCGGTTGCTCTGAAGCTACTGGGAGGCCGAGCATCTTCCTAAGCCTGTTGTGTGCACCTAGCACCAAAGGAGACTTCGGTAGAGTAAATAGGTTTCTCAGAGAGACCCGTAGATGGATAGGAGCTGACACCTGGTACCCTGGGTCATAAGGCCCTCCTTTCAGAGCAGACCCAAAGAGTGTGCTATCAACGGAAGACAACATTCTAGAGTGGGAGAAGAGAAGGGTTATTTATATTCCTCTTTATTCTATAGCCCAAAGTCACGTGGTAACAAGGAAAAAACTTTAGAACTCCCAAAGAATAGTGTACACAAGGAATCTGTGATGAACTTCTTTCCCAAGAGGACTGGGGCAGTAGAAGACAATGGTGCCTTTCGTGCGTGAAGACGAGGTCCTCATCTGGAGAAAAGCGAGCAGACTGCCATGTCTGTTACACACAGAGAATATTTCAAGGACAAGGAGACCAGAGAAACTGTGGCAGTGACACAAGGCAATTGTCCCAAATACAAAGTAAGTCACATGGCCGATTCAGGAAGTTTGCTAAGTAGAAATCTAGTCACAAAATAGACAAACCCACGTGGTCTTATAGCTCTCGAATTCTGAGATCCTGTTGGAGTTTAATTCAAATGTGACCAAATCTAGCTGTAGATGCAGGCCAAACTGCTCCAAGATCAAATCCTAAAATAGAGACATCCATTCTTTGTGAGGCCACAGATTCAATTGAAAGGCAATCAGGCACACCCTGGTTCCTCTTGAGATCAGAGGTGAGTGTAATCTAATTATAACTACACTCCAGCTCATCTGAATTCAAGACTTGAAATCTGAATTTCATTTGACTAAGACAACAATTTGTGCTTCCTGAAAAATTAAATAAACAAAATACCAAAAATTAGACTTTGATATCCACTGTTTTTAAAATGTAATCTCTAGCACACAAGAAAATGTTACAAGACACAGGGGAAAGCAGAAAACTGTGGACCATAGTCAAAAGAAAAATATCAGTAGAAGCAGATTGATAGAAAACCAGTTATTGGAATTGGCAATCAAGGACTTTAAAATAACTACCATAAATGAATTACAATTCATGAGGACAAGGATGGTTAGAATTAATGATAAAAAAAAAATACACTGTCAAGCCGCTAGAGAGATGGCTCAACAGTTATAAGAACTTGCTGCTCTTCAAAAGGACCCAGGTTTGGTTCCCAGCTTTCACGCTGGGTAGCTCACAACTGCCCCTAGTCCCAGTTCCAGAGGATTCAATGCCCTCCTCTGACCTCTGAAGGCACTCCACACAAAATGGTGCACATAGAAACACGCAGGCACACACACGAGCACAACAAAACAAACAAACAAACAAAAATAAACTGCTAAGAAATTAACATCCTAAAAGTTTTAACAACCAGAAGGAAACTATGGATCTCAGACTTTACACATTTGCAATTAAAATGTTAATGTTACAGGCTAACCAATGATGACTACAATGGAACAAAGAAGAAAAATAAGAAAATTAAAATCATGTCACTAATAATTACTCAAACTACAACACAGAAAAAAGACGGCAGAGCAGAGGATTGCTTAGTTATGGAATAATATAAAATGTTACTTATACGTAAATGTAGTCTCAGAAGGAAAGCAGAAAGACAAAGGGGCCTTCTTAACTATTAAAGGACATATGGCTAATTATTTTCAAAGTTGATGTTTTAAAATCTATTCAGAGATACATGAGTCTCAATCTTTAAAACTATAAACATAAGAAAAAGTATGCCTAAGTTATACCTAAGTATAACATGGTATTGTATGGCACTGTTCTTGTGGAGGAGACATGAACGGACATTTACACACATCACATAAGGAACCAATGACAGACAAAAGTACAGATACCACCAAAGTCCAACTTGATAAACCAATGAGTTTTATTGGGGTTACTTACAAGAGTGCGGGTGAGGGGTCTCTTAGAGGAACAGAAATGACTCAAAGACAGAGGCATCATCAAATCCCACCCTACCTTGCATATCAGCTCATAAAAGCTAAAAAAACTGGGGCACACTGCACAGCCTGAATGAAGTCAGCTCATTAGGTTAGAGGATGTCTTTTCTACGTGGCTCAGTTGGTCTGAACTTCTAGGCAGCTCCACTGATTTCAGCTTTTTCTTGGTGGCTGGGCTTATCTGAAAGTCTCCTCTCAGTGGTTGTATAATCTCAGGGAAGGAGGAGCCTAGTGCATCTGGTCAGTTTCAGGGACCTCCTGAAGCTATTTTGAGTTTACTTCCTATCTTAAGGAGTGTCTCTGTAGTATTTTCTTCCTTAAAACACCCTGTTGATTCATCCGTCTGTCAATATCCTGTCTTAGGAAGAAAGAGGGTGGGGGGGTTAATAAAGGAAAGGAAGGAAGGAAGGAAGGAAGGAAGGAAGGAAGGAAGGAAGGGGAAAAGAAGAAGAAAAAAGAGGGAAGGAACGAAAGAAAGAAAGGAAGGAAGGAAGGAAGGAAGGAAGGAAGGAAGGAAGGAAGAAAGGGAAGAAAAAGAGGGAAGGAAGGAAAGAGAGAAAGGGAAGGAACAAAAGAAAGAAAGAAAGAAAGAAAGAAAGAAAGAAAGAAAGAGAAGAAAAAGAGGGAAGGAAGGAAAGAGAGAGAAAAGGAAGGAAGGAAAGAAAGGAAGGAAGGAAGAAGAAGAAGAGAGAGAAAGAGAGAGAGAGAGAGAGAGAGAGAGAGAGAGAGAGAACTGAGTCATCTTGTAAGTGTTTGGCAGGGAAAATGTTGAATTAGAACTCTGTATTTAAAGATGATATCCTTCAAAAATAAAAAATGAAACATTTTTTATGTGATAAAACCTGGGAAAATTCATCACCTATGTTGAAAGAAAGGTTAAAGAAAATTCTTCGTTGTGAAGGAAAATTATACCAGATAAAAATTCAAAGGCAGAGTTGGGAGCTCCGTGGATAAAGCAGTATCCATACAAGATTTAAGGACCAGAGTTCAGATCCCCAGAACTCACATAAAGACAGGCATGGCAGAGTGACTTATGATTCCAGTACTTCTACAGAAAGAAAAGAGGTGGGGACAGGAAAATCCCCAGGAGTTTCAGGTTAGTATGGCCTATGCAGCAGTAAACAGGAGATCTTGCCTCAAAGAGGGTATAGCCTGAGGTTATCCTCTGCTCTCCACACAGACACCAAGTACATGCCTGAACTCACATACACAGACACATGCTCACACACAGTGCACATACGCACATCATACATACACATAAGATTTTTTTAAAAAAAGAATTTTAAATAAAGACTAAATGTAAAAATACACAGGTAAATAAGAAATTATTTTTATTTTCTGAATTTTAAAAACCTTCATAGAGAGTTCGGTCTGTCCCTCGGAGGTTCTGAGCTACCTGGTAGTATGCCCACATTGTTCTCCTTTTTAGAACTCTCCCGTGGTTCAGTGTCACCAACAGGATGAAGTCTGAAAGCCCTACTTACCATGAAGTCAAGACTTTTCATTCAGAGCCTCACTTTGAATCTACAGATTCATCTCTGGTCATCACATCTAGAAACACACACACACACACACACACACACACCACATGATCTTCACTCTGGTCAGTTTCAGAGACTTCCTGGAACTTCACCCTAGCCAGACTAAAATATTTTATTTTTACATTGTTGGAAACCAAAACCATGGGCACCAAATATGCATGCAACTGTTCTGTCACTGAACTACATCTCTCACACCAGACCAAAATATTCAAAATTACTCACCCTCTAGGTTTCTCAAGTTACCCAACCTTTGAATTTGTTCTCCCCTATATTTATCAAATCACATAACTTTTAAACTTTCTGCAAACCCCAGAAACCCACATTACAATGTTATCTTGTTATTAGTTGAGCTGACTGGGACCTGAGTGAACAACATTCTATATCTAGAGAATTACTCATATTCCAAATCCCTTAATGCAAGTCATACATTACCAGCCTCCCTTGCAGCTAGGACATAGGGATATGACTTTGGCTCTGCCTCCAGTCACAGCTTTGCTAGGCTTTGAATGAGAAGCGTGTGGGGCTAGACAGATGGATGGTTCAAAGCAGTAGCTGCCCTCCTAAAGGATCCAGGTTCAATTTCCAGCACCCACAGGATAGCTTACGACTGTCTGTAGCTCAGGTCTCGGGGAATCTGGCTCCCTCTCCTGGGCTTCTGGGGGCATTGCATACATGTGCTGCTAGACAGACAAGCAGGCAAAACACCCATACATATAAAATAAAAATAAAGGTAAAAGAAAATCTTAAAGGAGTTTGTGATTTGTAGAATCGGGCACTATGTGTAGTAGATTTGCAGCAATCACATCCAGTTTCCAAAGACATCAGCTGCAAAGTATAATCAGTGTAGAGTTGGCTGCCATGTTGAGGCTCGTTAGATATGTGTGATTGTGCCACTGAATGGCCGCTGTGGTGTGACTTAGGGTGCTATTTCTGACTGCATAACCTCTGGGTCCTCATGGAGATGTCCTAAGGTTTCTAAGATGCTCACTTAAGTCTTTTTTGCTTACTTAGGCAGGGCTGGTTTGTGTTATTTGCAACTATGCTCTCTGACAAATAAACTCTCTCTGCTCTGAAATCTTCCCAGGTCTCCTCCCTGCCATCTCCCATCAACCATCTCAACTATGGATGCACAAGGACTTTCATTCCTGGCTAAGGGATCCGGTGGTACCCTGCACTGCCATCTCTCCTGCAGACATCACACCCTGCAGTTTTTCTGTTTTCTCATGTGCATGTCCTCCTTTCGATAATTAATGTCTCGAGCTCAAGATGGCAGTCTCCTTTTACGCTATCCCTCCGCCTAGTGCTTAGTACAGTGCCTGGCCAGCACAGCGGGGATGCTAAGGACCTGTGGACTGATTGTAGGTGCCATGAAACTAATGGCTCCTTACATGCACAGTGGATAAAATGTAGTACCGCCTTTTCTCAAAATCCACAACGGAGATTTTGTTAGAAAAAAAATGATGCTGGCAAGTTCAGATTCATATAATGAATCCAGCAGCAGAGAGCCAGGGTCTTCCTGCTGCTTGCAGAGGATGCTCTTGTCTAACCCAGCACTTTCAGATGGCCTCAGGAGGCATCATGAATCCACGTATGCAAGAAAGAAGTGAAGAGAACTTTGTATGGGGCCTGGAGAGATTCTTCCATGGTTAAATCACCTGCTTCAGTTCCCACCATTCATACAGCAGCTCATAACCATCTATAACTCCAGCAGGGGACCAACGGCCTCTTCTCATCTCTGTGGGCACCAGGAATACACACGGTACGTGGATACATGTGCAAAATACTCATAGACAAAATTAAAATAACTCTAAATGATTGAAAATGGTCTGTGGAGAGCGGCAGAGCTATAACAATAACTGCTTAACAACAAGTTCTTCGGAAGAAAGCAATCTCATAGTTTAACCATTTACCAATTTCCTGGGTGTCAACAGTGCTGCTGTCATTTGTTTCGTGGCGCCGGTGTG